>NW_027466492.1:757500-1387500 GCF_050575085.1 Anarhichas minor | reverse complement strand
AGGAAGACACCACGGTAGCTGCAGAAAGTGACGTGTCGTGTAGAGGGCCGTCCCCGACCAAAGAACTTGTTAGTTGACCAACACTGATCGATTAGTTGATTTCATTTCTCCACAAAGAATCACACAAAAGCACCACTTTAAATCTTCTGTTTACCAGAAATGTGTTCATAAACTTCTTGGAAATAAGTGATTCAGCATGAAATAAGTTGACAGAAGACATCTTAGTCGGCTAAGACTAAAACGACCGTTTTGTCGACTAAGAGGGGGCAGCCCTAATGTGTCAGAGTGCTGTTTGTGAATGTAAAGAGATTCTGTTTTTTGTGTCCATCCACTGAGATTACTGAGAAACACTGTAAAGGTTTTTTAAAGGTTTTTTAAACGGACTTCTGCTGATACAGACACCGGCTCAGAGCAGGACTGTGCAGCTGCTGAGCAGTTCATGACCTGCTTTACTCTTCTTTTCATCTTCATTTGTTGACTCCATCCGTCTGGTTAGAGCGACCCGCAGTTTTATTTTAACTTCCCACTCCAGCAGAGCACACACACACACACACACACGCACACACACACACAAACACTGCACCACTGTCCCACACGTGACACAACTCATTGAAAATAACCTACAGCACTTATTGAAAGACTCATTCTTAAAAGTAGCGAATGTGCTCACCATGAGGAAGAGCGGCTTGTTGATGTTGGACAGGATGTGGACGGAGTTGGTGGTTACGGACTGAGCTCCGGCACACCAGGCCAGAGTGTAGAGCCACGGCTGGCTGATCACATACAGGTTGGTGCTGATGTTCACCGACTGGTACTTACTGGAGAGAGAGGGGGGGGGGAATTATTTCACTACCTACGTGTATATTGATGTTTTTTCTTCAGCAATGACTATTTTAACAGAGAAAAAACTGAATAATTCGTATCTTTTACATGTGAAATAATTTTCGCCTCAAAGGAAAAAGAGTGAAAAGATTCAAACTTCCATCTAGCTGACGTCCCCTCAGTGTTACATGACGGGAGAGAATACTGTTGAACTTGGATGTAGTCTTCAGTGATCCTCCATCTTTACTGAACTGGGCTCTAAATATTGAGTGGGTGTGTCTTTCTTTGGGCCCTCTGCAGTCTACTCAGTGGTTAGATTGAAGAGGTTTAAACTGGGATTTGTCAGTTCATAGCATAATATTCCAACAGTGCTTTTGTGATTATTAATCTATTTTATTTTTGTTTTAATATAAAAAACAATTGAAATATAATTTCATAATTGTACCTAATTTAGCCTCATTAGGATTAGGAGGAAAGGGTGGAGAGGAGGAAGAGAGTGGTATTATTCATCACAATGACAGTATTGAATTCCCCTCACTCTGAAACACACACACACACACACACACACACACACACACACACACACACACACACACACACACACAGGTATCTCTCTCTGTATGCCTGGCAGATTGTCGGGATGAAAGCGTCCTTTGAAAGTCTAATGACCATCTGTTGAGAGATACAGAAATTGTTCTTTGCCAGGTTGTCCAGCCTGGAGTTGTATAATCCCCAGGAGTTGTATAAACTGGTTATTATTATTTCTGAAGGGTTCAAAACAGCTCGTTTCAAATGGTGCGATTTCATCTTAATCAAAAGCTGTTGATACAGCGAGGAGCCCCAGCTGCAGCAAGCAATAGAAGCTAACTCTGTTTTGCACTAAAAGCTATGCAGATATTTTACCGTAGCTAATTGGGTTTCATTTGGGACGCACCAACACTGATATCAGTTATCGGGCCGATACTGATTCAAATAGCTGAATCAGGTATTGTGGGGAAAAAAGTCAGGTTACCTTATACATAAAATAATGATCCCAGTCTCCTCCACACAGCGAGGCATACAGCTCATTAAAGAAACACCGGTACCTGATCGGTACTCACAGGTATCAGGATCAGGACTGAAAAAGTCGGATCGATGAATCTTAATTATTTTCTTTTTATTATTTGTGCTTTTTTAATTTTGTAATTTTTATACCATCCACTTTTACAGACTGCTATGAAAGATGAATATGAACATGTAACATACTGTATGGGTCAATAGATTTGACTCTTTTCAGTCATTGTGGTCACCTTGTAAATGGTCCACATACAATGTATGGCAGAGTACACAAAACATGAAGCTTGAACCATGAGGTTGGTGGTTTGGATCCCCGGCTCCTAATGCTTAGGTTGGGCTCAGGGCAGAGGTCAAATTTAGTGCAGGTACCTGTATATGCATTTGACAATTCTCTAAAGTTTACTCTTTTAGTGTATGCTTACGAATTGTATCATGACAAAAACAAAGAAACAGCACCGATACTGATCAGGTGTATCGTACAGTGTATCCTACTTTTAATTTAAATGTCAAAGTTTACAGTGGTGTGTTTTTTTGAAGGCATCCTGTATTACAAAGACACCACAAAAAGATTCCGTATTGTTGATAAACTGGTATCTAAATGAAAGCCTGTAAGTGAGAAAAGGTCTTGAACGATACAACTCGACAGTTTGTCCTTTAGAGACAGAAAAGAATCACCATGTAATGTTTAACACAACCCTCTGATTACAATAATAACAAAAGTGCTTCAGAGCACAACTCTGAGACAACTGTTACCCCACAATGTAACACCATGATTCATCCAACCGTTGGTGAATAATGTGGCGCCACGGAAGCTGATATTTCCATGTTTTCAATGAGATATTGCAGAGAAGATGAATCACCAGCAACAAGGGGAACTGTGTGAGTTGTGTTAAAAAAACATGTCAACGTGAGAGTCACTCAACCATCTTTCTCTCCAGATTGTTCTCCCACAGCTTCTGGTTACGTACAAGTGCTAAACCTCCCACTCGTTTCTCTGGTAAGCCTGCTACTCATCT
This sequence comes from Anarhichas minor, assembly GCF_050575085.1. NCBI lineage: Eukaryota > Metazoa > Chordata > Actinopteri > Perciformes > Anarhichadidae > Anarhichas > Anarhichas minor. The sequence goes on along the minus strand of NW_027466492.1, from coordinate 1,384,606 downwards.
CCTCTCGTACCCTCTTTTCTTCTCAACCAACTCTCTTCATTTCAACTCCCATCTGCACCCTGTGTGTACCTGTGTGTACCTCCTCCACTGCTTCTCCTCACTTCGACCACTTCTCTCCTCTTCTGTTTTCTCCTGCCATGAACCTCTCACCCAGGTGTACTTAAGGTTTGATAGGCCTTGCATCCTGGTTAAAGTAAATAGTTTTTGTAAATATATATAATCTATAATATACGGACAGACAGTCACTTGTAGAACCCGGCGTACTAGCAGCATGGCGTCACACATACGAGCCATTTAAGTGAAACTTCCACGATTTGGTGTGAACACAGCGAGATGGAGTCACCGTGGTGGCCATCTGTACCTTGAGTTACATAACTACACACATGTAAACACACACACAAACAGAGGAGACCATTGCATAAGCTCATAAACAGGTAAATACAACTGCACAATTGAGTGCTTGAATGTACTGTATGGGTACATTTAGTGGATATTATTTTAATTTCATTATTTTTTTGAATCTGTGAATTAATCAGGATTTGTTTTGGACATTACAATGCAAATGTCCACATTTTTATTTAATTTACTCAAATACATTTCCGCAGTAGAATCACACAAATGTAGTTTCATTATTTCATGTTTTTCTCTGGTGCATAAATAGGAGCAAGTCTGTATTCTCCTCATTTCTTTTTCAGTTTCTATTAGTGGTGTTTCTGTACACTGTGGTGTTCAGTAAAATAACAAACATATTGCAACTTTTGTGCGAGGTTATATCAGTTTGGTGAAAATCATTTCAAACCAATCTGGGTATTTTTAGGTGACAATCTGTCAACAACGATGAAAGGGTTCGCTGCAAATTGTGCATGAATCGCTGATACATAAATGCAGCAATCACAAACATTTTGCTTAAAATTGCCGAAGATGTTTGTTTTTTTCATAGCGGTTATTTCTCTGAATGATGGTGTGTGTACCTGAACTGCTGTTGTGACATAGTGCTGTAGTGCAGGTTCAGTCTGGTGATGTGGCCGTCTGTCAGCTCCTGAATAGACGCCTTTTCTCCAGAGGTCTGCTGCAGCTCTGGGTCCACAGCCTGGACCAGCTCCCTGTCCTCAGCTGGCAGCCACATCACCTACACGCGCACACACACACACACACACACACACACACACACACACACACACACACACGATTGTAAACAAACACACATCCATGTATGCACAAAATACACTTTCACCAATTGCAACAAACGGTAAATGAGGAAAAACTACTCTTGAAGTTGTTAAAGCCAGGGTTGGTGGGTTGGGGTTACCTGTGAGGAGTTGATGTGGGCCTGCACCACCTGCAGAGTGGTGTTGATGTATGACTGATAGTAGGGATGTCCGTACGATGGCCTGTGCAGGTCAAACAACACTATTTTATCGCTACAGGCCGCCAACTCCAGAAACTGGGCCAGTGAGGGAACAGACTGGTTCTGGGCCTGGGAGCAGTCCGCCTCGGACAGGGACGACACAGTCCCAAAGGGATCCCTCTGTAACAGAGTGCGTTGAAAAAAAGATGCTTAGTCATTCTGAGAATTCATAGAATTGTTTTTATAAAAAAAACTTATTTTGATTTATTTTGATTATTGAAAATCGACAAAAAATTGTATTTAGAAAAAGAAATACTAAATAGAAAAACAATATAAAACTCTTGTTGATGTCCAGTGGTATCCACTGGTATAAACACATTCATTCAAGTGTTTTGTTTTACTTAGAGGTACCCATTTACTCTTCACTTTCTCTTACCAGATCATTGCTAGTGCTGTGCTCGTCCAGGTTTACTACTTAACTAGGATGTACTCAGTGTCCTCTTGCAGCAAGAAATACAACACAATTTGGTTGCAAGATGGACCTCAAATTTGCGATTAAAACAATAATTTACCTCTGAAAATCTTCCAGTAAATATCGGTAATAGAAAAAACGAGAAGGAGAAGTTACAGTGCATAAAAAGGTGTGACATTGATTGTCCAAGTAGCTGTATCAACGCTCCAAAATTCTCCCTCAACCTAAAGGTAAGGCAGATTTGCATAGTTGCTGTAGAGATGGAATTTGGAGATTTGTTTTCATCCAGCAACAATACTGTAATTTAGTGTTGAGAAGAAAAAAGCAAAACAAATGTACATATATACAACAGTCATACCTGTTTTTACTTTACAGTTATCTCTGAGTGATCTTTACATAACATCAAAGTTCTAACATATTCAAGGTTACAATGTCAGTCATTCCATCACACTTCACTTCTGTTGTGCTGCATATTTTTGAGCGAACAAAGCCACGTCCCGAACTAAAAGCCTCACCGATAAGAACCAGTCGCCAGCATTCAGCTGCTGCAGCTCGGCCCAGGTGAACATGGAGGCGTCGGCGTGTGTTCGGTTTGGGAAAACCTCTGCGACATTGGTGGTTCTGCTCAGAGTGGAGTCGTGCATCAGGAAGGGAACCCCATCATAACTGCAGACAGAGGTGGGAAGGCCAGGACACAGAAATGAGAGGTAAGTGGTGATAAGGTGAGTAGGAATAAAAGGATAGGTGAGCAGAGAGGAGGAGTGAAAAGGAAAGGAAATGACTCAAGGAAGGGGGACGAGATGACGAGAGGATGATTAAAGTCACCAATAAGCATTTAACTCTATAAGTCTCTGTTCACCCCTCAAAACACCTGCAATCAAATTAAAGCTGACTCACACACACACACACACACACAGGAACTACCAGTCTCGCCGGGGTCACCAGCAGCATGGGATTAAGCTATCCCGCTGCTAATCCACCCTGTTTTCAGGCTGTAAAACAGTGTGCTAACCCCAGCTGCTCTGGGCTAATGGCAGGGCTAACGGCTAACTGGATTAGCATGGCAGTAATCACCTTAGTGCCCACTAAGCACGCTAGCGTCTGATCTGTACAATTAGCACCAGACTGACTGCTCTGATAATTGTACATGTTGCAATCTCTCGTGTTATTCAACACTGTTAATGATTTCATAATTTCACTTTTGGTGAAACATAATAGGGTCACATTGAAACTATTTGTTTGATTTTAAAGATTGATTTTTAGGGCTTTTATTTCTTTTATTAGAGCTCCTGGAAAATGACAGAAAAGTACTGTACTTAAGAACAAATATGAGGTCGTAAGAACTTAACTTGAGTATTTTTCTTTTGTGCAACTTTATACTTCTACTCCACAATGTCTCAGAGGTAAATATTGTACTTTTTACACCACTAAATTTGACAGCTTTACTGACTTTGCAGATTACAATTTTTCATAACTTTCTTGCCCAGTGAAAACCACGTATCTCCAGATGTGTTGATGCTGAGTGTTTGTGATAAACTGAAGGATGAAGTGTTCTTCATCTAAATAAACTCTTTAAAAAGCCTCTTGGATCAGCTGGAAAATGCATCGTCACAAAGCTGAAAACAGGACTGTTGATCTGTTTCGAGATACGAGGTTCTCACAGGACAGAGACGCTACAAACATGATGATCTTATAGAATATGATGCATTGATGCAGATTAAACCAACCTATAGGATATGAAGGAGTTAAAACATCTACAGCAGTAAAATGTAACATACACATTAATGCAGTAATATTAATCTACATTATATAATATAGTAAAACACTGACCGGAAACATTTAACTGGACAATGAATACTTTTACTTGTAGATGAGTATTTTCACAGTGTGGTACTAGTACTTTTACTGAAGTAAATGATCTGACTACTTCTTCCGTCATTGTTTATGACAGATACAAGACTGAAAACACACACCAAGTTGATCTATTTACTATTAATCACTATTTTACACACACACACACACACACACACACACACACACACACACACACACACACACACACACACACACACACACACACACAGGTGAGAGCCGTTACTACCTGATGGTGACGTCAGTCTCCAGTCCTTCTCCTCCAGCTTCCACTGCCTTCTCAAACGACATCACAGTATTCTCTGGAGCAAGCTACACACGAAAAACGTTCCCAGAATGAGAAATAATAAATACCATAACCAATAAGACTGAAGAATTAAGACAGGTCCAGCTGTCACGGTTCGGTTCAGTCTCACCATCGGAGCTCCTCTGTGTCCGATGAGTGTTGGGGCGGGTCCCAGCGTTCCTGCCTCTTTAATGCAGGGCGAGTACATTCCCAGAGGGACCAGGTAGAGGGAGAAGAGCACGGACAGGTAGAGTCCCAGAACAGCCACCTGACGCACTGAAGAACACACAAAGAAAAAAACACTTTGACTTGACAGACTTTTTATTACTTTCATAACACAAGTTATGTTTGGCTTTTTTCAATCCAGGAGTTAAAGGAGCAGTGTGTTGGATTCAGGTGGATCTATTGGCAGTATATATATATATATATATATCTATATATATATATATATATAAATATATAATATTCATAACTGCGTTTTTGTTCGTGTCACCCGAAACTAAGAGCTTCTTATGAAATCTGTGCATCACATCATGTTTTATAATCAACTCTGCACAAAAAACACACACATACACAAGTCCATCTGCTACGCACACACAAACAAATCCAAAAAACAACAACAGATACACCTCGGAGCCTCTAAATATGGCCCAGTTGAGGGCTGAAGGAGTGTGGTAGCTGGAGTAGAAACTTACAGTAATCAGGATGAGATACAGTAAATCTGTCCTGATAGGATCAGCGTGGTGGTCTGGTGCTGATCAGCAGCCAAATGTCTGGTTTGGAATCAAATCCGCCCGGGAAGCTACATGTCTTCCATAAAGTATCTTGACCATTATCATTGATATTAACAATTGTTCAAACATACAACGGGAAACAGGAAGTTCATCCATAATACATTGTCTTTGAAAAACGAATATTTACCAAACATTACATTTCTGCAGCAGGGTGAGAACTTAAACCACTGAGGTCACCAAATTAAGATTTCTTAGGGCGTTATTATTTAAAAAGCTTATTCATATGTAAATGCCAACCACCCTAAATGTGGAGCTTTGACTGTTCCCTTTAGCTGACTTACATACTATAAGTTCTATACAGCATCTACTTATATCACTAAAAGACATAGTGAAAGGATAAGAAGGGCTCAGGGCTGATTGATGCAATCAAATAAATCAGTGGCAGTGTGAAAACTGGTACTGCTTATTAATCAACAAACTATATCGTGATATTGATTATGTTCCCTGTGCTACTGAGCAAAGCAATGTACTGCTGTGGATGGAGCAGCACCAAAACCTTAAACACCTTAAAAAATCCCTATTCGTTGAAGTGTAGGCTATATTTAGATTATTATCACTGCCTTACCTTGCTGTCAGTCAGCCCTGTCCGACTGAAGCTGTTATCGATGCTCTCTTCAAAGCCATCAGACTCCATTGACAAAAACAGTAATTTTACCTCCCAGAACACAGAGGTTGCTGTTCTACCGCTGCCTCGATCGGTTTGTTTGTTTGCATTATTGTGTGACTGTGGTAAATCTGAACTGATCCTTTAAAACACCAAAGAAATAAAACATAACACAAGAAACACAAGCAGACTAAGTGACCGAGGCAGCAGTAGCCCAGCAACTCCCGTGCGATGTCAAATGACTGTTTTTGTCAAATGAGTCTGGTACTCCTGTCTGTGTTTCCATACTGGAGGCGTGCCGGCCCACTGACTGTGGATAAGTACCTCATACTTCAACAGATCCAGACTGTCCCTTTAAAGCTCTGTTTCCAGCTTAAGCCAGCATCCATGAAACTACAGGCCTGGGTGGGCGTTCAGGTCAATACAGCAGAACAGGCGAGAGCTACAGTATATTACATCCTGAGCAAATCTCTCACTTGTCACTTATCTCCTGCCAGGAGAGACCCCCGACATGACTCAGCATCACTCTACCCTGCTGAATCACCATGGCAACCAGGAACAGTACCCATGGAGACCAGAGAGACGTACAGGTCAGAGCCAATGCAGTGGAGAGGGAGTCCCAAAGACAAGTAAGAAGAAACAGACTGCAGCCAAATGGGCAGGTCGGGTAAGAAAAGAGGTCAGAAGGATGAAGAGGCAGAAAAAAACTGAGTGAATGAAAGAAGACAGAAAGCATCCGGGAGACGAGGGGAGGAGCAGGACAAGGAGAAGGAGACATTGATTTTCTGTTAAGAGGAAGAGGAGGGGGAGAAAGAAGGTTGGCAGGGAGGTCTACAGCTGTACAATGCATGCCAGACAAGTGCGTCACGGTGCTGACGGGTACGTTTGATTTTTAGAAAAGCTTTATCCCCGGCGGGCGGGGCAGCTCAGAGCCACTACAACTGAAGCCTTTAAGGCCATAACCCTCGTTACAACAAGGTCCTTCAGCTCTTTGTTCCCTCCAGCTACAGCTGTTGGTTATGCTGGTCTCTAGATTTATATTCTCTATAACTTTCCCCAACATCAACAATTTACATGTACAAAGAGTTTAAATTTAACAATAAAAACTGCTAATGGACTAAATTAGTATAATAACCAAAGCAACCGATTAATCGACTAATAAATCTAAAGATAAATGTTTGGTGAGATACATCTACAACCGCTGCGACTGGCCATTCTTACAGAGAGCCAAAGTCCCACCTCACTTCCAAAAGATCAAACACTCATCAGCTTGCTTACCTCTCTTGTTCATGCGGAAGAAGTGCAACGCTATTGGCCAGGAGAGGATGGCCATTAGTGAGACCGCGGACACGTGGAGGAACGGCGCAGTCACCTAACGATACAAAGAGGAAGAGAACGACAAGGTAAAAGACAGAGGATTGGCCAAAATGTCAATCATAAAGCACAAATTACCGTATGTGTAAACACACACAAAGATCAGAAATTCTCTCCTGTGATTGGCTGGTGTGTCAGGATCCACTAACCTGCAGCGAGAGAAGGAGAGTCTTCCATTCTTTGCTCCAGAGGTCAGACAAGATGGCGGTGGCTGTGACGGAGAAGGCCAACGCCACCACGATGCCAGTCTGACAAAAACACAGGAGGAGATAACACCACATGTGATATCTTGATGTGTCAGTGTTTGTGTTTATTCATAAGCATTATTATTATTATTATTATTATCATTACCTTGTGGCTCCAGTGAAGGTACAGCCTCTGTCCCTCAGAGAGCAGACACACTGCCAGCACCTGAACAACGTTTAGATATTCATCAAAACATGTTACATAAAGCTGCTTCTAGTCACTTGCTTCTCTATTGTTTGTATTTTGTTTTATTTGCACATGTTTACACTCTTTGTACTTTGTACTGCAACTGCTGCAAAACAATTTCCCTCAAGATGAATAAAGTACCGTCTTATCTTGTGTCAGTTTGGACCGGTCCAGAACATATGCGCTTTCTACTCAACTAGAGCAAACTCAACATTGTTAAATCACAATTTATTTTTTGATGAACAATGAAATCCTTGGCTTTTTATGCCTTAGCAGATTTAAGAAAACTTGTTGATATCTTAACACTGCTGACAATATAGTTATACGCCTCAGATTCTCTCTCTAAGGACAAAGTAAACTCTGTTGGTGCAGATTTCTCCTTCACTTCATGTGTGTGCGTTTTTCTGTATCATATGATAAGTCTAACTGAATATTTGTCCCCTCAAGCAAGGGGACAGGTACCTAAATACCGCACAAGGGTTTGGAGATAGATTTGTCTCAGTTTCATGAGTGAAGAGATGAACAATTGTTGTGTAAATAAAACACCATCCACAAATACAGAAAAAGATTTCTAAACTCATAAAAATATTTTGCAATATAAAAACAGATCTGAGTTCTTCCTGTTCCGATGTGAGGGTCCCGGGACAGAGGATGTCGCATGTTTACTGATTGTAAAGCCCTCTGAGGCAAATTTGTGATTTTGGGCTATACAAAATAAATTGAATAAATTGAGACTCATATTTTAGAAAAGATGATTATTCTGAAACAATAAATGAAAAATGTACTGATGTGTTGCCTGGCCCTCAGTTGCTACAGAACTAATGAAGATGGGATCACAAATGCTTTTCATTTATTTGTAAATTAATTTCATGTACTCAGATATTATTTTGGTGGAAGAAAAATTGTAATTTTACAAATCTTTTTTTGTATTTGTGGAAGGTGCTTTTTGTTTACAGATTGCAAATTGACACACGGATTGTCGATCTGTTCACACAAATAATATTGAGACAAATCTTTCTCTATACAAAGGGCTGGGAGGGTTGATGGGCTAATGAAACACATTGATTCTAACACTCTGGTTTAATAAAAATAAAAATAAAATAAAGTGGCACTACTGCTCATCTCTGATAGAACAGAAGCAGAGAGGCCAAGTGTCTTGCTCAAGAACACTACAGTAGCTGTAAAGAGATGACAAAGGTTTTCTCAGCACATGGATTCTAGACAGGCTGAAACCCCATCAGTGTCCGTACCAATAGTAGAGCGATGTATGTGAAGAGAGCAGCAGCGACCACCAGCAGGACCAGAGACCAGGGAAACCAGAAGCCCAGAGTCCCAAAGTTGAACCTGAAGAGGCACGAGAACAACCAGTGTGCTTCGTGATGTCAATCAAGTTTGAATGATGGGTTGGTCTTGTCATGCATTCATGTATTCACTATTAGGATGAGCAATAGAGTGCTGCAGGGATGATGGATTCTTGTTGGCCAACCCAGAAGTTAGAATCTCACTTTTTTCCTCGACAAAAAAGGATAAAAACATTTTTACATTGGATTTTGTATTGCAGAAAATGAGCTCTGTGGCAAACACAAGATAATCTTCTCAAATGAACACCACTTTTATGATTTCTGAAGCATAAATACAACTGACAGAAGTGAAAAGCTAACATTAGGCTATAAACAAACTACACCACGGTGGCATGACTTCAACGTCACCACCACGAAGCTTCCAACTGGTAATTTGATTTCACGCGAAAACCTGTGTAGTCTCATTTAGCCACTAATTAGCAACCGCCGTGCGTAAGAAACATTAAAGCTTCAACTAATTCATGAGAGGAGTATCTACTGATGTATCTTGCATCATAGAACGAAACGCTAACATCTCTTCAGCTTGTTTTAACCACAGACCATATCTCAGGCATCTAACCAAAAACCTTTCAATGAACACACTGACTTCGAGACGAGGGAACCGGAAGTAGGAAACTGCTGACTCATTTCCTAGGTTTAGGACTCATACCTGCACCACTAACTCATTCCTTTACGTCTTAGACAACTCACCATAACAAGTATCATGGACATAATCCTTACATTCTGTATTAACCATGCACTCCTACACTACTACCTCAGGTTTCATACTGTATACTCTACATACACATCTACAGGTATCTGCTACCCCACTATATTTGATGACACAATCATTGTATATTTTGTATATATTTTGTATTGCACCATATTTGCATCTGACTGTTATCTAGTCTTTTTTGTTTTTTTTTGCACCTATCGTTATCTTGCATTTACACTCTTCCTACTTTGCAGTGCAACTGCTGCACAGCAATTCCCCCCGGGATAAATAAAGTTTTCTATCGTATCCCCATCACAATGACAACATGCCCTTCAAATCACAAAAACACTCCGACCAACAGGAGCCTGTGTGTGCACGTGCCAATTTGCATGTGCTGTGCTGTCACCCACCAGTCGAAGTCGATGTAGTCGTTCTGAGCTTCACTCCAGAAATAGAGGAACAAAAAACTCAGGAAGAAGGTGAGGATCAGGAGGCCAAAACTGCCACACTCCACCTGTAACACACACACACACACAAACACACACACACACACACAGAAGTCATGTATTATGTTTGGTCTAACCAAACTACCCACTTCTACCTGGAGAAAGTAGGTTTTAACACTGTGCTCCAGTGTTTTGGGAAAATAAAGTTTTCTCATGTTAACAGGATTTACAGTCATAATCGGACTCCCTGATGCTCCACAATCTGGCAGATACAGAGGAGCTCAATCATATTACCGAGTGCATATGGAGGCAGTATATATTGATAGAAGCTGACAGAGTGAATATGTGCTCATATTTTTCAGAGAAAAGCAGTAACGCACTGTTGGAGTCAGCAGGACGAAAAATCTGTCTGGGGAATCAATACTCTCTGCTCGATCAGCAAACCGACCAAACTCAACTCACTGCTGTGTGTGTGTGTGTGTGTGTGTGTGTGTTTACCCTGCTGCAGCAGCACTCTCCTGGCTGGGCCCGGGCTCTCTGGTATCGTCTCCATTGGCAGCCATAGAGGCCGGCCAGGCAGGACACAAACGGCTGGTGTTCGTACCTGATACAGTCAATTAGGAATTCAGATTATTGAAAAGAAAGAATAAAGACTAGCTCCATGTTTGATACTTTAAAAGAAGTTGAGTAAACCTTGCTGATCTGAAATGTGCAGGAGCTTCTCTAGTGCAGTGTTTTTCAACCTTTTCTGAGCCGAGGCACATTTTTTACATTAAAAAGATCCTGCGGCACACCAACAACCAAAAACGTTACAAAATGACACCTTCCAGTATAATACAGCATATACAGTGGGTACGGAAAGTATTCAGACCCCTTTAAATTGTTCACTCTTTGTTTCATTGCAGCCATTTGCTAAAATCAAAAAAGTTCATTTTATTTCTCATTAATGTACACTCAGCACCCCATCTTGACAGAAAAAAACAGAAATGTAGAAATTTTTGCTAATTTATTAAAAAAAGAAAAACTGAAATATCACATGGTCATAAGTATTCAGTCAAGATGGGGTGCTGAGTGTACATTAATGAGAAATAAAATGAACTTTTTTGATTATAGCAAATGGCTGCAAAATAACAAATTGTGACTACGTTGAGGGCCAAATAGAGTCACCATTTAATAAACAGGATAGAAGGGATATTGGACAAAGTGCAAAAAGAATACATGTTTAGGTAGACTACATTATTTTATGCCCAGATGTTTGGCATCTTTTCTTGGCTGCCAGTTCATTAATATCTTATGGGTTAGGTTCTGTGCTGTGGAAACCCTCAGGATGGAGTGAAGGTGTGCATCAGTGAGACGACTCCTGTGTGGGTTTGTGTTCCTCTTCATCACAGAGAACAGCTGCTCACACAGGTATGTGCTTCCAAACATGCAGAGCGTTTGAGCAGCATGTAGGCGGAGTTAAGGCATCGTTTCAGGGGTGAAGCTTGGAAACTGTGCAGCGCCCTCAGAGTCATACTTTGCCTTGAGTGTCATTACACTGGAGGGCTATCAGCTCCACAGGTGCTCTTTCCACGTCAACTGCAAACGGATTGCTGAGCAGTTGAAATTTAAATTTCTGAGCTGCAAAGTCCGCAAATCGCCAAGTGAACCCAGTTTATCAGCAAAATGCGCAGTCGGGAACACAGCGGTGGAGACTTTCACTGCATCACACGTCTGTGATCACACGTCCCCGTCCCTGAAACTGGAGGTTTAGCGCAGTCCTTTTCAAATATTTCTCCATCGCTGTTCGTCTTGTCATCGCAACATCTCCCGCGTGTCATTTCATTCTACTGTCCTAAATTAACAAGGTCATTACTGCGCTACCTACTGTCACCCACTGGCATGGAAGAGCATGTATTACTTAGCCAGACACTATATTGCAGCTCAGACGCTCAACAATGGCAAAGTATTTGCAACAACTCTAATGTTTTTTTTGGACTCATTAAGTGAAATTGGACATTTTCCCACGGCACACCTGACGATCTCTCACGGCACAGCGGTTGAAAATCACTGCTCTAGTGAACCGATTGAGCTGCTGTCAGCTTCAGGTTCATCTACATTAAAGCTTATCGACCGAATAGTTCTGAGTCAGGACCTCCGGCTATTTCAAGCATGCAGCTTGTGAAAAATAAAGAGTTCAATGATTCAGATTCCATCAGGATGTCTTTCCTTCTGCTGCTGATCAGGTTGCATCAACATTAAGTAGGCTGCCACTCAAAACTTACTTTTTGTTACTTTTAACTGTAGTCACAAATGTTGAGTTTAATCAGTCAGGTTTACCAAGTAGGTTTTCCCCAACAAGGCATTTGCGTTGGTGGTTTGGTGCATAAAATAAAATATAGTCAGAGAAAATGATAATCAAGTACAACAGTCAAGAAAGATAAATAAAATGAATCATTTGACAATACAAAAAAACAAAAGAATGTTGAAATTAAATATTTTTTTAAATATGTAAAAGATTGTAAAAGAAAATGAGAGAGATGTACAGTATGAAGTATAGAGACTAAGGATGACATAAGGGTTCAGATTCAATAATCACATATGATCCCGTATTTGACAAAATGCAACCAACTCTCAAACTTTCATAAACATACAGTCACACCAAATTGCCAGAAAAATAAGAAAATAGCCCTCTGTAGATGATGCGTTCAGGTTCCCTCTGTACAGAAGCACTGTCTCCTTTTTTTCAGTCTATTTTAAATAACTGTCACAAACACAAGTGTCTTTAAGGCAGCGTGAATACATATGAAATCTGATGACGGCGTAGGTGTGTGTTGTTCTGTACCTCTGCAGCAGCTGCCGCCGCACCACCTTTAGCTTCCCCAGCTTCAGTCTGGTCACAGGCATACACTCACCCACAGCCCGGCATCACAGAGAGAGACAGAGAGAGAGAGAGAGACAGAGAGAGAGAGAGAGAGAGAGAGAGAGAGAGAGAGAGAGACAGAGACAGAGCGAGAGAGAGAGAGGAGGAAGGAGGACAATGGGACAGGAGAGAGAGGAAAAACAAGCACCACCTTCACCTGGAGGGAGAGAAGAAGGTTTGAATCAATTTAAAATGCATTTATAGGAAAACTAGACTCAGCAGGACTCGTGTGTGTGTGTGTGTGTGTGTGTGTGTAGTCCTGGTTGTATTAATGTGGCCTGTTTAAACTAACCCAGAAGCTACAGAGACTCTCTCAGAAATACACAGTGACCTACATCTGGTGAGATTGTGAATACACAAGTTAACAGACCCCAAAAGAAGTCAGCCAGCAAACCGGCCAAACGAGCAACAACGTCCTGGACTCCACACTAGAGTTAAAACAGCTGATTAAAAACTGACATCATAAGAAAACCAGCAACAAGTATGATCCTCTATTCATCATTTAAGTCATTGTTTGTTTTAATACTATAAAGCTACAGTCGCTGACTTTAATAAAAATAACTTTGTGTCATATTTGCTCAAACTGTCACTATATTCCAACGATATATGAAAAAAATGGGGTTCCTCTTCCTCCTTTTAGAGCTCCTAATGGCATTTGCAAGAGTCCTCGCCTGAAAGGAAAACAACCAATCAGAGCAGAGTCTCCAACACTGCAACACTGCTCGGGGCGATCTTCCTCATTTTACAGCGAAACGCTACACTAAAATATGTTTCTGAAATCTTATGAGGTGAGAAATAGGCAACGCAGTGAGAGAATCTTGATTCATATTTGATCGGCGCTTTAGAGACTGCTCACCTCTGATTGGCTGTTTTCCTTTTTCTCCCAGATGTGCCATTAACACCTCAACAACAACAACAACGAGAGCAGCAGTGTGGTGTATTAAGATTAGTTATACAACAGCTCTACATACACTGCTCCACTGAACCAGATAGCACGGCCACCCGGCTCATCATCAGAGAAGCAGGCCACCATCAGCCAATGAGTCGGAGCCTTCAGTGGAACAGCCCATGTTGGCTAACACGTTATTATCAAGGTAAGCGTGGAACCAGTTTAATCCCAGTCACACTACGCCACTAAGCTGTGCAACATTTAAACCAACATCTCATCAACATAATCACAAGTTTGTTCAACTTTGATCAAACACATTCAAATGCAGTGGTGGGCCGTCAGGGCCAGCAAGGCCTTCTCTGCTGGCCTAAACAGAATCACAAAGCTATATCTATTTTATAATTTTATAATTTTTCTTAAATACAGTACATGTATTATAATTTATAAAAATATTTTTCCCATTATCTTATTTTCTCATTGCACAGCTACTGTCTTCCTCAGTTGCTCTGCTTCCAGTGCAGCTTGTTTTAAGTAGAGCTTTTATCCAATCAGATTCCACCTCTGTGTCTCTAGGTAAGAATCTCTAGGTAAGAAGACAGGCCCGAGGCCTGCAGACTCACACCTGCATCCATGTGCAGATTAAAGTAAATGGAGACGATATTGTTGATTGTCATAGTCTTCAACCAATCAGATCTTTAGTTTGACATGTTGGGCGTATTCTTTGAGGTGTCAGCGCCTGCGAGCCGGCCTATAATGACGTCAGCATAACGTGCAGCTCAGTGTCCATGCAGCTCTGCCGCGAGTGCAGAGTGTGCTGTGATTGGTCAGTGGGCGAGCACGTGACTATCGTGAAACGAAACAGCAGAGGCTGTCGGGTAGTGAATCACATCACGTGATGCAGCTCAGCCAATCAAATATGGGCATTCTGACTGCGTGATATGTACCACACACCATGACACAGGAGACTGAGACGAGGAAAGACACTGCAGAGCAGTACGTACAATGCTCAAGTTGTGAAAGTAAAATCATAAGACGATCTCGTTGGGCCGCGACTTGTCATTAAGGAGTGATGGTTGGTCCCACAGCCAGACCAGCTGAGACCCACTGTCCTCCATGAGCGCAGAAAACATTATATTTTCCTGAATATAAGCTTCTGCATTTTCCAGATGCTCTAGTACTATTCAAACGTATTGCAAGTCTTGTACCGAACGTTATGTACATAGTGCATGTAATGTACGTACATTTAATACGTACATAGTTACAGCCTTAGAAACTGATAACTGTGGCGCCATCATGTGGTTATAAGGTGGTATTTCAGCTGCAGGACAACAGTGAAGGCCCAGGTATAAAATGCACGGCCCGCCACTGTTCAAATGTAAAATGAATTAGGGCTGCGTGTCTTTATGACATGTCCTCATGTTGTTTGTTTCATCTGACCAACAGTCCAAAACCCAAAGATATTCAATTTAACAACTAGAAGGACACGCTCCAACGTGTAATGGCTGAATGGTAAAAAGTTGCATGAAAATCGGCCGACAGTTTTTCAGTAATCCTGCTGACAAACAAACAAACGGAGTAGAAAACACAACGTCTTTGACGGATGTAATCTTATAAAACAAAAAGTAGCATTGGGGAAGCTGGAGGGAGACCATTTTGGAACGATTGCTTGATGGGTTAAAACAATCAATTATCAAAATTGTTGCCAACTCTCAAAGGATTAATTGTTTCAGCTCTAAAGTGATTCCAGATCCCAGATCAGACCACTGAGCCTCTTCCTTTCTGTAGTTCTACTTACTTACGGTGGACCTGATGCACAGACCCAGATAGGTGACCTAAATCCCATTAACGTAGGTCCAACAGAAGCTTTTAAACTGTGTGCCAGAGTTAAGAACAAAGAGTTCAGCGGCTTAACACACACTCTCCATCATAAATACTCCATTGACCAGGATACAGTTGTAGGGCTGACAGATGGTAAGCACACTGTTGTGTTGATCCCAAACACACCGACTATGTTGTTCCGCTACATCAGGACTGAATAACAGATGTCTCTTCAAACAGCAACAACATAATCTACCACTGAAGACAGTTTTTGTGTTTGAATACCAATAGTACCAACAATTTTAAATCCAACAGTAAAGTCCAAAGTGATCTTCTGTTTTTGGCAAATACAAACTATAGAAATTAAATTAATGAATAATAATAAAACCATCATCTTTGGTAGTGCGAGTCATTATGCTACTATATGTACCGTGTTCTCTGATATCATTAAAGTATACAGACATCATCAAAGTACTCATTACAGACCACATTACCTCTACTAAAGCAAATGTAAGTGTATCATCTTACTGCTGTTTATCTCGAGAATCTTATTACTGAAATAGGTCAATAAAAAGGCCAGATAAAGTGTTTTCTAATGCAGCTTTGCACATCTGCTTATTTATTTATTGAATTGTTTTTGTATTAATGTCATTTTATGTGAGTCTATGTTGTTATTGAGCCCCTTACTGAAGACAGCTTTATATCATTATGTGAAAGACAATAAAGTTTTATGAATGTTTTTATGAACATTTAGTATTTAATAACTACTCTACTATATACTATAGGTTTGTTTGCACAGCCTACAGTTTGATCCAAATCCATGTAGTTGACCTGTTTTGATAAATACTCTGGTATATAATGATCCATTCATTGACTGACGTCTGCCACCAGTCAACCAGCCGAGTCATCACACGGCCGCCATGGCAACGGTGACATCAGATCTGTTATTATTGCTGCAGCGAGGAGGAAGGGAGGCGGGGCGATAAAGAAGAAAGAGCCAGATGGAGCAATAAAAGAGAGAGAAATCACCATCAGGAGTCATCACAGCTGTTCTGCACACATTCTGCAGGGTGAGACGTGGAGCACTGTCTCTACACGATGACCCACACACACTCATGGGGAATGGATGGATGTTAGGGTGAGCACACAGCAGGATAAAGTAATATGAGAGAGAGAGAGAGAGAGAGAGAGAGAGAGAGAGAGAGAGAGAGAATGTCACCGCTATTATTTCCATCTTCCTTCATGATGCACAGGACTAACGTTTAAGTCAAAGGGCTGGTCGGCCACTGCAGCGACATGAGGGTCGACACCACCAAATACCCATTTTGGTTTTCAGCTGGAACAAAAGTGGTTCGAGGGTTTCGTTACTCTTTAAAGTCAACTGCTATCAATGTTGTGTCCATCTGGAGTTGTGTTTTAACTGCAATCACGGATCAGAGTCACAGATCGGATCAACACAACAGAAAAAAGAGAGCAAATAGAACTGTTAGAGATCCCTGATCACGTTTCTTTTGCCGCTGATACTAATCTCTGATCCTTGATGATCCATATCGGCAGATACAGATCCCTTTGTTGTTTGATTATAGCAGCTGGTCTCTACAAGGATCCAGACTATTTTTTTGCCATCGTCCCAAAAATGATTTCACACTACATTTTACGAGATTACATGTGAACACATCATGTTAACGTTATAATTTACCTTCACCCAATACTCATTCTCACTGAACAGAGCCTGAACGCATCATAATGTAACAGAACTGAACCTTCGTCCGTTAGCGGTGCTGCTAACGTTAACTAGCTCTGCTCCTGTCAATTTAAACACGGACTGGTTGTTTACAATGTAACATTACCAGATTACATTTTTGATTAATCTACGGATTATTTTGCGATCATAATAAATCGTCTTGTCTTTAAAGTATCAGAAAATAGTCAAAAATGAATGAAGTATTAAGATTGTTAGTTTTATTTGACCAACAGTCCAACACCTTAAGATTTTTGTGATTTACTATGAAGAATGACAAAGTCAAACATCAAGACCTCACATTTACGGAGCTGGAAACAGTGAGAAATGACTGAAAGGATAAATCTAATTAATCGTAACACTTCCATCTTTAAACATTTTGTAAAATAAGGTGGTACCACTTAAAAATAAAAGACAAGTCATTTTGCAATGGTGGTATTCCTATTAATTCGTTTTGTATTAAATGCTTTGTCCACTTGGATGTTTAAAGTCACCCACACATCTCCCACCTGCTCCCTCTGACCGGTTAATAAGTGGAGCGTATCCTGATGTGACGTTGAAGGTGACCGCACAGAAACTTTAAATCTCAACAGCCGTTTTGTCACTGAGCCGGAAGCCGGTGTTGTTAAGTGTACGTACAAGGTTATTTAAAATAGGACCAGTGATCTGAAGTCACTTCAGGCATTTTTTTAAATTCAAATCACAGCAGACTCTCTAGTTTGCTTCCTCATTTGTGTTTACAACAGTTTTGACATTGACGAGTTACAAAAGTCAGAGAAGCAGTTACATTTTGTAGTTTGTCGTGAGTTTTTTTTGTCTGTATTTAATGTTGTAAAAGTCAAGCTGATTAATGGACTGAACAAAAAGGGGCTTCTGACTTATGGATTCATGGATTTCTGCTCTGAAAGTGAGCCAAGTCTTTCATCCCCCTTGAGCATGCTGATAAAGGTGGTAGGTATTAGCTGTGAACGTCTCCCTTCACCCTTGTGGTGTATTTTTCTGATGATTGTACTTGTCTCATATTACCTGCCTGTATTCATTTACCGCGTGTCTAGTTTTATCCAGTGTGGGATACATGGGAAACACATGGGAGGGATTAACCAGGAAACAAAACTTAAAGACGCTGGACGAATGTCTTAATACAATAAAGAGGAACGAAGACAAGCTACACACACAAAGGTGGTATTGACGTCTATAAATGTATGTGGTTATTTACACTGACCAGCCCTCGTTTTGCTGTATTATTTTTGATGCACAGTGAATCTATTATTGCATTCAACTCTACTGAATCCAGTGTGTTTCACAGACATTGAAAATAGTGCCTCTTTTATCATAAGATATGAATGTCTAGGAGGACCTTAAAAACTTCCTGGCCCAGTTGAAGTCTTAGCACCAAGTGTCACTCAACCCACCCACCGCCGCTTCTGACAGCTGATGAGAGGGTTTCCTTTTTGGACATCTTTACTTTCACTGCTTTATAAATCATGACTTTTGGACCCAAAGTGGGCCGGAGGCTTGACAGACATGAGGAGAGCGCTGACTCACTTTCAGGACTCTGAGCTCCTGAGGTAAAAGGAGAGGCCAATTCCTAAATTCAGGAGTTTCAGAAACCAAAAAATGAAAGATTGCACTGCACAAGACTGCAGTTTAAAATACACATAAAAGTTCCTCTATCTTTATTTTTTGCACCTACCCTTCATTCTCTCCCGTCTAGTTTCCCTACTTCACCAATTCACTTCACCTCTCTCAACTAATTGTCTTCATCTTGTTTTTTCTTCCTCCCCCTCTCCATCTGTCAGTGCTCCACTTCCTCTCTGGAAACCGGCCAGTGCTCCAGCAGCTTGACATCAAACTACATGACTGGACAGCACTTCATTCAGTCAGCTCTTTACAGAGAGAGCCAAAGTCGGCTGAGGTCAGCTGTCGGCACACTTTTCTATTTATACATGTGTGTATTTATAGGGGGCGCTCGCATTTAATCAGCAATGAAAGGCCAAAGTAAATGTTCCGTGGACAGCTAAAACAGTTCATTTGCAAATTAAGAGTCCTGAATTTGGCCAAACTTCCCTACCAGCTCGGGGAAAGACAACACGTACAAAGACCAACTATTTATAGGATTTATGGTTTGTGACTATGTGGTCGGTGTTTCATGATCAACCCAGAAAAAATGTTGGCATTGCAGGTTCCTGCCAACCACGAGATACGTTTAATGTTGATGCTTCTGAACCAGCCTCGTATCACAAAGGCACAATGTGGTTAACGTTGTGAAAGGATTGGTTAGGTTTAGGCAACAAAACTTCTCAGTTAAGGTTAGAAAAACCATGATTGTTTGTGTAAAAATAATAAGGTAAGAACAAAACCTACAAACCTTAACTACGTGAATAAATAACAACTGTCCTTGCTCAACTTTCTTACGTAATGTTCAGCGACAAGCATAAAGTCAAATGTTGGTTTAACATGGGACATGGACACTGATCTCCAAGGTGAAAGTCCTGTATGTCCTGTGTTTACCCTTTGGGGACTCTGTCACTTGTTATACTCGTTATTATACCACACAACCTTCACACCACACAACATTCAATAACGGCCGCTTTCTGTACTGCAACACTTGCTCTGGCTGAACAAAACAACGTCCACATTCATCGTATCTGTGGTTTGGAACTGGTGAGCTGGTCATCCTAACTATGTGTCCAGCTGATCAAACTTCAGACTGGTGTTTGACTGGCAGCTCTGCTCATTCTAAGCTGTATTTGCCTCACACATCCCCACCTGATTGAGCCATTCACCTCTACTTCTCTCAACTTCTACAAACTCGGAATGTTTTCTTGTTCCTATTATCGCGACTTGCTGCTCTGGCGAACGGTGAAGTGAACCTACGAAGTGATCGATCATTCGCTGTAAATCTGCTATGCTGTCTGATCCTGGAACATCTCATCTGGCTTTCAGTTTAGAAAATGGATGACACTCATGTCTCCCTTTTCTGTGAAGGTCAATGTTATATTTAATTTATCTTAAAAGGTAGAGGTGGCAGTCTTTATTTCAGGAGAGGCAATCTGCCCCTGCTAAAATACGCAGTGGGAAACCCTGTATAATACTAAAACACAACAGAGTATATGAAACATACTGCAGAGCCCCGGGTCCTTGAGGCTGTGAGCCAACAGCTGTAACCAGTGAACCACTGAACCACTGCGGTGCCATGAGAGCGCCATGAAGCAGGTTAGAGTCCGTGTTTGACACAGAGTCAGACGTCCTCTGGTACATCACACCGACGGGGAGACAGACAGACAGGGAGGTGGGAACCCCGCCGTATGTGCCTCGTTCTGAGTGCATCTCAAAACAAGACCGCACACATTCGAGTACATTGACACACACCTGAAAATCACGGGCAAAAACATCAGACACATGGTTGTTGTTGCCGCGACGCCTATGACAACATCTCCAGTGGCCGCCGGGCTTTACTTCATGTGTAATGTGGAGGGATTAAAGGATGAGTGTTGATATTCAGAACACCTCCTGTACGGTGCTTCCACACCCACGAGCACAGAGGTGTTTAGAAACATTCTAAATCCAATATTTCACACTTTAAGCTCTGTTCTACATTTGTATTTGTCACACACTCACACACACCACTGAGCCAAGTCAAAGTCTATTTAAACAGTAAGCGTTAAGAGCGTTTTAGAGCTGAATCAACGAGTCTCTCAACAGAAAATCAAATGGTAACAATTTTCTAAATCAATCAAAAAGTCATTGGGGTTTGGACTGTTGATTGAAGAAAACAAGTCATTTAAGGTGGAAATTGTAAAGGGCATTTTTTTCAATTTACTGATTATTGGAGAAAATGACTCTATGTCTCACTTGATTTATTCCCTCAGTAAACATTGTAAACATGAGTTTATGGTCTCAATCTCTAGTTTGAAGTCTTCTTCAATACAACATGATGTTTATTTAGTAAATTATGGTCCATGTATACATGGACCATAATTTACTTTTTTTTGCTTGGAATACACACAAAGTATATTTCACTTGAAATTATTTAGTTGTTTGAAATAGTAATTCTGAGTAGGCTTTACTAAGTCAAGAGTACATCTTAAGTAAAGTTGCAAGTACTCTTCACTTGTTTTTTTTTAGTTACTGAAACTCGAGTGTAAGTATACTTATACTTGAATGAAATGAGTACCTTACTTTACTTGCTTTTTTCAAGGCAATCAGTTTGCATGTTTTTTTTAAGTAAGGTTAACTAATTAGATTTTACAGTGTAGAGTCAAATACTTCAGGGCGTGGCTACCTTGTGATTGACAGGTCGCTGCCACGGCGTTGTCCGGTCTGAGAGTTGTCTGTGTTTTTGTCTTTGACCCTTTTCTTTGTTCATGAAACATTTTGTCGACTAAAAATGTTTTATTCAGTGTTCGGTTGTAATTTGCTGCATCGTCTCTCTTTGCGGTTGCAAAAAAAAAAAAGATCAACGGCTAACATGTCAAAAATAAAGCCTTTGTCAAAATTGAACAGTAAGTCATGTCTGGAGCCCAGTTGGAGTTCATAGAGTGTCTCAAATAATAAACCTAATTTTCTTATCATCCCACATGTTAATAAAGACATGAATTTCTTTAGAAGAGACCTAAAGGCAAGTTTGAGAGCAAACAAAGTTAAGGGTAAATTTGAGGGTAAAGTTGAGTTGAGACTGTCTTGAAGGGAGATGGAGTCTTATTTAATCTGTCTGGGAGACGAGCAATAAAAGGATTAACAGGAGAGGGAGGAGGGAGAGCTGAGGTGTGAACTCAAGGCCTCACAGCAGCCACAAGCTAAAGGGAGACGTCACGATGACGACGTCCACTTCTTATAGTCTTTGCTGCTGACACAGGAAAACAAGAAAAGGACGTGTTTCACAACTGCTCCAGTTTCCAAAAACCTCGTTCTACTTTCCCCAAAAATAATGATTAAAGAGAAGTGCACCTTTCTCCTCCGCTGAGACCAAGGAACTGACAATATTCGGGTCGAATACAACACAGGAATTCATCATGAGGTCAATTTATCTATCTATCCTTCCATCTATCTATCTATTCATCTATCCTTCTATCTATCCATCTAACTTGGTTAACAAAGACGTTTTACTAGAACAGGTTTAAACTTCAGAGGCTTCTAACTATTCTTGCCATATCATATATAATGGGCAGCCATTATTACAAAACATGATGAGGGTCAAATATATTGTACTCAAATTACTCCACACATTCAGTTTACTCCAGAAGAACAAATGCTACTATTTGGTGACACCTGGAGTAAGTATAGAGAATATATATACGTCCAGTTCTAGCCAGGTGTGATGTGGTCGTTGAAGCCGTCAAATGTGCTGCCCGGCTCGTACAGGTGTGTCTGTCTGATCTCCACAGAACGTCCTCGGTAGGACGTGGTGCCAGTCAGGTCAAAGGTTCCTCCAGAGACTCCTG
Organism: Anarhichas minor; assembly: GCF_050575085.1. NCBI lineage: Eukaryota > Metazoa > Chordata > Actinopteri > Perciformes > Anarhichadidae > Anarhichas > Anarhichas minor. The sequence continues at coordinate 1,362,129 of NW_027466492.1, read as the reverse complement.
GCTTATTATCTAATGTAGCTTAACAACCCGTTTGACTGTTCAGTTCACAAACTGCAATGCACCAACAGTAGGCGGGACTAACTACAAACTCCTGATATGTAAAATTTTTTAAAGACTAAAATAAAATATAAATTCTAAATGGCACCTGTATCAACACTGCCACACCTAAAACATCTGCTCTTGTGGGTGTGAACACAGCTGCAGCCATAGACGCGCCGTCATAACGCCACAGGAGCTGGAGCTGTCTCACATCTTCATCTCCGGGTGATGTGGGGAACCGACTGAGGTGGAGAACAGGTTAGCGATCCGCCATGTTTCGGCTCCATTACATCTGACGGGATCACCGACTGCCTCGTGTCCCCTCCAAAGAATTAAATTATAACCCGACAGGACCGAGTACAGCTGGAAATATTGCACCGATTCACGTGGAGCCTGGAGGCTAATGCAAGGTCACACTATTGTAACACCCTGACATGCACACCACCAGATGTGATCCACAGATTGTAGTCCTGATTGTCTGTATATTTGTGGGAGAGAGACCATTTTGGATGCTCATCAAATCCAGGTACTGGACACAAAATCAACACCGACACAAGATAATGTAAACTCGTAGAACAAGACCACAATCGTCAGCAAAGGTGCACACAACCACGTAAGTGCGATACACCCACATGTACATTAATCAACATGAATTACCAGACTGCTATCTGGTGAGGGGCAATGCGATGAAAATACAAACAAGCAGGCTCTGTTCATTAGATTAACCAGGACAGAAGTCAGAGTGAGAGGCTAGTAAAGGTGCGACCAGACATGCAGATATTTATTCATTGAAAACTGACTGTGTGTGACGGAAAGAGAGTTGTGTCTATCTTTGGCCAATGAGGAACAGTAACCGACAAACACAAAGTTTCTTCAGTTATGTGTGTGAATAATGTTACACATATACCCATATATAATGTGTTCATCCCACTGCAGTCCTCTCAGGAGAAACATACAGTAAGTCAAGCACACACGATTAACTTTCAGTGGTCAGACTGACAGAAAACGCTCAATGAACATGACGCGGCTCGTCAGCAAACTGGCTCGTTTGCGACTTCCGTTTGTATACCAGTTCTTCCTCCGACAGCAACAGCAGCGGCTTGTTACTGGTTCGAATCCCCAGACAGTTTTTTGGAGTGCCCTTTAAAGCAGGCACTTAATCCCTGCTGCTCCCGTGGAGCTGCTCCACTGTGGTTTTAGGATGTGATTATGCATATAAGATTAGATTAAGCTTTAATGATCCCCTCGGGTACGACTGTGAGATGTCTACTTGTGAAGCAGGTCAGTGCTGAAAAGGAAGGATATATGAGAATCTAAAAAACCTTTGAGATATATTGTTGAGTAAAAGTTCATGTAAAGGAACTACAATGGATGAATAAAAAAATGTATATAAATAGTGGATAGTATAGAGATAAAAATGTGATATCAACATTAGATTAATATAATGAGAGCATAAAACTTTGAGTCGTATAAACAGAGTATAAAGATTAGAGTAATATAAAGAGTAAAAAGTGTAGAGTAGTTAAAAGAGCATAAAGATTAGAGTAGTTAAAAGAGAGTATACAGATCAGAGTAGTTTAAAGAGTATAAAGATTAGAGTAATAAAGAGAGTATACAGATTAGAGTAGTTTAAAGAGTATAAAGATTAGAGTAGTTAAAAGAGAGTATACAGATTAGACTAGTTTAAAGAGTATAAAGATTAGAGTAATAAAGAGAGAGTATACAGATTAGAGTAGTTTAAAGAGTATAAAGATTAGAGTAACAAAGAGAGAGTATACAGATTAGAGTAGTTTAAAGAGTATAAAGATTAGAGTAATAAAGAGAGAGTATACAGATTAGAGTAGTTTAAAGAGAGTATACAGATTAGACTAGTTTAAAGAGTATAAAGATTAGAGTAGTTAAAATCGTATAAAGATTAGAGTAGTTAAAATAGTATAAAGATTAGAGTAGTTTAAAGAGTATAAAGATTAGAGTAGTTAAAATAGTATAAAGATTAGAGTAGTTTAAAGAGAGTATAAAGATTAGAGGACTATAAAGAGTATTCAAATCAAAGTAATATAGAGAGTATAGAGATTAAGGTAGTATAAAGAGAGAAATTAAATTATAGTAGTATGAAGGACACATGTGAGGGAAATATACTATTGTTGAGTAAAAGTTCATGTAAAGGTACCACAGGGGATAAACAAAGCTTTATCTCCTTGCACGTCAAATGACACAAACTACATGTAAATACACCAATGAGCTCTGCTTGCCAGACATACCCAGCAGCTGATCCTGGAGCTGTGATTGGTCCCAGACTGCCCGTTGTAAAGCTAAGAGAGGGCCGGTGGTGATGACACAAAACAATCACAGAGCTGAATACTGAATGCACAGTGCTGGAGGCTGCCTGTGCGATGCAAAGCGTGTGTTCAGTGTGAGAGATGATGCAGAAAAACACACAACACTGGAGGAGAAAATATTTTTCCACTAAATGTGCAGACAACGTGGAGGTAAAAGATGTAGATGGATGAATATAGATGGATATTAGATGGAGAGAGGGATAGAGAGCAGGGAGACGGTACGCATGAAACAATGCAGCCCTCTGTATCCAGACCAGCTCTCTGCTGTTAATAACTCACTGTACCACACACCACAGCTACCAGCAACAACACTTACCGGGCATGGGCTCATGTTAAAGGGTCATAGTATAGTCGTTCTTTGTGTACAAAATGGTGAAAACTACATGTGAACACAAAGTAACACAAAACACACATCTCAACCAAGCCTGCACAACCCACTACATTTCTTATTGAAAGTGGACGTGCACTGTGATAATCCTTCCCCAACAACAACCACAGAAGTTAAAGTTGGCCAAAATGTAGTGAGTTGCAAAATGATACACTTAACAAATAAAAGTAGGCTAAACTCCTCTGGAAAAGAGGTTACAACTTTTGAGTGGGAAGATAAAACCTGCTCAGCGTCTGATACTGACGCACCGAGTCTGCATGAGACGCACCAGGCTTTTAACCAAATCCAATGTACACCGATCTACGTCAACAGGCTAGAATAGTATAAAGAGAGCATAAAGATAAGAGTAGTGTAAAGAGCGAGCAGGTCCTCTAAGGCAGTATTATTCAACCTTTTCTGAGCCGCGGCACATTTTTTACATTAAAAAGATCCTGCGGCACACCAACAACCAAAAACGTTACAAAATGACACCTTCTAGTATAATACAGCATATACAGTGGGTACGGAAAGTATTCAGACCCCTTTAAATTTTTCACTCTTTGTTTCATTGCAGCCATTTGCTAAAATCAAAAAAGTTCATTTTATTTCTCATTAATGTACACTCAGCACCCCATCTTGACAGAAAAAAACAGAAATGTAGAAATTTTTGCAAATTTATTAAAAAAAGAAAAACTGAAATATCACATGGTCATAAGTATTCAGTCAAGATGGGGTGCTGAGTGTACATTAATGAGAAATAAAATTAACTTTTTTGATTTTAGCAAATGGCTGCAAAATAACAAATTGTGACTACGTTGAGGGCCAAATAGAGTCACCATTTAATAAACAGGATAGAAGGGATATTGAACAAAGTGCAAAAAGAATACATGTTTAGGTAGACTACATTATTTTATGCATACGTGCCAGAGCCAGATGTTTGGCATCTTTTCTTGGCTGCCAGTTCATTAATATCTTATGGGTTAGGTTCTGTGCTGTGGAAACCCTCAGGATGGAGTGAAGGTGTGCATCAGTGAGACGACTCCTGTGTGGGTTTGTGTTCCTCTTCATCACAGAGAACAGCTGCTCACACAGGTATGTGCTTCCAAACATGCAGAGCGTTTGAGCAGCATGTAGGCGGAGTTAAGGCATCGTTTCAGGGGTGAAGCTTGGAAACTGTGCAGCGCCCTCAGAGTCATACTTTGCCTTGAGTGTCATTACACTGGAGGGCTATCAGCTCCACAGGTGCTCTTTCCACGTCAACTGCAAACGGATTGCTGAGCAGTTGAAATTTACATTTCTGAGCTCCAAAGTCGGCAAATCGCCGAGTGAACCTAGTTTATCAGCAAAATGTGCAGTCGGGAACACAGCGGTGGAGACTTTCACTGCATCACACGTCTGTGATCACACGTCCCCGTCCCTGAAACTGGAGGTTTAGCGCAGTGAGATGCTTCGTTATGTTGCACAAAAAGCCAGCTCACATCGCCACTTTTTGTCCCGGAGCTCTGTGGTGTGGCGGGCCAGTTATGATAAACATGATATTTTCTGGCGGGCCGTTGTACCGAGGAACGGATATATGCTGACAATTTAATGACAAGTCTCTCAATGTGTTGATGCTTGCTAGGCTGTGCTGTCCAGGGCCCAGTTCAGAGTCTGCATTTTTCCTTTTCAAATATTTCTCCATCGCTGTTCGTCTCGTCATCGCAACATCTCCCGCGTGTCACTTCATTCTACTGTCCTAAATGAACACGGTCATTACTGCGCTACCTACTGTCACCCACTGGCATGGAAGAGCATGTATTACTTAGCCAGACACTATATTGCAGCTCAGACGCTCAACAACGGCAAAGTATTTGCAACAACTAAATAATATTTTTTTGGACTCATTAAGTGAAATTGGACATTTTCCCACGGCACACCTGACGATCTCTCACGGCACACTGGTGTGCCGCGGCACAGCGGTTGAAAATCACTGCTCTAAGGGAGACGGCTGGGCTTGATGGATGTGTCAAAAAAGGCGGCAACCTCCGGTTCTGAAAAGTGAAGTCAATGCGGGAGTGTTAAACTTGTATTCTCTCTAGTGTCCATCAGGGGGCGACTCCTCTGATTGTATAGAAGTCTATGAGAAAATGACTCTACTTCTCTCTTGATTTATTACCTCAGTAAACATTGTGAACATGTGTATGGTCTCAATCTCTAGTTTCAAGTCTTCTTCAATACAGCATATTTATTTTGTAAAATATGGTCCCATTCAGAGAAAAAAGACCATAAAGCAGGGTATGCTTTAGGGCGGGGCTACCTTGTGATTAACAGGTTGCTACCAGAGCCGTACAGGGCGTCTCTACCACAGGGCGTCAGTCCTCCACAGTCCAAATACAGTCACTTCGGTTCACTGATTGCTGAAAAACAAGTTGTCGATGGCCAAACTGCCAAACTCGAGGCTTCAAAACAACAGTCTGACTGCGTCCTCTTCTTATATAATGACAAACACACACCGACTTTCACCCAGGAGACGCTGGTCGGTGTCCCATGTGAAACCAAGTCAACGTTGAGTTATTTTACCGTGTTTTGTTGCATAACTTACGTACTAAACAAATGCCGCGGCTGTAAGCTACGTAACAGGCGTACCTTTTACGAAACAAACATACTTACTTAAACCCAAACCACGATCTTTTCATAAACCTTACCAAGTACTTTCGTTGCCTACACTTAACCAAGTAAGCCTAAACACATGAGCGAACCTAAGCTGGAAGATTATTTTTAAAAGAATGGAAACTTACACTCCGTCCAACAGAGCGCCAGAGTTTGAAGCGTGTGGCCGCTGACTAAGATCTGACTAGTTGGTAGTGAGAATGTGTTTAACTTTACCTCTGAGCCATAATGGCTGCTGCTTAGCTTCTTCATCTCAACACACACACCTTTTCAGCATTAATGACTAAGTGCTAATTTGTATAAACAAATATAACAAATAGTGATTTCTTTTCACAGTCCAGTCAGGATTTCTCAGCAATGAACAGCTTGTCCTCTTCTGGCATCTGTGTTTTTTTTTCTCCGTCTCACCACAAAGCAGACCAAGATATGAAGAGGAAACGATGTTAATGAGTCATGGCAGATTAATGATAAGCCAACCAAACATATTGATTTATTCATTTAACTGCTCGTTACATGTTGTCATCATCACGGCCACTAAAACAGCCTCAGTGAGAGGGAAATAACCCGTATCAGAGGGCCATTTAATTGCTTTCTTACTGCTGGACTAGTCCTGTCAGCCTGTGGGAATATTCGGTCACAGTAATAAAGCACATTTAATTAACTTGTACAGAATATTTAAACAAGACTTTGAAAGCACCTTTTAAAAACAACACACATGGGAATTCTGAGCTTTTAATTCCAACTGTGTCGCTCAACATCAGCATTTTATTTGTGCAATATTAACATTTGTTTACTTTTCTTTTGTACTAATTTTCCTGTGAAGAAAACCACGATAAAAAAACAAACATCCACATGTCCGCAGCTCAGAGGTCAGACCGCTGGTTGGTCAGACAGATTGCAGAGCCTGTGGGCGAGACAACCATTCAAGCTGCTGAGATGCAGACGTGGGAGACTAATCTCTCTCTTTTCAACAGGTGTTTGATGATGTTTTGGTTGTTGCAATATTCCCCAAAGCAATAAACACCTAAACTGTTCTTTAAGAATGCATCTTTCTGGAGGTTTTTCAGGTTTCAGGAGGATATAAAGCATTGAGACAGCACTGACTTGGCAGTTTGTCATTGGTGGCCACAAGCAACGGTACAGGGATTTACTAGCATTGTGCCTTACAGGGTCTAAAGTCACCGCTGCACCTGCTGCTGAGCTGCAACCATCAGTCAAATATGGACAAACTATCTTGATGACCGATTCAAGTCATTTTTCATGACAAAAATAATTTTCAGCCTCTCAAATATGGAGATTTATTTGTTTTATATCCTATTAAAGTTAATATCTTTGGGTTTTGGACTGACAAAACCAGACATTTAAAGACATCACCTTGGTCTCTTGAGAAGTTTGGGATGGACATTTTTCAACATTTTATAGACCAAACGATTTATCGATGAACCTAGAAAATAATCAGCAGATTCATCTTTAATTAAAATGAACATGGCTTATTACATATTTTTACTTTTAAAGCAACAAAGCTGCAACTTGAGTTTCAAAAAAAAAGTTAGAACAAGAGAACAAGTTCCATCAGTCTAACAAAGACCCAAACACTGATGATCCTCCAACACGTCGTCAGTCCGACTGCGTCATTGAACACACATGTTTCATCCAGGTGCATCTCCAGTGGTGAACACAAAATTCAATTTTTAATATTTTAATTAAATTTTTATAATATTTTTTTTTTTGTAGGAAAACCAAAAATATGAGACAGACTTTAAAAGCATTGTCAGTTGACGTGTGTTTAAACGCTCCATCTGTAATTTCTGAGCATATATGACAGAAACTGATAGTTTTTCTGCTTCTGTTCTTTGATTGCGAGGGTTTTGTTCACGGACTGTATCTGGAAAAGGAGGAAACAGCTGTCTGCTGTGTTGGGCCCTTTAAAGATGGAGCAACACTGACGTCATCAGCACCCAGGGAGGCTCACACTGGCCCCTCTGACGGGGTGTGAGGAGCTTCAGTGTGGGTCAGGAGGCTGTGCTGCAGAGAGAGGAGCTGTTGCATCACGACGCTCTCCTCCCGTCTGTGTGAGCGTTAACATGACGTCTGCTCGACTGGTGCCACACAGTCCGATTGCAAACTATTTATTAAGACACACGCACACAGACACACACACAATGCAACTGTGCTCATCATCCCTTCATCGTCAGCTCACACAGCCAAACGCAAATTACGTGGCTTACGGGTGCAAATGTGAATGGTGACGTAAAACCAGGCACCGAACGCAACACAACATTTAAAAAGCCCTGAGAGCCGCGGGACTTAAGAGGATCACGAGCCAGACTGGGTTGTGAAATCAAGACTAATCCTTCCAGAAATATTTCATGCACCTGAACCCTGCAGGGGTGGAAGAAGTACTCCGATCATTGGATCAGGTAAAACTAACGGAAATACTAGGTTACAAGTCCTGAATTCAATATTTTACTTCATCGAGGTACAATTAAAGTACCAAAAGTAAAAAACAATCCCGATGCAGAACGGCCCATTTCAGTATCACTGGTTTATAACCATTGACAGATTAATGTGCGTATCACTTTAATGTTACACATGGTACATGTGGGGCTACTTTTAAGTACTTTATCTACTGACGGGTAGCTTACTATGATAATATATCATACTTTAATATTTAGTATTAATAATCAAAATCTATAAAGTAATAAACTAAATGTATCAGATAAATGGAGTGATTAATTAACTAGAGGTGCACATGCAGCATGAATGTGAGCGTCTGTCCTTGTGTCAAGCTGGGACTGTTATGGACCTCTGCTCCCCCGCAGTGACGATAAAAAACAAGACCTCGTCCTCCACATGCGTTAACCCTCACAAAGCTGTAACTCCATCAGCTGACCTTGGCCTGCGGGGCCATGAACGCATATATCTAACGCTCCTTGTTGAGTTGGCAGCAGAGATTCCCGTCCAGTGTGCGGTCGTCCATCGGTTGGTATTGACCTACGGGTTAACAACGAGGCGGGCTGACAGAAGCGGGATTCGCCGTTCAGTAAACGCAGATGTGGAGAAACGCAATCAATCACAGCAATGTCACTAAATCAACTGTGAAGAAATGCAGTTTGAGCTCAACACCGACGGGACAATCAACAGCGTGGGACAACTGCTGAGCCACTAACTGAGGCCTCTGTCTGCTTATAGAGGAAGAGAAAAGACTAAAGTCTCAGCAGACACTCGGAATAGAACTGATCCTCATGAAACAGAACGCACAATGATATTGACAATGACTATAATCGTACTTGAAATACTCAACAGCCACTCTTTTCAAAGTCGTTTAATGTTTCACTAATTTGTAGTTTGAGTTAACTGTCGGCATCTTAAAACAAGAGATAAAAAACATTAACAGCAGTACTAAAAGCAGGGGAAGGCAACTTTAGGCAACCTTATTTTTGGGGGGGAGAGTATTGAAGTGCCCTCTCACCTGAATGCCAAATAACTTCTTTCTCAATAGTTGACTGTCCCCCCGCCCCCATCAAATAAGACCCGCCCTACTCTGCCTCTGATTTGCTGGTGCTCGTTTCCTTCTGAGCAGAATTTGTTAAAGTTTCTCTATATAATAATCAGAACATTAACATAGCAGCAAACTCAAATTTGCTCGCCATCTTGGATTAAAGCCGTCGATGTGTTGTTTCTTTGGCAAACAATGAACGGAAGTGACCATATTTGGAATGTGGAGGAGCGATAGAGACGATATATACGGCTCTGGTAGCGGCAGCGACCTGTCAATCACAGTAAGCCCGCCCTAAAGCATCCCCTGCTTTATGGTCTATTTGACTCTAAATGGACCATCATTTACTAAATGAACATCATGCTGTATTGAAGAAGACTTGAAACTAGAGATTGAGGCCATAAACTCATGTTTACAATGTTTACTGAGGTAATAAATCAAAAGTACAGTCCTTTTCTCATAGACTTCTATACAACCAGAGGAGTCGCCCCCTGCTGGTCTGGAGAGAGAATGCACATTTTAAGTCACTTCAGCAGGTTGCCGCCTGGTCCTCATGTGCTTTTAGTGCACGTGAGCGTACCCACAGCTAGCTCAGAACAGAGGCTCTGAGCTAGCTGTGGCTACGCTCACGGTTTGTGGCATCGTCAGGGAAGCGAAGCACCCACCCTCCAGTTCCCCCTCAGGTACAAGCACTGTTAGTTCTGGCCAGCACTGTTGCTGTCGTTTGAGCTGTTAGCGCCGTTAGCTGCCAGCAACCGGCTCAGCCTTCACCATGTTAAGAGCCGTTGAGAGGCAATAGAAATGCTCCCAATCACATCTATTGCACCTTAAAGTATGTTACTGATTGGTGGAGGGTTTGTCGGGTAAATCCTTTTTACTTAGATGTGGATGTTTTCACGAGGACAGCAGCCTCCATGTATAGTGCTCTCATATATAATTACAAAGTCATGATTAAAGGAGAACATTGTTTCTTAATTATTGATATGCAGGTTGCCTACATGGTTGGAATAAAATGAAAGATCCGCTTGGTATTTACATTTTGAACTTACTGTTAACCTTAATGTTGATATTGCACATTTAACAAGAAAAAAGGCACTTCAAATTGAAAAGGTTGCTGACGCCTGCTCTACATTGACAACACCTGATGTTAACAGTAGATTTGAGAGAAACGACCAAATGTAACAGAAAAAAGAGAAGTACTGCGCCAGAGGGAAAAAGAACAGCTCCGCTGGCTTCAACCTATAGTGGCTCCATGATACTGAGACGCTGCTGCTGTCTAATGACTGCATTTCACATTAAAACCACTGTTTGTATTCAGTCCAATCGGCCGCTAACTGATATCTACAGTTAGACACATAAAGGTCGTTCAAATGCTCACCGAGGAGCTACATTGTCTTACCTGAAGGCTGATTGTTTGCCGCTCGTCTGTCCGTTTACTCCGTGTCTCTCTCTCTGTCTAACCGTCGTTCGGAGGCGCGAGCCGTGTTCTGCTGCTGCAGTGTAGAACCTCGCGCAGCAGGGCAGCCTCTCGAGCTCCCGTGTGTCGCTGCTGCCTGTGTAAGTGAGGACACGGGGATGTACAGTACCAGCACGCGCTCCGGCTGAAGAGGAGGGGAGGGGAGGGGGACGCTGCAGGCACGAGGCATCCGCGAGGGGCTTCAACTCACCTGTTGCTTACGTCAGCGAGGCGCGCTCCCATGTCTCTCCCACTCTGGTAATTATAATCAACAAAAACAGGGAAACAAATAATATATGCAGAGAGAAATTACTTATCTTGGGGACTTTGTAATATTTGCACAAAAACTATAGCCTACTATTTATTTATTTATGTATTCATTTATTTATGTATGTATGTATGTATGTATTTATTTATTTATTTATTTATTTATTTATTTATGTATTTATGTATTCATTTATTCATTTATTCATTTATTTATTTATTTATTGGGATTGCCTTATTCTATTTGGGACTAACAGTCATGTACAATACATTAACTTAAGTACTGTACTCAAGCACAATTTTGAGTATTTCCATTTAATGCTACTTTACATTTCTACTCCACTATATTTTTGGGGAAATATTGTACTTCTTACTCCACAAAATGTATTTGACAGCTTTAGATCATATTTTACTTTGTAAATTCAGATTATCAATACAAATTTCTCTTGAAAGCCTCTTTTTAGTTCAAATATTTATATTTTAAAAAAAGAGGGATATTATATATGTACCTAAAAGCGAAGTTAATCGACAGTAAATGAGTTAAAAACATCTACAGCAGTAAAATATTAATGCAGCAGTAACATTAATCCACAAACAACCTCTGGCAGCAGACTGAGAGGCTGTGTGAATGTGAAGCGAGGCGCTGTCGGGAAATGAACTCGCTCTGTTAAATTCCCCTGGATGAATAAAAAGGTTAAAAGAGGGACAGACAGCAAGTTATCAAGTATTCCTCAAGAGATACAAATGTCAAACTCTTTTGGTTTGAGGTCGCCGATCTGCAACACACAGACACACACACACACGCACACACACACACACTGAGTCACTGAGGCCTCCTCTCTCTGATACTCTTACGCAGAGTGTTGCCATGGCGACTCGGTGCACTTTTAATCATAATACTTTGAATCTGGTCAATAAGGCATGGGTCACCACGGAAACATACGGCAACCTGTACCCCACACACACACACACACACACACACACACACAAGTAACAGCTTTATTGCACTGCATGAGTGATGACAGCCAGTAAAAAGACATCTGTTGTTCACTGAGCAAACAATAAGAGATGACGGTCACACTTACACAAACACACACCCACACACACAAACACACACCCACACACACAAACACACAAACACACACACACAAACACACACAAACACACACACACACGCAAACACATTTCTTTGGGTGAAATGCAGCTCTATTGTGACTCAGACACATTTTAACATTTGGTTTGCATCTAATGTTCTGTTTGAACTCACACAAAAACAAACTAAATGAGAAATGAGAAGCTGCCGTGGAACAAAGATAAACTACCAAAGATACACCAGAAAAATGAGAGTAAAATATTCATCCTGAACACGAGAATGCTGGATTCACCCCAACGTCTGCCATGTTGTTCATTCTTTAGTGAAGAAAAAAAGAAAACTTATGTTTTACTCTTATTCTGAAAAAAGGATAAGCGATCTGAAAGAAACAACAACACAAGTTTAATTTGTGTGAAGTCCCAAATATCAGTAGAAGATTAACAACAATCTAATATATTTACAATAAATAATAAAATAATAGAAAATAGTGGAGCAGGGAGGAAGTTCTGCTGCTGCTGGATGAGCTACATCAGAGAAATCATATACTATTTAAATATATAATAGACTAACACTAGCATTAGCTAACGTGTTATTCATCATGGCCAACAATAGTTTGTAACATGTGTCAGAAGGTGTCACTGCACTGCAGCCATCTGATCTACTCTGAACCAGCATGAGAGTCCACAGTGGTGAAATGTAACTAAATACATTGAGTCAAGTACTTCTGTACAATGTTGAGTTTCCTGTACTTTATACATCGTGTACTACTCCGCTACATATCAGAGGCAAATATTGATACATTTACTTCACTACACTTGTTAGATACCTTTAGTTACTTTTAATAAAAATAAATATGATCAACAAATAAATGATGATGTAGACTTTATTGATCCTTTGCTACCTGGCAGTATATAAAGTAAAACAACTGCAACATTAAAGCAATGTACATATTGATGCATTAATAATTATAATTCAATAATGTCTTTTTTATTCTGAAATGGGCCCTTCTGTATAATGTGTGCTTTTACATACAGTACTTAAAGTATATTTTGATGTTAGTACTTTTGTACTTAGACTGAAGTAAACTTTTGAATGCAGTACTTTTACTAGTATTTCTACAACAGAGATGTCGTAGATGAATGTTTAATTATTATCTGTGAGAAGTCATATTCCAAAGAATATATCATCTTATCAAACCAAACTGATATCTTGATTAGCTTTCAGTAAATATCATCAAACTCAACCTCTGAACCTCAGTCTCAATCAATCGAATGAGTCGAGCTCTTAAAGCCAATGTCTGTCCTGCAGACGAGAACATAGGTTCTCCTTCTTGTCCCGTGCTGGTCCATCAGCACGCTTTCTGTTCTTATGAAGTGTTCGGTCCAGTTCTGTGTAAGTCACACCTGCTTTGAGAAAGTTAAAAACTGTTTCCTTGTTGGGCCAGTGTCACCTTTAGTCTTGCTGTTTGCATTCCGCTAACGTTTTAATCATCATGGCTAATGATAAACATGAGGCTTGAAAGAAGTCTGAGCTCGGTACAACATATTGGGGTTTGTGTCCTTGCGAGACCAACCTAAAGAACCGTTCTCTAAAACGCCTGTGCGGGCCAATGAAGTTGCGGCAGTAAATAACTATTGAGAATGAAGTCGCTCTCCCCCTGTATGTGTGTTGTTATCCAAGCTTCTCCTTGTTTTGTGGACATTGCCGGGCCGGCCCTGCATGCTTTTAGTGCATGTTGCTATTTGGACTATCACACAAGAAATAGTCATCTATCCAGAGCTATTTATTCAAGATAAATAGCGGTTTCACTTTTAATCCCACTTTTGTTCTTGTAAATAAAGGGACGATGTTCCCTTCATCCCGTCACACCGTGGCTCTGTGAGGCTGCGCTCATGTCTGGCTAAATACTAGCGTCGTCATGCTAACACTCGCAGTGACAATGCTAACGGAATGATGTTTGGCAGGTTTAATCTTCCCCCATTTTATTTAGCATGCTATTTGCTCAATTGCACCAAACAGAAAGCACACCCGAGGGTCATGACAATTCAGTGCTGGGCCGTGTGTTTCATACCTGGGACATCAGTGCTGTCCTACTACAGTTGAACCACCTCCTAATAACCTCATTATGACGCCAGCATTTCCGGATGCTTCGTCATTAACGGGCAATGCATATAGTCAAAATCAATGTAATTAACACAATGACAAGAACAAACTCACAAGAACCAGTCACATATATTTATATAACAAAGCAGGTAGAATAACATAAAACCCAAATAACACGATTCAACAGGCCTCTGCACATTCAAGCAATACTGCGGCGCTAAAACACGCATTCCAACACACACTCAAGGACACGAGCCATTCAAATATTATTCATATCAGAGGGAACAATATTAACCATATCATAAAAACGACACGATAGACAAATGAACTCAGTAGTAACGCTACTGCAGATGTAAAAAAACAAAAGCAGTTCACTTACCAAAAGCTGCTGTTCACTATTTAAAGACAAAGTCCATCCTCCTTTCTTTGATAACAAAGAGTTCAATGACGCGGTTGTACAGAACATCGGTGCGGTTCAGTTCCATCAAGAGGTCCTCCTCTATTCATGGTGCCAGTGATGACAGTCGAGCCTCCCCAGTTGTATTTCTTGAATACGTTTTAATGCGTTTGAGGGCTGAAAATGTTTTGTTGAAGACTATTATATAAATTTTGCAGGTATAACGCAAAGTTCTGGACCTGATGATGGCGTTGTATAAAAAGTCAGAGGATCGCCAACATGAACAGGATTCATCCTCCAGACGCCATGCACCAAATTGAAAAAAATCAAGTTTTGACATCTTTAGAGCTAAAAACATGAAAAAAGCCAAATATAATGCTCACTACAAATGAGAAAAACTCCACAAAGATGTGATTTTCTGGCTTTTCCACTGTAACGGTGTTCATGTTATTGTGTCCACAGGGACGTTTTAAAGCAAATAAGCGATTTAAATGACAGTGGCATTGTAAGCTGCCTACCAGAATGATAAACAAAGGAGTCTGTCAAAGCAGCTCCCTACTGTCAGTTTCTTATATAGTATAGAAGAACTCAGATGTGGAGACTCGGACTTATTTTTTTTAATCTAAAGACTTAAGAAAAATGAATTACGCTACTATAGATATTTCAGTCTGGACCTATGCGTCGCTCTATGGCAATACAATTTAGCGGTAGGGCCATTGCTTTTGGTAGTGTGGATATATATATTTCTTTGAGGGCACATTAAGATGCTGTACCGACTGAAAAACCTTCCCACTCGTCGGCGTCTCTTTCATCCACAGGTTCAAATGGAAAATGCTTTGCATCGTCACTTTATATTATTCTCTGCATACTCCACCATCTCAAACCCCCGTCCTCCTCTTTCCTGACGTCACCTCTCTCGCACTCATGCAGAGCGATCGAACAGCCCATTTGGACCGCAGGCGAAGCATCAAACAGAGACATGGGCTGTATACTAGACGTATGCAGCAGCATAAAACACACGCTTCAGTTTGTATCATGTTGTCCTGAGCTGTATGAAGGAATTGGAGAGATTAAAGCATACCTTCCAGGGTTCTTTCATGATCATTCTGCATTAATTGACAGCAGTGGTGGGCCGTCAGGGCCAGCAAAGCCTTCTCTGCTGGCCTAAACAGAATCACAAAGTTATAGCTATTTTATAATTTAATAATCTTTCACAAATACACTACATGTATTCTTTTTCCCATTATCTTATTTTCTCATTGCACAGCTACTGTCTTCCTCAGTTGCTCTGCTTCCAGTGCAGCTTGTTTTAAGTAGAGCTTTTATCCAATCAGATTTCACCTCTATACTTCTGATTTTTTTTCCCCCGTCAAAATGTCTGTGTGACAGCCATTAAGGCAAAGCGGTGAATACATACTCATAATACTCATACTCATACAACCCCAATTTAAAAAATACAAACTATCCCTTTAAGTGAGCTTGACCTGTGCAGTAGGAGATAATTTTTGGATCATCACAACTAGTTCTGGAAACAAATCATTGTCCAATATGCAACTTACACAACTGTAATGTGGAAACTAGACGCCTCCAGCACATACACACTGAGAATAGACTTGAAGACACTGTGTGTATCCAGAAGTTCAACTGTTACAAAATGACCAAAACTTACACATTTATAGATTATGGATTTTTCCATTTTTTTATGAAAAAAGAAGAGCATTTTTATCCAGTATGTCTTTGACCTATTTTAATTCCAGGCCCAAACAGTCATAGCCTTATTTTCCAATCCTGGAATGTTTAAGTTATCCAATCTCCCTGTGGTTGTGACTTAAGTTGTCGAAAGTGGTGAGTTAAATGTCACCATCATCAATAGGAAATCTGACCAAAAATATGAAAATAGGACCCAAAAACAAACTGAATATACTGATATCCCCTGATCCTGGTCTTTGTAACAATTAAATAAATGACTGTAAACTGATACACATTGGAAATACTTACCCAAGCAGAGATTACATAGTAAGAATTAATGTGTATGTGTCCGGAGTCCTCTGCAGTGCTCTTCCTCTGCAGCGGAGGCTGTTATGTAATAGCAAGGATGGGGGTTGGGGGGGGGGGGGCTCCACTTTAACACTAGAGGACATCACTCAACACACACACACAGAGTTCATTAATGACACAAAGATGTGTGGCTCTGAGCAGATGCTCATTTTCTTCAGTGATACACTATATGGCCAGAAGTATGTGGACATGTCTGTCTAAATATTTTGTCTCTTAGTTGCAATGCTATAGTATACAGTGATGTCAGACAGTATTGTGCTTTGTGGCAACAATTTGGGGAAGATCTTTCCCTGTTTCAACCTTGACAATAGTCCAAGTTTCCGTCCAAACACGGCGCAAATTTTAACGGAATTTCCCGGAAAAAGAAAATGAATGCACTCAAGATAAACAGTTGGTGACGCTAATAATTCTCCATAAAAATAACCATGTGTAAAAACGGGATGGAAATATGACATTTTTGTTAGTTTGTTCATGTGAAAAAGGATACAGCTCTGATGGTTCAGTCCCTTCGGTGGAAGCTTAGTGACGTTTAAGTCACATTCTATTTAGTATCATAATTGTATTTCTCTCCAGGGGTTTTAAGCACAAATTGAAAGAGCACACAAAACAGCTGGATGGAAACACACCTGGGCACAAAGAGCACCGACCTCGATCCCATTCATCCCCTTTTGTGATGAACTGGAACTGGGCTGAGAGCCAGACCCGATCACCTGACATCAGTGCTGGACTTCAATGATGATCTGGCGGCTGAATGATTTTATTATTCGTTTATTCCGCTCTGGATAAATAAAGTTATATCTCATCTTCTTGTCTGTCCAGTTTTACACGTAATTTCTTGTTTTTTTTCTACTGCTGGGGTTGACAGTAAAAAGAGAGAACGGATAGAAAAGCTGGAGTTAGCTTTTCTGCCCGTTCTCTCTTTTTACCATCCGCGACAGCAACGCTGGTATTATTTCACCTCGCAAGTCAAAATGTGATCCTGATAAACACCTGCTGCAGCAAGAACTACCACAGAAGCACTTTTGATTTCTTTAAAAGGTCTATAAAGGTGTTTCTGTCACAACCGTGTGAGATGCATTCTTGAAACCTCACAGATGTGGAGTTGAGATCAAGATGAAGGCGGAGTTTCAAGATGGGTGTGGTCTGAGCAAAGGGATCTGGAAATAGGGGAGCAGGAAGTGGGGAAGGGGCCATGGGCCCCCCACACACTTTACGCCCCTGGTCCGATTCAGCGTAGTAGCCGGTGTGATCCCATCTCAAGGCTACTCTCTAGTTTGTCCTCGCCAGCGATGCGTCACACTCCATCGCTCCTCCTCCTCCTCTCTGCCACCTCAGCACTCTCCACACTGCACCGGCAGAGGAAGAGACACTGGTGTGCACGTGAGAGAGAGAGAGAGAGAGAGAGAGAGAGAGAGAGAGAGAGAGAGAGAGGAGCAAAAAGACCGAAGACGGATTGAATGAAGGAAGTGTAGAGA
Organism: Anarhichas minor; assembly: GCF_050575085.1. Lineage (NCBI taxonomy): Eukaryota > Metazoa > Chordata > Actinopteri > Perciformes > Anarhichadidae > Anarhichas > Anarhichas minor. Next base: position 1,344,390 of record NW_027466492.1, on the reverse strand, counting down.
CGTGAATATGGAGAAAAAGAGAGAGAGAGAGTTTCTTTGCCGAAAACGATGCAGAAATCCTGCGTCACTGTTTCTGTCCCTGCAGGACAATTAGAGGTTGTTAACGAGAGCGCAGTCTCTATGGTAACAGGAGGCTGTTGCCATGGAGACTGAGCTGTATTTCTTAATCCAAACAAAGATGGTAGCCAGAAAACATACAGTACCTCCATGCTCAATTTTAACGTAAACATATATTGATATTGCGATTATTATCGGTTATATCGGTCTCTAAAGATGTTTCTTAACATATGTTGTATTTTTACACAAATGAATAAACAAACTAATAAGCCAGCCTCTGATGCCACTACGTCAGAGTCAAGCCTCACGTCCGTAGCTCTTTTTTCTCTCCTAAAAGTGAAACTTAGTGTTTTTGACACTAACAAGAAAGAGTTTACCCTTTGTGTTGCATTTAAAGTACGTTTTAACGTCCAAGTAAGCATTCAAATGATCGAATCCTCAGCTCACTTTTCTTTAGAACACATTTAAAAACAATGCTGCTCCTTTATACTTTTATTTAACCAACCATAAATAGATAGTATCTACAGGGAGTTAAAGGCTTTAAATGTAAGTATTTCATTCTGGCCATGTGATTGAAATCTCATCTAGACAAAGAAGAGCCACCAAACATTTACAGGAAGTCTCTCTTGATATTAATACTAATAATTAGAGCACATTTCACTTGATTTTTACGGTTTGCTAGCTATGTATTTGAAATCATTTAGTTTGTTTGTTGTCATTGCTCTGTATTGTAAATTGTCTTGTTTTGTATTCAACACTTTGTAGTGAAGCCATAAACAACTTCCCACAATGCAGACAGTGCAGTTCCTGTAGAATATGTGCTTTAGGCTCATTCTTCATTCGTTTTCAAAGGAGTCAGCGAGAAACATGTAAAGTGAAGTTAAATATTTGATCTTAGTAAATAATAATAATCTGTTATTCAAGAAGATTGACAGTGGCTAAAATTGCGTGATAATCGATGCAACACCTCTATTGGACACATTTGATATCAAATCAACCGGAGCACAATATGCTTCAGAACCATACTGTGTGTGTTATTGTGTGTGGGACACTGGATCACTTCCAGAGACAGTCCGAGCGTCCACGTGGACATCAGGAGGTGGAGGGCAGAGGTCAGGGTGCGCATAGAGTTTGACCGGTGAAATGTCCCCTATTCCAACTGAAAAGCATCTGGATGGAGGTGAGATGAAGGGAGATAAAAAAAAAAAGAAGCCAGAAGATGAGAGGGTAAAAAGGACGCAGACACAAGGAAAGAAGATAAGGAGTGAAAGAAAGGGAAGCAAACACACATACAGGGCCGGAGGGAACTCAACACTGATTCATCCGCTCGATCTCGGCCACAAAACTCATTCCCTATTAGCCTGCAGATGGGGGGGGGGGGGGGGGGGGGGGACTCGGGGAGCTGTATGCTATTCAGCACTTTTAATTATAAGGAGCAAGAAAAGAAGGAGGGATCTAATTTCACGGGCGGCGGGAGGGAGGGAGGGAGGGAGGGAGGCTGCAGGTGGCCGTCACAGCCAGACGGATATAAGCTCATTCCTGCCCCAGAACAGTCGTTTATGTAAGTGACTTACAGGACGGCTTCAGCAGTATTATTAGCAAATCATGTTGTATTATTTAACAGTGGTCACTCAGTCCACTGTGCTAACAACTCTCCGGTCGTTTAGGACGAGTACCGCTCCTTATTGGACTTGTCTGTGCATGTTTGAGCAGTGGATGATGGCCGCTGACCTTTTTGAAAGTGAAACCTCAGAGAACAAATGTCTTTTCCTATTAAGTTTCAGCATAATTCAGTAAATATATATATATTTTTAATTACAGTGCCCCCTCGGCCCAACGTTTCAATGACATAGAAGGAATACTAGTCTTTTGGAAAGGTCCCTTATTTGCCATGTGATTGACTGTTAAGATCAATATGGCTAACGTGTGTGTGTGTGTGTTCAATACAGATTTAGATAGTGAGCCGAGTTCAGCTTTGTTTAGGAAACACTGGTTTTAGGATCTTTTCTTGTCAATCTAAATGTAGTGTATTTTAATTTCACGTGCATCTCTATGCGTCACATTAACACACATATTTTGGACTATATTTTCTTTATACTTCATACTTTGAGCTTCTGCACATTACAAATGCACTGTTTTTGCACATTCCTGCACAAAACTGCACTTTTCTTGACTTTTGCAGCACTTGCTTTATATATTTTTATTATCTCTCTCTATGTTTATTGTTCTATACCAAAAAGCCTTCTACACAATAAATATGATCCTGACTTTTATTTTTATATCATAAATATGATGTTGTAACAGTATTACTGTTACAACATTGAACCCCACGCTTTGCTGGGCATTGCTGGGCCCGCCGGTGGGAAGGGAGGCACGGGAGAACCGGAACCAGGACTGAGCAGGGGCGGACTGTCAGACCCCCGGTGCCGTAAAATCAGAGGTTTTCTAAATGGACTCTGGTGCTTGGAAACACAGGGGCCGCCAAAATCACCACAAAATGAAAGTTCCTTGTAGTAACTTTCATGCATTGGAAATTCAAAGTAAAAATAAAAACTGATTATGTTTAATAAAATCTGGTTATGTGAAAAGGATGACAGGAGGCCACAGGGTTTGTTAGAGTCTGAATTTAAACTTTCAATGCTGCTTTCTTTTTGGCCACTTGGGGGCAGCGTAAACAAGCTGTAAACACAACACTGACATATTACCATCTTTCTAGAGTACAGTACAAATTTGACATGCTTGTACATAACTAAGTATTTTCCACTCACGCGACTTTATACTTCAACTCCACTACTTTTATTTTAAAGTTTTAATTAGTGGTTACTTTTCAAATTACACAAAACACATGAAAACAAGTACAGCTGAGTCGATTGATAGAAAATTAACTAGCAACTATTTTGATAATCGTCATGTAAAAGCATTTCATGGCGCCAGATTTGCTTTTTCTTTGTAATGTTAATATACAAGCAATAATGCTGAGGTTTCAACTGTTGGTTAGACTAAACTAAATTTGGGCTCTGGGCAATTGATGATGCCATTTCTTAATATTTTTCACAAACCTAACAATTTATTTATCAAACCAGACATTTACTTACACATCCAGCAAATATGGAGTAACATTATCATTCATTAGAAGTGCTGTTTGTGTCCACCTGATGAATGCAAGTCCAATATTTACTCTTTCTTAGCACTGGTTTGGTGTCCCTGAGCTCCTGTGGGAACTACCTTTTTAGCTGCTAAATGCTAAAAAATAAAGATGGACCACATTTTCTGTTTTTGTACAGTTTTATTTTTTTCATTTTCCAGAGTTTCAAATCATCAAAATTACTTACAAACAGATAAATTATGGCTCTGATACACTGGGGAGTGAAGACTTCATTTAACCGTCTCATCCTGGACTGAACCAAGTCTGAACCCCCCTTGAAGCTGCTAAGAGAACTGTGTCTTGCTTGTTGATGGTCACTTCATACAGTCAAATGATTATTTTAGTCATTCATAGCATTTAAAAAGGTCGATGGTCATCAGATTTGTGTTGAGATTTTTGGAAACAGTAGTTTCTCTTTGCAGAAAAAAAACAAACAGGTCACAACAGATGATCCTGGATCAGGAGACGATGAACCACCTTCCTACATTAGAGCAACCTCCTCGTTTGTCTCCTTCAGGGACATTTTTCAGCTAAAAGTGAAGGAAACCGCAAAGGAGTTGATGCACCGACGAATGAAGAAATTCAAAATCTGATGATCTATCTTGCATTATGTGATTCTTCTATAATGTTTCCGAGAAGGTTTAGACTACTTACAATAAGAAACTACTAAGGGTTTCTTATTTATCCAAAATAACATGGTGGAACGCATCTGGGACGGGGTTATTAACCACAGATGCGGCTCAGTCCGATCCATCACATCAGCTCACATCTCGGTAGATAGACAATGTTTTCATCGTCAGATCAAAATGAGCAAATCAAAATACCATTAAATGGTAAAAGTAACATTTTACCTCTCGATGTAAAGGATCATTTACAGCAGCCTTCATGTGGTCTTTCATCGACAGTCGTCTGAGAATACTCTCCAGTTGTTTAGTGTTACTTTGTCTTTTATATACCGACAGCAACACTTTAAACCGGGTTGATCTCAGAGGAGATCAAGAAGGGGAACCACAGAGAAGTCCAGGGGGGGGGGGGGGGGGGGGGGGGGGGTTCAGACCAGGACACACAAACACACAGTGGCAACAGTTAGAGGCCGTGTAAACCGCCTTCACAGCAGCGTTTAAAACAGCTGCGTGCCTCAGTGTCTTGCTCAAAGACACTTCGGCAGTCATCGTTCACACCGGTTGCAGAGTTCAGATCAGAGACTGTGACGGGGTTGGCTGTGCCTCTCCCTGTTGCAGCGCTGCAACGATTAGATGATTAGAAAATTCATCTGCTACTATTTTGATGATATCCGTATAAACGGAATATGGTTTGGGGTGTTGGTCGCCATTTGAAAACATCACCTTGAACTCTGGGAAATTGTGACGTTTTCACCGTTTGTGGATTTTTCACAAATCGATTAACACAGCAATAAGCAGATGACTCAATAATCAAAACAATCGGTAGTTGCAGCAACAACATTCTTTGTTGCCTCAAAATGTTACTCAAGTAGTCTTGCACCTTTAAAACAGTTTAAGGCCAGGGGTACATTAAATAACAGCTGAACGATAACAGCAGAAATCAAACTGACAGTTTTGAATAGATGTTTTGGAAATGTTTTATTTACATTGCAGCATTTTTTAAATCTGATGCTGGCCATTGATGGAAGCTTTGGCTCTTTCAGGATTTGAACCTGTGACTTTTTTTTTTTTTTTGCCGGAAAGAAAAACTCTTCTTCTCTGCTGAAAAGAAACTTCTTTCAGCAGGAAAAAAGAAATCCAAAACAAATATTCAAATCTTAGTATCCAAATCAAAAAGGAATTTTCTGACATCAATTATAAAAACAACACAGTGGTTTGTAAACAAAGGCTGAAAGAGATTGTTGTCATGTTTTGTTGTTTTGTCAGCACATTTTTTTTTCCCGCTTTTCTATCCACGTAAAATATACACCTTATGTTCGGAGGGTTCCCGGGTATCCAAACGGTCCACCAGGAAGAAAATAACAACGTACCATCGTAGCATTTATTTGTCTCATCTTCTGAAAAATAGGATAAAGATACGATCTTTCCTATCGTACACACGCACCCTTCGTGCAACTTCACTTAACGTTGCAGCATTGCCGCCATTACTTTTCTTCACTGTGTTGAACGTACCGTATTTAAAAAAGGGTTGTTGTCATGCACATTCTCTCCCTTCGAGCCCCCCAGACAGTGACGTCCCAGAGCCGCAGATGGAGCGAGTTTGGCAGAGTGGATTATGGGTAAAACAGCACATTTCATCATTGCATTTACATTTCTAGATATCTGAAGATGATGCTGACCGGATTCGATGAGAGTAGAAAATCTGAGATGCTTCTAATTAAATCCAACTTTTTGAAGCGTTTTGACACTTTTTTTTAGCTTTAAAAAGGACAATACGAGTGTGACACCTTCTACTGAGGTTTTGAAAAATCGACACCATAGACTGTGTATAAGAAGTGGACGTAGGCATCGTGACGTCAGCGATTGGTTTGTGGACCGTCCGTCATTTCAAGACAATGATGTGACAATAATGCTTCTATTTCCTGGAGAAGACTTAAACCATGTTTGCTAGCATCATGCAATTGTAACAAGTACGGCTCTGATTAGAAAACATTTAACTTTGAACAGTGAAATAAGAATAAAAAAGGGAGGTTTGGCTGCATCGGTTTTCTTTTATTTTTCTTGTCTAGTTTGAGTCAGACTATGTTATAGGAGTGTAATGCTACATCTAATATTCATTCAGCAGCTGTGAATTATTTATAAAACCTAATAAAAGTATGAGAAAATGTTTCTTCCTAGTAGGAAGTCAAAATGGCTTCATTTTTGAAGAGGGAAACCTCCAAAGCGTCCAAACTCGGTCCGTCGACAGCTCGGGGCCCGCCATGCCTGTACTTTATTATAACTCATATTAATATTCTCTAACTCACACCGCAGACACCACAAAGTACCGAACCTCACCTGCTCCATGTCAAAAACTATAGAAGGTAACGTTACCATGAACTTAATCAGGTTGACAAAACACACACACACACACACACACAGACGCACTCAAACCCGCGCACACAGAAATATTGATTTAAAAAAAAGAGTGATAAAATGAAAATCAACAAATGCACTTTTAGACAGAAGACGCTGAAATAAGTCCAACTGAAACCCATCGACGCATGACAGGAAGCTAGGACCTTAGCTCACACACACACACACACACACACACACACACGCACACACACAGTCTGCAGCAGAGGGTGCTGGTTGGCTGTCGTGGTCCTTTTTTCAAACGCGGTAAGAAAAAAACAGACAAACATATTTTAAAAAAAAAACTCCCATGAGTCTTTGGGCTCTTTTGAAGCACTCTCTCTCTCCTCTTGGGTTGTTCATACCGGCTGAGGGGGCGATGATGTAAGCGATGACGTCACTTGATCACAGATGATGTCTCGTCTTCCTGATCCGAGTCCAGCGCAGTGTCGGACAAAGAGTTACAGGAAGAAACTACCCATCATCCTCCCTGTGAGGATGATTAGGGGAGGTCACGCTTGGGGTCAAAGGTCACGGGGTGAAGGAGCAGTCGGTGCAGATTGTAAGAGACAAAAAAAACAAAAAAAAAAAGAAGGGAGAGAAGGACCGTAGGCTTTCGCCATCGCTGCTCTCCTGTCTAGATAAAACGAGGAGAAGAAGAAAGAGAGAGGAAGGAGGGATGGTAGACAGAGGAGTGCAAGGCTCGCTAGCGGTTGTTCTTGGCCGCCTCCTTTGCAGCCACGATGAGAGGAGTCAGACTGGAGAGGGGCTTCGCCATCTTCAGAAATTGGTGCTGAGAGGAGGAGGAGAAGGTGAGAGAGAGGAAGAGGAGGGAGGGGGAGAGGAGGAAGCATATAGGAACGGAGAGGAGGGGAGATGGAAGGAAAGGACGAGTGGGAGAGGGAGCGATGTGGAGAGAAGAGAGAGATATTTCAGTTCACTGCCTAAAGTTAATTTCATCATTGATGGAAAATATGATGTAATCAAAGAAACAAATAAATGTCTGCCCTCATGTGAAAGTGGTTCAATCGTGAACACATGCGGTCTACTTTTCTTCGTGAGTGTGTAAATACATATCTATTATTAATATTTCTGCCTTTATATTCAGTTTTTTAATGAACTTGTGTTGGACTTTAATGCCAACTATAAGGCTTGGTTTTATGAGGCAGTAATGTACTTTCATACATTTGGGTTGAAACGTAAATATGTACATATATATATATATATATATATATATATATATATATATATATATATATGTATATATACAAATATTTTAAATATAAGTTTTAACAGAAATCCTTGAGGTGTGTGGGTCAGCATTTACTGTATCAGACAGTCTGAGGAAAGGTAATACTATTAAAGTATTTGAACATTTTAGTCTTTTTAATCCGTCTCTTGTGAGTCCCCCAACTTAAGAAAGCTGAGCACTAAATTGCTAATAATACATTGCCTATGAGAGCTCACGGGTTTGCTGTTGCACTGTGTTGGTGTGGTCAGGTGATGGGATGTTCAGCACTTCATCACTGATCCATTTAGAAATGGAGGAGAGGAGAGCTCAGTCGGAGCTAACGGCTAACGCTAACGGAGGTTGCATTGAGTTACACTATGATACGTCCGGGCTCCATGCAGTAAAAAAAATAAATAAGAGTATTGAGCAAATTATGAAGTTATCATGATGTGTGCAACTGTAATCTTGTAAAATGTTGTTTTTGGTGAGAAATTTGAATAAATCCAGTCGTTTGAAGGAGATGTTATTCACAGCAACATGAAATAGATATTAGAGAGGGAATTATGTTGAACTTTATGTTTATAACGCACCGGTAGCGGTAATCGGTATCGGCAGATATGCGAGTCGAAATAATCAGCAGGAGCATAAAAAGGGTATCAGAAGATCACTACACAGAGCCCTGAATACAAACTGGTCATAATCACAGTGCGTGCCGGGTCCTATTTAATGCCCACACACACACGCAATTGAATCAACCTTTATCAACGATTACCTCGGAGAACAAGCACTCGCTCATACAAAGGAGGCTTTGAATTGGATTACTTCTAGAACTGACCTCCTTCTGAAAACAGTATAAAGTCCCAGTTTCACCTATCAGCTCTGAGTTATAGTACAGTTACACAACTCAGTTACACCTCCACCTCTCTACACCTCCACAGCTGTCTGTCTGTCTGTCTGTCTGTCTGAGCGGACAGCTGAACCTCAAAGAAACTGGATTCAATTTGTATTTGTCAAACCACCTAAAGGCCACTCGGGACAGACTAAGTGCTCGTTGTCAGTTTGACTCTCTTCCAATCTTATTATTCATTATATGCAGACTACGGAGATGAGACTACTCTACACACACGCACACGCACACACACACACACACGCACACACACACACACAGCTGCAGTACCTGCAGCAGCTCTTTCGCCGACCCTCTCTTCTCCACGTCCATCTCCAGACATCGGTTCAGGAAGTCCCTGAACGTCGTCGACAGCTTCTCCGGGTTCTGCAGCTCCGGCGTCCCGTTGGTCGCGATGAGATACAGCGCCTGGGCCACACACACACAACACACATGTGAGCAACAAGGTAGTCCTCATCCCATGACGCAAACACATGCTTACAACAACAAGGTGTGTAGAAAATCCTTTTACTTCCGTGCCATCCAGTGGTGGTTTTATACTGTGGATATCTACAGAGAACTCTGTTATGACAATGTGTATCGTAATGACCCGAATATAACAGCCTGATTAGAAAACTCACTTTGTTCTGTTATAGTTCTTCTACCTGTGATTTAGTGTGTAGATGACCAAGAGTCCTGTTTTCTGGTTTTGTTTAGGTTAGTTACATATCTCTGTATGAATATTGCCATTTTGTTAAGTGCTAAAAAAGAGCTTTATAAATGCAGTCTATTTACCAATCTTTATTCTAAGTTTATTTTTATTCTATCGTTTTTTGTTTGTATTCTTCAGCTGTTATCTTTGATCAAGACACAGGAATTTCCTCGGGATTGATTAACTCTTATCTTATCTTATCTTACAGAAAGACTCCATAAACAATAAGACTGGAAGAAACCTCAGAAAGAACAGCTGAGGGGACAGTCAATAGATGTCATGTGTACGTAATAAACAACATAATAAAACTACAGCATAGACAATCAGGATGAGGAAATAATAGAAACCTGTGTGACATAACCTCGTGGTGTCGAGACATGAACTACTTCCAGTAAGGCGGCATGTAACTCCCACGTTTGAGTCAGTAACTCGCTCTCTGAGCTCCTCGTTAAGACATCGTGTTACAGCGGTGATTCATGGCTGCTCGACAAATGATCTGGATCCCTGGTCTGTTTCTATGGTAACGACACCTTTGACTTGCCATCAGGCGTCGGGAGTTCATTGCCTCCGTGGCAGCGAAACACTTCACACGAGTCGACTCAAAGCTCCCGCAGGTTAAACTGAATAACTTCAGAAAGACACAAACTGACTTCAAGAAACGTTAAAAGCTACAAACAACCCCATAATGCACCGCTCTCTCCATTCAAAAACAATATCTGCATATAGTCTAGTCCTTTAAATATAATACTCTTAATTGTAATTTCCAGAAGAAAAAAAAACGTTTTCATAAGAATCGGACAAAATGAGAAGCTTTCACAGCGAACACAATCTCACCCGCAGCGGGTTCTCATTCAGGTACGGAGGCTCCCCCTCCACCATCTCTATGGCCATGATGCCCAGGGACCAGATGTCCACTTTGGGGCCGTAAGCTTTGCGGGTCACGACCTCTGGGGCCATCCAGTACGGGGTCCCCACCATGGTGCTGCGTTTGCTCTGCTCCGGAGTGATCTGGGCGCAGAAGCCGAAGTCGGCTGTGAGGAGGACAGAGGACGACATGAGTTCAGAGTATTGGCGTTATCGACAGTCCCCTTCATTTACCATCAATCTGTAAAAATGTTGTGATGTTTTTGGCACATTGAGGACCAAACAGTTAAAGAAGGATTAGAGTTATTGCATGAAATTTCCACACAACCAATAATGAAAATCTGTGGAAGGTAATGTCCCTCCGACCGACAGATTTGACCCCCTGAAAAAGAGTTAAAGATTTCCCTTTAACCATGATGATGTCACATGAACATAAAGGCTCATGTTGACTGTGTAATATATGAAAATATCTTTACCGTCTACTTATAATCAATGAGTCTAACAGACATGCAGCGCTGATAGCTGATCATTGTTCCCACTGTGTCCACAGCAGGCAAACAGACTGAACTTCAATACTGGTCCCAGTAGAATCAGAGCTCCCCCTGTTGGTCAATACCAGCAACTACAACAACAATCCTACCCGAGTACAACGAGGTAGAAGCAGCCTAATGCCAGTAATACTTGACAATAATTATGATATAATAAATATGACATGATGTCCTCTGTGGACTGACTGAGTTTGACGGAGCCGTCCATGCCCAGCAGGATGTTGTCGCTCTTAATGTCTCGATGGATGACCTGGTTTGAGTGGAGGAACTCCAACGCCTGGAGACACTGGAGAGAGACAGACAGACAGAGAGACAGACAGTTAGAGGGACAGACAGAGAGAGACAGACATAAAGAAGGACAGACAGACAGAGAGAGACAGAGAGAGGAAAACAGAAAGAGAAAGAGGGGCAGAGATACGGAGACCGACAGAAAGAGAGAGAGAGAGAGAGAAACAGGGACAGAGGGAGACACACAGAGAGAAACAGAAAGAGAAAGAGGGACGGAGCGAGACAGACAAAGCAAGAGAAAGACAGACAGAGATGACGTCTCCTGTCTCCTGTGTCCTACCTCTCTGCACACAGCAGCTATCTGGGCTTCATCCATGCAGGTCTCCGTGACGACGTCAGTCAACGAACCTCCGGCCAGGTACTCCATCACCACCCACAGCTCGTCACCCACCAGGTAACTATGGAAACCATCAATACACACAGGTATTCATACTCACCATAAGACATGAAACCGGACATTTCGTCAGATGTTGTAAGGCCGGTAGGGGACTCGCTATATATTAAGCTTAAAAATGAAATATTCACACACAAGAAACCATTTTTCAAGGGAGGGAAATTTAGGTGCAAGCGGTCAGAGAATGACTACATAATTTGGCTTATCTTAAAATCTTGAGAGCATTTTGTAAACATGATGTACTTATCCATTTCAACAGGTAAAGTAATAACCCAGAAGATTTTCATTTCTATAAATGTCTGTTAGGTCAGATGAGGTAACACGGCCATTTATGCGTCTGTGGCGACGTTCCCGGGAAAAAGAAACACAAGCGGCGATACGGTCCGTATCCCTGGGGAGTCACGGCGTATCAGGCGTCGTTGCGGCGGGTCCTTCGAGTGATCGATGCAATGGATTCAAAGGATTCAAAATAATAACATTTACTCTCAATAACTAACCGAGATGCGAGGCCTGCAGATTGTGTTTTTCCAGCTGGTTTCACACATTTACTGCAGTCAGCAGATTTCGTTGTCAGAAGAAGAACCGCATTAACAGAAGGATCTCAGCCGAGTGTGAATCTGCCAAAACTAAAAATAATCCTCCAACTTTTAAAGCCACAGCCTCCAGAAATCTCATCTGTGTGTGTGTGTGTGTGTGTGTGTGTGTGTGTGTGTGTGTGTGTGTGTGTGTGTGTGTGTGTGTGTGTGTGTGCGTGTGTGTGTGTGTGTCTAACCTGTCCAGGTAGTTGACTATGTTCGGGTTCTTATTTTCCCTCATCACCAGAATCTCATTGATGATCAGCTCCTTCTTGGGCTGCTGCTGCAGGTTCATCTGTTTGATGGCAACCTGAGAAAAAAACAAAACTTTTCTCATATTCATGCAAATAAATCACACGGATGTGAGATGAAACTGGAGAAATAGGCGGGAGTAGAAATTCTCTTTAATTGAAAGAGAAAGAGAACGAGAGAGGGAGAAAAGGGACAGAAAGCCAGAGGGAAATCTCTCAATCCGACGGCAGTAAAAGTGAGCACACAGACTAATCCTCAGAGTGAAACTGAGGAGGATTATCCCGACAGACGAGCCGAGCTCCTTTAAAAAATGAACCTGTGCGTCGCAGCTGTTGAGGCTGACGACTTTAATCCAGTCCCTGTCCTCACTGAGCACACTCCATCAGGACGGACTGCTCTCGTCTCTTAAGTCTCCTCGCTTCATTTTACCTGATGAATGGCTGACACCCGGATGAACCCTCCTTCATTTAAACTTCCTGTTAACACTTATTAAAACCTCTATTGTCTTCAAAAAAAAAAAAAAAGGCCATTCAGTCTGAAATTTATTTCTCCGTAAATTTGCAATCAAATCTTTTAGTCTGTGGAATTAATTAGAACTCACTTCAGCATCATGGTTCAACTTCATTTGACTTTAGACTTTCTACAGACTTTGGCCTTTCAGCCAACACTTAAACAGTTTGAAGTCATCTTCGTCATCCTCCAGGTAGTGAACTTTATTTCCCCTCTACTTCTTTGATTAAGTCAATCCTCTTTCCCCCTTTACCCTCTTGTCTCTGTGTGGGACCTTTAATGTGCTCTCCAAGTCAAGTTAAGTTTCAGAAATTGGTCCTTTTTAGCACTGTCAGCATTCCCTCTGTGCCCAATGACTGAGGCTGGCGATAAGCTGAAGGAGCGGAGAGAACAGAAGGAGACAACAAATATCAAGGAGGACGCTCAATGTAACCCACCTCCTGTCCTGTAGCGATGTCTATAGCTGTGTACACCGTCCCAGACGCCCTGAAGACACACAGCAGAGAGCTCCACATTAACATTATGTCACCATGTCTCTGTTGGATGAAAGCTTTTTTATTTTTATTTATTTAAGATCACTTAAAAGTAACATCATGAATATGTGCAGGTTTCACACTCCACAGCAGCATTCAAACAACCAGGAGATGCTCCACATCGTCATGGGTCAGAATGCAATCTCAAAGCTGATCTCGGGCCATACTAGTTAAACTATATTAGACCATACTAGTTAAACTATATTAGACCATATTAGTTAAACTATATTAGACCATATTAGTTAAACTATATTAGACCATATTAGTTAAACTATATTAGACCATACTAGTTCAACTATATTAGACCATATTAGTTAAACTATATTAGATCATATTAGTTAAACTATATTAGACCATATTAGTTAAACTATATTAGACCATACTAGTTAAACTATATTAGGCCATATTAGTTAAACTATATTAGACCATATTAGTTAAACTATATTAGACCATATTAGTTAAACTATATTAGACCATACTAGTTAAACTATATTAGACCATACTAGTTAAACTATATTAGACCATACTAGTTAAACTATATTAGGCCATACTAGTTAAACTATATTAGACCATACTAGTTAAACTATATTAGACCATATTAGTTAAACTATATTAGACCATACTAGTTAAACTATATTAGACCATATTAGTTAAACTATATTAGACCATACTAGTTAAACTATATTAGACCATATTAGTTAAACTATATTAGACCATATTAGTTAAACTATATTAGACCATATTAGTTAAACTATATTAGACCATATTAGTTAAACTATATTAGACCATATTAGTTAAACTATATTAGACCATACTAGTTAAACTATATTAGACCATATTAGTTAAACTATATTAGACCATACTAGTTAAACTATATTAGGCCATACTAGTTAAACTATATTAGACCATACTAGTTAAACTATATTAGACCATATTAGTTAAACTATATTAGACCATACTAGTTAAACTATATTAGACCATATTAGTTAAACTATATTAGACCATACTAGTTAAACTATATTAGACCATACTAGTTAAACTATATTAGACCATATTAGTTAAACTATATTAGACCATATTAGTTAAACTATATTAGGCCATATTAGTTAAACTATATTAGGCCATATTAGTTAAACTATATTAGACCATATTAGTTAAACTATATTAGACCATATTAGTTAAACTATATTAGGCCATCTTAGTTAAACTATATTAGACCATATTAGTTAAACTATATTAGACCATACTAGTTAAACTATATTAGGCCATATTAGTTAAACTATATTAGACCATATTAATTAAACTATATTAGGCCATCTTAGTTAAACTATATTAGACCATATTAGTTAAACTATATTAGGCCATATTAGTTAAACTATATTAGACCATATTAATTAAACTATATTAGGCCATATTAGTTAAACTATATTAGACCATATTAGTTAAACTATATTAGACCATATTAGTTAAACTATATTAGACCATACTAGTTAAACTATATTAGACCATATTAGTTAAACTATATTAGACCATATTAGTTAAACTATATTAGACCATACTAGTTAAACTATATTAGACCATATTAGTTAAACTATATTAGACCATATTAATTAAACTATATTAGGCCATATTAGTTAAACTATATTAGACCATATTAGTTAAACTATATTAGACCATATTAGTTAAACTATATTAGACCATACTAGTTAAACTATATTAGACCATACTAGTTAAACTATATTAGACCATACTAGTTAAACTATATTAGGCCATATTAGTTAAACTATATTAGACCATACTAGTTAAACTATATTAGACCATATTAGTTAAACTATATTAGACCATACTAGTTAAACTATATTAGACCATATTAGTTAAACTATATTAGACCATATTAGTTAAACTATATTAGGCCATACTAGTTAAACTATATTAGACCATATTAGTTAAACTATATTAGACCATACTAGTTAAACTATATTAGACCATATTAGTTAAACTATATTAGACCATATTAGTTAAACTATATTAGGCCATATTAGTTAAACTATATTAGACCATATTAGTTAAACTATATTAGGCCATATTAGTTAAACTATATTAGACCATATTAGTTAAACTATATTAGACCATACTAGTTCAACTATATTAGACCATATTAGTTCAACTATATTAGACCATATTAGTTAAACTATATTAGACCATATTAGTTCAAC
Source organism: Anarhichas minor (assembly GCF_050575085.1). NCBI lineage: Eukaryota > Metazoa > Chordata > Actinopteri > Perciformes > Anarhichadidae > Anarhichas > Anarhichas minor. The sequence goes on along the minus strand of NW_027466492.1, from coordinate 1,329,162 downwards.
TATATTAGACCATATTAGTTCAACTATATTAGACCATATTAGTTAAACTATATTAGACCATACTAGTTCAACTATATTAGACCATACTAGTTAAACTATATTAGACCATATTAGTTAAACTATATTAGACCATATTAGTTAAACTATATTAGACCATACTAGTTAAACTATATTAGACCATATTAGTTAAACTATATTAGGCCATATTAGTTAAACTATATTAGGCCATATTAGTTAAACTATATTAGACCATACTAGTTAAACTATATTAGACCATATTAGTTAAACTATATTAGACCATATTAGTTCAACTATATTAGACCATATTAGTTCAACTATATTAGACCATATTAGTTAAACTATATTAGACCATATTAGTTAAACTATATTAGGCCATATTAGTTAAACTATATTAGACCATATTAGTTAAACTATATTAGGCCATATTAGTTCAACTATATTAGACCATATTAGTTCAACTATATTAGACCATATTAGTTAAACTATATTAGACCATATTAGTTAAACTATATTAGACCATATTAGTTAAACTATATTAGGCCATATTAGTTAAACTATATTAGACCATATTAGTTAAACTATATTAGGCCATATTAGTTAAACTATATTAGGCCATATTAGTTAAACTATATTAGACCATATTAGTTAAACTATATTAGACCATATTAGTTAAACTATATTAGGCCATATTAGTTCAACTATATTAGGCCATATTAGTTAAACTATATTAGACCATATTAGTTAAACTATATTAGACCATATTAGTTAAACTATATTAGGCCATATTAATTAAACTATATTAGGCCATATTAGTTAAACTATATTAGACCATATTAGTTAAACTATATTAGACCATATTAGTTAAACTATATTAGGCCATATTAGTTAAACTATATTAGGCCATATTAATTAAACTATATTAGACCATATTAGTTAAACTATATTAGACCATATTAGTTAAACTATATTAGACCATATTAGTTAAACTATATTAGGCCATATTAGTTAAACTATATTAGGCCATATTAGTTAAACTATATTAGACCATATTAGTTAAACTATATTAGACCATATTAGTTAAACTATATTAGGCCATATTAGTTCAACTATATTAGACCATATTAGTTCAACTATATTAGACCATATTAGTTAAACTATATTAGACCATATTAGTTAAACTATATTAGACCATATTAGTTAAACTATATTAGGCCATATTAGTTAAACTATATTAGACCATATTAGTTAAACTATATTAGGCCATATTAGTTAAACTATATTAGGCCATATTAGTTAAACTATATTAGACCATATTAGTTAAACTATATTAGACCATATTAGTTAAACTATATTAGACCATATTAGTTAAACTATATTAGACCATATTAGTTAAACTATATTAGGCCATATTAGTTAAACTATATTAGACCATACTAGTTCAACTATATTAGACCATATTAGTTCAACTATATTAGACCATATTAGTTAAACTATATTAGACCATATTAGTTAAACTATATTAGACCATATTAGTTAAACTATATTAGACCATACTAGTTAAACTATATTAGACCATATCAGTTAAACTATATGAGACCATATTAGTTAAACTATATTAGACCATACTAGTTAAACTATATTAGACCATATTAGTTAAACTATATTAGACCATATTAGTTAAACTATATTAGACCATATCAGTTAAACTATATGAGACCATATTAGTTAAACTATATTAGACCATACTAGTTAAAGTTACTGCAAGGCACTTTTCATTCTGTGTTGATTCTGTGGACAAAGTGGTTTCGAGCACCAGAGTCTCTTTAGAAAACCTCTCATTTTACAGTCTGACCCGCTCAGTCCTGGTTCTGGTTCTCCCGTGTCTCTTTTCCCTCCAGCGGGCCCTGCAGTACGGCCTGGTCCACAGGCAGCGTGGTGTCGGTGTTGGCTCCCAGCGGGGACCGGCAAAGCAGGGAGGTGGAGCTCTGCTCCTGGCCGGAGCAATGAGCTCTCCTCCTCCTGCCGGAGCTTCTGACAGAGTAGATGGCCTCAGCGAAGCCGGATCTGGGTCTGTCTACAGTGGGCTAGTCTCTGCTGAAGCCCCCGCTGGAGTCTGAGTCTGATTTTGCACAGAATCCGACCCGGTGCAGCGATCACAAGCATTAAGAATAACTATATAGAAACAACCAATCTTCTCACTGATGGTCTCGAGTACTTATGAAGTTCACACAGAGGAATACCCGTTAAAAGTTCCTCACAGTAACTTTAAATTGAATACTCCACAAAATAGCCTGTGTGGGCATTCAACCAGTTACAAGTTACCCTTTGAGGCTTTATATTTACCAGAGGACTAATCTTTGTCATATTAATAACAAATCACCAAAGTCTAATATTACTTTCTGTCCTTAATCTAAATCTGTGCCATCTGACTATTTCAATCAAAATAAAGGATGGTTATGGAGCTTTGATTCATTGCTTGCTACTGAATGTTTAACGCACTGTTTCTATTGGAAAAGAAGTATTTAGTGTGATTTGGGCCGTTGTGCTATTGTTACTGACATTAACACAATAACTCGTACTATGTTGTCAGATGTACCTCTGGGTTTAGCAGAATTGTAGAATATGAAAGTTTTGTTTATAGGATGAAACGAACACTGTGTTGCCGTTTTCACACATGCAGTTTCACTTTTCTTTTCTCTTTTTAAGGTTTTTGTTTTGTCGGGGACACACCTGAAATCTTTCTGTGCAATGATTATTCTAATCTGATGCTACATTTACATAATGCTCGTTAGGTGCCGTCAGTGATTCTAATCCAATAGACTTTTGGTCAAACAGCAACATGGTTAGGGTCATGCTCCTGTACGGGACAGGATGAAAGGCCATGGGTGAGTGAAGAGAAAGGCAGTGAGAGCCAGAGGACGGTGGATCGAGATGGGGGGGTTGGGTTTGTTTGGCTGTTAGGTTCAAATATCAACAATCTTTCTCCAGGAATTGTTGACCCCGCCTTGAAGTGATCGGACCAATCGCAGCACACTTGACGTGTCGACTCAGCCACAGTAGATTGGTGACACTTACCCCTGTCCGATCTTCTCAAAGCGCGTATATTTCTTCTTGGGGTCTCCCACACTCACGATCGTCCCTGAGTCAAAGAAAGACAGAGAAAGAAAAGCTCACATGAGTGACCAAAACAAACTAACGTATTCAGAGAAAGATAAACAGCTGAATAGTATTTATATATCTTCCTTTTACTGTTCCACTGAATCTGAATGGATAGAAGAGTCAGGGGTCTTTCTATCCATTCAGATTCTACTCTATGTTCATCACACTCAGGTCAATGCAGCATGCTGACTGGGAGAAAGACCAGAGAGAAAAGAAAGAAAGAGGAAAGGAAGAAGTAAGGAAAGGCAGAAAGCAATGAAGTAACGAATGAAGGAAGTAAGAGGGAAAAACTGAAGAAAGACATGAAGGACAGAAGAAAGAAAGAAATGAAAGAACAAAATAATGAAAGAATGAAAGAAAGAAATGAAAATATAGAAAGTAATGATTATAAAACACAGAAAGACAGAAGTGAAGGACGAAAGAAAGACAGAAAGAATGAAAGAAAAAAAGGACGAAAGGAAGGACAGATGAAAGAAAAGACAGACAGACAGACAGAAGGAGCTGCAGCAGCTCCGTCTGCAGTTCAGTAATCAGAGTCCACAGAAGGAAAGTGATTAAAGGACAAAACTTGGAGTCAGTCTCTACCCGCACGAGACGATGGATAGAGAGAGAGGACGACCAATCAGACGTGAGGATTGGACAGTGGGGGCGGGGACAGTGGATATCAGGTCTGTCAGTCAGAGACAGACACACAGACAGGCAGTATCCTGGTCTTACCAGCAGAGGGAGATCTGAGCACATCTGGACAGGCGTGGGGCATGATTTAAAAAATATACAGGCTTTTATTACAAGTACACAACAACACATTTCTATACGGGAGAGGGTTTGTTTTTAAATATGTGCTTTTATTCTGAAGGGTTGTGGCATGATTTAGTCACAGTGCAGCTCAAAGGGTCATAGGAGGAGTTATTTATGTGCTAAATTATGTTAATATGTTAATTATATTTAGAAAGAGTGTGAAAGGTTTTGGATGATATTGCATATTTTACACATTATTGTAAGAACAGAGACTTTTAAAGTACACACAAGTGGCGTGAAACAAGACTTTTAACAGCTTGAGGACGTGATGTGAAAATCACGGATGTCATTAATAAAATCAAAACTTTTTATTTTGATTATTTTAATAAGTAAGATATTGCAATAAAATCGTCTGAGGTTACAATACTACAGCTCTGTATGTGACCTCACAGCACATGATTAGAAATAGATGTCATTCTACTATCATAAGACATGTTGGAAGAGTACAAAGCACAAACTTAATTCAGTTATTGAGTGTCTGTGCTTCCCGTCTGCCACCTGCAGTTTATTCTGGACCATGTCGCTCCTCTTTATTTTACTTTAATTTGACTTGAAATAAGGAGCGTTACCCAGACGATCTCCAAGCTTTAAGTCAGGGCGAAAAGAATGACTTCCAGAGACAAAAGCTCTGTGCGTGAACGTCACGTCGACTGCTACAGTAACAGGAGGAGGGCTTCAAGAAGAAAGGCTCGGTGCCACGAACCAATGAGGACAAAGGAAATACTTTAAAAGGTCGGACAGAAGACTTTAACGCTTCAATAGAGAAAACTTTTAACAGGATCTGAGACGCCGCAGGCGGGTTATATTTATAGAAGAGATAACATTATGTAACATCTCTCACTTCCCACACTACAGACTGTAGTGTGCTGCAGAACCAGGATGTTAATCATGATGTGGAAGCCTAAAGGAACAAAGTCGTTCTACATGGAATAGGCCCTTTATTATGTAGTCAGTTAGAAAAATACCAGATTGAAATATTTGCACCACATATATGTACTATTAATAGAAGTTCTACTTGTTAAAAACACAATACAATACTTGCTGGGTCTTGAGCCTAAAATAAATTCACAGCCTCCTCCGTGGGAGAAAACCAGTGTGTGTGTGTGTGTGTGTGTAAAGAGAAAGTGATGAAACAGCGAGTCAAAGATAAAAACAGTGTAAACGAGGCTAAAATTAGCTCTCGGAGACTCGCTGAACTGTAGCAGAGGAACTGCATCACGCTTTTTTAAAACGGACCCGGGATGACGATTAATATCTATCGAGCAAATCATTCACAGGACACACAATATTACATAAATATATAAATATACGGTCTGTGGAATTAAGACTTGTGTGTAGCTTTCTTTAGAGGAAAAGACGCTGTCAGAGACTTTTAAAGAAAATAAAAGGCACCGTCTTTTTTATACAAAACACCCTGTAAGATAAAAACTACTGTGATCATGACCGTGATGGACTCTCAAGTGTCTACAGCTCGTCGGTTTTAACATTTTCTCACTCTTCTGGTTTCAGACTTTCCACCAGATTTTTAGAACGCAGGGTCTTTTCAACCCTGATGTTGGCTGATCAGGTCTCGCTCGCAGTCAAAGTGTTCCGGTTCATCCCAGAAGGTCACGGATGTGGGGATGAGGTCAGGGCTCAGAGCAGACCAGTTCAATTCTCCCACACCAAACTGGGAAAAACACTTCTTTACGGAGCTGGCTTTGTCCATGTGCTGTAACGCTTGTTGCGTTAAAAAGGTGCGTGAATTGGGAGCATTTCCATCGCCCCTTAACGTGGTCTCAACATGGCAACAGTGCAATGTGAAGCTCAGATAACAACATGGACTGGGGTGTCCACATACTTTTGGCCATTTATTGTGGTTGTTTCTTTGTTCAGCCGGTAATTAATCTAAACTACTGGTAATGTGATCTTTAAAGGACGACAGTCATAGATAAAAGATAATGCAAAGTCTTTCTATATGAAGATAATCTGGAGTATTCTAAAGTTTGAGTGCATGAATGAGGCTTACGTAGTTTCTCCAGGATCTCCTCGTCCGACATCTTCTTCTTCCTGGTTTTGTCCAGGGGGCGGGGCACTGAGGGCCCGGGGGCGGGGCTCGCACTGGGAGGGCTGCTGGGAGCTCCCTCTGAAGGGGGGGCGGGGATGACGGCTGCGGTGGCGCCGGCGGCCGGAGGCGGGGAGATGGGCGAGGTCGCGGCATCTTTGGTGGGAGGAGGAGGAGGGAGGGGCTCGATCACCGAGCGGGTGTATATCTGAAAGAATAATCCAAACGGTGTTACACAATTCTAAATCTGAGAAAATACTTTCAATATTATCAAATAGTCCATCTTTCTGTCTTTTCCCGACTTTTGAGACAAAGAGCGAAGATGAACTATATGTGATAGCAGGCGTGTAGAGTGAGACGCCATCGATAAACACACAGCACTGCATTGACTCAGCAGTGATTCAGCTTTGACATCATGTTACCTGATCAGTAATTACATCACTAAATAAAAACATTAGCTCGCCTACACATTATATCATACTACACTGTAGACTTTACTATACTATACTGATTTGTATATATTTTATACTCTATTCTGTTATATTGCTGTACTATACTTCTACCTGAATCTATTGTTATATTACTACCTTACATTATTATGTCATATCCCATACTATATCATAATCTACCATATTATGTTGATTTGTACTTCTATATATGTCATTCTCTATTCATATTACATCTCTATATCAATACAGACAACACTAAGTGCTATCACTTTATCATATCATATATATTAGTCTGACTGTTAACACAGAAAACTGCTGTGTTGTAGAAATGTGGACGTGTCCTCACAGCCGCAGCAGGCCTCAGTAGGTTTCCATGCTTTTTCTGCACAGTATAAAAACAATCAATGAGCAGATTCCTGAAAGCTGCTCTAGTAATGTAATCCATCATAATGAACATCAGGTCCGCATTAACTTTTGTCAAAGTTGCTTTATAGTTATGAGGTGCTGCTGACTTTTCAAAGTGCTCTGCACTTAAACTGCATTACCAGCTCATTGAAGGAAGGGTGGGGGGCTAGAGGAGCTCCTTATATCGCAGTGTTGGAAACGATGAATATATATACAGTATATATATATATATATATATATATATATACACACTATATAAAATATATGTATTAAATTGTAGCTTAAGTAAGTGATTCATGTTTAAATGTAAATGTTGCAACTGAGCTGTGAGGCGTTTGAGTCCCGCTCCGCTTTCAGACTGTCGGAACGAAAATTGTTGGGAAAAAAACGACAAAGAGAACAGAGTGTTTCTGTGTGTGTGTGTGTGTGTGTGTGTGTGTGTGTGTGTGTGTGTATGCCACGGGAGCTCCAGTCAGGTACCGTGGAAACTGTGGTGGCGCCATGGAAGCAGCCTCTCGACCGCCAACCTGTCTGACAAAGGAGCAACAATGTCTGTGTGTGTGTGTGTGTGTGTGTGTGTGTGTGTGTGTGTGTGTGTGTGTGTGTGTTTTACCAGATATAGAGAAAAAAAGTATATAATGATTTATTTTTTAAATGATTTATTTTAGTTGAAACATTTGATGGTAGTACTATAATCTTTTCTAACAAAAGCTCTAACAGTTTTTCAGGTGGGGATTAAAAACGACACATGTTGAATTTATGTGAAGTCGAAATCTTCAATCCAATTAGTCCATTAATCTATTGGACAGAAATGATTCTGCTTACTATCTTGATAATCGCTTGAGTCATATTTTTCACTTCCAGATTGTCAACTGCATGGATCGGCTGCTTGTTCTTTGTCTGACGATGAACTGAATGTCTGACATTTAATGGTGTTATCTTTGGTGATGGACATTTCTTCACTCCACATGTGATAAACAAAACAATGAATTGATTATGAAAACAAAACAGCAGATAGATTAATGGTAAAAATGCTATTTCGTCGCAGACCTGAACACATTTGTTTTGATTTCAATCTTTTCACTGAAGTCTAAATAGATTTTTTGATAAGAATTGAATACTGCCATCTCAACTACACTCAGTTGGCAGTTTATTAGGTACTCAAAGCTAAAACTAATTCAGTCGAATACAACAGTCCTGCAACAAATCCTACTTTGATGACGCTTTTGTTCTTGCTTTAAAAGATTGATTTTTGAGGCTGTAGTTTGTGGTTCATTATACAGAGAGGTGTTTCTGTTATTTAGTCTACCCCCATTGATAAAGCATGCACAGTGTAGACATACTATTAAAAACAGCAGAAGGGAGGATTTAATGACTGTTGTATTGGATCGCATTAGTTTTAGCCAAGTGTACCAAATCACATGGCCACTGAGTGTTTGTCAGTCTATGAAGAAGTGAGACATGTCACTGTGAATGGAGAGAGATCAGGCCTTCTGTCCGATTAGTTAATCTCATAAGTGTGTGTGTGTGTGTGTGTGTGTGTGTGTGTGTGTGTGTGTGTGTGTGTGTGTGTGTGTGTGTGTGAGAGAGAGAGAGATCCTGACTTGACCCAGGGGAGAACAGAAAGCTTCTTTGAAAAACAGTTTCTAAATAAAATAACCTGTGCTTCCCCTGAGACTGACACACACACAGACACACACCACACACACACACACACACACACACAGGTCTTTGTGGTCTTGTTAGGGAGTTGAAGCGAGGCAGGAGACCGGACCATTTAAAGATTAGTGGGTGTACGACATTTCATTAACGACTGCTACCTGGACATTAGTAATGACTCATGTGGGACTGTTTAGTGGGACAGAATGACTCGGTGTGTGTGTGTGTGTGTGTGTGTGTGTGTGTGTGTGTGTGTGTGTGTGTGTGTTTACAGTGTTGTACTATGTTTGATCCAATAACCTTTAAGCTTTTGGCGAAAAGTGTTTTCGTGTCTGTCTTATTGAATGTTCGAGATATTTCTAATGTAAAAATCATTTCTCTACATACATGTATCTGTACCGTTGATTTAAACAATATATCCAGCAAACGTATCATAGATACAAAAGGATTCTAAGTCATCTAAAATCATGGAGCCAGTTCTTCAGCTGGACTGAAAAAGTTTAGTTTGTGCTAATTATAGAGCCAATAGTTATAGTAATTAGTTATTAGTTTTCTACGTAGTTGTAGTTTTCCACGTCTTTATTGTAGTTTTCTACATATTTAGTTGTAGTTTTCTACGTCTTTAGTTGTAGTTTTATATGTCTTTAGTTGTAGTTTTATACGTATTTAGTTGTAGTTTTCCACGTCTTTAGTTGTAGTTTTCTACGTATTTAGTTGTAGTTTTCCACGTCTTTAGTTATAGTTTTCCACGTCTTTAGTTGTAGTTTTCCACGTCTTTAGTTGTATTTTCTACATCTTTAGTTGTAGTTTTCCACGTCTTTAGTTGTAGTTTTCCACGTCTTTAGTTGTATTTTCTATATCTTTAGTTGTAGTTTTCCACGTCTTTAGTTGTATTTTCTACGTCTTTAGTTGTAGTTTTCTACGTCTTTAGTTGTAGTTTTCCACGTCTTTAGTTGTATTTTCTACATCTTTAGTTGTAGTTTTCCACGTCTTTAGTTGTAGTTTTCCACGTCTTTAGTTGTATTTTCTACATCTTTAATTGTAGTTTTCTACGTCTTTAGTTGTAGTTTTCCACAACTTTTTAGTTATTTTAAAGTTGTTTTCAACATCGACAAACAAACATCTGTAGAACTTTGAAAGTGTTTCCCGTTATTATTTAACTGCAATTTTAAAGTAATTCCCCAAGTGTGTATACTTACTTTTTCAGTAACACTTTCTATGACACCCATTACTATAATGCTTTTTTAACATACTGATAATCTGCTGATAGCACTGTATCATCATAGTTATATTCTTACATAGATTAAACTATATTTTCTTGTTTGCCTTGGCCCTCTCACTACTTCACAGGTCTGTTTGAAGGTGTGGAAAGAGCGTGTGTGTGCGTGTCCTTACTGATTTGGTGTGCTCTGGTCGGGGGGCGATCACCGGCGGGGGCTCGGCCTCATCTTCGTCGTCGTCCTCGGATACGGTCGCTATGGCGGGCGTCTCCGACATGGCCTTGGAGCTCTGCGTGATGTCACAGGGGGGGAGAAGGCGGAGCCTCAGTGACATCATCGTCACATGAGCAAACACCAGACCCAGCATAGCCTCCTACAGTTACCGTCTCTTCTTCTACTGCTTCATTGTCTCATCATGTAGAGAAGCCCTCCAGCTCTTCTTCTCTGCTCGTTTTGTTGTTTGAATTGGACTTCCTGTCTTTCCTGCCTCCCTCCCTCTGTCCTTCCACCCTTTTTTCTCTCGCCCTCCTCTCGTCATCACTGTTGATGTCTGAAAGCTCTTGTCATGTCTGGCTCCTAAAGCCACTAGTCACACGTCCTCCCCTCCACCATCCCTCTCTTCTTCCTCTCTGCTCTGTCTCTCTCTCTGACACTCTGATGCTCGGCCGGTGGCCAAGCTGCAGAGACGGGGAAACGGTGAAAGGAGGAAAAGATGCTGATTCACAATGCAGAGAGAGAGAGAGAGAGAGGAGTGCATCTCTAGGTGTGGCATCATCATCATCACTTCCTGCTCCCTCCTTCTCTTTATTCTCACCTACATAGTTTTGTTTCAAAGGCACCTTTCAGACATTTGCACAGCGGGGAAAAAAACTCATTTATTTCAATAAGAACCATTGAGTTTGGAGAATGTGTGTGTCGTCCAGCAATGAAAGGTGGTCCTGTATTGGAAAGGCCTTCGCCAATTTCAAATGTTGTCCTTTTAAGCTAGATCATACCATACACGCACATACTGTCTCCTTAAATATTAATCTACATGAAATCTGTCTGTTTCACAAATAAATTACACATATTATCCCATTTATTTAATGTTAGATAGATGAGGAAGTAGCTTATGGTTCCAGAGCTGTTTGGATTCATAGCCGGCATTAAAAATGTACCTAAATCATTTAATCATTTCCTGTTAATAATTCAGTTTTTGCAAAATAGACATTTAGCAATAAAATTATATAAATAAAAAATAGTAGCCTTTCACCGGACAATTTATTGAAACAAAATTAAATAATTAATAAAAATAATGCAGATTAACAATCACAATCAATCCTTTTAATATACATCCTCAGTGCTGTCCTTCGTGAAAATATATTGGCCAATCAAATAACTCGCACTCACACAATTTAAGATATTGGTCCAACTCAAACTAGCAGCAACTAGCAGTTCAGAGTTGTTTTGGTGTGCAGCCAATGTCAAAAAGGTTAAGTTTTAATTCAAATTGATGTAGAAATAAAAGATTTGCTGATCAAATGATAAAAATCTGCACAATCTGCATCTCAACACAATGTCTTCGCCCTCATTCACTTCTTTTTAACATTCTCTTTCAAATGTATTCTCTCCTCTCATCTCAACCCCATCAGCTGCTCTCCCTCTCTCCCTCTCTCCTCCAAAACTGCGTCTCCTCTCCGCTCCGTCTTGTCAAACGCTAGATTACACCTCATCTCCTCCACTCCTTCTTTTAATCTCCTCATCCTGTCACACCTCAGCTCTCCCTCCTCCCTCTCCTATTAATCCTTTTATTGCTCATCACCTTGACAGATTAAATAAGACTCCATCTCCCTCCAAGACAGTCTCCTCTCAAATTTACCCTCAACTTTATTCACTCTCAAACTTGGCTTCGAGGAGGAGTCGCCCCCTGCTGGCCAGAAGAAAGATAAATTCATTTGGGAAACTATAATCGTAGTTATCATTAGCTGGTTCCACTGACGTTGGCTGCAGCCAGTGTTAACACACATGTTGTGACTGCGTTGACAGAGGAGGTCTTACCGTTGTGGTGGAGGAGCTGTAGGCATCTGCGTTTTTATCTGCAGGGAAAAACACAATGAGAAATTATGAGGAAAAAAAAAATAAGGAGGAAAGTTCCAGACTCGCACGTGTGTGTGTGTGTGTGTGTGTGTGTGTGTGTGTGTGTGTGTGTGTGTGTGTGTGTGTGTGTGTGTGTGTGTGTGTACCTGTGAAGCTCATGTACTTCTGGCTGTTGGCCGTTTCTTTCGAGTCATAGAACTTTAGAACGTCGAGGACGGCCTGAGGATTCTTCTTCTGCTCCAGTTTGGTGATGTTGGACGTCTGCAGGAGCCGGGCCCACTGCTCTGGCATGCCCTACACACACACGCACACACACACACACACACACACACACACACACACACACACAAATGTTTACTTATTGTTTTGAATTCATGTGCTGTGTATTTTTTGTACTTATTTATGAGCCTTGTCACAAATCCCCATCGCTTTAAAATGCACAATACGTTTCAAACAATACAACAAGATACTGTTGTAAAGAGGACACACACAAACACACACACACACACACACAGGCTTCCTATAGTAGGTTAGGAGTTAGGAGTCCTAACAAGGCAGCCTTGTCATATTGTACCTCAGTCACATAACTGGGTCACATCTCCATGTTTTCCATCTCTCTCTCTCTCTACTCGTCTGTCTGGGTCAGTCCCTCACTCACGCTCCTCCACTTCCTGCTCCATCTCTCCGTCCCTGCACTCTCCTTGGGTCTCATCTGTCCTTAATGTCACACCATCAGTGCCTCCATCCATCTGACATCTTTGTACACTGCTCTGCTGTTTGTTTTTTTACCCAAATAAACACAACTTAAATATTCCTTGAGTAAATATGTTTAAGTGCATGTAGATGTGTGTATGAGTGAGAACAATGTCCCACATTACAGAAAAGGAAACACACACACACACACACACACACACACACTCCCAGCTAAAAGAGCTTAGTCAGGCGAATCAAGTGAGTCAGCTAAACAAGGCTTCTTTGTCTAATGTGACTATTTAAAAAGGTTCATTTGCCAAATGTGTGCTTATCAAACACACACACACACGCATCAATAAACATGGGTCCTTCGGTAAGCAATTAAAAAGTAAAGCGCATACACACTACGGTTGCTTTCAGTGAAATCCACTGAGTGTGAGTACACACAAAGGGGACTAAATGCACAAAACACCACACACACACACAGACACTTACAGTAAACTCCCCGGTAACGGCGTCGAAGCCGACATGGATGGTGTGTTCAAAATCAGACGGCAGGGAAATCTCTGGACGCTCCTTCTTCTTGTAGGCTGAAAAAAAAAAAAAAGGAGACTCATAAACATTTTAGGAACCAGATTATACCTGTGAAGTTGATATATTTTAGGACGCAGTATGGTCCGAGAATTCATTTCCCTTTACAATAAAAGGAGATTAGTGAAAAAGTGCGTATAAACTAAATGATTTTGATTCCTAACTTGGCACTCAGAGGCTGCAGAAGAGCAGCAGTTGTAGCAATTCAATAATTAAACCGACTGTAAAAGACCATCCTGAATGCAAAACATCTTTTTTAAGAGCCCTTGAAGAGGAAGTACAAGGAATTCCTGGAACGGTCTTAAATCCAGAGAGAATTAGTAAAAAGGAACTGAGGGAAGCAGAAGAGAGGAAATTAGGAAACAGAAAAGGAGCCAGAGGAAGATGAAAGAAGGATGGAATCTGAGAGAAAGACGTCAATATGAGACGCTGTATGTTGGAGACAGATCCCTCTGGGATGACTATGAATGATACGGGACTAGTTACCCACAAAGCACCTGTCCCTGGATGTGGAAGCGGACAGTGACTTAGTCAGCAGAAATGTGTTTGTTCCTCCAGAAACATGCCGGAGATCGAAACTGAGATAACGTTTTAATACAGAGGAGTGGCCACTTGTCGACTCTGTGGTTTTAACTTATCGTAGAATAGTATAGAATACAACTTTATTGTCCACAGGTGCAGAATTGTCTTGAGTTCACCAAAACGTAAAAGCAGCACAAGAAGATGCATCTTATAGAAATAATGTAGCAACAAATAAACACCCCTGAAGTATAGTGGTGTAACGGACCACTGTCCATCCGTACGTAGAATTGTTGATGGTCTACAAGGACTTCAAAGTGGTTGAAAGGATTTTTGGGACGTGGCAAATAAAAAATAGTCTGGAGCCTTGTAGACCAGCTGTTATAATCAAACAACAAAGGGATGTGTATCTGCCAATATGGATCATCAAGGATCAAACATTTGTTATAAACTTGATCAGGGATCTCTAGAAGTTATATTTGCTCCCTTTTTTCTTTTGATCTGATCCGTGACTCTGATCCGTGAGTTTTATGATCCGTTGCACCACTACTGAAGTATAAAAAGTAAATTATACAAAATACTTAAAACAATAGTTAGTAATAAGCTTATTCGCTTTCTGGCACAGAATGGAAGGAGATGATCCGTTCGTCTACAAGGTCACACTCCAGTGCTTGGCTCAAGGGCAACACGAGTGTCGGTGCAATCCCACTGTTCCCCCCCACAGCGGTCTCGGTACTCACTCTTGTCGCCTCCCCCCGTCAGGATGAACCGGATCGAGCGGTCCTTCTTCTTCTTGTCCTCCGGGTTGGGTGGGAGGGGCTTGGAGCCGTGGTTGAGCGGGGCGGGGTCCTTGTTGCAGGAGCCAATCATGGTGCTGGTGTTCCTCATGGGCGGAGCTGGGGGCTTGTCCTCGACCTCCCCATTATCAGACATCTTCAGCGAGGCTGCAGCCGGCCGCTCCTGCACAGAGAACAGAGGGGGAATCATCGACCAATCACAGGCGAGCATTCAGGAGACGGTGACTCTTCAAATTATTTTGTTTTGAAAATATTTTGTGTCACCGACAGAAAAAAATAATAACGCTCAATATACAATGATAGAAAACTAAATGAATTGTACTTAACAAATAACCTAAACCTTAAATCAATTATTGTCATTACAAATAGCCGAGGCACCTTTGCTTTGTGACCCTATTTATTCATTTATTTACTGTGGATGTTCTGTCATTTTCATTTTCTTACGAAGCCAAAATCAATTAATTTTATTAAAAAACATCTTTTTCTACAGGTCCCATTTTAAATTTTGCCCCAAATAAATTGTTTGCTTTAACCACATCCTGTAAAAAAACATTCAATTCCGAGACCAACAGTCACGTGACAAAAAATCTTTGACTCGAAAAAAATGAACACAGAGCATTGAGGAGAAGAGAGGTTGTAAAACTGTAAAAAAAAAAGTTAAATATGTACAGCAGGGTGTTGGTAACACTTGGAAAAGTATTTTTGTAAAATAAATGATCAAAGAAATTCAACTTGTGTTTTTATTTATGCCATTGTAATTGTGTTATACTGCACAAAATACATATTGTAGTTCTCTCTACTTCTAGCTGTGATGGGGCTGTGTGTCCATAGAGGTGCAGGATTTATATATTGCAGTGAAAAACGAGGCCACAGAGAGTAACATGTGACAGGAGGGGCCCGACGCTGTTTGGGGGACAGAGGGTTAATCCATCTAATCATATTTGATCTAATCTTCATCTTCTACTTTCCTTTTTTTAAATTCTATTTATAATGTTTTTTTATATTGTCTTGTGTTTATTTTATACCTTAATGTCTTTTACGTCTTATGTAAAGCACTTTAAATTGTCTCGCTGTTGAAAGGTTTACTACAAATAAACTTCTATTTATCAATGTTATATACTGTATATATATATATATATATACACAAACAGAATATACTTAGAAAACAAGGAGAAAATCAGAATGTCAAAGTCCAAGCCAGAGAAAGAAAGAAATACAGTTTCCATTTGCTCACTGAGTGGTCTGTTTGATCTGCAAACACTATGCTGACTATAGTGTGTGTGTGTGGTGTGTGTGTGTGGTGTGTGTGTGTGGTGTGTGTGTGTGTGGTGTGTGTGTGTGTCGTCTATGACTCAGACCTAAATGCTGTGAGAAGGAAAGGAGCAACTTTCTGCCTGGTCAAGAGATGACACACACACACACACACACACACACACACACACACACACACACACACACACACACACACACACACACACACACACACACAGCTGAGGGACCTTTTAATGAATGCTTTCACCACGTCACCCTCACATAAAAATACACACAATCACACGTTGCAAGCTAAGCTGCTCTGCTGAAAGTCCCACAAGGATCAAAGAGAGTCTATTTGGATCAGTGCAACACACACACACACACACACACACACACACACACACACACACACACACACACACACACGCAACGGATGTTGATGACTCATCAAAGATCTATTAATCCCCAAAAAGGATGTGATTTATTGAGGCACACAAAGTGCTCACAGTCTCAGTTTTCTGCAGGTGTTCTCAGCAGCTCAGTCTCATTATAAAAACATTGAAGTCTACTTCCTGTTGTAATGCTATGTCTCCGCTTTACACAGTCATCAATAAAGTTAAGTGACTACAATGAAAATCAATCAAGAGTTAAAACTACAACAGCTCCGACCTGGACCAGGATACGAATAGCTTTGCGTCTCAGGGTCAGACCCCAATATTTTCAATTACATTTTGGTATTCGCATATTTAATTTGTTTTGGGGGGGGGGGGGGGGAGTTGTGCCTCATGATTACAATAATGCATAATACACACCAAACCTTTTGGAAAATGATTCCTTTTCATTAAATATTTTTAAAGACTCATGTAGTCATCGTGAAGCCATTTTATTCAACAAAAGAAAAACTTGGTCACGGCGATCCCCATCCCTGGGGAAAATGCAACAAGTTCACCAACTCATCCATTGATTTGGACCAGAACGAACCAACTAAAGGTTTTTAAAAAAAAGCCCAGAAATATCCTGACTTTTACAGTTCCCATAATGCAACTCAATAACATCTCTTTAACTAGGCGTCCCACGCTGAGATAGCCTCCGACAGCAGCGTCAGGGTTATTTTCTCAGACTTGAAAACACTCCAAAAGATTTCATGCAAGCTGAGCACCACTCAACATAGCAAGCTGGTCTTCATGTGTAAAATCACAGCCCGTCTAATATTTGAGCTGTGACAAAGCAGAAGACCAGAAAACAACTCGTCTCTGTGAGTTCAATATCCAGTCAGTCAAATTAAAATGACTAAAATCAATTTCAATTTTTTTCCAAACAAAAGTTTAGAACTGGGTGAACAGTTTACAGCATCAGTGGTACGACGCCCCGCCGAGCTGATCTCTGATCAGCAGCAGCTCTGTCTGCGGGGGTCTGATCACACCGAGCACACGATGCTGTTTCACCCCAACACATTTCTAAAGACATTAACAGGAAAAAAAACATCTGAAGCTGTAAGCAGAGAAATGAGCCGCATTGTACAACAACATATGTATTCCTCTGCTGTTTAGAACAAGACCAGATTTAAAAGTACAATAAAAACAAACAATGAAGCCGGTTAAAAAGCAGAGACCTCTTTCCGTGCTTAAATCATCTTTAAAGGAGACTCAACAGAAGCAATTCTGCCTCAATAATGATTTAAAAACACACCGTTTTCACTTTAATTACCAAAAGCGGGTGACTTCCCCATCTCTTACCTTAGCAGAGGCAGACAAACATGTTTACAGCTTCAAATTGATCCACAAACAAACAACAACAACAACAAAAGAATGAAGAGAAAACGTTGGAGCCACTGAGCGGTAAAGCCAAGGAGAGGGACTGAGAGAGGGACGCTCCGTCGGCCTTTTGACCAATCCGGCCTCCCACAGACGGTGATGTCACGGCATGATGTCACAAGGTGAATCACACGAGGAAGTGGGGAAACACCGCGGCCGACACTCGAAACAAACACACACACACACTCACGTACGCACAGACTCTCTCTGTGTAAGCAACAGGAACACTACAGCCAATCCTTGAACACACGAAAACACACAAGTGTTTATCGTGTCTGCTGGGGGAATCACTCACACGCACACACACACACACACACACACACACACACACACACACACACACACACACACACACACACACACACATAAATATCTTTACACACACACACAATGAAACAGAATCTCAGCCTAAAAATCACCTTTAAATCTTAAGATAGCCTTGTTAAAAACAACCGGACAGTCACAATATAAATCTTTGTCTCTCTCACACTCACACACACGCACACATACACACACACACACGCACACGCACACACACACTCAGACACACACACACACGCACACGCACACACACACTCAGACACACACACACACGCCCACAGACTGTGGGGACGAGACAGCAGAGGTCTCGTATTTCAGACGCTGCTGTCAGTTTCAGCTGAGCCCTGTTATCAAACAAACCCACACACTGTCTGCTACATGACACACACACACACACACACACACACACACACACACACACACACACACACACACACATCTTCTACAAACGATCACCACAGGGTGAGTGGAGTGAGTTTCACCACAGTCGGAGGGTTTTCCCAGTGAACCGCAGAGACTGCATCAAGGATGAACGTTGTGTGACCAATGAATCGGCTGATGTGTATCAGTCAGCCCCCGACCACTGGGGGGGGGGGATCACCGATCAACTACAGTCTGTTTCACCCAGGCGACAACCTCTGGTCCTGAAAAGTGAAGCCAATGCAAAGTGCCTTAAACCTTCATTCTCTCTAATGGCCAGCAGGGGGCGACTCCTCTGGTTGTATAGAAGTCTATGAGAAAATGACTCTACTTCTCTCTTGATTTATTCCCTCAGTAAACATTGTAAACATGAGTTTATGGTCTCAATCTCTAGTTTCAAGTCTTATTTAATACAGCATGATGTTCATTTAGTAACTTATGGTCCATTTAGAGTCAAATAGACCATAAAGCAGGGTATGCTTTAGGGCGGGGCTACTATGATTGACAGGTCGTTACCGGAGCCGTATACGCTGTCTCTACTCCTCCACATTCCAAAAATGGTCATTGGTTGCAAAAATGGCAAGATGGCGACGGCCACTACGCCAAACTCAAGGCTTTAAAAACGTCAGTCCACAAACCAATAGGTGACGTCATGACGACTACGTGCTCTTCCTATATACAGTCTCTATAATTACATCACTAATCCATATCAGTATGGGCCTCAAAAGCTCCAGTATCAGTTGGGCTGTAATGGACATGAGAATGGGTTTCACAGTTTATGGGACCATAAACTGTAAAACAACAAACCATAAAATAGTGCGAATGGAATATAAAACATATTTCACACACAGGATTTGCTGAAATATTATTATTTTGTGCTTCTTATCTGTCAGTCAACAAAACAAGATATTTGAAGACAGCACATTGGAAATTGTGATTGGCATCTTCATAATTGTGTCCCTAATTGACCGACAAATGGAAAAAAAATCATAAAAAATATACACAAAACAGAAAAGTAACATGATAATGGAAGAAAACATGGCGAAGCCACATCAGCCAGCAACAACACACACACACACACACACACACACACACACACACACGCAACAATATGAGGAAGGAAAAAAGACTTAAAGTCACAGCAAAAAGATTAATTTACAGTTCAAGATGAGTCCTCAAAAACATCAAAACGTTTGACAGGAAGCATATTAAAAGGAAATGAAAAAAACACCTCGTATTTACCTTTTGGAATATTCTGACAATCACCGAAATCCGTAACGTTTCAATTCAGTCTGAATGCCAGAACAGTAAGAAAGAAAAAGGTACAAACCTTCAAACACAAGCTGACAAACAGTCTCTGTTTACTGTGTGCAGAGACAGACAGGAGACACCCTGTCTCATCACACACAGTATGTTCAGTGTAGTGTTTAGGACTGTGTGTGTGTGTGTGTGTGTGACTGATGAGAAAATATCAGTGTCAGAGATCCTATATGATATCTAGAATGACACACACACAGTGATTACAGCGCCTCTCAGTGAGTCACAAATTGTCAGCGCCGCCAGTTTCTCTGACCCACATTACTGCAGCAGCTCGGACTCCATTTGTTACTTAATCTAACGACTGGATCTAAAAGCGTTTACTGATTATTTGGCCACTTGGGAAGCATGCACATGAAGCCGAAAACACAACAGCTGACGTCATCATAGAAATGCAGCAGACCCGGAGCGACATTACCGTCCCACCGTCGTCTTTGCGTCCACCTGATGAAGGTGAAGTCTAGATATTCTCTCTCTTTTAGCTCCGTTTTTGGTCTCCACCGACTCCTGAGGGAAGAAAAACTGTCTCTTAAGCTGCTAAATGTTCCACTATGTTCACCACTTACTCTCTAACTGTGTCTGCTGAATGCTGTTGTTGCCGATAGTGTCTAGATAGTCTTGATCTCAGTCCTAGTCCTTTAATATTGGGTACAGAGTCCGAGCCAGTTACGCACATTGACCTAAATGGTGATTAATTCCCTGACACACTGAAATAACAGCTGGAGCTACTAACTCTCACGAGCTACTTGATCCAAGTACTGAAGGTGCTGGTTGAAAACTAGGACGTTTTTAGTGGAGCCTCTTCCCTCACAATTGGTCTGAAGAAGCGCAAAGTGCTGCACCACTGGCAGGCTGAGGTGGGAGAACCAACAAGTGGAAGGACTGACTGTGCCTGGATCGGCCCGATAGCGATCGATAGGATCGCCTCGTTGATGAAAGTGGAGGTATGGGCCAAAAACACACAAAAAAACCATCCCCCCCTTTTCACTGATCCATACCAACAATAAATGTATTGATCACTCAGTTCATATTCTCTCTCGTGTCTTCATCACAACAGCAAGCTTATAAATCGGATATCAACACATTACTGCTGCTGCGATAGAGAGGTGAAGCCCCGCCCCTTACTGTGTCACATGTGGGACCTTATTTCGGAAAAAAAAATGTGTACAGTAGTCGAAAGCGAAATACAAGTATGAACACTGTAGTTTTGTGTTAAACCGATTCGTGAACTGCATCTCCCGTCTCGCACAACGTGCGTCACAGACACAGCCGTCAGCTTAGCTTGCTAGCTAGCTGGCTAACTTAGCTATGTTCCACGCGCAAATTTAACGTTATCTTACCTGATGCGTTATATCATGCGACTCTTTTTATCGGCCGGGAACCGAAAGAACGAGTGAAAGACCCGCTGTTGGTGTGAGAACGTCCCGGTACTAAACATAGAGGCACCGTAGCTTCAGAGAGACACTTTCTAATCACACAGTCTCACAGCCTTATACTTCAACAGTTTTACGACACAATGTGACTTTCTTGATGTGCAAAATGACCTTTGAAATTGAAAAACATGTGTTGTGGCCAATCAGCTCATTCAGAGTTACCATTCGTGGCAGAATTCAAACAGGATCAAATAACCATTTGTACTGTACATCATTTATCTGAAATAAGGTCCTATGGGGGGGTCAACCCATACATCTCAACATATCAACATCTCTCTGAAATGTACCCGTAGTCCACACCTTTAAGAAACACTGCTGCCAGTATGTATAGAAGAATGTGTGTGTTGTTCTCCTAATTAGACCATGAGTCACATGATCACTATAAAATACGCACAAGAGGCCGTGAGTCAAACGATACGAAACAGCACCCGTTATCTCCACCTCTCTATTTCTCTTGCAAATGCAACATAAGTCAATCAAACAGAGATAATACTTTCAAAATACACATCTAACAACCACACACACACACACACACACACACACACACACACAGATGCTGTATAAGTTCATGTCCATGTACAGAGACTTACATTATACACACACACACACACACACACACACACACGCACACATCAAGAGAGTTGCCGTTTAACAGCAGCACTTCCTGGAAACGCCATGTCAGCCTCTGCAGCCAAGTTTACTGGAAGAAGTCTTCACGCACGCACACACACACACACACACACACACACACACACACACACACACACACACACAGAGAACAATCAGTGCGCACCTCACACATACACACACACACATTAGTGCATGTCACTGTGTTTTAAAAATACAGCAGTCTTCACTCTCTCCTCCTGCTCTGCCCCTCTTTCATCCTGCTGTCGAGAGAGAAAACCTGACATGTTTCCTGCAGTGGTTTGGATCTCTGTAGCGTGAGCTGGCTCTCATAATTACACCCAGTTTAACAAGATACACCTGCAACTGGTGTGATTATTTAAGTTTTGATAATGAATAAAGAGGGCCATGTGTTTAATATGAAAGCTCAGGCAGCATGACTAAAGATACCAGAACCACTGAGCCTTTTCATGTGAATCAAGGTCTTTTACTGAAATGCTTCGAGTGAATTTGAGTTCCCTTTGGTACGTAAACGTCTTGGGCTTTTATTTTGAAAGGTAAGAACAGAAAGAGTGGATCCGGTCTGTTCTGCCTTTGTCAAAGTTGAAAGGAGTAATAAAGTTTGCTGTCTTGGTGCGGACTACGGAGCCTCCGTGTTGTTGGACACTATAGTCTACGTCTTGAATATTTCTGTTCCTCACAACGCGATTGGTCGATGCCTTTATTAGAATTTATTTTTTTAAATGACACCGCTTTATTGCTATCAGACGTGTGACTGGACACAGTCAAGCTTTGTGGCAGGAGATTGATAACCACATATAGTGAGGTAGCTTCTACACCTGTGGTCGATGCCTGCATATGTTTGGTGATGTGACGTGTCAGCTAGCTGCACTCTGTTAAACACAACTTATCCAGAAACAGCAGCCCTCCTTTCCTCTTTTTACAAACCGGTTAGTCGATTGACAGACAATAAACTAGTTTGATAATAGATCAATCATTCAAGTCATTACACACACCGAATGTCTTCGGGTTTTGGACAGCTAGAAAATAAAAAATAAAAAATACATTTGAAGAGATTCCTTTATGGCTCTGGGAATTTTTAATGAACATTTTTCACCAGAGAATAATTAGCAGATGATTGATGATGAAAATATTCATTAGTCTTAGACTGTGTTAGAGCATATCTGGGTTTTATCTCTGTGGAGACACATGAGACGTGTATCGTCAATCTTGATTTATGTTATGTTTGTACAAATCTACGTACAGATTCATATTCGATTTGACAACAGATCAATTCTTGGAATACTTTTTGTATTTCATTCTAGTTTTCTCCCGCTGTAGTATGCTGCAACACACACACACACACACACACACACACACACACACACACACACACACACACACACATGTCCCCTCTCTGCCTCCATCCTTGTTAAACACTTAGTTGAGCTTAGAGACCCAGGAGGGGGGGGGGGACCCGCCCATGTCGTTGCCCAGGAGAGCTCAGTGTCTCTGGGCACGGAGAGGCCACAGAGCCCCTGCCCTCCTGGAGCTCCTGCTGCTCCAACACACTCGATCACAGTGGGAGGCTCAGCACACACATGGACAAAAACAATGTCAGCGCAAGTGTGTGTGTGTGTGTGTGTGTGTGTGTGTGGAGAGATAAATAAGAGACATAAACAGGAAGAGACAAAGAGACAGAGGCGTCGCCACGGCCTGCTGGCCAAAAAAAAGACAACAGAACAAAAGAGGAAGAAAGACGAAGAGTCGACTGCATCTGAATTCCTCTGAGCACGGGGAAAACCTCCATAACAGCAGCGTGAGGGAAAGACGTGGACAGAGAGAACAGGTCTGAGTGACTGAGACAAAGAAAGACCGGAGAGAGAGACAGAGAGAGAGAGAGAGAGACAGAGAGACAGAGAGAAAGAGAGAGAGATATAGGAGTGATCACGTCACGAGACGGAGCCCGAGGCCCCGACTTCAAATGTATATTTTAACATATTTTACAGACCAGACAGCATCTTATATATGGATATGTGCAAATCCCAACATGAGCACGCAACCTCACACACAATCTATTCTCAGTCTACACACACACACACACACACAAGTCACAAGTCACAACCACACCCATTAGATTTCGGGTCTTTGAAGTTCCGACCTCAGGAGAGTCCCTGGTTTACACTTCACACACTGTTCTTCTGTATTCAACACGTTTAATCATTCAGCCTGAATAGAACTCTCGGTTCATATATTCATTTTGTATCTTAACTTTTGACTCCACCCCACATGCACCGTCCTGCTGCCACAAGCACTCACTAGAGCACCAAATGTGGATTAATCCGCCACTGAAAGTAGTCCCCAACAAATGTCACTATTTTAGCACTATTTCCCCCCGTTTCAGTAACGTTGCTTTAAATAATTTGTGACCACGTTTTAAAGATGTATGCCTTCAGTAGGAACCAATGGGCAATATATTGA
Organism: Anarhichas minor; assembly: GCF_050575085.1. Taxonomy (NCBI): domain Eukaryota; kingdom Metazoa; phylum Chordata; class Actinopteri; order Perciformes; family Anarhichadidae; genus Anarhichas; species Anarhichas minor. The sequence continues at coordinate 1,305,064 of NW_027466492.1, read as the reverse complement.
TACTATGTCGATATCGTGATATGAGACTAGATGTCGTCTTAGATTTTGGATATCGTAGTATGGTAGAACTATTGTCTTTTACTGGTTTTAAAGGCTGCATTACAGTGAATCCACATCACTGAAGATTCTCCATCAAAAACCGCAGTAACTATTTTGTAAAGCACTAATATTATAGTAATAATAGGGATTTGCTCAAAAATATTGTGATAATTGATTTTTCTTCATATCGGCTAGTCCAGGGGTCGGCAACCTGCGGCTCCGGAGCCGCATGCGGCTCTTTAGCTTCTCTGTTGCGGCTCCCTGAGGTCCCCAAATGGCGCACCGGATCCGGACCCAGGAACTAAAAACCGATAGATAATTCGGAATTATACATATTGGGCACCGAGTTTAAACTTTAACCGGCGCGTCTTATTCAGCCGTTACGGCACTTGTTCGGCGGTGCAGGAAACACACCGACCAATGCATTGCAAATCACATCACGTGATGCAGCTCAGCCAATCAAATATGGGTATTCTGACAAGTTTCCTGACTCGAGCGAGGTTTACACACACCGTGACACACGGGGCTGAGACGAGGAAATAGAAAGAAGAGCAGGGAAATTGCGCTGTTCGAAGAAGTTATCTCACATGACTCTCCAAAAAGAGAAACGTGTTCAGAGAGAATATAATTTATCAGCAAGAATGAACAGAATCTTATATGTTAATTATTCCCACAGGCAGTTAAATCCTCTACCCCTGTCAAGAGCTTTTCCCTGCAGGTGGCTAATCATGATTTTCAGACCCACGCCCTCTGTAAACTATCAATGGATAAATCCAAAAAAAGAAAAGTCACGGAAGAAAATAGAGAGTTTAACTCTGCGTGGACATCTTCATTTGCTTTTACTGCCAACGATGCTGGCTTACCTGTATGCTTCCAGAACAAGCACACAGCATGTGCTGAAAAGTGTCACGCTGGAGATGAGCGACAAAGAGCGATTTCTCAGCTGCTGCAGCAAACTCTCCTCTTAATAAGAGTTTGATATTGGTAACAGGTAAAATTGCAAAAAAATGTCAAGAATTGTCTTTATTCTTGTTCTATATTTTCATAAATACAACAAACTAGTTTTTGTATATATAATATAACTATATATAACACTTTATAAGCTGTGATATCAAATAGCTTTTGCGGCTCCAGACGAATTTTATTTGGTGGAAAATAGGGCAAAATGGCTCTTTGGATAGAAAAGGTTGCCGACCCCTGGGCTAGTCCTACTTGGAGTTGAGAGCCAGAGACAGGAAGTCAGACAGCATAGAGAGACGGACGAACACTTTTCATGGGAAAAGTGTTTTTCTGTAAAAACACACACACACACACACACACACACACACACACACACACACACACACACACACACACACACACACACACAGCCCTTTCATTAATTATCAATTACATCTGAGAGGCAGAGTAAGGCGGTTCTGCACAAACCTTGTCAGTTTTTTGTCAGCTGGCAATCAGTGTGTGTGTGTGTGTGTGTGTGTGTCTGTGGTAGAGAGACAGATGGTAATTTTGAAAAGGAGGACGTGGCCAAACATATAATAAACGATAAATGAGGAGAAAGTGAGAGAGGAGGAGGAGGAAGAGAGGGGGCGGTGGTTCATGCAGAAGAAATTCTGCATGAACGAAGCACATGACATAGAGAGAGAGACATACACACGCATATATATATCATTTATATTGGTGCTTGAATCATTCTTTTTTTTTTTTTGAGCTGAAACAATTAGTCAGATGATTGATGAGCAAAAATATCAAACACTCAATTTGCAGCTTCTCAATTGTGAGGATTGACTGCCTTTGTGTTTCATATAATTGTAAATTGAATATAAGATAAGAAAACTACAGCACAGGTCAGAAATGTACTCACACGGCAGACAAAGTGTTTCTCAAACCTGGAACTCTGTTATGTGAACGTGATCTCAGGCTGGTGGGTTTGTGGTATTCTGGCATCAATAATGTGGTTGCTGTCGTGACATAACTGCGTAATCACACGGGGTGTGATTAACTAGCCGTCCGTCCGTCTGTGTGTCTGCAGCTCATTGATTATGCAGGTTATTGTAAGCAAGCAGGCGTCCCGTCCCAGAACCCCTTAGCCTCAACATACGACCATCTGTCCTCAGCATATTGTCTTCAGGGGCCAACTGAGACCACTGTGTGTGTGTGTGAGAGAGGGGATGTGTGCTGGTTTAAAAAAAATACATAAAGAATGAATTTGGTACACTACCTAGTGAAATAACTTGGGCAATTTCTCCTGAGCTGAAGCTGCACTCTACATGCTGATGATTGGAACAATCAGTCGAGAGGTCCAATCCCTTTTGATTTATCTCCATCATTGTACACAGAGCAACGAAGGATAACGGATGACGGACTGTAAACTTTCACAAATCCTAATCTTGTATCAAAATTCCTGAACTACAGAACTGTGAAACATAAAACTGTATACAGGAACTAGAGGTCGTCACCCGTTGGTTTGTGGACTGCATTTCTGAATGCTCAAGTTTGACATTTTGGGCGTCGCCATCTTGGTTTTTTGCAACCAGTGAACGGAAGTGACCATATTTGGAATGCGGATGAGTGACGCCAGGTTGAGACGCCGTGTACGGCTCTGGTAGCGGCCTGTCAATCGCAAGGTAGTCCCACCTTAAAGCATACTCCTGTTTATGGTCTAGTGTGCGTCATCCAACTCTCAACAACGATGAGAAAGAAGCGAGATGGCTCACTCTCTACCTTTTCCATCATCAGCTCTGGGAAAGGAAAAAAAAAATCAATCACTGCGTCCGAAAAACATTGAGGATAGAAGCTAACGAGTGAGCCATCTCGCTTCTTCCTCGTCTCTGTTGCCCATGTGCATTACCGATCGGGCAGGTGCTAGCGGAAAGAGTGACGTTAGCAAGAGCTAGCAAAATGTCCGCAATTGTTTTTCAGTTATGACTAAACTAAATAACAGAACAAAGTTCTATTTCAGTCACTCTCTGCATGCATTTGTTCAAAGGGTTTGACCTGAGCCAGCCCATACAACAATTGTAGCAATCACATCACATCCACAGAGGATCAGTAGAAATCAGCTGTTAAATAACAATAATATATATTTTGGTAATGGATCGGTACTCTGCATCAGCCAATATGAACTGGAATTGGTATCGGGAAGGAAAAAATGGTATCTGTGTTGTAACTCTGTTATGTTGTTCATTCTGTACACATGACATCTACTGCACTTCTGTCCATTCTGATAGAGGGATCCCTCCTCTGTTGCTCTCCCTAAGGTTCCTTCCTTTTTTTCTCCCCGTTAAAGGGCTTTTTGGGGGAGTTTTTCCTGTGTCGATGTGATGGTCCCGGGTCAGAGGATGTCGTATGTGTACAGATTGTAAACCCTTTTTTTGGGCTATACAAAATAAATTGAATTTAATCTCTACTAATAATTCTCCAGATATTTTAGTCTGGACCAAAGTGGGACAGGATTTAGAACCGAGCAAGAGCAGGGCAGCAAACAGTCGTCCTAACATCTCCAAAGTGGGGTGGGAAGGATCCAGCAGGACTAGAACTGAAGAAGAAGTCAAACTCTGGGGCAAGGAAGAGGAGAGGGTCAGCGATGCTGAAACATCTGAATCCAGAAAACTGACTACGCGAGTAGGCTCTAGTCCTTCCAAAACTCTGGAGGCCGACTTACTACTACAATAGGACGTGTGATACGATAAGCACAGGGTTCACTGGTCTACTGGGCCAACTGGGTCCTGATTATGATCCCAACTGCACTCGCTGTCAAACACAGCCATGCGTCATTTTACCCTACTTTCTGTCCGTTTTGGGAATGCTTTCATGCACCGAGCAAGTTATGCATATTAGAGTCTCTGGGCTGACCATGTCACGCATCTAAACTGGCAGTCCTGCAAGAGGAAACCCTTCATCCCAACACCCAGGACCTGATGCTATTTCTCTTCTCAGCTCACACAAGTCTAACGGGTTGAACGGGAAACATAATCTACTTCATAGTAAAACATATCGAGTATGATTTCAAAGCACTAGAGCAAAGGAAAAAAGTATTAAAAGAGAAAATTGAACTTGTATTAAAATGTGTTGGGTTCAACGAGCAGCATCGGCATATAATAAAGGTCGATGGGCAGAGATTAGAGTTGGAATGATTCGTTGATTAATCGACCAAAATAAAACAAACAACAATTTTGAGTAATTTTTTCAAGCAAAAGTGAAAAGAAACATTTCAGTTTGAGAATTTTGCAGCTTTTCTTGTCCTTACATGAGAGTTAATCAAACGTTTTTTAGTCAGAATTGGGGGTGTCGGTATTGATAATGACCATTATATTTTAAAATTTAAATATTGATAACAAATATATACATGTGATAATATGGTATAAATGATTTTATGTATACAGCTACAGTCACAGACTCTCTCTCTCTCTCTGCCTCCCTGCACTCTTACTTAGAGTGTAATTCAAAGACAAAACGCACAGTAAAAGTTAAAGATGAATTTGATTGACAGCATTATTATTATTAGTTTCACATTTTTGATAGATATTGCGATAATATCGTTACCTTGAATTCTTTTGACCACGATAAATGTGTAGTCAAAGTCTGATATCGTGACAGCTCTAGTAAGAATAAAGGAAGAAACTCGATGACGTCATATTGTGCGATTTGGTGACGGGCATTCTTCTGTGTTTTGTGATGTTTCTGAGACTAAAAGATTAAACAATAAAGCGCGTAAATAATCAGCAGATTTTACTAAGTTACTGGTGTACAATTCATTCTTTGTTAAATTAAGTAAATTCATGCCGATACCCAAAGTATGGTATCAGGACTAAAAAAGTCAGATCGGTGAATCTGTAGTTAATTTGCCATTAAATTATATTTTAAGGGAACCTGGCATTTTCAGTGACAGCTCAGAGAGTGTGTTGGCGTCTAAAGATCGAACACATAAAATAATCACCAACAACATGGACTCCAGAGAGGCTTCCTATGTGACTGGCCCCAACACACACACACACACACAAAACCAAATCCAATAAAGAGCACATACACACACACACATACAGAGCTCTACGTAATCAATACCGACATGGACTACAAGGTCACATTAAGACCCCCAACGGAGAGACCTGATGCTTCAGCTCCATTCTGCCCTTTAGACCGCATATGCGTACACGCACGCACACACGTGCACACACGCACACTCGAACTTTTCTGCTGTGTCAGTAAAAAATAGTCTCAAATCATGCAGAATGTGATGCTTTCCTTTAAGCACAAAAACGAATAATTTCACTTTTTAAATATAACATACAGTCCAAATATTATTATCTCATCCTAAAATTGGGGAGATAATGTTTTATCCCTGTTATCGATTCAATTAGATATATAATGCATCAATTAAAATGTATTATCTGGTGTTATGCCGGTAAACATACTGTGGTTTTGTTGTAGTACTGTGTTAGGTCAATAGGTGGGGCCTCTGTCTGTTCAATGAGATGGAGTTACAGTACAGGTGTGTGTGCTGACCACTAGTACACACATAAACAAGCAATTATGCATCATGTCAGTATTTTAAAAAAAACGCTGCTATAAAAAGGTTCTATATGCAATATTCAGAGCATTATTATAGCATCAAACAACTGTAAAGATATAGTGGAGTGATGTCTACCTGAGTAGAGAATGAAGTCACTCTCCCTCTGTGTGTGTGTGTTGTTATCAACAATGTCGTCGTGGACGCATAACACCCACCCACCGGTGAAAACAGGTAAACACTGTTAGCGCTGTTTGCTTTTAGCGCTGTTAGCACTGTTAGCTTCCATCGCCAGCTCCACCGTTGCCATGTTGAGAACCGCGTGGAGGCAATAGATATGCTCTGAATTCTGTATCCCGCACCATTAAGGAATAAAAATGTACACTTTGTGTTCCTTTGTTGCTCATATTTTAAATAAATGAAAAATAAAACGTCTACTCACGACGCACATTAAAACACTTTTCCACTGCTAGCTACCACAACTTATTTTTTTTCGGAGCAGGAAACTCAACCTTCAAGTGGGTATATTTCCTAAAATTAAAAAATAAATGGCCGATTTAGGATACAATTTCTATTTTCATTTCAAAAATTTGCCATACACCAGCCGATTGATGCAGTTGGGCTGTAGTGTAGCATCCCGGTCTGGATAAACAACAGCTTCTTTAATTAGTTCAGATTATCTGTCGCTTACTGTGTAATGCTCCTAATTCAAGAAACCATTTCCAAAGATTTTAATTCCTCTGGTATTTTTTTACCAAGAAATGACACCAACATTGTTAAACATTATCTTGCAACAGCAACCTGAACAACAGTTCTCATAACTTGTTATCCTAACCTGAAATGAAGAAACACCTAATGTTCAAGGTATGAACGGTAGAAGACAACCAATCAAAAAAAAAAAACGTTTTACTCTCCGGTTACTTTCACAAGACTCAGCGCCTGTGATTGGTCGGAGTTGAGCAGCTGTCTGTGATTGATTAGCTGTCTGTGATTGATTAGCTGTCTGACTGAGACCCATTGGTTTTAACAAAAAGGAGAAGAGCCAGAGGGGAAACACCAGGAAGAAAGATGACAGTTAATATTTGACAGTTAACAACTTAATGATCCCTGGATTTAAAATAGACACTAGGCTTCATACACTAACAAGCATTTAGAAAGAATTTCTAGCTACAGCAGCCATAGACGGTCAAACAAGACCGCTGCTCATGGTTGGTTGAGTAACATTCTGATAAGTCAGAATGTTCTGTTGCGAACGTAAACTCAGTCCAAGGAGAAGGCCAGAGCGAAACGGAAATCCTTAACGAAGCAGAGGTCTGAATCAGCGGCTGTCATTGGGTCAGCGTTGACTCACGGCCTGTGATTAATTGGAGGTCCAAAGTTGACCGGATTGGTTTTACGGGAAGCAGAGGGAGCTGGAGAATACCGGGACAGAGGGAGGGAGGGAAGGAAAGAAGTATGGATTGAAAATGGTCAGAATAAAATCAGAGCAAATGAGTAAAACGAAAAAAGAGACAAATGTAGAGAAAGACAGACATGCAGAAGTGAAAGAGGACTGCAAAGTTGGCATGTCCCAATTAAGTTTTAACGACGCCAATAAAAAAACGTATTTACCTAAATGTTGATCTGACACTTTGAAATAACATTTACAGCCAACTATGAGCTACCTGATATAAAGACATTAAATTACTGATATGATATGAATGAAATTGAGGGGACACAATCAGCTGGTGTTTTTTTACGAGAGACCCTCATCTGTAGTGAAAAGTAAGGGAATACCTAAAAAAAGAGGAGAGGAAGAATGAGAGATGTGTAGAGAAAGAGTTAACAGGCAAAAGATATACAACGAAAAAAACGGAGATCAAAAAAAGATTTTTTAAAAAGAAGACTACACAAGACTAGAGTTAAAGACACCCTCCAAACGCCTGTGTGAGGTGTTTCAATGCAATCCCAGGGTGCATTGCAGAGCCTTGAGCGGCAAGTCTATCCTCTAATGATGTTAATAGGCTTAACACACGCACACACAGCCATCGGAAGTCCATTCAGCAACAAGGATACACACACTACTCAATACTGTTCCAAGATTGAAATCAACACACACATGGCAGTTAGAAAAGCATAATGTAAGTCATAAACATGATGGATGCAACACACACACACTGCAGTGGAGATAAATCAGTGGTGGCATCCAATAGCTTAGAAGAAGATTCTTACACGTTTATTACAAAGCTGCAAGTGTGTGTGTGTGTGTGTGTGTGTGTGTGTGTGTGTGTGTGTGTGTGGGTATATAGAGACTCGACGTCCAGAGTTTGTGGATTAAACTGTGTGTGTATGTTCCCTATACATTGTATATAAAAGGTGGAGGAGGAGGACGGTGTATCCCTATTTACAACTGGATGTCAAATGTCTTCTCTTCGGATTTTTTTTGAAACAAAAGAAACTCATTCCGTCTCCCTGTGTGTCCCTTGCAAGCTCCCGTACTCAGCAACTCTCAGCTCCACATAATCAAATCTTGTATCTATCAGCCATTTCGCCCCCCTGACAGGTCAATACCACAATTAATTCAAAGACTTATGCTACATTCATATGCAAGAAATAGAGCCAACGCGGAAGTGCCAAAAGCTGCAGTTCCTCAAATGGCCAAGTGAGTCAATCCCCATAGACCTCTATGTTAACACGCCCAACTTTACAGCAGAAATTACACATAGATACATTACGCCCGTCACCAATACACAGAAGTGACCATATTTGGAAAGCGGAGGAGTGACGTAGAGACGCCCTGTACGTCTCTGGTAGCGGCGTGTCAATCATAGTTAGCCCGCCCTAAAGCATACTCTTGTATTCCAAGATGGCGACGGCGAAATCGCCAAACTCAAGGCTTCGTAACAGCAATCCACAAACCAATGGGTGACGTCACCATGACCACGTCCACTTCTTTTATACAGTCGATGGCCGGGACCAACTACCTGACTACAGAGTTGACGTTAGCCAGCTAGCAGCACAGTAGCATATAGCGCAGCTTCTTAGCCTAGCTTGTTAGCCCAGTTAGCTGTAGCTAGCATGGTAGTTTGGTAGCTTCATGCTAGGTGAACATGTTTTAGTAAACAGGCTTCATTCGGCCTGCTTCTGTTCCATCCATGCTCCACCTTTAGCCTGCGTCGTCACCCACTTGTGATTCGCAAAAATACATTTGAATTCTTTAAACTTTGACAGCAGCTCTCTCTGTCTCCATTTCTTTCACGCTTTTATTTGTCGTCTTTCACGCCGTTTAATCCATCTGGAACGTTTTCTGCTCGCAGCTATTTATCGTGTGAAAGAAGGAAAATGTTTTTTCAAAAAAAAGATCTGTCTGAGTTATCCAACAATGAGCGAGCACGAATAGAAGAGTGAGACAAAAAAGAGGACAAAGTAAAACAAGGAGAAAGTGGAACAGCGGGAGCCGTGCTGAAAGAACTCAAAGTAAGAAGAGAGAGATACTGACAGAGAAAGAGAGGAGAGAGAGGGAAGGGGGCAAGAGGGGGCCAGAGGAGAATAAAAGAGCAAGGGATCAAAGAATAGAAAGAAAGCTGAGTAGCAACATGAGTCCACTGGAATTTAGACAAAACCATTTTTCAATAGAAAAACTACTCTGTCTCTCTCTCTCTCTTCCTCTCTCCGGGACTCAAGTATTTTTTCAAATACTTTTTAAATACCATTAAATAGAATGTAAACACATCATAATGTAACTAAATGCGTTTAACGTTCGCTGTTAGCTACGTTATTTAGCCGAGCAGGACTGTGCTGCCCACCGGCTGCTAACGGCTAACGTTAACTAGCCCTCCTGCTGATTTCAACATAGATTTGTTGTTCACAATGTAGCATTATCAGGGAAATTCTCTACCGTCCCCGGGATAATAGGGGACACCATCAGTTTCAAACCCTGAAAAAACAATGTCTGATGCACATGTATTGGAGTGTGTGTGTGTGTGTAATGTGATTCTTAGAAAGCTAGGTCGATCTCAGCCCAGCCCTGAAGACAAGGGACGTTACACACACACTCCATCTGCTTCATATTACCCACATTTGCAAACAGTGACAAACCTGTCCCAAAAGTAATACACACACACACACACACACACACCAAACTCCAACTTTATCAGTTATCCCTCCTGGTATGACAGATGTGTGATTTCTGATATTTGACAAATTCAATTCATAAGTTAAACACCGTGAACAAACCCAACTGTTGTTCAAAGCAATGAAGTGTGTCAGTTTAAACTCTTCATATGTGTAACACGAATGATAAAATGATACGATCATCATGTTGGTGATGTCACAGCTCAGCTAAGCCCTGCATGTGCAGGAATTCTATTTTATCTGAAAGAATAAAGTCAGACCATATTCAAATAGACCCTACAAGGATCAGAACTGATCCGAAATGCAGTGGACCTGAACACAACCAAAGAGTAATGGAGCATCATCACCAGCAGCAGCACGATGCTCCACCAAATTAGAAAAGAGCAGAAATGCACCTCGGATTTAAGGAATCAAGTGGCGCTGTGAAGACATCCACTGTGGAACCGTCCCTTAAATAATCCTTTACTATCTCTGGCTGTCTGGAAGACTCGACGGACGTCACGCCGGCAGGGTGAGAGAGTCAAGTGACAAAAAGGGGGATGCACTATCGCCAACATGTTTACTACCTGATGACCCACTACTCGCTGTTTGAGCTATCACAATGTCATCTAAGAAACCACACTGAGCGGGTTTGACGAGGTCGCTTTATTTGAAAATATGGTACGGACAGAGTTCAGTGGGAACTGATTGTTGAGTATGTTTGTTGGCGGTGCACTTTCTATTATCTGATATTTGTGGGCGACGGACCAACAAAATAAATAAACATAAAATAAAATAAAACTTGTTGGAATCACAATTTGTTGAAATTAAATAGAAGTGAAAGACTGAAGAAAAGCAGCAGGTTGATTTACAAGCGTTTGCTGTACAGAGGTCTCACAGTCTAGTACGAGCAAATAAGCTGGCAAGGCTAGCTCGCTAACCCGTTGATGCTGGCCGCCTCAGTCGGTCACGGGATCCTTGCCTTGTGGGTCATAGCGGCCTGTGGCTACCTGGGAGGGTCCACCCTCCCAGGTAGTTAGACTATAGTGGGCTGTGCTGCAAATCAACATGCAGGACTGCTTCAAGGTAACACTGACTATAAAAACATTCTCACTAAATTTTCTGAAAATTTACTAAAATAAATAACCATCTAAAGATTTGAACCTATCCCCTGTCTTTTGTAGGCCAACACTTGTACATTGCGAATACTCACACAATGTGGCAATATTTCCAACACACACACACACACACACAATGCTGCAGTACATAAAAAATACATGGCGAACCTCCGACTCCCTGTTCTCATGAGCACAGTAAACCCCCCACCCTCACACACACACACACACACACACACACAGGTGTGCTTAAAGGAGGGGGGGTGTCTCCATCCCTGATCAAGCAGCTGTCAGACTCTGCCCCGCCCTATGGCCCCCATTACTATGGCAACCCCATAAATAATGGAGGCCGCAGTGCATGCTGGGAGCCGTCGGGCCACAATCCCATTACAGCCGACTTACATAATGTGAAGCACTGTGGTTTCCCTCAGTGAACGCGGTCTTCCTCTGAAGATGACAAGCGATCTAACGAGCAGCGGGTCTGCAGGGAAACCTGCTCCGGAGCCGGTGAACCCTTTCAATCACTGCTGCCAGGAATGACTGAGGAAACGCTCATCTTTAACAAATACATCAGGACCATCTTGCGTAACTGCTCATTCGGTCAGTAATTAACTGGCTCGTGTTTTGTCTTATCTCAGCTTTTTATTTTGCAGATGTCAGTTACTATAAACTGAAGGGGAGGAAATACAAGGATCCGCTAAAGACACCAACAACTCTTTTAAAAACGTGTCGTTCAGTCCAGTTTTGTAGAGATGCTAATCTAATATGAGAAATGTATCGTTTACATATGTTATCACATCCAGATTCTCACCAGGAGGAGGGGGTTGTGAACGTGTTTTTAGTTGTTTGGACCCATCTGTATTATTTGGAGCCATGTCTTAGTGTTCACATAATCCAGAAATTAACTTAGTAAACACAGGCATAAAGGCCAAATTATCAATTGACATCGCTACATCCACCTGTGATGGTAAATAATGAGTCTTTCGCTGCCACGGTGCCCCTGAGCAAGTCCCACAGTCCACAGAGCAGACTCGGAATTACAACCTGCAGAGAGGCAAACTTACCCGTTAACGTCGTGTCTGGGCGGCTCCTCCTTACAGAAAGGCAGCTTCAACCTGCAGCCTGCACACAAACACACAGCGGCAGCCATTATTACACTGTTCACCACCTTGTCCCTCTCTTAGACGAGGGCCTGGGATATTACACTTTGTGGCAGTGTAGCATTACAGGAGTTGTCATTGACATATCTTTCATTTACAGGAAGCGAGTTGCTAGCAGGCTAGCAGAGGCTAACAGTACTCCCTGGGTTGGTAGTGTTTTATAATCCTTAATCAAATCACTTTTTTTACTGTCCTGCAGTCAACAGCGGTGAAAGAGACTGACACTTAAATGTCACTGAAACACAAACGAGAGGATTTTAACACAAGCGAACAGAAATGATCGACGCTGCTGAGAGGAAGCAGAAGCACGTGTGATGGTGACACGTTGTAATAATGGAGCACGATGATTTGTGTAGCGTGAACAGTAGAAAGTCAGGATCACCAACAAAACCTGATCCTGAAATAGCTTCAACTCTTTTCACATGCACTAAAGGGTCAAAGGTGTGTGGACACCTCTGCTTCCATCCACACAGTCCATGAAATGATATAGAAAGATAAGACTCCATCCATGATTAGGAGCCAAAGGCAATTCTGCTTTTGGACATTATTTATTTTTCTTTATATGTTGATATTTAGTTGTCTTTGCATCTTTTCGTAATAAATTATTTAAAACAAATTTTTTAATATTTTTAACCATATTGAAATAATGATAATAATAACAGTAGTCATAATAAAATAATAATACAATTATAATAATACAATTGTAATTACAAATTAATATTAATAATACATTTTATTTGTAAAGCGCTTTTCTAGACGACAAGATATAAAGAAGAGAGGTACAGGCACGTCAAAAACTTTATCTTAAAAGTTGAATTTGTACAAGTGAAAGTGGACAAAAAATAAATAAAAAAGAATTGGAACTGAGTGAAGAAAGAAACCCTCTCCTATTGTGACGGTGCTTCACAGCGAACTTTAAGATGAGGTAAGGAAGAGAAGTAAGGAGGTAAGATAAGGACGTAGAAAGCATTCACATTAGTGTGGACGGGGCTTCTTCTCCTCGTCTCTCTGCCTTTCCTACCAGATGGAGTCTACACGCCATCAAACAAACAAACAAACAGAGTGCTGTTTTATAAGTGAAGAAGAGGAGGAGGATGTTTGTGTGTGTGTGTGTGTGTGTGTGTGTGTGTGTGTGTGTGTGTGTCCACAGAGTGCTGGTGTCATCGGGGGCTCAGACGAGGCTGAACAGGAGAACGTTTGAGGGGGAGACAGGGAGGACAAACACAAGGAGGGCAGGAGGAGGTGAGAGGGACAGCCCTGCAGCTGTCCACACATTTACACCTGACTGTGAGAACACACACACACACACACACACACACACACACACACTGCAGTGATGCCGACAGCCATACGGGCTACGCTAGCTCTGGATTATGGCTTAATGAAGTGTTGCTAAACTCACATTAGCACGGGCTACCGGGACAGGTTGCCAGCTGTGATGTGTTTGTGTGTGTGTATATAGCTTTATGTGGTGTGAGTGTTATTTCACCTGTGTTGCCTTCAGACACACAGACACACACACACACACACACACACACACACACACACACACACACACACAAACAGACTCAGAGGCCCTATTCACACCTGGCATTAAGATCTTGGGTGATCCGATCACAAGTGGACAGCTGCAGGCGTGAACGCACCCAAGACGCATCGAGGTCCGAGGGCTCGGACCACATTAGGAGGTGGTCCGAGCCGCGTACGGCCTCATTCTGTCAGCAGCGTGTACGTGAATGTGTGCAACGCGCCGCATTGAAGGACCGCCAACTCAACCGACGTCCTCTGCCAGAGAGGAAGTACGTTCTCATTCACGAGCCAATGGTGCCGTGTTATTCCTCTTCTTCTTATACCTTCTCCTCCGATTCTTCTTCCTCCTCCTCCTCCTTTTCCGTCTTCAAATTCTTCTTTCTCATCCTCGTCTTGAAATTACTATTATTATTCTTCCTGCTCCTCTTCTTCTCCTTCTTCCTCTTTTAGTCCTTCTTCCTCTTCTTCTTCTTCTTCTTCCTCCTCTTTTTCTACTTCTTCTTCGTCCTCTTCCTCATCTTCCAGAGGACTAGGCACAGGAGGTGCATTGCTGCTCCCTTCATATTGTATCATATGTATTATAATACATCCCTGGTTAAAAACAACACTGCATTTGGTCTTTGCAAACAGAACAGCTGTGTGTTGCTCTGCTTGAAGTGGTCCCTGGAGATCTCACGCCCGGTGTGAGCCGAGGTATTAGAGCCGCCTACTCGTGATGGGATCACCCAACACTCCTGGTGACAGTTGGCACCGCGTTAGCCTCTGCAGGTACAGGTGAGCTGAGAGTCTCTCACTCAGACATACAACTTATTATCTGATCAACTGATTCAGGATAAGTTACAGTTCAGGCCACACAAGATCAGCTGAATCCAGGTGAAGATAGCAGGTAGTGATAGTTGATGACGAATGTAATGAATGAAATAAAACAGGTTCACCAGCGCTGGAATGTTTGGAATGTCTGAGAGCACGACTACATATCTGAACGGTTTCAAATGTAAATAAAACATTCATTATATTGTTTTTATCGCTGGTAATAATAGTTATTATTGAAGCAAAGATGAAAACATCAAAATAAAAAAGGTAGTGTATATATTTCAACTGAAAGAAATGAAACTGAAGTGACATTGACCGGTCGCTCCAGTGACAACGTTGCTGCTCTATTAGAAAACTTAAGGTTGTCACGAAATTATAAAGTGAATTGAATTGAAATAAATCAATCACTCAATTGACATAAGAGGAAACACCAACTCCTTTGAGAATCCTCAATTCGTTTTTTAAGAATAATAACATCCTCTGGTCTCAAACTCATCCAGTGTGAGGTTTTGGATGCTTTTCCCTCTTTTGCTGTAAATTTTTTCAACTGCTGGTCTGAAGACGTCACCTTGGACCGTAGGGAACAGTGATTTCTGACTTTTTATACACAAAATTATCAATCGAGAAAATAACTTTAATCAAAATAAAAAATGGTTAGTTGCAGCCTTAATCGACAATTTTGAGAACCATCAGAATAAAGCGAATCTATGCAAAACGACATCAAATAATCAAACTGATGTTCAGAGTCAAGAACTGTTCTACTAACCCTTCATGTATAGAACTACATTTTTAGCAGTAGATGTAAATGTGTAGAATGACGCCATGATAAGACCATGTCATCAGAGAACACGACTCTGTTTATAAAGAATATTTAATGATTACCAATCCCTAATCTGCCGTCATTATTAAGTGGTTTATTATTCACTATGAAGACCCTCTGAGTTCAGCTTCTTTGCCATCATTTGTAACATTATTATTAGAACAGACTGGGGATGTTTAGCTTCTTATTAGCGTTGTCTTTTCTAGTCAAGGCTGAAGATGAAGATCAGCCCTGAAGTCCAACGCGGTGGTCTCTGAGCTGGCTTTGTCTCCCCCTCGACCCTCGGCCCGCCTGTCTTCCTCTGTGAGGTGAAACGCACGCGTACAATAAGTCACACTACTCGTGCGTGCCATGTTCTTGGCAGACCTATGTGAGGGCAATTGTGTTTCACGGCTGCGAGCCTAATTATTTCTGCTGAGCGTGCCAATATCTGATGAATGCTGACGGCGGAGCACATGAAAGTATGTTGGATTCTAACCAGACTGTATAAAATATGGAGCAGGAAGCAACCTCTGGTTCTGAAGAGTGAAGCCAATCCTGAAGTGTCTTGAACGTGCATTCTCTCTACTGACCAGCAGGAGGCGACTCCTCTTGTTGCAATAAGTCTGGTTGTATAGAAGTCTATGAGAAAATGACTCTACTTCTCTCTTGATTTATTACCTCAGTAAACATTGTAAACATGAGTTTATGGTCTCAATCTCTAGTTTCAAGTCTTCTTCAATACAGCATGATGTTCATTTAGTAAATTATGGTCCATTTAGAGTCAAATAGACCATAAAGCAGAGCATGCTTTAGGGCGGGGCTACTGTGTGATTGACAGGTCGCTACCAGAGCCGTATCCGATGTTTCTATGTCACTTCTCTGCCATCCAAATATGGTAACTTTCATTCACTGGTCGTAAAAAACCCAAGATGGTGACGACCAAAAAGCCGAATTCAATGCTTCAAAACAGCAGTCCACAAACCAATGGTTGTCACGATGACAACATCAACTTCTTATTGACAGTCTATGATATGGACGCAGTCTCCGTGATGTCCCCCATAGGTTTCTGAAGAGCCGTTGTGAAGCCCAAAGTGTGCGGCTCCGGCTGTCATCATCTTGGCAGTGACTACACAGCATAACTCTAAAAGTAGGCGGTCGTCGCTATAGATACACTGACGTGTTTTACCGTCAGAAGCCCAAAATGTAGAGTACACAGTGAGAATTAGGGCTGCTACTAGGGATTGTTTTCATTTTTCATTCATCCGCAGAATGTTTTCTCCATTAATTGATTGTTTGGTCAATAAAATCAGTTTCCCAGAAGCTGTGTTAATGTCTTAACATTGATATTGTTTGTCCAACAGTCCAAAAGATATTCAATCTGCAATCAGAAAGGAATCTAAAAATATCTTTTAATTGCTTAAAAAATGACTTAAACAATGAATAGATTATAAAAGATTTACTTTCTGCTGATTGATTTATTGTTTCAGCTGTAATTTAGATGCCTTTGGTCTTTGGAAATTCTAACAAATCCTAGCTCTTTGGTATCAATAATGTGGTTTATTCGTTCTTCGAACCTGATACAGATAGGCTTGACTGGCCATATTTAAAATGTGGAGAGGAGGGAGGAGGGAGGAAGGAGGAGGGAGGGAGGAGGGTGTTGTTCTCGTCTTTCTGTTAAACCGGAGGTGAGAGCATGACATCAAACGTCCCCCCTGGGGAAGGGACACGATGAGAGAGACACAGAGGGAATGGGAGAGACGGATCTACGCCTGAGAGTGACGAGGCTGAGAAATGAATTCAGGAAAGAGACTCTGGAAACAAATCTGACAAAGTCGTTCAATCTCCAAGAGAGAGAAGACAAGCAATTATAGAACAGGTGAAAGAAAAGAAAATATACATGTATAATAATGCAATCAAATATTTTCATGTCTTAGATGTATATGTATATTTATATTTATATGTAGCCTAAGTCTCTCAAAAGTCCAATAAAATGTCAAAAAAAATTCTTCCTTTCAATTTTTGTCTTATTTTTCACTGTTCATTTGCTGTTGATTCCCAATGCATAATGCATATCATGAAAATCAATAACATTTGGCCACAAAAAAAAAAATGAAACTGCAGCACCAACAACATCCTTATGGCTTCCTGCTCCTCACCTTTCAACATTTCACCATGCAAATACACTCAACAGTAACGATGAACAGACCCCATTTATGTAATCTTCTTAATCATCGTTTGATTGGCCCACTGTGTAATTTGCACACTGATTCCGACTTTAATGCATCGCTACACTGTTCCTCACTAACATATGCCAACTTCAATCATTTCAATGTGAAGACGTTTCCTCCTGCTTTAAGTGCGAGAGGAAGAGACGGGATGTGAGAGAATCCCTCTGGCTAGAACAGCAGAGAGAAGAAAATATAACTAGTGGACGAGAGCAAAAAGAGAGGCTTCCTCTGTTTGACAGTGAGAGACATGAAGGGGTATTTATAGATAATAGTGTTGTATCTGCTTCACTGGCTACGTCACATACACTGGAGGAGAGGAGTGAACACGGGACGAAGAGGTGAAGAAGAGGACGAAAAGAGGCCACGCAGACATGTGGGTCATGGAGGAAGGAAAGATGGATGAAGGAGAGGGAGGAAGACGAAGAAATAAGGGAAGGGAGCAGGATGAAGAGAAGTATGACACGAGGAAGGAAGCAAGAGGGATGAAGAGCAAGATGGAAAAGAGAGACGATGAAGAGGAGGAGGGTGAGGAACGATACGTTTGGAGAGGAAGAAAGAGGAGGATGGCAAGAGGGAAAAAGAGAGAGGGATGAAGAGGAAGTATTGAGGAAGGACAAGAAAAAGAAAGCAGACTGATCTCGGGAGAGTCGGCCTTTTTATCTTTGAATATTTGATGTGTTTTGCAGTCGATAGCGGCTGTGGAGATCTGTAGAAATGATATCATGACGTTGGCATTTGAAAACATCATGTGCATCACTACAGCGATGGAGCAAGATGTACCTTCTGTGGACTGACTAATCAATTCATCAAAGATTTAAAAAAAGATACATATTGAATGTGCGCAGGGAAACTACAATCATAAGAATCAGAGAGTCAGTCAGTTGTTCTTGTTGATCTTACACATCGGCCCTTTAAAAAGGCCTTCACACACTGGGGGGCGGGACGGAAAAACAACATGAAAATGTGAGAAATACTCGTCTAGGGCTTTTATTGTGAAAGGTAAGAACGGAAAGAGTGGATCTGGTCTGTTGTGCCTTTGTCAAGGTTGAAAGGAGTATTAAAGTTTCCGCACGGAGCCACACGGAGCCTCCGTGTGGTTGTTTTACAAATATCGACGCAGCTCAAAGCGTTCCACACTGCCTGATTGGTTGATGCCATCCATCCATCCAGCCATTATCGAAACCGCTTATCCGCTTATCCTGGGCGCTGGAGCCGATCCCAGCTAACATTGGGCGAAGGCAGGGTACACCCTGGACAGGTCGCCAGTTCATCGCAGGGCACATATAGAGACAGACAAACATTCACGCTCACATTCACACCTACGGGCAATTTCGAGTCTCCAAATAACCTAAGCTGCATGTCTTTGGACTGTGGGAGGAAGCCGGAGGGAACCCACGCTGCAACAGGGAGAACGTGCAAACTCCACACAGAAGGACCACCCGGGATCGGGGGTCGAACCCGGGTCCCTCTTGCTGTGAGGTGACAGTGCTAGCCACTACACCACCGTGCAGCCCATGCAATGGTTGATGCCATTATTCGCTAACCATCGTCATTAATGATGGAGGGTCACCGACCGTCTTTCTGGCCTGGAAAACTAATTCAGCATCAAAGTTCCAACAGTATTCTCTGGTCATGTAACACTTTGGGGACATCCACTAAATGGAAGTTTCAAACATTTCATTCTTCTTCTTCTTCTTCTGGGATGAGAACTATTTATAATGTAAATAAATCACAATTATAAACGCATCTTCATACAACGGTTGGTTTGATATCTTAGCAGAAGTTAATCTGCAATTTTTTTGCATTTTCCAACGAAACACTCGTCAGTTTCCACTCGATACATGCAAGTCTTTTCAAAATAAAATTCCGCCTTCACAGGATACAACTCACTTAGGTTTAGGCAAGAAAACTCCTAGTTACGTTTAGGAAGAGATGGTGAAATACTTTGTTAGGTTTAGGAAAATAACTACTGAAGATCTGCTACTGAGGTACACAATTACGTTACAAATAAATCAACATCGACTTCTCGTTTCACACGGGGGACGACAGCGGTTTCCCGGGTCAAAGGTCGCTGTTTGTTGGACCCATCCACCTTCCACGGGATACCTACGAATTACGGCGCATTATTTTTTGTAGGTATAGCTACGAACGCTGGATGAGACCATCCTGGAATTATACCCTTTTTATCTCTGGTAAAATAGTCGTCATTGAAGGAAAGTAGAAAAACATCAACGTAACAGCTGATAAACCTGCCAGCTGTGTTGCAAGAAAGAAATAAAGAAGAGCCTGACACTAACCAGAAACTATTTAGGGAGGAATTTAGACATGAGGTGTTCCATCAAATGATTATCTCACACACACACACACACACACACACACACACACACACACACACAGTATGAACCCATTCCACTTGACCATGTGTTGACCAAACACTGTTAGTGGAGACAGGGTCACCTCATTCATGTGGTGAAAACACACACTCGTGTTCATCTCCCAGCAGACACACACTTTCCAACAAAAACAGTGTGTGTGATCATGTAACGATCTAATGTGCACGCGCGCACACACACACACACACACACACACACACACACAGTATCTCTCTATGGATGCAAAGCTGCAGGGTGTGAACACAATACTTCAACACATAAATATGCAGACACACACACACACACAAATGGCTGAGACTGAGGTGTGACAGACAACCTTCCTCCTCACCCTCTCAGTCATCTTCCTCACATGTTCACACTGAGTTTCAGCTGCTCGTGTGTGTGCGTGCAATACTGAAGGGCAGATTAAAAGAGTGTGTGTGTGTGTGTGTGTGTGTGTGTGTGTGTGTGTGTGTGTGTGCGTGTGTTACTGGGAGGTGTGGCTGGTTCCAATGAGTGGGTGGTTCCTCCACCATATGGTCTCTGGGCTCCACACACACACACACACACACACACACACACACATGATGTCAGCCCTCAAGGAGCTGGGCTCTGGCTTGGACCGTCTTCATCGATATCTTTTCATATTCAGGGTCTTTATGTGTTCGTCTGCTGTTTGGGATTTTCAATCACACAGCTGAGAGATTTCTGTGAAAAATGTTAAAGAGTCATTGGATTTATGGAAATCTGATTGAAATCGCAACGTGGCCTGCTGCAATTTTCAAAATTGCAAGAGGCGCAATATTTGTGTGAGGAATGTGTCAAAATACCGTTTTGAATGAAATGCTGTGGTCCTGGCCCACACGTCGTACTCTACAGATCCATGCAAAGATCACACCACATGTATTTTATGATGTGTTCCGGTGCATAATGAGAAAAATGATGTCAAAGTCATCGTTCCCTCTAATATTGCAAATCGTAATTGTCAAAATAATCACAATTTTTCAAAATCATTCAGCCGTACTCTTCATCGATCTGTCTTTGTAAAGAGGGTGTGTCATTCAGGGAACTCCTGTATTATCCAGTTTCGGTATCTTGGTTTCTGTGTTTGAAGAAGTCGAACTACCACAGTCTCCCTGTGCAGACTTCTTAATGCACATATGGAGACAGCACAGACGGGACATCTTCAACACCTGCTAGTACACAGTTTGTGTAGTGTTTCTAATGTCTGCCGGCGTTTTTTGCAGGTTGAGGGGGGAACCTGCACAACACACAGTGAAGAGCTTCTGACTGCAGCAAACACGCTCAGACGGATCAGCGTTGGCAGAAAAACTAATCAAATTACACCCATGTTATCCCTGAACGGAGCTCCACCTGTAGACTCCTCTTCCTCTCCGGACTCTCCTCAATGAAAGGGAACTGATGCGAGGAGGAATATGTTAATCCTCTGCTCATCATAAACACACACCAACAGTATCAGCGATCCCTCTCCTGCTATGAACGGCTTAGAGATGCGCCTCCTTTCATCTGCCTTCACATCAACGAAGCGGATGAAACACTTGAAGACAATATGGACCACAGCTTTGATGGAGGGAAGAGGAGGGAGCGTCTAGACGCCGAGCGCAGCAGCTCCAGCAGCTCCAGGCAGACAGACTATCCATTATTCAGCTGCTGGCAGGATTCTGGCTGCTCCACAGCCAACAGTACCGTTTCTGTTGATGCTGTGTGTGAGTGTACGTGGCAAAGAAATATATACATCCTAATGAGTAATGTAGTACATTGTTGACTGTAGAAATCTGCCACCACCTGATATATAGTGAAGTGTCTTAAACGTGCATTCTCTCTAATGGCCATCAGGGGGCGACTCCTCTGGTTGTATAGAAGTCTATGAGAAAATTACTCTACTTCTCTCTTGATTTATTACCTCAGTAAACATTGTAAACATGAGTTTATGGTCTCAATCTCTAGTTTCAAGTCTTCTTCAATACAGCATGATGTTTATTTGGTAAACTATGGTCCATTTAGAGTCAAATAGACCATAAAGCAGAGTATGCTTTAGGGCGGGCTTACTGTGATTGACAGGTCGCTGCCAGAGCCGTACACGGCGTCTCTACTTCACTCCTCCGCATTCCAAATATGGTCATTTCCGTTCACTGGTTGCAAAAAAACAAGATGGTGACGGCCAAAATGACAAACTGAAGGCTTCAGAAACCGCAGTCCACAAACCAACGGGTGACATCACTATGAGACTACGTCCACTTCTTATATACAGTCTATGCCCACAATGGACAAACTGACCTGCTTTAGCTTCCCGACCGCGGTCGTAAAACACAGCGAGGGACATCGTTGTTTTGGTCTGAAGCTACAGTCAGCAGCCAGTTAGCTTAGCTTTGGAAACAAGGGGAAACGGCTAGCCTGCTGCACCTCTGTTGCATGGAGTAGATATTGGAATCGGTAGCGTTCTGGTTTCCGTTTGTAGTGTGATGAGTTCTGACCAATCATGTTCGAGCAGGCTTTGGTTCAACACAAGTCGGAATAGAGAGCAAAACAAGCGGAACATTGGCTGAAATGCATTCTGGGAACCCAGACTGATACTGACGAAGCAACATAAAATGATAACCTTTGGTTTCCTGAACTCTGCAGAGATTTACAGCCTTTCTAAACTCGTGATGAATGTGTAAATAAGCAACTGTTTGCCAACACGTTTGTCAGGTAAAGTGTTGAGACAAAGGTGTGTGTGTGTGTGTGTGTGTGTGTGTGTGTGTGTGTGTGGCAGTAAGTAGCTCTATTGTAGGTCAGGAGGTCAACACGAACTATTTCGGGGTTAAAAAGAACTTCAATGACAGGTGAGACAGAGCCCGAAAGGAACACACACACACACACACACACACACACACACACACACACACACACACACACACACACACACACACACACAGAGTAACCAAATGGGTCATTAACCTCTCTCTCTCTCTCTCCTTCATGCTGTCGAGGTGTCAAAGCAACGACTGGGTGGCCTCGTGCTTCACGTGGGGTCATAAAACACTCCTCTGGTCACTCCCAGGTCTCCATGGCAACCGCTGCGCTGCCACCGCCCATAAACCATAACCCAATAGATCAAGCACTCAGGAAGAGGACTGGGCTTTAAAGATAATGTAACGTAGTGTTCAAAGCGTAGAATCACAACTTCCGTGTCCATCACATGATGCCCTTTCATGAGCATTATTTGGGAGTCAGTGAAGCCTTTTTTTTCGAGGCTGGGCCGAGGGCTGGGAGGCGGGGCTAATAGGAAACACCTGAATTTATTGTCTTTTCCTGCTTTAAAAGCTCCTTTACAGCACAAGTAAAGTAGGTCTGCAAATAACGATTAATTCAACCATCGATCAATTGTTTGGCCGACGAAAAAGGGTCCGTCATAACTTCCCTGAGTCCACAGTGACGTCTACAAATGTCTTGTTTTGTCTGACAAAAGGTCCAAAATTAAAAGGAAATACATGTATAATAAGATTAGACAACAAAATGCAGAAAATAACCTGAAATTAGGGAATTTTTCCCCATTTTCGCTTAAAAAATGACAAACCACAAATCAATTATCAAAATAGTTGCCGGTTAATTTTCTCAATCAAATGCTATATTAATGGGCTAAATGTTTCTAGTCTAATATGAGTGAAAATCAGGATTCAGTACGTTAACCCAATCTTTTCTATCAGGACCAAGAACATACGTCATTATAATATTTAATTTATCATTCTTTCATGTGAATGGAAACGGGCATCGACACAACGGCGTGCTGAACGTCTAATCCTTGGCTCAAATATAAGAAAGATATAATTCATTTATCTGTGGGAACCATCAAATATTGAATAGAATTAATAAATGTAATATTCTACTACACTCACTTCAGTGGGGTCTAAGCTCCCCTGATAGTTCAACTAGGCTCCATTCCAATTCACACACATGTGAGCTACAGCAGAGGCTTTCAGACTGAGGTGCTGGAGCTCTCCGACTGGGTTTGTCTTCTGTCTGCCACCAACACTTGTTCAAGCAGCTTCCTTACAGCTTTGCGTTATCCTGGAAACCGGTCAGATGAGGAAATACACTGTTTATAACAGGGAGCAAAGGGCAACGCCAGCCCAACTCGGCTGTAAGACCTGACAGAGCCCCAGTACATTAATGACAGATTACTGTGAACGCACCGTAGAAAACTACTAGTTTACAGTGATTAATGATACAGCAGGTGATGTGAATTTGCAGGAAGCAGTACAATTAACAGTGGTGGAAGAAGTACTCAGATATTTTACTTATGTAAAAGTAGCGATACCACGGTGTACAAATACTTAAAAGTGCCAAAAGTAAAAGTACTCATTGTGAAGAATATCTATATTCTATTATTGGATTATAACCATTGATGCATTCACGTGCTCATCGCTCTAATGTTGCGTCTAGTAAAGGTGGGGCTAACTTTATATACTTTAAATAATGCAGGGGAAGCTTGTCAATTTCCTCCTAGGATTCAATTATTTATTCAGAATGTATTTGTTTATTATTTAATGTTTTATTAAAATCAATCCGCAAGGTAAGAAGGAACTTTAGTTATCAAATAACAGAAGTAAAAGTAAAAAAATAAATACAGTTGTTGCCTCTAAGATGTTGTGAAAGAGAAGTATACTGTAGCAGAAAATGAATATTATCCAGTTAAGTTAAAGTACCTCAACATTGTACTTCAGTGCATTTAGAATAGTTACTTTGCGCCACTGGATATTACATTAATCTTACAACAGATCATTTCCGAGATGATATGGATCAAACACTTTAGTACTATTATAAGAGCCTAGAAATAAACTACATCATTTTCTATTCTCGCAGCAGCAGCAGAGAGGGTTCGGGATCGCGTGGACTTGCTGATGAATCACGTCAGACTTTGTGTAGGTTCAGAGATTGGTAAAGTGGATTTATTTCATCCAGTCATTCTTTCATTCATTCCATACTCGCCCTGCAGTGTTCACGTGTAGACCAGCAGAAACTCCCATGTTATCAGAGCCATCTGGTTGGGAGGACAACGGTGTAATAAAACATATATAAATATATATAATGGCACCAAACATCCACCATCGGACTGTAATAACCTCGTCGTGGCTGAGTTCGAGCCCCCAGTGTGCGGGGCCTGCGTGGTACCGGGGCGTTAATATATGGATGCAGATACAGAATAATAGTGTGGTGCCCCCCCACCCCCCACCCCACCCAGCCAGCCTACAGTAAAGCATTAACCCCTTCCTATTCACGGGTAAACGAGCCCCTCATTCCCAACCGCACCATGCCCGGCTGAGAACGGAGATGAACGGCTACGTTTGAGGGTTTAGGAACAAAGTGGGAAAAGGCTCACTCACCACTTGTCTGGTTGCAAAAATGTAAAAATACCAGAATGGGCCGTGATAATTTTCCGACACCGGGTCACAACGTCTCGTGTATTCGGTGAAACTCTGTTCCCGGTTCAGCTCCGCTTCGCTCTGTCGCCCTCCTGGCTGGATTTTTTTTTCACAGTAAACTTGCCGAGTCCAGGCTATTGTTAGCTAGGCACGGAGAAGCCTGCTGCACAGAAACACCCGCCCCCTTCAAGGGCGCTCCGGACACGCCATTGGCTACTGGTATGACCACCTGCCGCCGATTGGCTGGTGTGCTCATAGTCCGGGGCGGGGCGCGGCTCATTGCTAGAGAGCGAGCGGTGAGGCGTTCACAGCCTTCGGGGGAAAGTCAACATTGCAGTTTACCTCTAAGCTCTGGCTGAGGACGTTACATTCAGGTGTAACTCGGCCAGTGGGTGACTGACATGGTTTTTAGCTTGTATATTTAGATACCAATACAAAAAAGACGGCTTTTACTTATCATGCTCTCATGGATGTCCAGTGGATAATACACTGTATGCACTGCATGGAAAAAAGATATAATAAGATAAAAACGTACTCACAGATTTAATGATTTTTAAATGAGTCCTCTGGTTGGGTAAAATATTTCTGCTTTATTGTCTTGTTTAGTGACATTCAGTGGAGGAGAAAGTACTTTTACTTCAAAAAAGTAGCAATGCAACAGTGTAGAATAATATTTTGTATATTATTGGATTATAATCATTCATAAATCAATGTACAGATCACTTCAGTGTTGTAACTGGTAATGGTGGAGCTAAAATTGAAGTATGAAGTACCAAAAAAATGGAAACACTGAAAGAAATCAAAGTTGTACTTAAGTAGCCTACAGTACTTTAGTAAGTGTTACTTCCCACCATCGATCCAAAACTAAAAAGAAGGAATAATTTATAAAGATATAATTTACCACAAGTACTTTATATCACATGATTGATTAATAAGACAAAGATGAGGGAAAAGATAGTAAATAAAGAACGTTCGAGGTGTAAAGATAAATATTGCAAAGTTTAATCAATAAAAATAATTATAATAATAGTTATAATAATAATGTGATCTACATATATTGAACATACATCAAACTGCATAGAACTAATATAATATCCAATGAAATATAATGTATATCAAGGGGCTTTATATTCTGTACAGAATACGACAGCCTCTTTTCCTTGGACCCTCAATTCAGATAAGAAAAAACTCACCCCAAAAAAACATTAATGGGGAACGTCCTTTGGAAAAAATCTATTTAGACATAATTTTGATTTCTATTCCAGCAAAACAATAACCAGTTGTTGAATCCTTGAAGGAATCATGTATTGTCTCCTCAGAACACACGTGTTCATGATCATTATGAAGGTACCGCACTAAATGAGGAGAATGGAGAGACAGCGGCATCTAGTGGCGACATCTACACAACTTGAAAAAGGTATTGGGAAAAAATCACAATTACCACACGGGACTGTGACTGGTCAGCTTGGGCTGCTTGTGTTTACTTCTACAAGTTTGTGATGTCCTTAGAAATTGTTGTTTCTCTCATAGTTAGTGAAAAAACGTTGGATTTTTCCTGCACGCAATGATGATACACAGACCTTCCTGCTATTGCTGTCTATCTCAAAATATGTTAAAAGGAGAAATATCATGACAAACTTGTACAGTGCTTGTGTACATACATTTGGATATCTTGAGTGGCTACCAACCCGCAAACTATGAAGTAAAACAACCAAGTCAGTTGTTTTTTAGCTGCCTGCATCAGAAAACATGTAATTCAACAAACCAATCAGATTTGGCTCCTCTTCCCATGTCACATGCAGGCTCATTACAATATTCTGCCCCCATCTGAGTACAGCCACGGCTTCACAACTACATTTGCAAAGGTGCACCAAATTGTTCTCGCTAGCCAATCAGAGCAGACTGAACTTTTTTAGGATTAAAGGCTTAAAGAGACAGGTGTAAAACGTTTCACACAGAGGTGAATACAGGTATATTCAGACAGAAAAGTTATGTTTTCTTTGAGCATTAAAGCATGTACACGTATTCCAGTCGAAACCCAAACTATGAACATGAATCAGTGGGAGAAATCTGAGTTATAAATCAAACATAGGATGTTATAAGGCCGCATTCTGGGAAAATAGGAACCAGCTATTTTGAAGATCTAATTTGATTTCGCCTTTTCTTTTTTAAATCTGACTTCTGCAAGTCCCCGTACTTCAGTGAAAATATTCTAGAGTGCTCCTTTAATGTGAGCCATGTGGGGAATTCTAAGGCAACTATTTATCACCAATACAGGTAGCACCAGAATAAAGAGACATGTCTGTGATGTGCTACTTTAAAAATAGAGGACAGTGTGAAATTCCTTTGAGATAAAATATTTATTGTATTTATTTATTCTTATCTCTCTCTTACTCTACCCAATCACAAACGTAGATACATACACACTTTACGTCTCTCTCTCTCTCTCACACACACAGTCATGCAGAAGAACTTATCATCACCAAAAGGGAAAGGGACTCTTACACCTTCAAGCTAGGGAGGCCAACTCCTGCCTTAGATGTGTCTGTGAGGACAAGCTTGTCCTGTGGAACGTCTCTGACCTCTGACCTCAGGTCTGAGAGCTCCACAGCACCTGAAGACCTGAAACAATGACTTTCAGTTGTCAGCAGGGAGAAAACTTCTTCGTACGCGATCCACAACCTGACCCATTCAGTCTCGACCCGTACACCCAGAGGAGTGAAGAGACAGCTGTGGTGCCAAGAGCATGGCGTGGGAGAAAGACGCCATGAGGTACCCATATCCTCTCAGGTTTTAAGTAGTTGCATCTTAAAGAAATAATGGGGAACTCTGACATGACACCTGATTGTTAATTATTAATTATCTGAAACATACAATACTTTAAATGATTTAATTCCATGATAGCATCCACAGATCAGTTAGTGTTTCCCCAAAAGGATTCAGCTTAGTCTAACTTGTCTGCTGCTCAACAGTGACATTATTTTGGATTTTGTACCTGTTTTTAAATTGTTTGTACACATACTGTAACAAAATAACCAAATAATGTACACAACTCTGGCCCAACATGGGCTGAGGCTCAGTGCATTGGCGCAGTTGGCATCCATGTCCAGAAAATCTGCACTTAGGGGCTGAAATAGGGGAAAGAATCAGTTGGGCTAAATCGGCTTAGGCCATTTGGAGTCAAATGTAAACCAGATGAAGATTGAGGAAGAGGACGTGCAGAGAGGGATGAGACGACAGGGGAGTGATAAGGGAGAGGAACGGCAAGAAATCAGAGAGTAGGAGGATAGAGGAGAGTGGGGCTAATGAGGGATGGAGATGGGAAAGGAAAAGAGGGGACAAAGGGAGGGAGAGGAGGGGGAAAACTGCGGAGTTCAGTCACTTCCGCACCATGTGAGTTAACGGGACTGAAGCTCATTTGCTCCCGGTTGAAGCCCGCATCCTTCGGGATAAAGCAGCAGCCCCGCACAGCAGAGGCTTCCATCGGACAGAGGAAGCGGCATACAGCGATAGCGGCAGCGGGCACACAGCGGAGCGTCAGCTGCTGAAGGCACGGACAATCCGCCGACACAGAGCGCGGACCTGCCGCGAACATGACAGCGGACGTGGCGGTGTCTCTGTCGGTACTCGCGGGGATCATCGCGCTGAGCGACGCGACCCGCAGATTGATGACCAGGGCCCTCGCGGACACCGGGCTCTCCGTGTACGCGGTGGAGCTCGTGTCCACCTTCCAGCTGTGCTGCTGCACGCACGAGCTGAAGCTGCTGTCCGACGTGGGCGGGATCGAGCCTCGCCTCGCGCTCACCTTCACATACCTGGCGGCCGTGGGCCACGCGCTCACCTTCGGCGGGGCCATCGGCAACCCCTCCGCAACGCTCGAGCACGCGTACCACGCGAGGTTGTCGGGCGGGTGCGCCCTGCGGCGAATCGCGTGCCAGTTTGCCGCGGCGGCCGCCGCGCGAGCCGCGGTGCCGGCGATTTGGGGTGTCGGGTTGTCGGGACTACACGCGCGGCACAAGCTGCTCGGCTACAGGTGCATCAGCGCCATCCGCGCTCCGCTGCCCAAGGCCGCCGCGGTGGAGCTCGCGTGCGCCTTTGCGGTTCAGACGGCCATAACGCACACGCGACCGGTGGAGGAGAAATACCGCGTGCACGCGGTGGCTGCGGTCATCGCGACAGTGGTTTATGCAGGTATGACGCTGACTCTACTCTATTTAGTTGTTCCTCTTTGATGATAGTGGTGTATGAGTCTGAGATCCAGTGCCATCGGCTCTTTAGCAGGTCTCTAATTATATGCAGCAGAATTGTGTTTTTCAGTTTCTTATTTAGCTGAATAAATCAAGTTAAATAGATAAATAAGGACATAATGCTGGCCTCACATTACCCATCCACACAATAATCAAATCTTATAAATTTGAACTAAAAATTGCTCGCCAGCTAAAGTAGGCTACTAGAATATTTTAGCCTATACTTAAGTTAAAAGGCTAAAAGTAAACCCCTGTACTTTAAAGCAGGGGAAGGCAACTTTAGGCACGCCTGCCAATGGCACACTAGCAACAAGTGTGCAAAAGCTTTTTTTGCAAATGTTGAAGTGCCCTCTCATCCTCAGCCTCTGTGTCCCAGTACAACCAGTCCACTCAGCCTCTATGTCCCAGTATAACCAGTCCACTCAGCCTCTCTGTCCCAGTATAACCAGTCCACTCAGCCTCTCTGTCCCAATACAACCAGTCCACTCAGCCTCTGCGTCCCAGTACAACCAGTCCACTCAGCCTCTATGTCCCAGTATAACCAGTCCACTCAGCCTCTCTGTCCCAGTACAACCAGTCCACTCAGCCTTTGTGTCCCAGTACAACCAGTCCACTCAGCCTCTGTGTCCCAGTATAACCAGTCCACTCAGCCTCTGTGTCCCACTATAACCAGTCCACTCAGCCTGTGTCCCACTATAACCAGTCCACTCAGCCTCTGTGTCCCACTATAACCAGTCCACTCAGCCTCTATGTCCCACTATAACCAGTCCACTCAGCCTCTATGTCCCACTATAACTAGTCCACTCAGCCTCTATGTCCCACTATAACCAGTCCACTCAGCCTCTGTGTCCCACTATAACCAGTCCACTCAGCCTCTGTGTCCCACTATAACCAGTCCACTCAGCCTCTGTGTCCCACTATAACCAGTCCACTCAGCCTCTATGTCCCACTATAACCAGTCCACTCAGCCTCCCACTCCCCACAGGCCTAATACACCTCTGTGAAAGCAGGATCCATGCGAGCATTTTTGGCATTTAGCATATTAGCAACCCTTGTAACATCATAGGTGTGTTTGATTGGATCACTGAGCGTGCTCACAGGGTGGTGCATTAAATCACGGATTAAGGTAGATGCAACCTTTTATTTTTTTACTAGGCTACAAAAATGCTAATCTATCCTTGATTTGTATTTTTTTGTTCTGTCCAAGGGGCAATATTTTTTTCCCCACTATGGCAAAGGTATTCCCACCTATTCTAACTCCAACGAAGGCAGCCAGATGAATCTCAAAGATATTTAACTCACCATGTGCAGACAGATCTTACGTAATACATAATACATACTAATCATACCATTTTGCACTCATATCCTGTTTCACTCGATCAGAAAAGCAAACTTACTTTGCATACTGACTTCTTTGTAGCTTTTTTCAGCATGAACACACTTTATAAGCAACAACCTGTGCAGAATTAGTATGTAGCCTCTTATTAGCTGTTTTAAAATTGGTGAACTTAAAATGTAAATATTCATCTTCCTACCACGAATTTAAGAGCACATTCAATGTGTCTGTTTAGGAGTTGTAAACAGATGGACATCTGCTGCAGGTTTGGTCCTAAAAAAGTTCATGAATGTGTGTTTGTGTGTGTGTCCAGGTCGCAGTGTGACAGGAGCAGTGTTCAACCCGGCGCTGGCCTTCTCCACACAGTTCCCCTGCAGTGGAAACTCCTTCCTGGAGTACTGCCTGGTCTACTGGCTGAGCCCGCTGCTGGGTAAGACCCACTCATGCACACCGATATCAGGGAACCTGCAGGTTGTAAAACGAACACAATATTGATGTCAGTTTCCTCATCAAAAAAAGTCCTTCTATATTAAAAAAAAAATCGGATAATTTGGAAATAAAACACAAGAAGAAGACTTGATAATCACTTAAAGGGACAGTGTGTACGTTTTAGTGGCATCTAGTGGTTTGTGGCAGGTTGTAGCCAACTAAATACCCCTCAGCTCAGGCCCTCCCTTTCCAAGCATGTCAGAGAACTACGGTGGCCTACAGGTACGGAGAGGATTCTTTAGGATTTTAGTACAACTAGGGGCTACTCTTATCAATACTCGGTTCTTCCACATGACTAAATAATTGTTTTTAAAAAGATACAGTATATACAATTTTAAAAACAAATGAATTAAGAATTAGAAATGATTCATAATTTCGATGTATCTAAATATTGTTTAAGAGCAGCAACAGTTGTGTTTATAACAGCAGAGTCACTTTATAAAGTCTTTGTTTACTGGAAACAAATGTGAAATGTTACAATATCGGTACAGCTATTATCAATACTACGATCTTTAATTATTTAGCATTGGGGCCCGTTTAATAGCGGGTTTCGGAAAGCATCCCTACCTTCAGTAGCCATTCACATAGATACAAATGGCTCTCGCTAGAGCCAGTCTTAAGTTTGTCCGTTCTGGGCTGCTGTAGAAACATGGCGGTGCAAGATGGCGGACTCCGTGGAAGACGACCGGCTACCTACGTAGATATAAATTGCATACGATTATTAGTTTCGGGTGATTACATAGTTATGAATATTATATTCAATATCTGCCAGTAACCCCCCACCCAAATGTTACACACTGTCCCTTTAAACAAAACTCTAACAAACACGTTCTCTCTGACGGCAGCTGGAACAAACACATCAAATATTTAGGAAATTACAAAAACTGAGCATGAATACAAAACGTTACATGAGCATATTGCACCTGAGTACAATTTTGAGGTAATTTACTTATTTTTTTTATTTTAAGTAACATAATACTTAATACACTACCCTATTTTATAAACCCTATTTTATTGGGCAGTTAAGTTTATATACAGATAACCACAGGTGGAAGTACTACTGACATCTTTTACTCGACTAAATGCAGCAATACTACTGAGTAAGAGTACTCTGTTACAAGTAACAGTCCTGCTTTACTTCAGCAGGTACAGAAGTATCCGCATATACTTAAAGTAGTACAAGTAAAAGTACTCATTATGCAGAATGGCCTATTTCAGAATAATATATATAATATTTTAATAAATGATGTTTTCATCACTTTAATGTTGCAGCTGGAAAAGGTGAAGCTCATTTTAACTACTTAATATAGTGCTGGGTAATTTATTCACACATCATAATATATTAGATGATGTATATGTTGTATTAATAATCCAAATCTGAGTAAAAAGATACAATATTTGTCTCTGCGATATAGTGGAGTAGAAGTATAAAGTAGCATAACATGGAAGTACTCAAGTACATTACAACTACCACACAACTGGATTTAAGTACAGTGCAGTTCTTATTTCTTTAAAATCTGCCAATTTCTAAAAAAAATAAAAAGTTTGTAAGCAGATCCAATCTTCTCTAAATATTTACATTGCTCCTCTTCTATGTGTTTTCGGTTGCAGGTATGATGAGCTCAGTGCTGCTGTTTGATAAACTCGTCCCTCTGCTGTCGGGGGAGTCTGCGTCTCTCCATCTCCCCCTAGAGACCAAGAAGAGGACATGAGCAACGTGTGGTGGATGTTTACTGACACACTGTTAACCCACAGCTGATTCTAGTCACAAGTAAGACAAATAATCAGAGCACTGATATGCACTTTCTTTTGTTTAAGACTTCAAGAGCACATTTTAGAAGCTAAACAGAAAACTAACTTAGCGTCTCATTTTAGTGTTCTTGGTAAGATAGATCTCATTTACAAAGCATGCGCAAATTGATTGACCAATTTTTTACTTGGTCAAACATGTAAAAATCATTTAGTTTTCACTCATCTGATTTAAAAATCCTTCAGAAACATCAACACTTCTGTTTTTTGGATCACCACCCCGGAGCCAAAATCACCTCTGCAACTGTTGAAATGACATGCTGGAAATGTCCAATATCTGTCACTGAAACATACATTAACAAAGGGTTTGCCCTACTTGCATGACTTTTAGGCAGATTACAGCATGTCGATCTCAATCCTGCAAACAAATATTGTAGTTGCAACAATTTACTGGAGCTAATTCACTAATTAATCAACCGAAATATGTATAGTAGAAAGTTGAGAATTGGATGTTCCGAGTATGATATGGCAATAAACTTTATTTGTATAATCTTTTCATAACACATTTAAAAAGTGCTTAACAGAGAAAATGTATCTTTTTTAATTTGTGTTTATACTCAATGTGACATTGCAGAGCCAAGCACAGTGTAGGAATGTACAGTACACGGGTCCATGTACGCACAGATACAACTGGTGCCTTTGAATTCTCTGTAAAAAGCTGGAAAGGCAGATTAAACCCTCTTGACGGACCCCATTTTGAAATAATGATTGATTGCTCAGTGAGGTAGCAAATTGCAACCGACTGAATCCCGCTCCACAAGTGTGTCAGAGAACTACGGTGGCCTTCAGGTAACACAAAACACGTGAAAGTTTTGTGGTTTGTCCGTTCTGGGCTACCATAGAAACATGGCGGTGCAACATGGACTCCGTGAAGAGGACCCGCTCCCTAAGGGCTCATTCTAAAGAATGCTAAAGAAATCACAATTCTTGGTTTCAGGTGATTATACAGTCACGAAAACATAGTTATATATCATTTCTGCCAATACATCCCCCTAAATCCTACACACTGCTCCTTTAAGCGTCGGT
Source organism: Anarhichas minor (assembly GCF_050575085.1). Classification (NCBI taxonomy): domain Eukaryota; kingdom Metazoa; phylum Chordata; class Actinopteri; order Perciformes; family Anarhichadidae; genus Anarhichas; species Anarhichas minor. The sequence goes on along the minus strand of NW_027466492.1, from coordinate 1,271,071 downwards.
TATACTCACAGACGGACAGTATGTGTATGCAGAGTGCTACTGGTCCACTTGTGGGACGCGTTCCACACACATTACGCAGGTTGCTATGCTACCACTTTTGGTGTACATATTGGCGGTACGTGGATGTCTGTACAGAACCTTTGCGTACACCCTCTTATGACAAAACCTACGTCTTGGGGACCATCGCATACTCGTAGACGTGGAAAGCATAACATTAGCTACAAGCCACTGAGTCCTACGTCGCCACGTTGAGGGATTCTCAAAAACTTTTGATTTTAATTTGTTTACGCGCAAAGATTGGTAGCAGCCGGTGGCTCAGATTGCACAAAAGGGTAGCGCTATGATGTCTGATGTTACAGGGACTGTGAGAAATGCAAATGCCACTGCTGGGATTGCATATAAACATTTTACTTAGATTTATGCATATGGTGGTGTTCTTTATACTATTAAAATGTTCCTAAAATTAAGATAAAAAAAATAAATCTCTATATTAAATGGTAACCCCTGTATCACGCTACGCATCGTATGGCCAGATTCTCTCCAATGCACAGCCCTACTTGCACCACCCCTCCCCCCTCGTATTGTATTATATAACATATTGTTGGTTAAGGCTTTTAACCCTCAATATAAACAGAATAAATTGAACAAAAACAAAAGTGATACAAAAACTATGCATTTATTGACATTTTAATACAAAGACATTCGTTTTCCTCTGCAGGAAAATCTGATATTAAATTGGTTGTTAGGTAGAAAACAGAAACTCAGAGTTTTGTTTTTACAGTTAACAACAGGACCTGGCCTTTCAGGGCTGCATCTCAATAGTCTACAGTAGCTGATCTGACTGTTTACTGCAAACTTTATTCATATGGTTTGGACAAATTAGTAGAGATGAATATGAGCAGAAAAAACAACAAAATGCAACACGTGAGCTCCGATACAACGAGAGGAAATGTAGCAAGCAACAAAAAAAGACTAGAGAGATGACGATGAGTACATGTGGAAAAGGTTTGTTTGAGAAGAGAGTACGAGTAAGAGCTTTAGAGAAGTGCTGCTGTCCTCCTCCAATCCCATGATGCAACACTGCATCAGTGCTTCAACTGGCTGCTGAGACGCCTTCCATCTACAGAAAGAGTCAGATAACGCGTGAATGAACCAGACCGCTCACATTCTCATCACTCGTGTGTTTACAAAGATGGTTTTGAGGTTGTATCATCATTTTAAGGTTCTGTTGTTGCTGCTTGTGTTATATTTTATTACACGTTAAAGTCTCACTGTTGTCGTTACCAGTGCTCGACGTCTGCGTCCTCAAACTGACCGGCCTCCAGCTCTGCTGCATCCACCTCCATACCGTCTGTAAACAACAACAACAAGCACACTCAATTTTAACAGCATCCCATAAACAAAATCCAGTGAGATCAGCTGTTGCGTTTTTCTTTTTCACTGCAGATATGTGTAACAGAACACAACAAAGCCTCCAATAGTCTTGGGTTTCCTTCAGATCTCGGTCAAGCTAAATTTCTCAGTTTATCACAGAATTCAAACAAACTATTGAGCGCTGGAAACGTTTCCTTCTCTCTACGATTTTTTAACTGTAAATCAGGCGTCAACCTCTGAAAAGTGAAGCCAATGCGGAAGTGTCTTAAAACTTACATTCTCTCTACTGGCCAGCAGGGGGCGACTCCTCTGAATGTATAGAAGTCTATGAGAAAATGACTACTACTCACTTGATTTATTACCTCAGTAAACATTGTAAACCATGAGCCTGCTATTGTATCATTTATATTAGAACAACAACTTTGAATATCAAAGGTTGATTTGCAAAAACACAAAAGCAGAAGTGTGTTGGACCCTCCATTGTTTAAACATGGTTATGGGGCTGCTATTAAAACCTTATGCCACACTTATGCACGCTACAGCACGGCTCTACTTAACTCCACTCGCTCTTCTTTGGTTTTCCATGAGCAAATCCTGCAGATAGTATCTGGTACGTATTTATTGTACCACCTTGGTCGAGTTTCCAAGTGAGCTGGAGCCGACACTACAAGGTGGAGTTAAAACACTGCAGACTACTGATCAAATACCGCAATATTTGTTTATTACTGTCGACCCAGATTAAAAATAAATAAATAGCAGCCCAAGCTGGTGGCAAGCTGTGAGAGCAAAGAACGCTGACCACAGCGCTTTTCAAACAATTAAGCTTAAAGATTAAACTTCAAATCCCCTCAAACTATTTTTTTCTCCCTAAAAACAACAAGCTCCGGTCTCTCTTGTGCCGTGTAGACTCTGCAGCGTAACAGTGGACCTCGCATTCACTCGGGGAAAATGACATCGTGCGGGAGGAAATCTCAACTGCTTTTGATGACAAACTTGGGTGAACTGTTTAAGGTGAGAGAAACCAGGGGCCGCTCCCGCTAGAGAGCAGAGCCCACCGGCCCAGTCGCTCCAGACAGGAGCCGGGCGCATGCATCACTTGGCAAACCCAGATGTGAGAGCTTTGAATCCAATATGTACAAGATGTGTGATCAAGGTCTGGAATGTTGCCTTAAAGAACTGGCGTCACTCATTGAATAATAAACATTTAAATCACAAAAAGAAGCAATATTCCTAATTTTGAATTTTAAAAAAGTCACGTTTAATGTACAAGTTGTCTTTTTAATGAACATATTGAATATTCCGCTGTTAATCTGAGGAGATGTTGGAGTGAAGAACTAATAGCGAGTATCAGATGATACAATTTAAGGTCATACACAAGCTTCATTAGTCAAACAGTAAATGATAGAGATATTTTCCATCAGTGTCATCACGTTGCAGGTGCAGTATAAATGCTCTGAACTTAAGATTGGAGTTCATTATCAATATGATCCATTCTTATTCATCTCCAGTCACTACAATCACCAGGCTGCTGTGTGTGCGTGTGTGTGTGTGTGTGTGTGTGTGTGTGTGTGTGTGTGTGTGGACTCAAACCTTCGAATTCGCCGTTGGCTTCTTCGGTTCGGACCCCGGCCATGTGGTACTGCTGAGCGACCGACTGGGCCAACAGCCCCTCCAGCCTCTCCAGCGTGGCCTGGCCCTCCTGCGTGAGTGCCGACAGACCCTCGTCGTAGGTGTAGAAGGTGGGGACGTCAGCGTGGCCGTGCTCTGTGGTGGAGGAGAGAGAGAGGCAGGCTTTAAACAGCAGACATGTGCTTGGCAGAGAATACAGCTAAACTTTACTTGATCTCCGTTTACAATTAAAGCATTTTTAATGTTTAAAAACGGCGTATAAATATAGGCAGGTTAAAGTAACCTGACCCACCAGATGGTGTGATAAACATCTGGTTCTGAAAAGTGAAGCCAATGATGAAGAGCCCTAAACTGCATTATCTCTACTGACCAGCAGGGGGCTCCACCTAAAAACTAAAGTCCTAAAAAAATCTGGAAAAGCATTCAGTGCCAACGTTCAGAGTGTTTTTGATCATCTGTTTTGTTCTGCAAAGGTTCAACAGGAGGCGTTTAGTCGTGTTCATGTGCAGTGATGAATGCTGGACAGCTTACCTGCTTCTGCAACCACACAGTCCAGAGGACCAGGGAGACAAACAGACAGAAGCAGAACACGTCATATTATTGAAGTCAGTCCACAGCCTGTTATAGTGTTCTGCTTCTCCAAAATGTAGAAGAGGAGAGGAGAGTGCAGCAGGTTCAACACAAAGTGAGGTGTGCAAATATAAAAGTAAACAAAAACAATAAGGTACAAATCCAAGAGACATACAATATATATACTATACAGAATCAGGTTAACAGTATGGATGATAAAACTATACAATGGGGATTAGATATGTATGTGCATAGTGGTGCAGCGGGTGGTGTTACAAGAGAGAATAGATCTGTGGTACTGCAGCCTTAAACTCGCTTTGCTGCTTTACTTCTGTTGATGATGATGACGAGACTATTTGTACTCTATGTTCACTACATCCCGAGTAGAACAAGCAGCAGATACAGAAGTATATGTATGAGTATATTTGATAGAAGTAGTAGCAGGTAGTCTTACAGATTGCCCACAATACAGCTGTCTTCACTTTCATGTTTTACAAGTTTCTATAGTCAGACAGCTTTTTCAATTCACTTATCAAAAAAAAATTTGATAATTATGTTTATCTTTTGAAAAACTGTAATCAAGACTTCATCTCATTTTTTGACACAGAAATCTATTTATTTCTTTACTGTATGAGTTAATTGTTCACTATGTGTGAGCCCTGCCTTCGCCCAATGTCTGCTGGGATCGGTGCTGCTCCTGTTCCTGAGAGTTCATTGTACAGATCTGGAAATTAAGATTAATTTAAAAGGCTAATGTCTTATAACACTGTTGACCCGTAGCTCACAAACTGATAACCTGAGAATGTGTGTGTGTGTGTGTGTGTGTGTTTCCTCACCCGCCTCCTCCACGTTGTACTCTTCTCCTTCAAAGTCGTTGTCGGAGTCGTCGTCCTCTGGGTCGGGATGCAGCGCCTGGCACTCGCACATCGCTGAGAACATGGACTCCACTGCATGTCAAACACACACACACACACACACACACACACACACACACACACACACACAATGACATTAGAGGCAGTGCTGCCCCCCCTGTGGTCAATTCAAGAATCTGTAATTGAAAGTGTAAACACTCACTATGCTCCGTTTCCTGTTACATGTATCTGCTTCTAAACAACGTCCTCAAATGTTATATTGAACCCGACTGTATTTTATGTTTTACCACAATGCTGCTGCTGAAAAAAAAGAAAAAAAAAAAAAAAATAACACCAAACCTACTGCATATCTAGTCAGCTATTTTCCTCTGATATTTTGTCCTGGTGTTGAATATCATATAAAGATAAAGAGGTTTTTATTGTCATTGTAGTGATACAACGAAACTTCGTTTGGTAGCCCTCAGCCAGCCAGCAGCAGCGAACAACAACGATAACAAACAATATACAAGATAAAAATACACGGAATAAAAACGTTACTAAAGTGATGATAAAATATATCATTAAAATAATGCATTAATCACAGGAAACTAAGTGTTCATAGCAGAATAATTCCTGTTAATTGTAAAAGAAACTTCAGCCTCTTCTTGTTGTTAAGACAACTTGTTTGGACAATAACTTTAACGTTATCTTTGTTTTTACCCGAGGATCTGATGATCTGGTTAACGTGCGTTCTGTCTGATCACTCGCGTGGTTTACTTATGGAGCTGTGACGCGGTCATGAAACATCATCAATAACTGATCAGTATGAAGATACGATCCTGGCTCAGGCAGTAAAAAACTAAAAATTACATATTTTAGTAAAAGGACCAGAATCGGTCTGACTCTCATCCGATCACTCACATGCCACCTTGTCACTGGGCACAAACCGGATCTCTGTGATGACTCCTTCTTCATCGTCGTCGTCGTCGTCATCATCATCGCCGCTGTTACTGCTGTCGTCTTTTTCCTCATCGGCTGCTCTCTCTGCCATTTCGGCCCCGTTCTCACCTGCGAGATGACAGCGGGACAAAACAAAGCAGTTAGAAGCTTCCCTTCCTGGTGTCACATGAACCTGTGTGCATTACCAGGCGGCAACCTCCGGTTCTGCCGTATGAAGCCACGGCAGAAGTGTCTTAAAACATGCATTCTCTCTCCTAACCAGCAGGGGGTGACTCCTCTGATTGTATAGAAGTCTATGAGAAAATGACTCTACTTCTCTCTTGATTAATTACCTCAGTAAACATTGTAAACATGAGTTTATGGTCTCAATCTCTAGTTTCAAGTCTTCTTCAATACAGCATGATGTTCATTTAGTAGATTATGGTCCATTTAGAGTCAAATAGACCATAAAGCAGAGTATGCTTTAGGGCGGGTTAACTGTGATTGACAGGTCGCTACCAGAGACGTACACAGCGTGTCTATGTCACTTCTCCGCATTCCAAATATGGTAACTTCTGTTCATTGGTTGCCAAAAAAAAAACATGGCGATGGCCGTAATCCAAGATGGCGACGCCGAAGTCGCAGAACTCGAGGCTTCATAACGGCAGTCCACAAACCAAAGGATGATGTAACGATGACTACGTCCACTTCTTATATACAGTCTATGATATTACACAGTTTTGAGAATGAGCCACCAAACAGACTAAATATTGTCAAGCAACGTTTTTATGAGCAGGTCACCACTTTGTATGTTTGCATGTAAACATACAAACAAAGTGGTGACCTGCTCATAAAAACGTTGCTTGTCAATATTTAGTCTCTTCGTGTGTTAGGTTAAGTTCCCACAAACTCCCTCAGAAACATAACAGAACAGTTCTCCACACAAAATAAAAAAATGTGTTTTAGATGAAGGAACCGCAAGTTGCAGATTTCAAACAGGCCACGTAAAAACTCATCAATTGGCCCCTTATCATGTATATCAAATGTTATACTTTGTGTCACTCACCTGTGAGTTTTCCGTTGACCATGACGTACAGGTGCTCCTCTGGGTACGCGCTGACGTCCCTGGAGACGGCGTGCAGGCCGATGGTGGGGTAGTCCAGAGAGAAACCCATCCCAGAGCCGTCGAACCACAACAGACGCCTGCACGGAAATAAATGCACAGCTGTTGTTGGTTCATAAAGGGTGCGAGCACATAATGTGAGGTGCATTTAATGACGTTTGACAGTAGCAGGAAACATGGGAAAAACAGACTATCAAAATAGTTTAACATTCATTTTCTGCCGATTGACTAAAACTACTTTTAAAGTAAATGTATTGTTATTATATTTATATACATTTTAACATTTTCAATGCAGGAATTTTACTTGTAACAGAGTATTTTTGCAGTTTTGTATAATTACTTGTACTTAAGTAAATTAAAAGAAAGTAATTTCTAATTATTTTGAAAGTGACTACTCCGGAAGTAGTTAGCTCGAGGAGTGGCCGTGTTTTGTCTGTTATTATTACACTTTCTATCCTGTATATTAGTAAAGTTAAACGCGTTTTCTGTATTAAACACTGATTAAACGCGACTCTAAAACTGAACACGGTGGTTTAAGGACACAAACAAGCGCCACGTGCATCACTTACGCTTCGGCGACGTACAGCGTGCCGCAGCCCAGCTTATGGCCGTCCATCACCACTGTGGTCTCGGCTTGCTCGTGCCGCACTCCCTCGGTGGGCGGACGGAGATTTCTCAGTAAAACCATCGTCCGTGCGACCGTCAACGTCTGCGGACCCGCAGGAGGAGGCGGCGGGAGAGGACAGAAACCAGACTCCGCTGTCAACAAGACGCTGCGTGACCTATTTCGTGCCACAAAAGCTCGCTAATTTCACCCGGGATAACCTTTTCAGTAAATTAACGCTCCGCAGCTGAAGAAAGATAAACTGAGAGCCGGGCTGTGCGCTTCTTCCAGGGGATTAACAGGACCAGTCGGAACCGTTCAGTAAACCGACACGAGCGGTGAGAAGGTCTCGAGATAAACACGTTAGCAAACTGTTGTTGAAGCTCGCGAAGTCGACCTTTCACGGCTGAAATATCGCGGCAAGATGTATCGAGGCAAAACGTAAAAAAAAAAAAAAAATAGCCACGTGACCACCACTTACAAACGTGGTTCGTGTTACGTCTGTTTTTTATTGTCTGACTGCAATACCAACTTCTAGGTGCATAACGCCACCTACCGTACCGGGGTATGTAGAGCAGGATCTAGTTTAAATTGGTCTTAAAGAACAGTCTCAATATTTGTTGTAAACGTACCATTTCTACAATATATTTAACATCGTGCATACATCTGTGTTCAGTCGTTTTAACTATATTATAATTCTTTAATTTAAATGATTTCTCGATTTCATGACGTACTCTGTCTTCAGCATCCATACCAACTTCTAAACGCTGTAGTTACACATTGTAGCCAGCAGAGGGCAGTGTACATGTTCATACCAGAGACACACAGACTGTACATGACTGACTGTACCAAGCTGTAAAGACAGACACAATCAGTCAATCAAGCTTCCGGTGGAGCCATTCAAAATAAAATGCACAAAAACGTAAAACAATACTCGAAGCCCTCACGTGCCTTTCAAAGTCTGTCTTTTTGTTTGAAATTAAAATAAAATAAAATAAAAAGACCAATTAAAACGGACAAAAATATTTACTTAATATAAACATTTTGTTTAAATCAGGACATCAATTATTACATACATACAATACTTATTAATTACAATAATAGAAAATAAAAATAACAGTATAATAATAATAAGATATTTAATGTAACCTTAATTTTACATCCACTCATAATATCAGGACTTAAAATAAGGCAAAGACGCAGCGTGTTTTTGAGGAGATGCCTGGGATGTTGGTTTTAATAACTTAGAAAACATTCATGTTACAGCAATACTACAGTAACGGTACAACAGAGACATGGAAGGAGCCACATTCACCTCCAGAATGCAGATCCAACATTTTAAAACCAACAGATTCTGCCACAAGTGCCGAACACAGATGCACACTGGGTTCAGTGGAATGATTTTATTTATTTTTTGGGGGGGGGGGGCATCAACACACATTAGCCTGATCTCTCCTTACTGCCAACACAGGCGGGGGGATTCATCTTGTTTCAAAGAGTTCGTAGAGGCTTTTTTACCATCATTGATATCTAAATGCTGTCAGATCATAGTGAGAAAACACATCTGGTGACAGACTGTTGGTTCTGCCTCCAGAGGAGAGTCCAGCTCGTAAAGGAAAATAAATCAGTGATGATCAAGATGCTGCATTAAGGGTTTTTTCCAGAAAAGCCTGTTTAAAATCTAGACACAAGCTGTATTTTAAATGAGATCACAACCTGTCTGAAAAGCATTTGATCTAATTGGTGTTATTCCCCCCCCTCACAATGGAGTCCAACAACAGCTGCTCAACTTCAGGAAAGTACCTGAAAGAACATTTAGTAATTTAGTAGCCCACATTAGAGCCTGAGAGAGCGGGGCCAGTATGTACCAGTCATCCCAGTTACACTACATCCTATTTGATGCTTTTGGCAAACAGAAGTTCTTGTGACCCAAAACTAAAGTTTTAATGCCGACATTTGTGCAGAAAAAGAACTCAACCAGTAATTCTGATCCCCCCCCAATGTCTCCAAGGCTGAATGTAAAGCACTACCATAAGGTGAGGTAAAGACTTGATTAGTTTGTTTTCTTGAATCATTATGGTATGTTCATTAAAGTTATCGTAGAGGATACAACATTTGTCGACTAAAGTTTCAGACCATGATCTAATAACCGGACCACTGGTGAACGCCTCTATGAGCTGTTGACCTTTCACAGATTGCACATCAGCACTCGTTAGGACACGATCGGTACACACAGGCAACTGTAATAAAGTGCCGACTCACTAAAAAAACTTCATGGAACCAAATGTAATTTCTTTCTCATCCGACTGTTTCTCTTTATGTGCATCTCCAGTTTCACGGCGACCTTTACAAATCATTGGACATTTCTCTGACTAGTGACGGAAGCATTTCACAAGATGTTATGTTACAAAATACACATTTACATGATCAGTCGGATTTCCATCTGACATGTGAACCATAAAACTCCAAAACTCGCTCTCCAACTCTTCACTGTATAAAAGTAGATGTCTTTCACGGTTCGAATCCTTGCTGGTTTAAAGGAGTTTTTCCACATCGATCACTGCATTTCCTTTTTCTTAAAACAAATGTATTTCTTGCACCTTCAGCTTGAGAGTTCATAAGAGAGTAAACTGTGTTAGTAAGTTGGATGGAGGCCAATTCAAAATATGAACATACTTGAAATGTTTTTGGTGGCTTCAGCTGCTTTGTGTTGTACGTGAGGAACCAGGGCTCTTCATAGCTCATCAGGAGGCCAGGTCGTTAAGAACAGAGCTCGAAAGAAAGGGAAGCGTTGGATGTGAACCCAACTCTGGAGGATCTCCCGTCTCATCAGATCACGGATTTATCAAACTGATCCAAGTCACATTTTGGATTAAAGATTAAAAAAGTAAAAAAATGTCACTTTCACTCCTTCTTACAGCCCAAGATCCAAACGATCACTTTTCTTAGGAATTAAAAAAGTTCATCTTCTGGGACATGATGCGTATAATTCAGAATAAGGTAGTTTTAGTCTGTTCATTGTCCTAATATTTCCTTATCAGGGGATCAAACTAAAATAAATATCACGGTGATTTTGTTTTACAATCACTTTTCATGCTTCAGTTTAGTTTTGTTTTAATTTTCCATTTCAGTAATTTTTCTAATTATTTCATCCCCATCTATAAATTGATATATTATAAATATATTTGATTGCACAGAACATGGCGGACGTATTGTAAAAGGAGATCAATGGTGGGATCTCTTGATCACACGTTGCTGTAAGTAGAAGTGAGTCGCTTAGTAAAAGTGTTTTATTGCTCGCTTTAGAGCATTCTGAAGATTTCATCTTAAAAGTTTGACAAATCCAGACTGAAGAGTGTGGACATCATCCATTTCAGCCGCTTCCAACTTACTTACAAATAAATAAAAGATCTGCAAGGATCTATCAGAAACGTTTGAGTCTGACTTCCTGCGTCTAAAAAGGGGAATCATTAGATGTTCAAAGTGACCAGGAACTAAAGCTTATAAACTCCTTCACCGGCGTGCACGCGGGGCTGAGTGTGAGCAGTACTCCGTCTCTCTGCAACAGTTCTGGGACATTCTCCTGGTGAACGGGCTCCTCGCTGGTCTTACTTCACACAAAAGTCAACGGCCTGCAGGAATCTCCAAACAAAAAGGAGCAAACCGTGGACGAACTGGCAGCGGAAACCTCATCGGTCCACACATCGCTCACAGCAGCATCTCTCCTCCTCTCCGTCATATAGAAAATAGAACACTATATTTTACAAGAGGACTAAGAGAGAACAGAACATCTATTATCTTACAAGGAACGGCGCACAGGCAAAGTATGTACAGCAAAACATGGTCTCCACCGAGCCGAGGTGGGGCGGACCGTGTGGAGCCAATGAGTGACCAGTCTGAGAACCGAACACTGTGGCTGTCGGGAGAGAGCATCCAGGGAGCTACCTGGATCCAGAATGTGGGCCTAGTTCAGCTCTGTAGAGGGATGTTAGAGGGTTTAAATTGGGGTTGTACGAGGTGCTTATCCATAGTCGGTGTGTTACGATGTATGTTTATAGAAATAGGAGTACCAGGACGGGAGCAAAGCAGCGTACTCCTGTGGACGGGGCTAAGCCTACTTTAGACACCTAGAAATAACAATATATAGTGTAAGTGTACGCTATATTTAGAATACTTTCACAGCTTCATTGAGCCGTCAGACCTTTCAGACGGGGAGTAGAAGCCGTTAAATCGCTCTCTTCAAAGCCACCAGGCTCCTTTGACAAAAACAAATTTTTTAGTTAACTAGTTTGTTATTAAGTGACTTTGGTGTTTTTACGGGTTAGCCTGGGTTTATCAAAGTCACACAATAACACAAACCAACTAACCGATCGAGGCAGTTCTGAGGTAAAATTACTTTTTTTGTCAAAGGAGTCTTGTGGCTTTGAAAAAAGCATCAACACCAGCTTCAGTTCCCCGTCTGACAGCGAGGTTAAGCTATAAAACATATAGCGTAAACTTGAACTGTCATCGATTCCTTTAGGTGTCCACAGCAGTACATCGCTTTGCTCCTGTCCGTTTCTACAAACTCCATGTACTGTAGTAGAACACCGACTATGGAGATGAACCTCATACAAACAAATGAATAAGGATCATTCTCATTCTGTTCCGACGATGTCGTCGTTGATTCATTTGTTTTTTTCTTGAGAAAGTTTGAAATACACAAGTTCACTCCAAACTGAGTTTAAAAGTCTGCATTTAAAGGAGCAAGCATTTCTAAATTGAGCGCACAAGTGCTGAATCTTGTGCGGCCAACAGTATCCCGCCATACAACAACATGGCGGTCAGTGTTCAGGTGATCCTCGTCAACTTCAATGACGTAAAGTCACTTTATATCTTGTTAGCCACTTGGAAAAAGTCCATATTACAAAGTGTTGGAAGGTAAACGGTATATTTAGAAGGGCTACAACTAATGATTAGTTCCATTATCGATTACCTGCTGATTATTTGAATGGATGAATTGTTTGAATGCACCGTTAAGTGCTGCTGGACCGTTTCAGGACCACCTTCTGGAGCCCCAGTCCTTCTGTGGATCAACTAATGATCAGGACTGTAGTTTGAACAGAAGTAAGGCAGCCATTGACCCGCTTTACATCATTAGGTCATCTAGGTCATGATCGGGTCCAGGTTTACTTAGAAGTAGCATCTCGCTGTAAGGAGCCAAATTACAACCAAAAAAACTCATTTTCTTATGTACCTCGAGTAGGGTCTAACCATGCAGATGTTTTGTTTTTTTAACACAATGGAGCTGAATCCTTGTTTAGTTTGTGGTGCTCACTGAGCTAGAAAAAAGGTGCATTTAAAACTCAAGTGACTTACTTTTAACAAGATCACTTTTGGTCTTTTCTCCAGCATAGAGAGAGAGAGAGACAGGAAACATGGACAGAGAGAGAGAGAGACGGGTATGACATGCAACTAATGTCCCCGGCCTGTAAGGACCCGATCACACCAAGATGTGTCGCTAGAAACGCATCGCCCACAAAAACAACATGGTTTTCTCATGGTACGGCCAGGAGTGAAGCCAATGCTGAAGTCTCTTAAAACTTGCATTATCTCTACTGACCAGCAGGAGGAGACTCCTCCGGTTGCAAAAATTATATAGACGTCTATGAGAAGATTACTCTTCTCTTGATTTATTCCCTCAGTAAACATTGTAAACATGAGTTTATGGTCTCAGTCTCTAGTTTCAAGTCTTCTTCAATACAGCATGATGTTCATTTCGTAAATTATGTTCCATTTAGAGTCAAACAGACCATAAAGCAGAGGATGCTTTAGGGCGGGCTTACTGTGATTGACAGGTCACGGCCGCTATCAGAGACGTATACGGCGTCTCTACGTCACTGCTCCACATTCCAAATATGGTCACTTCTGTTCATTGGTTGCCAAAAAAACCGACATGGCGACGGCCGTAATCCAAGATGGCAACGGCAAAATCGCCAAACTCGAGGCTTCAAAGCGAGAGTCCAATGGGTGACGTCACGATGACTATGTTCACTTTGTATATACAGTCTATGTGTATGTCCCAAGCGTTTTCAAAGCATTTTTTGGAGACGCATAAAAGTTAGTAACACGTCTTTGTGTGATCGGCCCCTAAGGATACTGGGTACTTTTTCCAGTACAGCAACACAACAATGAAAACACCGTTGTGAGCACCAAAAACATAATTCATTACCACGGTATTGGGGTGGATCTCAAAACCTGGACAAATAAAAACCACATCTATCTGCATGCGTAGATACTAGAGGAAGCTTTGCTTTTTATTGTTGTTGTGGCGATCAACTCTGGTGTCTCTAACCATCAGGTCACATGATCCAAAGTGTTGGGTTCGCCACTGACACCCTCCTTGGCGGTGGGTCATTAAGTGCTATGAGAATGAGGAAGTGCTTTTAGGTAGATGTACGCTACAAACAGACTCCTGTGACCAATTCAGCCCTGAACCCAAATGGGAAGAATCCACCGTCATCCTGCTGCTTGGACCCGGCAGAGAAGAGAACTTCAGAGGGTCACGAGGACCTCCGGCTGTGCGCGAGTGCAACCACTGAAACATGAATGTCCTGGCCAGGATGGTTTTTTTTATTTTTTTTGGCCCGGCTGGCTGGTTCCGTTCTGCCAGAGGTGAAGATGAGCGTGAATGCGTAGCTCGTGAGTTTTGTGGTTGTGAGGTCACAGTACGTGGCCGTGGAAAGCGCTCTCAACACAATAGCGAAGAGGAAGAGCAAGACGAGGAAAGAGGAGGAGGTGGGGAGGGAGATCCAGTTTTCAAAAGGTGGTGGTGTGGGTGAAAGGCTTGACAGTTACAAAAAAAAGAAGAAAAAAAAAGACAAAGAAGCAAGCGTTATTCACACAAACACAGCCATCACGACTGCGGACTGTTCTGGGCAGAGTTTAATGAGTCTGTCTGGCCCCCCTCCTCCTCCTCCTCTTCTTCTTTGTCCTCCTCCTCCTCTTCTTCCTTGTCCTGCTCCCCCTCCTCTGGATGTGAGGGGCCGTTGTGCCTACCCTGCCCGCCTGATCCTGCACTGTCCCTGGGCAAGGTGGGACTCCCAGCCCCAGGCTTCGCTGGGCCCTTGGAGGTCTGATGTCTGTTTGACGGAGACAGGCTACGGCCCCTCCCCTTTTCCTGAGTGTCGCTGTCAGCCCTCCTCTCCACCGCTGAACACTTCTTCATCGTCGCCTTCTTCTGCCTCCCCCCCCCCCTCCTCCCCCTCCTCCTCCTCCTCCACCACCTCCACCTCCTCCCCCCCGCCTTCCTCGTCATCGTCATCGGAGTCGATGCGGTTGAGTCTTTTGCGGACCGGACGATCCTCTTCCGACGACGACGTCTCCGACTCCTCAGAGTCCTCCGACTCGTCCGTCGAAGGACGCCTCTTTTTCAGCATCTGAGCGAGCCGCTTGCGGCGCTGCTGCGACAGGATCTCTCTCCTCTTCCCCCGGCCCATCTTCTCGGGGTCCTCCTCCTCCTCTCTCTCTGTCCTCTGTAACCTCCTCGCCTTGTCTTTGTCTGTCTTCTCCCGCTCCAGGAGTTTCCTCTTCAGCCGCCTCCCTCTCTCGCGCTCCTCGTCCTCGTCATGTCTCCTTCGCTTTTGCCTCGCTCTGTTTCTCCGGAGGTCTTCCTCCTCTCTTCTCCTCTTCTTCACTCTTCTCCTCTGGTCATCTACCTCCTCATCTTCATAGTCATCATCGTCCTCTGTGTCTCGTGAAGAAGGCGACGCTAAAAGGAAAAAAAGAAAGAGGAAGGATTTAAATCTTCGGTCTGCAGTAAAACTGCTGAGCCAATTCATCCCTCGCAGAGATAATACTTGAATAGAAACCCAGTGAAACTGAATGTGAATCAGTGTGAACTAGTGCACACGCTCAGAGTGAGATCTGAGAGGAGATGACCGACCGTTGCTGAAGTCGCTGGAGAGATGCTCCTTGCGAGGTCTGCCGCGGGGTTTAACCTTGACCTTCTTGGCGGAGGCCCGGGAGTTGTCCGACGACTCGGACGTCTCTCGGTAGTTGACCTGCTGCCGCTGGCCGCGCCTCAGGCCCCGCCTCTTCTTTTCGGCGTCGCTGTCGGTCATGTCGCTGTACTGATCTGAGCCTGCAGAGAACAAGGGACAGTTTATGGATTATTTGATCGTTTTGATGATCGATTAGTAGAAGTTTGAATTAGTAGAAGTGAAATTGTTAAAATACCCATCACAACTTAAAAAACCCGAAGATATTCATATCCTCATTTGAGAAGCTGGAACCAGAAAAAGTTTGACATTACACATAGTGGGTTTTTTTCTGAGCGCCAGCGTCTTTTTCAATTGTTATCATTGAGGAGAGAGCGCATGCTGGTGATGTCACCGTAGTAAATTGGAGGAGAAGCTTGTTTCGTGTCTTTCTATCCCGACCTTTATATGTCAGACAGACACGATCATAACAAAGACAGAAAAAGCCTATTTGTGGGAGCTCCCTTGACGAAAGTGATTCTCATTTATCTCGATCAACTCTGCAACTGTAACGCAGAGCAATTCCCATCGCCGTGCACTCACCCATTTCTTCATCGCTGTCCTCCTCCTCTTCCTCGGAGGAGCGCCTCCGCCGCCGCCTCGGCCGCTTCCTGCCCCTGCGTTGGGTCCTGCTGGGTCGCTGTTTGGGCACCCCTCTCACCGCCCGTTTGGGGCGGGACCCACTGTCCGCGCTGCCCGCGTCTTCGTCTTCGGCCTCGTCATCCTCAGGCCCTGACGCAGCGAAATCTTCATCCTCTGAGCTTTGAGGGGGGGAAGAGGAAGAGAACGGTGAGCCGGAGGGAAGCAAGCGATTTTTTTTGGTTAAGTGTGAACAAGGAGGGAGAGAAAGAAACACAGGGAGAGAGGAAAGGTGCGTGTGTGTGTGTTACCTGTTGCTGAGCATGAACTCGTCTTCACTCTCTGCCGCCGTGCTGTCACTCTCCAGGTCGTTCAGTCTCCGCCTCTTCCTGTTCCTGGCAGAGTTGGCCTGGCTTCTGATTGGCCGCTGGCTCCCCTTCCCTCCTTCCTCTGACAGGATGGCGCCGATGTCTCGGCCTCGCCCCGCTCCTGCATCATAACGGTGGGTTCAAGTTAACGTTAAGGGGAAACTTTGGCACCAAGTTAAATTTAGAGGTGGGGGAATCATGAATCTCTACCTGCATGGCATCGTGGATAATGAATGTATACTGACTATATATCTTGCATCAGGGTTGAAATTATTATGATAATATTGTGAGATTCTAAACACAGTTCGATATTTTGAACAGGACCTTCATGGCTTTCTGTAATTGCTCTTTACAGACATATTGCTCCTACAATATGCTCCTAGAGCTGGATTCACACCAAACCACTGTAGGTATTGCGCTTACTGCGGGGTGGGGACAAGCAGGGGATGCCGGAAAAACTAAATACCCGCAGCGGCCCGTCTGCGAACAGTTGAAACAGAATGAACTTCTGGAGAAACAAAACCATGGCGATCAGACCGGATGACGCCGACTGGAAAGAAAAACTCTCCCGGCTGTGCGCTCGCTCAACTCCATTCTCGCTTTCAGTCTGTGCAGCAAAATAGCGATACAAAGAAGCTTTCTTTTGGTTTATGTCCATTTGGTTGAGTTTGCGGACAGGAAATGGAGGAAAAAAAAGGTTGGGGGTTAAAGTTCTTCTTATTTTTCCCTTTTGTTGTTTAATGGCGGTTAACTTTAAGGTGCAAGGGTTAAAAAATGACAACAACCCTGCTCCAAGCGCTGGACAATGGCTGCATTCCGTTGAGGTGTTAAGCTGGCTCACTGGAACACTCATTTAAACTAAGCCATCATGAAAGTGGTATTTTCCTGCCAGATGCCCAGGTCCTCTTTGAATGTCGTCGTTTTTCTGCTCGTGTTCAGAATATACACACATAACTGTGGTTCAACTCTTTCAAATACGGATGTATTCATCAACCTACCGAGCTGCTGTTGAAGGGCAGAATTTAAATGTATTAAACAATTAATAACATAAATGTCTCTAATGCTGCAGTTCATCAGCGTTCATCACTTCGTCAACTGCGTGAAATCTCACCTCCACAGAGGTCCCTGATGTCCTCCTCTATAGCCTCGTCAATGGCATCGTCAAAGTCATCAAACCTGCAACACACACGCACACACACGCACACAAAATTTGCAAATTGCAGAATTTTAATCTGCTAGCAAATATGACAGCGTGCGGCCATTTGAACCATTTCCTCTCACAGTTATGATGAAGGTAAGTCATCACTGCAGGTGTACTGTACTCTTCAGACACTGGAAGCAGTCCATTCACGCTTTTTTAACAGATGATGGCAGCAAAAGAAAACAGCCCACGTGTACCTTTAACCCCCCCCCAGGCCACACCCACCTGTAGCTGATGTGCTTCCTGGTTCTGGTTGATCTCCTCCCCAGATTTTTGCTCTTTTTGGGATCTTTCTTCTTCGTAGACTTCTCCTCTTCTCCTTCATTTCCCTCCTAAAAGAACAAACAGTTGAGACAAATTCTTTATTTGAATTTTACATCAAACAGATGGCCAAAATGTCAAGTTTGGTTTAAGTCTGTTTATCAAGTTTAGACCGTCTAATCTGTTCTGTGCTGCGTTCAAATGTTGGAAATTGCAGATCGATGGCAATTAAAACATTTGTGTTTCCCGTCGGTCCAACTCAGAAGCCCCAGTGCTGACTGTAAACTACTGCCTCCCTTGAGACGGCCATTGTAGTGCTACAACTGCAAAATGTGAGCTAGCTTCTTCGCTCAGAATCTAACCTTTATTCAACCAGAAGTTAAAAGACTTTAAAAAATGTCTTTCTCAAGGCTGTCCTGGCCGAGACAGGCAGCAGCACATAGGACACGCTTGCAGAATTATAAGAAATCAAAAGACGTTCAAAACATCTACAGCCAGACTTCCAAGTCATTTGGATTCACTTTAAATTCGACCAATGAGACCAGCTCCTGAAGATTCAGGTGACTTTGTAACCGATTGCACGCTGAGGGAGGACAGATAGTAGATCTTTAGACCTTTAGACCTTTAGGGACAGATAGCAGGATGTGAAGACAATAACTTGATGACTGTAGGAAAAAAGAAAGCCTTATGAATAAGACTATGCCACTGGTTCAGTCTACAGACAGACGAGGCACACCATCCAACCCGATCATAGAGAGCAATGTGAGGGCTTTAAAACAGGCAGAGTGTCTCCTTTTGGGCCTCGAAGGAAAAGCACGACTTCTTTCTAAAATAAAAATAGAAATCTTTTCACCAGTTGCTGAATGTAAAGATTCAATGAGAGAGAATCAATCAATCATAATTCCAGGATACTTGTATTGAGATACAGACTCAACCTCAGAGCCCTGAGTAGAATGGTAGCAACTCACAGTGACCAATCACATTTCAACGGCATTAAAACATATTAAAATGGATATTAAGATGCACTGAAGTAATCACATTATTCCCCATGTTTGAAATCTTCATTCATAATATTATTACGGTAATTATTATTATGAGACCATGTTTACACTGATGAATGAATATATATTATATATATAAAACTCTTTTACTCACAGGGATGATGTTCTCCACACTGATTCCCACGTACACCAGCCGCTCCCTCCTACACAGACAGGGAGAGAGGAGGGTCAATCCACATTCTTTTGACTTGAGAGGTTTTTTTCAGAAAGTCGATCATAGTGAGAGTGTGTGTGTGTGTGTGTGTACCTCCTCTCTGCTCGGTCTCTTTTCTTCAGAGCACTGTCCAGGTTCTGCAGCTGCTCCTCCAGTTTCTCACACAGCAGCTTCTGAACGGAGGAAAACCCAGAAAAACACATTAAACGTTAGAAAACCTCTCTTCTAAAATGTCCCGTTCAATAGAGAAACTCAACACTCAAATAGTGCCACTGAAATGTGTCCCAAGCACCGAGTATCGACGACTTTAAAGTACTGAAAGCTGGTGTATTTGTAATCTTATCAACTAATCACACCTTTGACCTAATCCTTTGATCAAATAGTTCCTGATTTAAATTAAATTCTTGAGTTCTTTCTCACCAGCTTGTGTTTAGGCAACATGAAAAACTGGAGAAATAAAATCTAAATATATTTATATATAATATATTTGACCAAGTGTTGCCATCGGAAAGCATTTTGAGGAATAGGCAACCATTAAATGTCATTAATCAGTGTCGCTTTTTAACACATGGAGAAAAAGGGGACAGCAACCAGCAAAACGTGCACCCTGAAATAAATACATTTTGAATATTTGTTGCATTAGTGATGTTTAAATATTGCTGTTAAAGTCAGAACCGGAAGCAGCAACAACGCTGCACGTGTGTCGTGTGTTTACTCGTGTGGACAGGCCTGCTGTAAAGACAATGGTGAACCAAGTCAAGCTGACCCGTCAACATCACAAACAAAAGTGCAAATTGATTCAACTGACAAAGAACCAGATGAATCTGAACAAAAAACAAGGACATTTTGTATATACTGCAAAGCATGTACAACATGCACATTTTCATTATTGAGCATAGTATCTTAATTACTGAAAATATAAGGTGACTAAAAATAGCAGCCATATTGTTTTAGATTCGGCCAACTAAAGCTGACGCCAGCCTGGATATTAAAAGTTACTGTTGAGCCCCGAGTGTAGTGAGGTCTGGTGTCAATAAAAAGACTGAACGGTCAATATGAACCTTTATACAAACCACCGACTCTCTTCAGACTCTACTGACCACACGGAACGACTTCAGAGGTTCTTAGTTTGATATACGGACTACTTGACAGTTTGATGAAGAGATCAAATGTGCTTCATATGTTCTTAAGTATCAGTCCCCCTCTCCATCACACACACACACACACAAACACACACAGAGCTTACATGCTGGCAGGGGGGACAGAACCACTGTCCATCTGGAATCAACATGAGCGGCGGCCGCAGACAGGCAGTGTGGTACCCACTGTCACAGGAGTCACACAGCAGGATCTGAGGACACAAACGCAGACCGTGGAGACACTTTGAGACAACCGAGCCTTTGAATCGGCTTTGCTTCTGCACAAAGGACCGGCAGTGGAACAATTACAAGATCAACAGGCCACTAAAATAACCTGCCCAGGGGCTACAGATGAAAATGAGCTCTCTAGCTAACTCAGGCACATTTACATTGAGGCGGAAACTGAAATGTTGATGAATGTGCACTGTCCCTGGTGGTTTGTCCCGTTGAATCAGGAGAACTTCCCCAAAATGTTGCCTCAAAGATGCAAATGTCTTCAACATCATTGCATGCTGTGGCGTTAAGATTTCCCCTTAATTCAAAACACAGGGCCTTGCACAAATCATAGAAAAAGAAAAACAGCCTGAAGCAAAATAATCCAAATATATGTGTATGATAAAAGAGTCTTTTACCAGTTCGGGGTGGTTTGGCAGGCCACAGTGACTGCAGGCGTCCTCGCTGGGAATCTCCTCTGATTTGCACGATTCCTCCGAGTCGCTCCCCCCCTCGCTCTCCCCGTCTCCCTGTTTCCCCCCCCTGCCCTCCGCCTCCACCTCCTCTCCCTCGATCAGTTTGCGTCTCTTGGCGCGAATGTTGGACCATCGGGGGCGCCGATGCCTCCGTTTACCCTGAGAGAGAGAGACAGAGACAGAGACAGAGAGACAGAGAGAGAGAGAGAGAGAAACAGTCGACCAGACCAAAAAAAAAGAAGGAAAGTTTAACCCAAGTCGTATGTGTTTATTCTGACAGAGACACACGTTTAGAAACTGATTACCCTCTGTTTCCTTATTAGCCCAACAGGTACTGTTTTGTCATCTTTCTTTGCAGTTGAGCTCTGCTGCTCTTCCTCCTCTTCCTCCCTCGTTCTGCCGGGCAGTGCCTGTATTTTTTGCGGTTTCTTTCTCTGGCTGTCAGCCGCCTTCGAGCTCGGCCTGCATGTTGGCAAAGCAGATGATCTTCAAGAAAAAAGGCACAGACAGGACTGAATTTATTGTCAGATTACAACAGACAGACAAATACAAAGTTTATTTTCAAATCAAATCCCCCCAGTTTCCTGAATCTTATCACACACATACCGGCAAATCCTTGCAGATCTCCTCAGCAGCCTCCCGTCGTCTTGCGCCTCCTGCTCCCTCTCCTTCTCCTCCTCCTTTCCCCCCTTCCCCTTTAACTTGTTTCTCCGGTGGGGGGGGATCTTGATCTTCAACCTGATTCCTTCTTTCTGGAGCTCAGAGGAGGCTTCCTCCAGGGGACCCTGCTTCTCCCCTGATCCCAGCCCAGCATCCTTCACCCTCACCTGGGCAGCCAGCCCGCCGTTGACCCCCTCTCCCTGGTGGTCCTTTGTGTCCTGCTGGTCCGCTTTTAGAAGTGGAGCGGTGCTCCCAGATTCCACCTCCGACTTTCCTAAAGTGCTTTTATTCATTTCATGGTCATCTGTACCTGCTTCTTCTGCCAAGGGGTGTCCAGACACCTCTCTTGTCCTCTCGTCCACGGTGTCATCCTTCTGTTCGCGACTGCCACTTTTTGTCCCCCTGTCTGACTGCTCCTCTGTCGTGTTTTCACCCAGGTCTCCTGCCGTCTGTCTTTTGGGGTCCTCTAGGGACAGAGACAGCGGGGAAAGGCTAACGGAAACTACTTTTCTCCCTACAGCTTCAGGGAGCGGATCAGATTTTAAGGATGGCGGTGACGGTAGTTTTCTGGCCGTTTGAGCATCTATCGCCGCAGAAGGAGGAGGAGGAGGAGGAGGAGGAGGAGGAGTGATGGCTGCTGCCACCGCCTCCCCTTCGACAGGTCCCTTCCTCACCAGCACCGACTGCCGGCTGACCTCCCTCTCTTCCTGCTCAGCTCTGGAGTCCCGCTGGTCTAAACTGGGCCCGTTCTGTTCCTGCAGCTCGGCGCCGGAGGCTCTGTGGCGCTCGGATGGGCTGCGGATGACCCCCACGTGACCTATGACACCGACTTGACCTATGATCCCTATGACTCCGTTTTGTCCCTCTTTGTGCGGCACGGGGAGAAACGCTCTCCCGTTGCTCAGTTCCTGCCTGGATGCGGTGACCACCAGCTGCTGCTGCGGTTGTGAGGCAGCCGGACCACCAGGGGGCGTCAACGAGCTGGGCAACTTCCCCTCTTTCCCGTCCTTGGTCTGGATCACTGAAGGGTTGCAAACAATAATACTGCTGCTGCTGTTGTTGTTGTTAGTGTTGTTAAGGTGGTTGGCGTGGTAGCTCTCCGCGATCTTAAGCTCCCTCTTCTTCAGTGGTATCTTGGCCTGCTGGCTGCTCCTGACGACCGCCCGCTCCGCCTCCCCTCCCTTGTTCGGCTCCTGTTTCGGGGCTGTTGCGCCTGGCGCCATGACGACCGACACAGCGTTTTTGGGGGCGTCGGCCTCCCTGGATTCCGACTTGATGACGGTGGTGATCGTGCTCACGCGGTTGTCAAAGACGGGCGGTGATTTGCGGTCGAGCTTCTCTTCTTTCACCTCGGCCTCAGTGGTTTCCTGCTTGGTGGGCTGCGTCTCCTCCAGCTTCACCGCTGCCAAACAAAAATGACAAAACCGTTAAACTGGTGTCATCACATCGAGGACGATCAGATCCATCCGTCAGATTCTATCATCTAGTAAAGGAACAATTAACATGCATGGCCAGTGCTCTAGCTTGTTGAGTTCAATTTTATTACACACATAAGGAAGGTGACCAGAACAGCCTTTTCGTGGCTGAGTCGGCGGCTAGCAGCTAACGGCACTAACAGTGCTGACAGGAAACAAAGCACAGAGAAGCTCTGATAACAACAGACATGGAGGGACAGTGACTTCATTCTCTGCTCAGGTCGACATTAGTTAGTCCACTATAATAAATAAATAAAATATATATATATATATATATATATATATATATATATAGCTAATAGTTGTTTGCTGCTATATTTATGCTCTGAATCCCAAACAGAGAATGTTAAAGAAACAGTAAAGTACAGCTGTTCCGATCCTTTGACATAAAAAGCATAAACATGTTTTTCAGCATCTTTAAAGAAATTACATTATTGCAATGCTCTTTTACTGGTCCTCTGAGACAGTCAACTGAAAAAATTTCAACTTATTCTGAACTGTAGTGCCAGAACAAGAAAGAGAGAACATTTTACATAGATTTTAGTGACACTCCATTGGCTCCCAGTATCGTATTTTATTGCAGAGTCTCTGCTGTTTTATTATCCTTCACGAGCTTTCAGATCTTCTACTGCTGGGTTTTTAAAAACACACAATTATACGCAAAACAAAGCTTTCTAATTGCTCCAAAATTATGGAATACCCTAACAAAAGCTAAATGAGATGTATTTTTTTTATCACTTATATTATTCATAATGGTCTCTGATTTTTTTTCTTTCAGCAATATATTTTAAAATGTACTCCTTTCTTTTTATTGTCTAAATTTGCCTCATTTTTATTTATTTTTTATTGTAAAGCACTTTGAGCTACGTATCTTGTATGAAAAGTGCTCTATAAATTAAGTTTATTATTATGACATATCATCTCTCTGATTTTCTATCTTAATTCGCGGGAGCCTTTCTCATGACACATGCGTAAAAGCAGGATAACCAGTCGTTTCCTTACCCATGGTACCTTGTGTCAGGGGTTCCTCCTCCTTTACAGGCTCGACCTTCTCACTGTCAGTGTGTTCCTCAGCGGTCCTGGAGGGTTTGGTGCTTCCAATGGCCCCATCCCCTGAGTCGGCAAAACACAGACAGACACAGTGTTGTTTTTGAGTACAAATTCAGCTCTTTAACTTATTTCAGTACTTCACAATCAATCTTGGCCTCTTGGGTATTTTAACTTGTTCATACACTATTATTACTACTGCAGGGTGACAGTGGCATAATGTAATGAGTGATATTGGACTTTTCAATTGTTCAATTTCAGATAATTTGATTACTTTTGGTATTTTTTGCTATGTTTTGTTTGGCCTTAAAAGAAATCCGTTGGGCTGCAGCTGTAATCTTGCCATCCATAATATAACTTGTACGATCCAAAGAGCCCAGCATACCTTCATCTTTCTCTGTGGGGCTGGTGCTTCTGGAACCAGCCTGGTTCTGGTCCTGGTCCTGGTTCTGGTCCTGGTCCGGATTCTGTTTTAGTTCAACCTGAGACTTCAGCAGCTCCAGAGCCTCGGCCAGGTCGGTACGATTCCTGAGAAGACAATTTTGATAAGTGGCTCAAAACTCATCCAGCAAGGACAGACAAGTCATCATTGAGATGAAAATATGTAACGAGACTACTTTAATACAGCCAACGGGATGGTTTGGATGTTTGGGAGTGGGGTTGTATTCAGTACTTAAACCAGCACGGGAGCAAAGTAATGTACAGCTGTGGACGTATTTTAGACACGATATCAGTTTAATTGTACGCTATATTCAGAATATTTACACCACTTGATCTTACATCAGACAGACATTTCTGATGGGGAACTGAAGCTGTTGTCTATGCTCCCTTCAAAGCCACCAGACTCCATTCACAAAAACAGGGATTTTTCCTCACAGAACACAGAAGTTGCTGGTCCATTGCTTCCTCGGTCGGTTAGTTTGTTAAAGTGTGACTTTGGTGAATCCAAGCTAACCTGTAGCTAACCAGCTACTTCTGTGTTCTGTGAGGAAAAATCCCTGTTTTTGTCAAAAGGAGTCTTGTGAATTTAAAGAGAGCGTAGATAACGGCTGTCTGATGGCAAGGTAAAGCGATGAAGATATTCTATATATAGCCAACAAAATCAACTGATATTGATTATTGTTAGGTGTCTAAAACACATGAAGCTGCTGCCCCCCCGTCCACAGCAGTACATTGCTTTGCTCCCGTGCGGTCTGCTTCTCCAAACTTCATCTACTGTAAGGAATACACCGACGATGGAGAAGTAACTCATACAACCCCACTTCAAATAGTCAGATCCCTTTAAGACAAGGCTGATGTTCATTTGCAATGTGAATCGAACCAAACAAAACTATGAAAAACCACTTTCCTAAGAAAATAAGATCCACATTGTAAAGAACTACATTTTTTTTAAACAGAGAAAACAATAACAAAAGATGTGTTTGCAGCCCGAGACACTGTGGTGCCACCTGTCGACACACTACGAGAGGTGCGTATCTAACAGAACAGTAATACCTGACGATGCACTTCCAAGTGGATCCGTCCAGATCGTCCTGCTCCTCCGTGTACAGCCGGATGTTCTGCTCCTGGTCCAGCTGAAGCCAGTACATCAGGCCCTGCTTGTCCCGACCGATGGGCTGCAGACGCATCTTCTCCGGGTCCTCCTCATTGATCGCCGTCTTGAACTTCAGGTTGTCATCGAACTGACACTCGCAGAGATACTGGAGGGGGAACGAATGAAATGTGTGGAAAGAAAGAGAACGGGGGGTTTAATGTGGTTGCTGCAAGTCTTTCAGATGCACTGAGCACATGGAGTAAAAGCAGGGCATGTCATACTTTGAGGATGCATGACTTGCACTCCATGGACATCTCCTGGTAGCCCTTCTGTTCCAGCTCCCATGCCCAGGTACTGTTCAGCTCCTGGCAAACCTACAGGAAACAATGAAGAGATGTTGTCACTGCGTACGAGGTTGTTTGCACAAGTTCTCTGCCTCAAAGCTGATATGACCGGTTTATTATTATTTCATATGTCTCCTCCATCTGTTGGCCGAAACACAATTAAAGCTCTACAGTTAGTGTGGGAATCTCACTCTACTTAAAGTTACTGCAAGGAACTTATTATCTTGTATTGATTTTGGCCATTCCCTGTGGACTCAAGTGTTTCCTAGCACCAGACTCCCTTTAGAAAACCTCTCATTTTACCGCAGCAGGGGTCTGACAGTCTGACCCACTAAGTCCTGGTTCTGGTTCTCCCGTGCCTCCCTTCCATCCAGCGGGCCCAGCAATATGACCTGGGCCTCCAGCAGCGTGGTGTCAGTGTTGGCTTCCAGCGGGAACCGGCAGAGTAGCGAGGCGAAGCTCTGCTCTGCTCCTTGCCGGAGGAGGAGATACTGCTGCCGGATGCTGAGCTTTCCTCCTCCTGCCGGAGCTTCTGAACGCAGGTCGAAGGCTGCAGCAAAGCCGGATCTGGGTCCGTCCACGGTGGACCGGTCTCTGCTGGAGGATCTGGGTCTGTCTGCAGTAGGCCTGGTCTCTGCAGGAGGCCCTGCTGGAGTCTGAGCTGAAGGGGTTTCTGGTGAACCTGAATGATTTGACTTGGCGAGGAATCCAACCCGACGACATCAATGATAAGCCTTAAGAATAACTCTATAGAAACAGCTTCTTCTCGCTGATGGTCTCGTTTACTTATGAGGTCATATAGAGGCGTCAGTATTAATGAGATTGTTTCATAACCCGTTAAAAGTTCCTCACAGTAACTCTAAAGCTCCACAAGGTCAGCGTAAATGACAAACATGGAGCTGTGACTGTGCGCCATCCCCACTAAAGAACGCTCTGCTCTCAGCGTCTGCAGGTTCACAGACGTTGAGAAGTGTCTCTTAGCTCCGCCCAGAGACAGCTGGACTTACTGATGGCTGGACCTCTTCGCTCAGTCCCGTTTTATCATGTCAAGTGCAGCTTAAGCAGAATCTGAAGCCAAACACATTACAAACACACATAGAGCCCTCACCTTAGCCAGGTATTTTTCCCAGCGGTCAGTAGTCACAGACCTCCCCAGTTTTCTGAGCAGCTTCACGTGGAGCTCCACAAGCGGTTTAGGAACTGCAACGAAGACGATTAGACACATTAACTTTTCACAAGTCGCTGCCACGACTAACATTCAGCCTGCCAAAGTGCCCTGAAGCAAAACTTCAAAGCCAACTGCAGGGTTGTTTTTTTTCATTTAGCCGACGCTGATCTCTTACCTCCCTGACCAGAAAGGCTTAATATCATTTCCCTTCTGCAGGTGAATCATATCGCAACGCACGGCCAATGTTGTAATTACCAAGTGTGGTACAGTGTTGTGTTCATGACAATATAGAAAGTGGGTTCAAGATTCAACATAATACTGAATGTGTGAAATTACCCTTTTTTTAACCATGAAAAACAGGTGTGTAACAAAATACTTAACAACTTGACGCCTTTTCAATCCAAACACGAGTATTTTCTTTTCACATCTTTTTTCCAGCAGCTGTTGGAAAACGACCAACCACTGGTGAATGAACAAAAAGGAGGCGGTTTATCAGCGCAACTTAAATGTTTTTGAGATAAACAATAAAAACACACTGCTGCTTATGGTGTGCAATGTGTTTCCTGCACTGCCTGGGTCATTATTAAAAACCATTTCTGCACTGAAAGTATAATAAAGATAACTGGTGGCGATGTGCTAGCTTCTGAATGTTTCACGGTGTTCACTGAGTGCTTGGTAAACAGATCTTAGTAAAAAATGAAGTGCCAGCTACTTCCTGGGTGCTCGCCGGAATCTCACGGCTACATTTTCAGGAAAACTTTTTTCACTCTAACGTTGGAGAACTTCAGATCAGATGTTCCCTCTTTTCTCCCAAGTACAGTGCACGAGTTGTGTAAATGTAAACACAGCCATAGAGAAAACGCTTATGAAAATATCTAAATAAAATCTCAGGTTGTCTTCAAGGGACTCATTATAGTCTGTAAAGATCAAACCACATT
Source organism: Anarhichas minor (assembly GCF_050575085.1). NCBI lineage: Eukaryota > Metazoa > Chordata > Actinopteri > Perciformes > Anarhichadidae > Anarhichas > Anarhichas minor. Next base: position 1,243,342 of record NW_027466492.1, on the reverse strand, counting down.
CATCAGTTAAGACTTGTCATCCAAACTGCAGAGGATCAGCTAAGATTAATGCCAATGTTTTATAGACGTTTTAAAAAGTGATCGTTCGCCAGTTATCAATACTGAGTGTATTTTTCTGCCGTTTCAGAATAAGAGTTGAAATCCTTTCTTTTCTAATGATTAAATACCACGAAGAAAAAAATCTAGGTTTGATGTGAATGTTCAGTCACACTCTGGTTGGCCAAACTTTGAATAAAATTATGTTCTACAACTTTTTATGAATTCCAAAATTCATGACATTATGGTATTGGAAATATTATTATTATTATTAATAAGATGAGATGCCTCAATACAAAACAGACTACTTTGAGGGTATCAGATATTGACATGTACCTGACCTCTGTTAAAAATGCTGCAGGCAGAAAAGCTATAAAATGCATGATATTTACCAGCATGGTGACATTATGGATGATTTATTCTAGACTGCATCAAAACACACCTCTTGCCATTCCTTCCCAGAGTCTCTTTTTTACCCTTATAATGTATTGTTTCTTTGTATTAAAGATGCAAGACAATTATTGTGTGAGGATTTATGTTTAATCTGTCATAATACTGTTAAAAAGGTTCTGCTTTCAAAACAAAAGTCCATTAGCATTTGTAACCACGCTATAATAACTAAAAATACAACCTTGGAACATAATGTAACTCAAACAAACATAAAGCTCTAATGTGTGGTCTGTGTGAGACTGTTACGGAGCCCACGGGCTCACAGGAAATTACAGTTGTCTCTGCTGCCTGGCACAGTGAACTGAAGTTTTCTACATTTACTTATTTATTTTTACAGGAACACAAACTCAGAATCCCGACAAAGAAAACGTAGTTAATCATGTCCGAGTCTGAAATGTCAGAGAAGTGTAACAGCTAACTACGGTAGAAATATTAGCCGTGGGGTCTAACTTCATTCTGTAAAACGCTACGGTACAGAGGCTAATAGAAGCAACATAACTAACAGTTAACGGTAATTTAACACACGCTAGCTATAAAGCAAGACTGGCTAACACGGTTTGCTAAGCTACAAACACGACAGTTGCGAGTATAAATCATCTCTTTCTGACAAACGATAACGCGGTAAAACAAGTGGAGCGGTCTGTGTTGTACTTTGACTAAAAGTTGGATCGTCGATGCTAACCAGTTAGCAGGAGCCAGATTCCCTACTGCGCCTGTGCAGATTTGACAGTACCCTCTACCAACGGCCAAAAAAAAATAACATCCCTTGTTTTCAGCTAACATCAGTCGTTCTGTTTTGACAGTCGTCTATAACGCAGATCGAAGGTAGAAAATGATCCCCTCGTGAGCTCACGGTCGACACAAAGACACAGGGGACACTGATGTCATTCCAGACCCGACTGGCTGTGAGGCAAGGCCGGTGAAAAATTACACCTGACAACGCTCCGGAGCTAGCTGGTTGGCTGTGTGTGGTCACTAGGCAGTGCTGCATCATGGCTCCCCCACCAAGTGTAGCGTGAACAGATCGATACCAGCCTTGACAACACCATCGACAATCTGTCACTTGACTCCAACTTAACTCCGTCTGGGTAACGTTCGCGAGCCCATTTTTTACTCCCGTCCGTATCCGTTTCCCCTAACTTTAGCACAACACAGCGCAAAGTGTGTCGAATTTGGAGTGGGGCTAGCTTTATGTTAGCGGTCTACGTTTTCTCTGTCCAAATATTCCCTCAGAAACTTGGACAAAAAAACCCCGCGTTTCTACTTCGAGGGACTCGACTCTGACCCGGGCCAAAATGTGCCACAAAGCGTAGAAGCTCGCGGACTAAACCCCCAGTCTCGTGTTGCTGTTGGGCCACACACTCTACGTTTTCTGCATTCCTCATCATCCTCACGATGGTGATGGTGGTGATGGTGGGGGACCCCCTTCTCCTTCGGTTCTCGAGTGTCGCAGCTCTTCTACCACTTATTCGCCCCACCACCACCGCCGCCGCCACAGCTAACCACCGATCGCTCACCTGTCTTTGTGTCCCGCAGATACCGCTCCATCTGCGGGAAAGTCATCTCGGGCAGATCCAGTACCGCTCCGAATCGCTCCAGAAAAGAACAGACCTCCGCGAAGCTCGGGCAGAGCGCCGGGCCGGAGCTTCTCGCCACCACCGGAGCAGCCATCTTTCCAGGCGGAGAGAAACAGGAGGGGAGGGCTCGCTGCTAGGATGCGACTGTGCGCGAATGAAATGAATGGAGGGAGTGAAGCATCTACCGGTGTCAAGCTGGACAGTACAAGAGCACACGGCTTCCGTGTACATTTTAAAAATAAAACCACTTGGGGGACGTACGTTGTGTTCGTTAAACAATACAACGATAGTAAAGGCTGTAGATGACCGCTTATAGTTCCGTAGACTACATTTAAACCCAATAGATTACGCTTAACAGAGGAATGTAAATATTGTTCTTGTTTATGTTCCCGTAAGGCACACACGGTATGCTCTTATTTTAGGCAAGCAATACATCCCTTTCCGGTAACAGTGTGCATATCTTATAGCAACTTGACGCAGCTGCGAGAAGTTGGGAGGACCAGGGAGGGCAAAGCGAGAAATGCCCAGAATTCAACGCGATAGAGCTAAAACGTTTCAAAATGGTTTGTTTTATATTGCTTTAACGATTCCAGAATAAGTAACGTTAGCCTAGCATTTACTCACTCTTCATCAATCCCCCACAGACATTAGACACCTAACGGGGGTCTGAACAACAAACTGACGCAGCAATGTTATTCTTGGTGATTAGTTTGATGTGTATAGCTTGTTGTTCTTTATAAAACAAACGAAGGATCCCTCGGTCTCTTCCATGAAACCACAGTACCACTGCATGCTGCGTAGATAGTCACGCTGCCCATGAGGATGCTGCCTTCACGGACTGTTGGAAATATCTCACAATCAGACCACAAATACTGTATATAAACCATACGCACAATGTTTATATATTGTGTTTTTATCGCAATTTAGCCGCCGAGGTCCCTAAAGTTGATGTTTTTTATGTTGTGCTCACAAGTTGTATTTATTAATTAATTATCTCGTGGTTACAAGTGTATCTTGTACAGTAAAAAAAAAACAAACATCTTTTGGGACTTAAGGGGCTCTGTATAAGGATGAATTTATACTGTTTCACATTTGAACATAGAATGTGTGTGTCCGTAATACGCTGCATTCAAACTGAAGTTGTGAAGTTTGGATTTTAGACACTGGAAGCAGGAGCTCAGTTTTTATTGCAGCTGACGAAATATGACGTTTTCATTTTTCCCAAATAGTGATTTCCTGGTTTGTTGATTTTCTTAATTTCAACATTTCATGCTTGGCAATGAGTCTAAAACAAAAGTAAATATCTTTCATGGGCAGTTGTGGAATGTCTGTCAGCCTACAAATATTTTAATGTAGGCCACAATGTTGAGGTACTTGTACTTTACTTGAATATTGCAATTTTATGTCTACTTTATACTTCTACTCCACTATATGTCAGTGGCAAATATTGTACTTCTTACTAAACTGCATTTATTTTGTAGCTTATACTAGTATTAAGTAATTAAAAGGCTCCACCTTTACAAGCTGCAACATTAAAGAGATGATCACATGAAGGCATCACTAATTACTATCCAGTAATACAATACATATTATTCTAAAAGGGGCCATTCTGCATAATAAGCACTTTTACTTTTGACACTTTAAGTATAGTTTGATGCTGATACTTGTGTACTTTTACTGAAGATTGTAAATGGGGGAACTTTTAATTGTAACACCGTATTTTTTACACTGTTATATAAATATTTTACCTAAGTGACCGATGAATACTTCTTTCGCCACCGTTCATTGGGAATGAACCTTCAAAAAACAAACAATAGCGTGTTCTCGAATGTACGTACTCGATTGCCCAAAACAAGCTCACGAGCTCCATTTGGTGGCAGCAATGAAACTGGAAAATCGCTGCTGTGGATTTGCACTTGAAGGCATCAGTTTTTTAAGGGGGACGGAGGAAGTTTTGTGTCTCACAGGAAGAATACTGAATTGAGCTTTTCGAGGTGTCTCGTTATTGAACGTCTAGTCTGCCACATCGTTTAAAACACATATTAGTTAACTTTCCCGCTGAAGAAGTTGTGTAGAATTGACACATACAAGTTGGCGGGAGCAGGTCGGTAGGTAAGTTCATTATCTGGTTTTGCGGTGAATACAAACGAGCGCTAGTTTGTTATGAGAACCACGGGTGAGTGTTAAGTTACTGCTTTAACTGAAGTCATGCTAAAGTCTGTTTATTACGGGCGTGTGTTGATCCCGCTCATAGCTAACGTTAGTTAAATAACGTACTCAAAGTTAACCTAGGTTCCAAATGATTTATTTTTTGTTGCGGAAAAATGTAATGAATTAAAGTGACTATGAAATGCTACTATACATGCAAAAGATGATGTTGTGGGCAGACAGTCATGAGTTGTTTTTGATAAATAAGCTCACATGTTTCACCACTTTTTAACCTCAAAAGCAGCCAGAGCTGCATCACATTACTGATGAGGACTGACCGGCTGGACAACATCACACAAGGCGAACAGCCACAGGTCTATTGTGTCTGCACGTTTAAGATACCTGAGAATACATCAGGCTGAGATTCAACTACTGTTGTTAACTGCAGCTTCAAGTTCTAATAGGACGAAGGAAAGAAGCCAGGAATCAAATGAGGTTATCAGATTTCGAGAAATATGTATCATTAAAATTGCAACAACAAAAAAAAGTGAAGTGAAGTGAAACATATAATTGTCTGGACAAAATGCACGTGACCCTAGAATGATCATGCATGAGAGATAAGGTAAATGAGGAAATGTTAACAAAAGTGGAAGAGATTTGCCATTGTTGAATTTCTAACATATTAAGAATATAAATACAAGATTAAGATGACTTTATAGACACGTGTGGCTCTTACTTCGAGGCTATTAAAGCGGCCATCGTCACAAAGTTAGTGAACATCGTAACCATCAAAGTAATGCCGCTTTCATTTAGGCTGAAGTGGGTCAGAGTGTGGGGAAGTACGCAGCAGTGTGGTATCATAATCTGTGGTTGTCTACTGTGCTTTACCTCAAATCACCACAGGCTGTTTACCGGACGCCTTGATTTGCATTCAACAAATTCAATTTCCCTGACCAGCCAGAAGGCAGAGAGCTTAAGACAGTGTGTCAGGAGGATTAGCACAGTATAACGTATCCCCATCTTTCATATTGTAATTTAGCTTGGGCGAGTACTTTTACTACTACTACTTCTGACATCAATACTTCTGAAATATGTGTTTATATTTATAAGATACTCTCGGGTGAAAGGAATATATTCCCGATCAGTTCCAGACCTAATTTAAAGTAAATTCACAGGTTCATTCTTACTCAACTCGTCAATCTTCCTACATTTCTTACTTGCAGAGGTCCATTTTCAAAAATATTTAGGGTTGACAAATTACAGAGCGTCTTCTCCCACCGGACAAAACATTTGTTCCTCTATAAAATCTTTCGAAAGAGTCTGTAAAGACCGTTTAATTGCTGTTTTAGTTGTTTTCCTCAAGTATCATTGCCAATGTACACACACAGGCACTCATAAACATCTGCACACACATTTTTTTTGCTTTTTGTTGTTGATAATGTATTGTTATTGTGTTATTATATATCTGGTTCAAATACTTTGCTATCAATAGGATGTCGTCCTAACTTATGTGTATTCATTTGTACATTATTTAGGTGGAAACAAGCCCAGTGTGTTGTCTGCCTCCTCCTGCACCGTGATTATTATTCGTTTGTGTATTTTACATTGTGCAAATGAAATAATCTAAAACTGAACAGAAACATTTAAATATCATACGCAGAATGAATATCTGATGCTTCCTAATTTTTGTGTGCGCAGGTGTTATTGATGCGCCGCCGGTTAACAGAAGAGCGGTGAGATGGCCATCGCCCACGTGGCCACGGAGTACGTGTTCAGCGATTTCCTGCTGAAGGACCCCAACAATGCCCGGTACCGCAACGTCCGGACGGAGCTGGCCGTGGACAAGATGGTGACCTGCGTGGCGGTGGGCCTGCCCCTCCTCCTCATCTCTCTGGCCTTCGCTCAAGAGGTTTCGGTCGGTGAGTGGGGGGGGGCTGGAGTCAAGACGTACCGAGTCCGTTTTCGTGATCAAGATCCGGGGTCAAGTCTAGGTCCAGTCCAGAGGCTTATTTCAGGAAGCTTCACAGTAGTTTCAGGTTAGGCTGATCGTAGCCTGGTCATGTTGGTCGGCACAGCTGCTGGTGCTCTAGATCAGGGGTCTCAAACTCATTTTCACTCCGGGCCACATCAGCATCATGGTCGCCCACAAAGGGCCGGTTGTAAATGTAACTACTCGTAACATATTGTTAAATAACTGTCTCTGCATTTGATTATTGTTTATTCAAGTGTAAAAATATTGTACATGCAGTTATATAAATGTAAAATTATATTTAAGCACATTTGTTATTATAACTTAAATCCTTTTAATTTAGGGTTAAGAAACCCACATTACTCTATCAAAGATCAAACTATTAAAGAAAATAGCAAAGACAAATATCAAACAAGTTATTACAATAACTTTGTTCAAAGCTTAAAATCCTTTCAAGGGTGCGTTTGCACAATCCCACGTGAAGTATTTCATGTGTTTTAAAGCCACGTTCAAAGTAGTCTTCAATGTACTCACAATACATTTCCATGTCAAGTGTACAGTAACCAGCCAAAGAGCTGCTTCTGTGTGTTTAAGTATCTCGTCATTTTGACTTCTATCTCATAATTTCGACTATGGGGATATTTTTATTATCAAGTCTAACTTTTTTTTTGTTTTTTTTTTGCTGGCGGATTCGCGGGCCACATAAAATGACGTGGCGGGCCAGGAGTTTGAGACCCCTGCTCTAGATTAAAGCACAGAGCAGATATCCTGAAGAAAAACAAACATCTTACTCCATCATTACATGAACTTTGAACCTTTTTAAATACATTTAAGAGGTTCAAAAATGTCTTAAAATCCAGCAATTTCAAGCAGACGAACAACCTGATCTGTTTTTCTTGAGAGAAGTCTGCAGATTAAAATGTTAAAATAATAATGATAGAAAAAACCAACTACTGTGCTTCATTTCTTCCTCTTCCTCTTCCTCTTCCTCTGGTGTCTCAGGTACCCAGATGAGCTGTTTCGCTCCGAGCAACTTCTCCTGGAGGCAGGCCGCTTATGTGGACTCGTACTGCTGGGCGTCCGTACACACACACACTCTACCTCTGTGGCTGCACAAGGTAGGTGTACACACACAGTTACAGTTGCTAAACTATGTGTGATTGTTAGACAATAGATGATGACATTTCAATTCTGCCCAGGTGGCTTCTTGTTCAGTGATTTTTAAGGGCGCACTTGAGGATATCGTTATGAAGATGTTTTTGGCCTTAAGGCGTTGTTAGGCGTGCGTCTCTTTACATTCCTAAAAAGGATCTGACTGTAGAGACTAGAACAGCACAGCTAAGTAAAGTGCACACACACACACACAGTAAAGTGGAAGATCATTTACAGCTTGGTATCCTCTCCAGCTCGGGACAGCTGGGATAAAATATTTGATTGCACGTTTAAATGAGCAGAGCGCTGCTTTCGCTTTCACATTGTGCTACATTCCTGCTCATGTGCAAATCTTTGCATCAAAATAAGACTCAGAATAAGGCTCTTCTTCACCTGAATTAAGATCATTTTCGTTTGTCTGTCTGCTCTCTGTTAAAACTTATAAACTTTATAACAATCGTCCCATATCAGCTAAATACAGAACAGGGAATCCTGTGCTTTGGTGTGGACTCGGACAGCTGTTTGTCTGAGTTTGCATCTCTTCTATCCACCGTTGTACGAGCAGGAATGTCATTGCCTAGAATATGATTTGTTACTTACTCTCCTCTCCAGTTCTTTCCCTACATTCTGCTGCTGGTGGCCGTGCTGATGTACACGCCGGCGTTGTTCTGGAGATTTTCCGCGGCGCCCCTCCTGCAGTCAGACCTGGGCTTCATCATGGAGGAGCTGGACCGGAGCTACAACTGCGCTGTCACTCTGGCCAAACGCATGGACACCTCAGGACTGCTCACCCCAGACGGGTACGGGGGGGCCTGGAACACCAGCTTATTACATGCAATTCTCTTGAAATCAATCCTGGACTCGACCCAACTTGTTGACAGAAGCGCATGCACACACATAACTTTAAAAAATGCAGGGTATTTCGTACACTACTGATTATTTAAATGTCACCACACTGGGACGGTGTTAGGCCTTCTCCCCACTGGTGAACTGTTCCATAAGGACTGGTATTTTGTGTATTGGCTTGTATGTGTTTACTGGACTTTACAGATAAATAACGCCCTTCAAATATGCAGATGAGAAGAAGATCCTCAGAGTTTAATCCCGGATATAAAATCTGACTAATAAAGACTGCACTACAAGAGGGAACTACGGTTAGAATTCGAGGTGATATGTTTGTTAATGATTTGCAGAGACGTGGACTTCTGAGGAGGAAATATGAACTTTTGCTTCCTTTTTAAAGATGCTCCATTTCTCTTCTCTTGGTCTTGCCATAGTTATGTTGGGATCTGGCAGGAGCGTGTTTGAAGAATGTAATTCTTCCTTCTGCAGGTTAGAGTTGGTGGAGTACAGGGCAAGTTATCCGCTTCTCCTTCGGATCCAAAACAGTCTATTGTTCGACCAGAGAATTTAAAACTATTCCTAGGTTTTCTTTAAAGCATCAATAATGTTTGCGCCCCCTTGAATGCAAATAGAATCGTGTGGGATGGCCCAGAGCTGTAGGTAGTGCAGATTGTTATAGTCTAACTGACGTCAGGGCCGTAGCACAGGGAGCCCCTGTGGTGCCTGTGGCCCTCGTCCAATGAGACCCCAGTGTTTGGTTTGGACCAAAAATCACACATAGGTGAGATTTAACGCCTCGTGGGGTTTGGTGTGATTAAACTCAAATCAGGCTGTTGAACTGCCAGGTAGGCCCAACTCCCTTTGTTCCAACCATATAATGAAGTCCCAACAGTTATTAAGTTAATCAATGAAAGCGCTTCATCATCCTCCACTGTGCTCTCTCTCTCTCTCCTGTGTTCTCTGGACCCAGCGACCCCACCGAGGGCTGTTTCAAGTACCCGCTGGTGGAGAAGTTTCTGATGACCAAGCGTTGCTCGCGGTCGATGCTGCTGCACTACCTGCTGTGTCGCGGCCTGACTCTGGTCACCCTGCTGTGCGCCTGCGTCTACCTGGGCTACTACCTCCGCCTGGCCTCCGTCACCGACGAGTTCAGCTGCGAGCTGCGTGTCGGCCTGCTCGCCTCCGACCCGAGCGTCCCCGAAAAGGTGCACTGCAAGCTCATCGCCGTGGGGGTCTTCTCTTTGCTGAGGTATGTGTCGTTGGTTATGACTGAATGTTTGGATTTGAGGTCATTTTTAAATTATTTTTTATGATAGTAGAGGAACTCCTCGTCATACCTCCTCTCCTCTCCAGCCTCGTCAACCTGGTCCTGTTCATCGCGCTGATTCCTGCGGTGATCTATGCCGCCGCCCGTCCCCTCTTCTGCACCGGACACGCCCGCTTCCTGGAAACCTACCAATCGCTGCCCACCGTGAGCGTCCTGCCCAACCCCGCCAACCAATGGGACGATCTCTCTCTGTATCTGCTCTTCCTGGAGGAGAACGTCAGCGAACTGAAGTCCTACAAGTACATCAAGGTGCTGCTCGTGTGTTTGTGTGCCAGTGTCCAGGGCTGTGTCCCAAATCCTCTTCATTTACCATTTAGGTCACTTGTATTACTGGCCATTGTTTTATTTCAGTGTCAGAACTCTAAGAAATGTGTGCTCCATATGATGATGTCAAAAATCCCTACATTGAAGCAAACATACTCTGTGTTCCAAAGAAACAGTACGCCCAAAAACATACTATGTCAAAAGCAGGATGTTCTACTGCATCTGGTTGCATTTTGCAGCATGCATGCTATTCTGGCCCACAATGTTTTGCGCAGCAGGTATATGAGCAAGAGGGTCGAAGTTCAAGATGCCATATTTTTAAGGAAGTAGTATGACCCGATTTGAATGTGTACTACGTGCAACAGTACGTACCTTGTAAGGGTGGCTGCAGTAACAAAAAAAGGTACGCGATTTGGAACACAGCTATAAGCTGTGTCTCAATTCAGGGGCCGCATCCTTCGGAGGACCTAGCCTTCGCGATCTACGTCCTTTGAGGACCGCGTAGGCTAGACCTGCGGTCTACGAAATGAGACGGCCTATGCTACAGAGGACTTCCTGTTTGCGTCAACAGCTGTTCCCGCGTCAACAGCTGTTCCAGCCCCGCCCCCCCTCTTGCTGCTCATATATATGTATATGTTTGTATGTATGTATATATGTGTGTGTATATATATATATATATATATATATATATATATATATATATATATATATATAAATACATTAAACTAAAACCTATTCAGTATATATACTGGAAAGGTTTTAGTTTAGTGTTTGAATCAGTTTTTTATCATATATTCAATAATTAATTCATAGATCTTTTTCATAATATTGTTTTTCTATATTAATAATCAGTTAATTAAATCAGTTACTAATAACTAATTTTCAATCAGTTATAGTTCTTGTAATTAAATTAATTTATCAATAACTTTATTTTATTTCATTCACACATGCATATTGCAATCCTAAAGCAGAGGAAATCAATCAAGATAGTTAACATTAACAGCAGCAAAACAAATGTCAGCAAACGTGTTTATTAACTTGTAGTAACACATGTGCATATACTTTATATTTTTTAAATAAGTTGCCCCCCCCACAGGCACATTTTCTCCAAAATTGTCCAAATCACATTGAGAAAATGATGAAAAGAGAAACATTTATCAATAATGTTCACACAGGGATGCAAACTTAGAAGATTGGCACATTTTACACAGCAGAATATATACATATTCACATATAAATCATTTACATGGATGTCTTATGTCAATTTAAATAAATTAAATAAATAGGTGACAGTCACAACTGTCATCTCTGTGACAGCAACATGAACACATGAGAAGGATCTACTGGTTGTCTTGTTAGTGAAGGCTTTGTACAGGATGAGAGCTCATGTAACTGTAACCTTAACTTAAGTACAGGATGGTCAAATGGAGATATTACAAATGGACTAATGTCTTAATTCAAAGCTACGGTTGCTGAATGTTTGTCCATCGTTCTCCCCTCAGCTCCTGGCTCTCTGTAACAAAATAAGAACAGAATCAGCAAAATACTCAAATTCAGTGTATTCGTGTAGTTAATCTCAACGTTTGAAACGTTACCGGACTTAAAGTGATATTTCAGGTTCACAACCTGTCTACCTGAGCTCACGTTGGTCCGTTTATGTACATGATATAAAGTATAAATCATCTGTAAAATCATCACAAACTCAGTAAGATATTATTCAACCTCTGAGGTTTGAAAGTGAAGTTATTAAGTTACTTTACAAGGCTTACCACGGTCGGATCCAGGCAGCCGAGCTGCCGGTAATAGCGCACCGGCACGCAATGCATCTTGGGATATGGTGGGCCGCGAAGGATACATCAGATGTGTCCTCCAAATCTGGGACCAGAAGGCTGCATTCGTCGGCTGCATTGAAGGACTCTTCAACGAAAATGCGAAGCGCTGTGACGCAACGGTCTACGAATGCAGCCTCCGAAGGATGCAGACCCTGAATTGAGACACAGCTAGTGTGTAACATGTGCACTGCTGTCTTAACAATCCCACAATGCACTGGGTCACATCTTAGACTTGTGAAATTAGTGTCAGAAATCTCAGTTCACTTCTCACTATAGAGTAAACTACTGAGTGTCTACATATATATATGTGTATAAGGTTATAGATACTTCTTGTTATTTTCTAGGTTCCCACCAGTTTTGATTTTTGATCAAAATCTTATTTTGTTGCCAGGCTACATCCTCTTTCTATTTCTTTAAATGTCCAATATTGTTTTCTGACTGCAGGTGTTGGAGTTGTTGAGGAGACAAGGCGAATGCTACGGAGAGGACTTTGATGCCATGAGTCTGCTGCAGACTCTCTGCCTGGTGAAGATGGACAGTGTGGATGGGAGGAAACCCGCCGGTGCTGCGAGGAAACAGGATCAAGTGAAGACGAATGTGGCAGAGTCCGCCGGCAGCCCCACAGCGGCTAAGAACAGCTGCAGAAGTCCAAACTCAGCTGCAGGAAACAAAGACAGCCAGACTGAAACGGAGATGAGAGGTGAGTACAGGTGTCCAATGAAGGATTTGAAACTCTCTGCTGTTGATCAGCATAGTTCTGTCTTTAGTGATGGTCTGAAATTCTGTTTGGACTGTGGATAGAGACGTGCACTAATCATGGTTAATTTTTTAACTTTTTGTTTGAAGGACATGCTGAGGGAAGGATGAGAAATGATTTTGCATGCCTTTACCCAGAATACAAACAGTAGGGGTGTAACAATACACATATTCGTATTGAATCGTTCGGTACTAGGCTCACGGTTCGGTACGCATTACGAACCGAAAAATACGTTTGAATAATACTATTGCATGCTCAACATGGCAACGTAACAGACAACGTGCTGTCTGACACGCCCACCACGGAAGAACAACATCTACCCTGGTGAGGGTACGTTTGTTCTGGGAGGCGCGCTATGCTAAACTAGCTTAGCAGGAAAACCAACAGCAGCACACACGCTACAAACTCTCCCCGCAGCGTTTAGGCAGCTACTCCCGACCGATTCAAACAAGGCTAAAGGTACATTTATAGCCGCGGATATGAGGCCGCCCTCTGGAGTGGAAAACCAGGCAGTACGAACATACTTAATGCTATTGAGCCCCGTGACACTACTCCTTCACAAGCCCATTTCTCCAGACCATAATTCCTGCTTTGTAAAAGAAAACAAAATCCCAAACAGAGAATCAAGTGTCCGAAGCTCCCGCTGTTGCTCTGACAACAGACGGCCGGACGTTACGGACTACACAAAGCTAGCTGACTGTAGCGACACTAACAGGCCGATGTCATTAATCTAGCGTCTCAGAAAGCAACGGCAGTGCAGCGGATCTCTGGCCTCCTCCAGAGATCAGAGAGTGAGTGACCTTCTTTCACAGACGCACAACAGCAGCCCACGTGTTAAAGACTTCCTGTACGCAAATTAATCCATCATTGTTCAAATTAGAAAAAGAACAGACGTTATGATGGCATTTCTGCTGTATTGAACCGTGCCATACCGAACCGTGGCACCACTGTATCGTATTGAACTGAACCGAGAATTATGTGAACCGTTACACCCCAAACAAACAGTAACGATTGACAGCTCATCATGTAACAAAATAAAGTTTTACGTTGAGGGTTCAGTTCCAGTTTGGATCAGAGATGATTTGGATTTTCAGAAAAACAAATGGGCAGTATCTAGTATCTATATTTTTTTGTTGTTGTTTTATTTGTAGTTTTTGGAAGAGTCACAAGCTTATTGGCTATCTCGGAAAGGTCAAGACTAATTTAGTCGACTTCTGTACACAAAATCCCAAATGGATCCGTAACACATCAAATTATTGCTGTATTTTCAGAGCTCACCTCGTTGCTGCCAGGAAACAGCGACGTAACGGGCAGCAAAATCAGTGAGGGGGAGACTCTCCGGCAGCGAGCGGTGTCACCAGCTGCTGGAGACCTGGACAGAGTGTGTGTGGGGGGGGGGTCCTGAGTGAAATAACTTCCCCGCCATCCCACGGTACGTTCACAACTGACAGCCTTCCCGTCCTGATGGAGGGATACAAAAATGGGATGGGAGATTGAAGCACCATCATCATCGAAGTTCAAACTTTTTAGTCCTTTTCTTTTAATGATGTGAGTTCTTTGTTTTGTTTTTTGAGTGGTTTGAGAGGCAGATTTATTTTTTGTCTAGCAGCTCGAAAATAAAAAGGAGGGAGTGAGCAAGTTTATACACACTGGAAGGCGACACTCATCTTGGTACAGATTTCAGGAATCGTTGACTATGTTTACCTGCACACTAATATTCTATTATTAATATTCCAAATTTGATACGGGTCATGTAAACAACATATTCAGTTATTATTTCAAATGTGGCATTTTCTGATTAAGACGGCAGATATTATTCAGGTTTTAGGAGCATTGTTAGGACATGTATGGAGCACATTCACATGTGCATTGAACACAAACCAACTGGCCAATCACTGGGCCAGAGATAATGAAAAACCTGCAGCACGGTGACGACGAGGGTACACCACGGGAGCAACATACTGCAGTTGGAAAAAGAGTCAAATTTAAGTTTTATAAAGGATGCAGATGTAGTTTTTTTTTTTTATCTGAGTATGCACCACTGCATGTAAACAAAAATATGAATTTTATGAATTCATTTCCATTAGCCGTGTAAACAGCTCAGTAGATATATTGTCTTATTAGGAATAAAGGACTGAATATTTTCTTCATGTTAACGTAGTCGTCAAACCATGAAGGACTAATCCCAATTTATTTTTCAGCAATCGGTTAAAACACTGCAGTGCTAAAATGCAACTGTTCTGCCCTATGAATTATGGGATATATGATGTCATCAGACTGACTAAATCTACAGTAAAGATTGATACACATTTATCAGGGATGTGGGTTTCTTTTTGAGTTTTCTTTTCCTGATCCCTAGAACTGAACAAGTTGAGCGCCCACTGGATATGTTCTCTGTGAATATTTAAAGTAAAAGCAGTTTCGTGGGTATGCAGTAAAGGTTGTTTAAGGTTAGGCAGGTTAAATTGTGAAGATTTTAGCAGTTTTTATTATTTAGAAAGTGTCTTAAAACGGACACCATGTGACAATTTCAACTTTAAATTGTCAAATTGCAGTCATGTGGTTTTCTTCAATGTATGTATTTGCATTTGTCATTATGGGAGAATGTATTTTTTTTTGAGATTATCAATTACATTTCAAGACCCAGTCATGGCTGTAAAGGGGAATAGCACTCTGTCTGGAAAGTGATACGACGAGGCTCTGCTGAAACACCAACCTGTGCTCAAACATGTCACATTGGGGTTGTGGGTGTTTAGTTCTCCGCTCTATATTCAGAGGAGTGTTCTCAGTTTTTGCAGTCATTGATTGGATTATCTATACAAGGTGTTTAAACATGTGGTACAAATGCAGGACTCTTTTATTGAATGTGACTTTTATCGGCTTTTTTGCCCCAACAAATATGGTACAAGGCTTTATTGCTTAATGTTTAACAAATGCATGATTTCTCAGAAATGTAACAGCACATCACTGGTAATAATAATAATAATAATAGTAACTCTGTTTAAGGTTGAATCATTTTGTCAAGAGTTTACGTTCTTTATGGAGTTCAGTTCTCTCAACCTGGAAGTAAATTCATCGTGCTTGTTTGAATCTCAGGGGTAAAAAACGTCTCAACATCGCACGTGATTGTCTGTGTTTACGACTTCTTCCACTGCCTGTAAATACGCACTGCACTAAGTGGAGCATTTGAAGATTTGTTAGATCCCCCCTTTACTCAATGCATTAGTGTATGTTTAACAACTGATCTGCTGTTTTTTCATATAAATATTGGGGCCCCATGTCTGTGCAGTGAGCCACTTTATTAATGTAAAGTCTTTGAAGAAACTGATGCTTGTTTGTGTGTTGTGTTGTTTCCAGTGTTCAATTTCTGAGGTGACATTTTGATGTTTGGAGCTGCTGTTGGTCATGTTTGAGAAGGCTTCTGATTATTATACTCGTAGGATTGCCTGCAGTCTGAGACATAAATACAGTTGATATGAGGTTTGGTGTTACCTTCAGGCTGATCCGTAAATGTTGCTTTCTCTCCCGGTTTTAAAACTCAGAGCCCAGCCATGTAAGTAACGACAGAAAATCTTCATATATAAATAAATACATAAACAGGGTAAAAGCACTCATGAAGCCCTACTTTTAAAGCTGAGTGTAGACAGTGTATTCACAGCAGTGGGTTACCTAATTAACACAGAAACATCACTACTGCAAACCTGTGTCTTGTCAGTAGATGGAGCCACTTCACCTCGTCCTCGCCAGAGACAGCGTTTCTCTCCTGGGTGTCAGATGAAGATGCTCCTCCACCTGTAAAGCCTGGACTGGAGAGACACTCAATTTAGGTGGGTTGAATGCAAAGAAGTGATTACGTTCAATAATCAGTTAGTAAAGACAGAGACTAACTAAAGGTAAAACTTCTTTAAGCAGCCTAGTCGGGATGGGGTCTAAGACAGGTAGATGTAGATATTGTCAAAAGTCAACTGGTGAAGGTGGATAAGAGAAATGCAGTCTCGATACAAAACAGGTTTTACAGCTGTTTCTAAGGTTCCTATATTTGAGGATAAATCGGTACCGGTTGAGGGCAGGAGGTGATTGATCTTGTCTCTAATAGTTTGAATATTATTATTTAAGAAGTTCATGAAGCCATTACTACTGAGGTGTATAGGAATACACGGCTCAGCCTGGCTACAGTGCTGAAGAGAAACCTGGGGTTGTTCTTATTGTTCTGTATTAATGAGTTATAGGCTGCCTGGCATCACGGAGGGCCTTCTTATATCTTTTAAGACCGTCATACCAAACTAACCGAGATTCTTCCAAACTGGTTGAACACATATCTTTTCAAGTTTTCATCTGGCTACCACCACCGGGTATAACTCACTTCACTTCTCTTATTACGTTATGTAAAAATGAAAAAAATAGAACGTCACATGTTGCTATCGGCCCTTCATTTATTTGATTTATTTCCACAATATGTACTTTAGGTAGTCACATCTGTGATGTGTCCAGCTGGTACACAAGGATGACTGGGCCATGGTCCAGGGCCGGTCGTGGAGGTTCTGCAATACCAGGTCGATGCGTGGAGTGGACGGAGCAAGCCCCTATTCCAGGGGTGTCAAACTCATTTTCACTCTGGGCCACATCAGCATCGCGGTCGCCCTCAAAGGGCCGGTTGTAAATGTAAGACTGTGTAAATGTAACTACTCACTAACATATTGTTAAATAACTCTCTCTGCATTTGATTATTGTTTATTCAAGTGTAAAAATATTGTACATGCAGTTATATGAATGTAAAAATATATTTAAGCACATTTCTGTTATTATAACTTAAATCCTTTTAATTTAGGGTTAAGAAACCCACATTACTCTATCAAAGATCAAACTATTAAAGAAAATATCAAAGACAAATATCAAACACAAGTTATTACAATAACTTTGTTCAATGCTTAAAATCCTTTCAAGGGTGCGTTTGCACAATCCCACTTGAAGTATTTCATGTGTTTTAAAGCCACGTTTAAAGTAGTCTTCAATGTACTCACAATACATTTCCATGTCAAGTGTACAGTAACCAGCCAAAGAGCTGCTTCTGTGTGTTTAAGTATCTCGTCATTTTGACTTCTATCTCATAATTTCGACTTTCTATCTCATAATTTCGACTATGGGGATAGTTTCATTATCAAGTCTAACTTTAAATTATTATTAATTATTATTATTATTATTATTATATATTTTTTTATCTGACGGATTCGCGGGCCACATAAAATGACGTGGCGGGCCGGATCCGGCCCGCGGGCCGTATGTTTGACACCCCTAACCTATTCCATCTCCCTATTCCAAAAATCAATTTAATATATGGTCCCCGGGTAGGGGACGTATCAGATATGAAACTGATAAGAACAGATACTACACTTGATCTTAGCCAAAAGGCCGAGAAGCGATGCCGTGATACGGTCGGATGTGAGGACGTGATTTGCTGAGCAGTTAATCTCAAACTATGATCTCATTTGCAGCCACGTTACAAACAGTTGCAGCACAAAAAGAGACATTGAACCAATGTCGTAAAGTGTAGTGAATGTTTCATGAAGAATAATGTGTTTTTTATGGTCCGGTGATGAAGTACACAACAAGAACTAAAGAGCTCCGGTAGACTCTCGTGGAGAACAGAGCCGACTGCAGGATTCAACCCTAAACTGACCATGTGAGCCACAACAGAGTTTATCATGTTAACTATGAACTACACAATAACAGCATTCTCTTCTCCACATGCTGACTGTCCGTCTTATTAACAACAGAACCACCGTGACTGGGATTTAATATGTTACAGCATCATATGTGTGAGGATATATTAATAACATCACAGGAACTTATTATGC
Organism: Anarhichas minor; assembly: GCF_050575085.1. Taxonomy (NCBI): domain Eukaryota; kingdom Metazoa; phylum Chordata; class Actinopteri; order Perciformes; family Anarhichadidae; genus Anarhichas; species Anarhichas minor. The sequence goes on along the minus strand of NW_027466492.1, from coordinate 1,225,132 downwards.
TTAGCAGAAAGAGATGCAATAGTTACTAATCCCAATTTATATAACAGTCGTGACCTGGTTCACAGACGTCAACATCAAACCTTTTGATTAACTTATACAATCAATCCTCCTCCTCCACCAACTATCTCCCTGAGCCAGGTTATTAGTTTATTATTTCACACGTTATCAGCGTGTACGCAGTCCCCCACTACCACAAATGATGCAGTCGAGATTTCTACATTTGAGGAGTTCGCAGTTGCGGAAAGCTTCAGTGTGTAAACACTTCAATGACTTCGACTGTAACTCCTCAGACATGCCTAGCGTATGAGGTGCGCTTGATTCATGACAAAGCATGGGGTGGAGATAGTAGGCTATTGCACTGTTACAGTACTGATCTTAGCCCATTTGCTGAGTTTTTTATTTGTTTTGAAGAAGAAATGATTTATTGACAGAAGTCAACCCCATATTTGTCGTTTCATTTAGATAAAAAGTTACATTGTAAGCATTTTAATGGCAGCACCAAATTGAGGCTAATTGGCATGCCTATTAAGAATGATGGGATATGCATATTTGTATTGAGTGCAGTTGTAGGCTTAGTAGATTCCTGTGTACAGTATTCAGCATAGAATATGAACAGAAAAGCAGAGGAACATGGTTGAGCTTTTCAGAGAGAAACTCTGTGTCAAAGAGGAGAGAGACCATCAATAGTTTATCATTTGCAGTACATTGAAATTTGTAACACATATTAATCATCATCATTTTACGTCGTCACTGACAGCTGTATTGTCACATATAAAATGTTACTCAGACACAGGGAGGGATTTCCACCCCATCAGTTACAGATACTGGATAATTAGAGGCTAGTACTTTAGTATTAACCTATTTTTACAGTTCAGTAAACCCTCTTCTGCTCTGAGCCTATTTTTAGGCCTCTGCTCGAAAATTGCATACCCATACTAAAAAGACTGTAATTCTCTAACTACAAGGTCTTTGAATAATTGTGATGTTATAATAAAGGTAACACTTGTGAGATTTGGTCAGATGTGTAAAATCAGTGTATATGTTACTGGTTAAGAGTAAATGAAGATGGCACACAGCTCAAATTGAAAAGTTTCAGGTTCGCCTGAAAAGAAAGCACAACATGTCAGCAGTCTCTATGCAAATATTTGCTTTGATAGAGTGAAGCATAAAAAAGTTAGAGAGGTTTTAGTACAGAGAGGTCACGCGAGGTCAAGCTAAATTGTCATTTTGGAACCAGCTGTTCCAGCTGTTCCATTGTACTTTTATATACTATATAACTATATATTTCACTTGTTTTATCACTAATAGTGTTCAATCTATCCAAATACAGCAGTTTGGCATCATTTTGACAGCCTGAATCCTCTCTGAGCCTGTTTCTGTCTGTCATCCATGGGATTTTCTTGTCTGAATTTCAGTTTCCTTGTGTGTATGTGGGCCTTTCTCAGCCTATGATTGGTCAATTTCAGACTATGACACCTCGTTCGACGCGTCAGAGTCTCAGGAATGAATTGGGCATAACGTGGGCTTGATTGACAGAATCGTTAGCCAGTAAAAATCAAAACCGCGACGCTCCTCGCCCTGCGTAAAATTCAATTCACCAAAAGTCAAATTCCTTCCCACAAGCTTGGTTAACCCCCCTTTCTCCAGGAAATAGATGAGAAGCAGACAGGATATACGTAGCAACAGTGTATTTAGCCGGGAAACGAGGAATTATGCCGTACCTTTCATGATTCAGCGTAAAGGTGAGGTGCTGCTAAGATTTATTTCCGGTGAAGCGGTTTGTTGTTCTGGCGTTTGTTTGCTCACAGCTCTGTACTGGTTTCACGGAGAGAAATTCTGAAGATATCTCTGGATTCTGTGTCGAATTGTCTTGCTTTCTGATACCTCGGTTGTCACGGTTGTTTTGGTAGCTCGGAGCGGAGTGTGCAGCTCGCCGAGTCATGGCGAAAAATACGTGATATTGTGGTTAATCTTCTAGTTGATTATATTAGTTGTGTAGAATTGTGTTTGGAGTTTGTAAAAATGGCTTAGATGATAGTATTACCCAGACCTATTTAATTTAATCTGGTATATAACATGTATACATGCATTATATTGGCTCTCGATATGTGCATTTTTTCGACGACATGTGCTACCTTAAGCTCGAAGACCCCAAATTTGGGGGCCTCGTGCATAACAGGTTTTAAGTGCATGTCAATCCATCTCTATGGAGTTGGGCAAGAAAAGAATGATTGTATGATGAAATGTAAATGGTGTAAAGAGTTTCATGTTGAAGAAAAGAAAAAGGTTATGGAATAAATCTGCTTCCGTGTACCAGTCCGGAAGGAAAAGTGCACTTTCATGAAAACATCAGATCCCCAGGGCGTCTTTCTGCACGTTGCAACCCAACAGAGCATTTCCTGCTTCCACACACTCTGTCACACAGGATGCTGAAAAAAACAAATACGAAATAAGGCTTCAGAAGAGGAGATTGAATTGCTGATTTTAAAGAGCACACATTGTAAAAAACAACAACGGATTAACACTTAATATTATGCTTTTTACCTTTCTGAGCTCGGAGCCATGACAGAGCCTTCATAGCCAGAAGCTCCCACTCTTCCTGAGCATCCATCTTGAAACCATGAAGCCAGATCAGAGCCAGAATGGTGGCCCACACTTCCTGGTTCACCTAATTCACCAAATCAAAGAATACAAAACAAAATCAAAAAGAACAAAGAAGATATAGCACAAAGGGAAAAATCTGACTTCCTAACAACGTAATAACTTCTGAAAAATACTTTCAAATGGAAACAAACCTTCAATAAGTTAAATTTCCCATTAAAAATAAGTCCCTTATTAATCTATGTTGTTGTATTTGACAGTAACCCACCGACGCAGGCTTGGGCCTTTCCACCTCCTCACTGGTCTTTCCCAGTGCAGCAGCCAGAGCTGGGTCCAGCACCCAGCAGCCAGCCGCCTTCTGGAGGGAGACCAGCTGCAGCAAAGGGTCTCTGGGTGGCTGTTTGGGCAAGCGGCTTTCTGAGGAGAAAGCTGAAAGATCACAGTGAGAAGATAAAAATGATCTCTGTGGCTTATTGGACTGATACGTATTTAGAACAATCATTATAGTTTTGTCTTTTTTCTTATTGTTTTCCTATTTGATACTGACGTATAGATACCAGTATATTACAGGAAAGAAATATGAGTGAACTGAAACGTGACATGCTAAACTGGAAAACACTGACTCACATTTCTCTTTCCAAATAATATTGTTGCTTCTTATTTGGAATCGGTCTTCACCTTTCATCATTACCTGCTAATTAGCTAATTAGCTATAAACAAAAAATACAGCTGACGAGCTGATGTCATTAGTTTTGCAAGTATTTGGTCATTAATCAAAGTATTGGTCAAATAAAAAGTTTGACTTGATGAAAGCACTGGATTTAAAGTCCGAAAATCACCAAACGTATTACATTTCATCCTGAGGGAGACATGAATGTGTGTACCAAATGACATGGTGATAACCCAACAGTTGTTAGCAGGTGTATCTTCAGTAACCTTACTTACCATTTAAGCTACATGGAACGTCACCAGCATCAAATGTGGTTCCCTTGTCCATCGCTTAAAGAGAAAAGGAGACGTAGAACATTACACAAAGACAACAACAGTAAATACAAGGAAGGGACTTAAATTGTGAGACGCAGAAATTCTCAAAGTATAAACCACTGCACCAGAAACCGGGGCAGAGTACAAAGAAAAGAAACAATTTAAATCATTATTAGTAGTAGTATTAGTATAAAAGGAAACACAAGAGCCACATTGGTCATTTTGGTGAAATATTCCTTCATTATTATTTATTCCTCTCAGCAGTCTGCCTATAAGTTGTTTTCATAATAAGTCCACTGGCCGCGGTCATCGCCATGCAGCAACGTGTCCCCCAATGGCATGTCTCTTTAATGTGGGACAATGACAACTCTAGAAGGATCTTAAAACAAGGTAACGAAGAAGGTTCTGCTGCTTAAAGGAAGCTCTCAATAAATGTGAGCAGCAACGAGGAATCTGCTGAGAGTCCTGGGCAATTATATGTTGCTTATGTCCAGGACTGCCAGAACTCCTACATACAGTAGTTCATGCTGTTTGCTCCGTGTCTATCCATGTACTGTCTTTATAGGAATACACAGTACTGTGTGTGAAAATCACAGTTACCTTGTGTACATTTAGTACTAAAATAGCTGGGAACAGCAAAGTCACAAGGTAGATTAGGGTCAGCTTTGAGGTTAAAAAGATAAAGAAAACTATATAAATGTTTACAGTGTTAAGAAAAAGAAAAATACGAGTGGAGCACAAGCATGCCTCCATGAAAACACACAACAGTTCAAACTTCCTAACTTGCTGCGCGATGCAATCGCATGTCTCTTACGTCAATGACTACCAAAGCACACTGGAGCCAAAACAACTCGTACTTTACATTCACTTTATCACATTACATCTACAAATAAGCAGGCAGAGCAATTCTGCCAGAGACATGTTTTTGTTGTTGTTGTTTTGTTCCCATCCATTTAGTCTATTTGGAGAAATAACTCAGATTCAGCTTTGGAGATGTTTACTTACTATCCATCACAGGAGCAGCACTGGACATCGGACCACGCCGACGCATATTACAGCTCTTCTTCTCTTTGAGGTAAAGAAAAGTATGAGGTCAAGATATGAGCCAAGACAATAACTAAACCAAAAATATCAACAAAACTACTGGTTTCTGAGCTTATTAAGACGACTAACAACAAGCAGTTAAAATAGTTCAAAATATCTCAGAAGTGTAGAAATACACAGATATGTGTTCCACTCCGATTCAGCTTTGGAGATTTTTACTTACGAGCCATCACAGGAACACCACAGGACGTTGGATCAGGCCGGGGCATACAGCCCCTCATCTCTTTGAGGTAAAGAAAAGTATGAGGTCAAGATATGAGCCAAGACAATAAATAACAACAAATATCAACAAAACTACTGGTTTCTGAGCTCATTACGACGAATAACAACAAGCAGTTAAAATAGTTCAAAATATCTCAGAAGTGTAGAAATACACAGATATGTGTTCCACTCCGATTCAGCTTTGGAGATTTTTACTTACGAGCCATCACAGGAACACCACAGGACATCGGCATACGACAGCCCATCATCCCTTTGAGATAAAGAAAAGTATGAGGTCAGGATATGAGCCAAGACAATAGCTAAACAAAAAATATCAACAAAACTATTGGTTTCTGAGCTTATTAAGACGACTAACAACAAGCAGTTAAAATAGTTCAAAATATGTCAACAGTTGAACTTCTTACATACAAACAAATGTGCACTCGCAAACACACTGTGAGCACGAAACAAATGCTCGCTCTCATCTCCGAAACAAATGAAAACAGTGATTTGTAGATGATCAGTGATGTTATTAATGTTAAAGCACTACATCACCATGCTTCTCTACATTATCATTCATGGTCAGCCAGTATCTAGTAAGTAGAAGGTAACTTCAGTTTTTAACTTTCTTGGAAACACTTACTGGGTGTTGGAACATTTCTGCGCACCAGAGGTCCTTGAATAGCTTCGCTGTTGTCTTTGTTGACAGCAATGAAGGCAGTGAAGGCACTGCTCACTCCTGATTGGACACTGAGCTCCACCACCTTCTTCTTCACTCCATCTTCCTCTCCTTTACGCTCTCTCTCCTCCATCTCCAGCGAGCGAATCAGAGTCCGAGCAGCCAACCTGTGGACTGTTAATCTGCAGAGAGGAGAGATACGTTAACACATCTACACACAGATGTTTATAATAAACATACTCATTACTTATTTTAGGGTTCATGTATTGTAGAGAAATAGCACGAAGCACTTTAACGATATTGCTGTGCCACAGGGATTCTCAGGGTTTCTCTCATCGCCACAGTTTGCATGCTTCCATTTGCAAGTTGACGTGTTTTATATATTTTTATGCAGCATTCTTGATTTTATTTGAATATAACCGAAACCATCTTGGGAAATGTTGGAAACCTATTATGTTATGAACAGTTACCTGATGTTTCATGTGACTTCAGATGCTTTGCAAAGTATTACACGCATAACAGGTATTGATTTAGGAAAGAAAAGGAATTCATTGTCTAGTCTCTTGTAGCGTATTTTTGGACTAAATGATGACATTTAAAGCCATTCTCCACATTGTGTGTGTCAGCCGCTGAGCAGGTCTTTAATGCCATGTATCAGTGCAATATTTGTTGATTAAATAGTGTCATGTTTCTCACCTCTTGCTACAGTTTTATTTGATCTAAATAATTAAAATAAACTCAACATTTGTAAGGGCAGGACCCAATACATAACAGTGCTGTTTTACCCAGTGTCCTCAGCAGGTTTGAGACTGAAGTGAAGCTGGTTCTGAGAGGGATGACCTGCCAGACTGTACTTCACCATCACACAGCCCTCTGAGGCCTCTGAACTCTGAGAAAGCATCACAGAGTTAGAAACCATTCATAGCATCATAGAGAAATCTAACCAGAAAGTAAGTTCACTATCAGATGTTACTGCTCCTACCTGTCCAGTGAGCTGGGCATAAACCAGTGACCTTTGACCCTGGAACAGTGCTGTGATTGGTGGAGAGAGAACAGTGACAGAAACTCCCTTTGGCAAATCCCACTTGACTGAGATGTCCACCACAGCTGGTTGCAGAGCAAATCGCAGCGACTGCATCACCTGATGAGTAAAAACAATTTACAGAAAGTTGGGAGAGGCACTGAATAAATGTATTCATTTACATTTCTTATTGTGTCGTCTGTCCTAATTGCATTTTTAATAAAATTGATACTGAGGCTGTGATGTCTTACTTTGGGTTGCATCCTGTCCGTCCCTGTGATGAACTGAGCGTGACCTCCTCCTTCCTTGGCCAACCCGTTGATGAGAGCAGAGCTGGCCCCTTCCCCAATCCCAAAAGAGAAACACCTGCAATACAGTAGTTCTGTTTTTAACACACACAACATCTGAACATGGGACTTTTGCAAATTGTGCGGGTTTTTGTTGCGTCACCTGTGGGAACCTGAATTGTGCTTCACCAGATTGATGACTTCTTTTGTGTTCCCCACCGCTCCGTCAGTAAAGACAAATAGCTAGGGAGGAGAGTTTACACATCACTCTGAGTTACATAACATCACACAGAACAAACATGCAGCATGTGTTGAGTCATCCAAGTATCTTTCTGAGAGCTGTGTTAGATTGCTGTTTCAGTAACACAAGTGCTGTTAATGGTACTTTCTAAAGAACAAGGTGTGGTAAGAATGAACCTGTTAGTAGGAGGTTCTCACTGAATGATATGATACTATTACCTACAAGAGATATTGGTACAACCTGTTGAACACGTATGTGTGTGTGTGTGTGTGTGTGTGTGTGTGTGTGTGTGTGTGTGTGTGTGTGTGTGTGTGTGTGTATATTACTTGTCTAGGTTGATTGGGAATGCAGGGCTGGCTGTAAATATGTTTGAGGGGCTTCAGGATCTCTGTTCCTCCCAGATTAGCCTTCATCTCCTCAACACTTTTCAGAGCCTCGTCCATGGTCTTCTGGTTGTACTCTACACTCTTACTGCCACCAGAAACACATGAATGAACTCATGGAGCAATGAACAACAAGTGACAATACAGGCGATAACAACATTTGTTGGACTGAGTGACCTGAGGGAGTGACTTACGGGAAGATGTGTTTGTAGCTGGACCCAAAACTGTAGATGTTGAAATAGCAGCCTAGTGGTACGCTCTTCAACAGGAGCAGCAGAGTATCCTTAAGGGAGGAGAGAGAAGATAGTGACGGTCACTGTGTGAGAGAGACACGATGAATGGTTCTATGATAGAAATAACACATCATTAGTACCGTGGCACTCTTTATACGTGCACCACTCATACTGCCAGATCGATCCAATAAGAAGACAAACTCTCCACATGAAGCGACTGAAGACATCACAGCCGGGGGGAACTCAGGGTACAGGCTCAGCATCACTACTGGATCACCCATCAGAGTGCCTGAAACACAGAGAAGAGAACACACATCTGGCTTTTTATCATTTATTCCAACATATATAACTCAGCTATTTAAATATCTAAATACTTACATTTAACTCATTGCATCAGTCTGAATGCAATGACCTTTTTTTATTTGCAAACACCTTCACTAACGGTCACTCACCAGGCTGGGAAGAGGCCTGTCCTGCCTCCACCACAGCAGTGGGCTGGTGGGCGTCTTTGTAATAAATCAGCAGTTCAACATCTCTGTCAAACTTGTGTCCTGCAGCCAACTTGACCTGCAGTTGACAAAACACACTCATGAATATAAATATCGTGATATATCCTCTAACAATCATCACTAGAACTCTACCTACCGTGGCCTGGGTTTGCTCTGTGTTGAGGTACTGGAGAGGGTCCAGGGGACAGCTGGACTCTACTTTAGAGACGGGACGAGGAGAGGACACTCGGGCAGAGAAAGACAGACTGTAGGGCACCAGAGAGGCTGGAACAGAGGTCACCTGAACGTTGCCACCTTCACTACCACCACTCCCTGTTAACAAGGTCAAAATGTTCAGACATGGAGCACCATCGTAGCCTTTGTTGCACATCATACATTCTCTCTCCTCCTGTTTCCTGTCAAACTGTCCAATAAAAGGTGGAAATGCAGGAAATAAAAAATCTTTAAAAAAGGAAATGCTTTAATCACAGCAGTGAGGAAGTAGAGGGATGAACATATCCAACATAAATAATAGTTACTAGTACAACTAGCTAGCTGCTCCGTGTCTAAATGCTAACGGTAATATGCTTATAATGGCAATGCTAATATACTTCCATTTAGCAGGTATAATGTTTACCATTTTAACCATCCAAGTGTTGTTTGTTAGCATGCTTACATTTGGTGACTAAATGGTCACCAACACCAGGTACAGCTAAGGCTGATGGGAATGTCAATTGTTGTGCAGGTATTTGGTCATAAACCTGAAAGATGTGACTTGCTGCTGACGACAGAGAAATAGAGTGAAGGGGACACAATTATCTGTTCCAAATTTCATATCAATTCTTCATCAATAGTTGAGATATTTCAGGGGAACAAAGCGATTGAATGACGAACATTTTATTCCCTTGTGCCATGCTGCTAGCAAGGATATCATTATGAATATTCAGCCCTTTGTTTTCCATCTTTTCCAGACAAAAGGATGTTTGTATGTAAACAGCGGTAGTCAGTGTGAACACACCATTTCCACTTCAGCCCTCTTTCAAAATACTGAAGTTTTTAAAAAGCAGCTCTTCAGGACAATACTTCTGTCGTCACAATGACTGATGCAATAAACCCCTCTGTATGGACAGGTGTGGTGCGCTCCTGATGAAGCTGTTGGCTGGTTTTCCTACCCTGAGGTTGGTAGCGAGGGTTGAGCACAGCAGGCAGACAAAACCTCAGCCCTTCATCAGCCTGCACAGCCAGCTCAGTGACGTACTCCAGCCTGATGGAGGCGCTCTCTCCTGGAGGCAGACTGCCCACACTCAGAGAGAATATATCTGGACTCTGCTCACTCTCCTCCAACATGAAGGCCTGCTGACCGGAGCTCAAAGCATCGTCATACTCCTCACGAGCCTAAAATACAGATGACACATGTGAGCAACGTTTACTGTGTTTTAAAGCTCCTTTGTGAGTAAGTCTTTAGTGTCCAGCTCACCTCCTTTTTCTCCTTCACCTCAGCTACAATGTGTGTCTGTCCAATCTTAGCACTGAAATGACAGACAGCAGCATCTCCAGGCAGAGGGAAGACAAAAACAGCCTCTAGTGGTTTGTCCTCCTTGTTCTCATAGTTCAGAGTGGAGACCACTGTAGCCACATGGTCCCTCACCTCCAGCTCCACCTCCACGCTCTTCAGAGGAACTGAGCGGGAAACAGAAGGACACGCAATGAACACAGACCGTGTGAAAACGTCTTTGTGTTTTGTGGGTGACAATACTTGTGAATGGTTGAGGGTACGTAAATAAAGTCCCTGAATTGCTACATTTAATCATTCACCTCTTGAATAAATGTGTAACTTGTGTATTCAGTTTTAGAGATGTTTGTAAAAGCCACTTCCTGCCATGAGGCTCAAACACAAACCTTTACATAGACGAACATACACAAGCAAATGTATTCACACACACCACAATCATTCTTGCACATGATGTATGAATTGTTTATGTTTTTTCAAACAGGGCTGTACCTGGTTCCTTATTTGTATTGAGCAGACCACAGCAGTTCACCATCGTGCCTGTTCAACAGGTTACACCGTCAAGGAAGCTAAAGCTGTACAAAAATAATAATGATAATGGAAAAGGAAATCAAACTCTGTTATGCCAACATTTACACACAGTCTAATTAGCTACATGCAAGCACAATATGATTGTTCATATGATGAGTTCTAACTTAGCTGGTATGTGTAACCTACATAAAAACCTGTAGCCTCTACATGTTTTTTTTCATTTATTTTTTAAACCAGTGTTTTGTTCAATCTCTCCCAGGAATTATGGATCATTACTGTAAATGGAGAGTCTGCATAAAACATGAAGTAGAACGATAACAGGAGGACTGAAACAACAATGTGTATAAAAGCAGCATTTTGGTCACCTGATGTATGTGTGTACACTTGGTTTAACATAACATGAATTTATAATCCAATCATTGAAACAATACATATGGTGCCTACCTCAGGAGTAAGTGTCCTCTGCTGCACTAAGCGTCCAGATATCAAATACGGAAGGCTTCTGGTTGTGCAGTCAAACCCAGGCCACGCCTACAGCTTAAGCAGGTGGGGTTTTCCCGTCACGAGCCACATAACCCTTAACAAAACATACTCAGGAATGCTGCTCGGCATGACGTCACCTGCACAGCAGTGGACGGCAGACCGGTTGCGTATGTTTTCGTCTTGAAATGGGTTATAGTTAGTTACCAATAAAACCCCCAAACAAACCTGTTTGGCTCTTATTTTGTTGTGTACGGTTTCTCACATGTGCGCATGCGCAGTCTGATCTGCAGTGTTTCTTCACATTGAATACACATCCCTCATATCTGTGTTTCATGGGAAGTCAGGTAATGGTTTAAATATTTTGAGAAACAAATGTTAATATTACAAGAATAAAAATCTACTAACAGAAAAACACTTTTGATAAGGCATAAATGTCACTACTGTGTGTTATTGTCCACACAAATGTAAACCTCACCAACTCTGACAAACCACAGGCTATAGATCCACTTCATCATAAACAGTCAAACCAGCAGTGTTATTTGAGCTAGTGAGCCATAACTACACCAACTTGTAAATTGTAAGCAACCAACTCAAATCTTAAATCAAATGCAGCTCAATATTTCATCAGTACTGTCTCACAGGTGTGGAGCAGCTGATGACATTATCCTTATCGGTTGTAGAAATATAACATCAACTTGTATCAAAGAATTTGCACAACAGAGTGCCAATAGTTTCAGATAATATCGGATAATACTGTGGAAATATCAGCAAGTATGATTTTAGTTTCACTAAGTTGTTGTTTGTCTCATCGCTGCAGTGATCATAGCTGTGCTGTGAGAAGCCATGGTGCGCCTCACTATCTGCCTTCTCCAGTCACCTCACCACCACAGACAGCGGCCTTATTGATGGCTGTCAGGGTCAAGCGGAGACGGTGGGCTTTTTAGGAAATAATTACTGAGGTCCGGACCTCGCCAGTCAACCAGGCGATTCTGCTCCTCAGTCTCTCTGTACATGTGTGCAAGAAGAAAATGCAAACTTTAAATTTATATGTGTTTTTTATGGTCCGGTGATGAAGTACACAACAAGAACTAAAGAGCTCCGGTAGTCTCTCGTGGAGAACAGAGCCGACTGCAGGATTCAACCCTAAACTGACCATGTGAGCCACAACAGAGTTTATCATGTTAACTATGAACTACACAATAACAGCATTCTCTTCTCCACATGCTGACTGTCCGTCTTATTAACAACAGAACCACCGTGACTGGGATTTCATTTTCATTAAAGCCCCACTCACTTAATTGGAATGAATTTAAACCAATATGTGCGAAAGTATATTAATAACATTGCAGAAATGTATTTTGCTTTGCGAAGAGACTAATCCTATTTCATATTAATAACATTACCTAATTCACAGCAGTCAACATCAAACATTTAGATAAGTGACAGTACAGGAACAGCTTTTCTATCAGTCAAACTTTCGCTGCTTGACTGAAGATGAATAATTGATTATTATTTCACATGTTATCAGGGGAGAGCGCGAACGCAGTCCCCCACTATCACAAATTATGCAGTCGAGATTTCTACATTTGAGAAAGAGCTCGAGTCTACAGTCGTGCAATGTCTACAGTGACTGTAGACATTTACGCGTCCTCATTGGTCAGTTTGACTGTGGACTACCAATTGGATCGGAGGAACCGACTGCAGACCACCAATCACAAGTTGACCTGCAAATCTTGAATACGTCAAGTTAGAGTTGCGAATCTACCCACAGCGTTGACCCTGCAGTAATTCTGGTAAGACTGAAATATTTTTGTCTTTATAATTATTTATACAGAACACTGTTTATACTGCACAATTGTCTTTTGGTCGGGTGGAAAAAAACGGACATATTGTTAACGTTAGCTAGCTAGCTAAGACTTCGCCGCTAGTTCACGTTTAGCAGCTCTCAATAACATCTCTTCGAAATTGTATTACTGTCAACATCCATTTTATCTTGCGTTAACCCATTAACTCTTGCATATACGGTTCAAATCCTGATGCTCGAGTACGGGCCGGTAAGATAACGTTAACGTTATCTAGCGTCCCTAAATATAACCTCTTAAATCAGTATTACGAATGCCAAATATTCTTTGCATCCAAAAACAGGCCCTCATTAATCAATAGATAACCAACTATTAGCCAGTGTTCCAGAGACAGTATTTTTGAGGGTTTAAATTCGTTCTTTTAATAATTTATGTGCTGTCATAAACACCTGCTTGCTCGGGTGTTTATTATCCATCTAACGTTATATTATTAAAGACAAGAGAATGTATGAACTACAAAGACTTCTGTCAGCGTGTTTTTTGTCTCCGTTGCTGTGGTTATGACGGGAATATGGAATAATAGAAGATCCATATTTCTGATGTCTTACTCTTAGTTTTGCCATGAGTAAGAACATGAAACTTATCCAAAGGGAAGCTGAACAGTTGATCAAATATCAGAGGAATCAGTCAGTGTTGTAGGCTCAGGAGTTATGAGATATGATATATGAGTTAACGTTATAAGAACTCTCCCTCAGAGATCTCTAATCTAATCTGTAATCAGCAGTTGTCATCCTGCTCTGACACTTCCTCTTCCTCCCTGGGTGCTAAAAGCATATATCAATGGCCTGTTGTACGTTCATTGTTATATTAGTAATGTATTATTATAATATAACAATATCTAATATTATAATAATAATATTTTGTTGTTGTGGTTTTACTCCACAAGTGTATTTGAGCTACATTTGAACTTACCGCCTTTATATGTCAACTTTTCAACAGGAGGATGCCTGCAGTCCAAACCCCCTTCCTGGCTTCGAAAGGTTGGAAAAGTTCGGCTCTGCTCTGCTGGAGGTCAGCCTGACAGAGGACAAGCTGACTCTCACCACTGAGCAGAGGAACACGGTCCTTGAAGCCTGGAATGCAGTGGAGGAGCACGACAAGCAGCCGCAGCAGTTCAACCAGCTGTACAGAACACACTAGGGCATCACCCTCTACTGCCACACACAGAGGGACCATCTTGTTGATGCTGCTGTGATCCAGAGGCTGAAGATGGCTAAGCGCTACGCACCAGCTCAACAAGACATCAGTGCTCAACAGGCCCACGTACACGCTGGTGAAACTGCTGTGGTCTCACCTCAAGGGTCTCGCAGCATTCCTGAGAAGAGCACCATCTAGAAGGCCTACGAGAGAATCCAGCACCGGATTCTGGTGGAGGATCCAATCCTCTGCAAAGCAGGCATTCCTCTCCCTAAAATAAACATTAAGACAGTACGGGACTTCATCCGTCGTCAAGAGCGTCTTCTTAACCTGCATGTCACTAAACAGTCCTTCACTGTCACAAAAACCACCTCCATCTCATCTGCTGACCTCCCTCCAGCACCACACCAGCCGGCAGTCCTCCCTCCACCACTCTACTCTCTGATGGAGTATGTGCCCACACCCAGCACGGCAGGGACTAAAGTGTTGAAGGGAAGGACGGACATAATCATGCCACTCTCCCAGCCTCAACCACCACTGCCACTTGTGCTACCGGCAGTTAGAAAACCCTCTGCCGCCTCTACCATCAGCAGACCTGTGCCCTCCCTCTCTGCATCCACAGCAACCGCTGAGACTGCTGGCCCCTCCACACGGCCATACTGCCTGCTCCTCCTCCTACATCAGTCCCTACTACTCTGCCCACAATGTCTGCTCCTCATGACTAACTGTTGTGCTGTGGTGTTGTTAGCAAGCATAGTTTAGATCTTCATGTACATATTGTCGTCTTCTTTTTTATGACTGCACTGTTTTTCTTATTGTTCTCCATTTCATGCACTGTATTCAATAAAGTGTTAAGTGTTACAGTAACATCGAGTTGTGGAATATCAATTAATGAATGCAACAACAGGGGTGCGTTTGTTGTCATCAACAACAGGGACACGGATATATAGAGTTCCAGATTACTTACATGTCAGAGCACATGCCTATATTACAATGATATCAGATCATTTTGCAACAGAAACATTAAACAGACTCAGAAAATATAAAACTACTTCTAATTAGCCTCCCAGGTGTCATAAGGGAATTTAAAAAGACAGAAGTGACAAATGTAAACAAACAGCATTCTCTCACATGTATCACTTTGATTTTAAATAAGATGTATTTCATTGAAAAGAACAGTAACCTGAATAAATGACACAAATATACTTGAGATTCTCTATTTATAGCACCATTCTATTATAGCTTCAACAGGTATCACAATAAATAGCTGATTACAATCTGAAATGGACAATTTTACACACATGGAATCAATCCAGATGATGACAACAGTGTGTGCAACATCTACTTTGAAAGGAGGTGAGGCGTGTTCTAGACTCCTCCTGTGGACTCCTTCATATTCCACACGTGGGAATCTTGTGTGCATATTTTCCGGTGGTGGGGACTCTGTTGACGCTCTCTCCTGTAAACACAAAGAAAGTCTTAAAGATCTTTATGTATGAAGGGACACGTCTAGCAGCTGCTGGACCAATGTGCAGATTTCTGTTTTCAGATCTTGTGTATTGTGGTGCATGTATGACAATAATCATGAAAGAAGTCATTGTGATACACAAACTAACATGTACTTGCAGTAAACAGTGGTACATGATTTACAAACACATTGAGAATCCGGTGAGGAATAACAGCATTCCTCTGGCTAGTGTGCTCCGTAATTAGTATATTTGGCGGATAGAGGTCTACTACATTATAATCTATATACTGATTTCTTTAATAGTAACATTCTGCTGCTGATACAACAGTTTGACAACTTGGGGGAGCCAAGATCCATTCTACCTTCTCTGATTCCTCCGCTGCAGATTGACCACTTGATGCGCCATTACACATTCACAATACGCAGACTGTCCACACGAGGGCGCCACTGATTGATTCTTAACTGTGATCAATGACGCTCCGGGTGAATGCACCATGTGAGGCTTAGACAAGACGAAGCTAAATCAAACTGCAATCAAGAGTCATTTGATCCACATTTGAAATTCAGAAGAAAGAATAAAATCAGACATATGTTTCTCCATTGACTGTAGGTTCCCTCACATTCCAACCACTTCCTGTTTCTTTGTTTACTGCTGGTGTGCTACTGACATACTGCCATCTATTGGTCTGGAGTGTGAACAACACTAGTCTAGCAAATATAAACAATATTGTACAACAGAAAACTCATCATGAAATAATTACTGAGGTCCGGACCTCGCCAGTCAACCAGGCGATTCTGCTCCTCAGTCTCTCTGTACATGTGTGCTAGAAGATAATGCAAACTTTATATTTATATGTGTTTTTTATGGTCCGGTGATGAAGTACACAACAAGAACTAAAGAGCTCCGGTAGTCTCTCGTGGAGAACAGAGCCGACTGCAGGATTCAACCCTAAACTGACCATGTGAGCCACAACAGAGTTTATCATGTTAACTATGAACTACACAATAACAGCATTCTCTTCTCCACATGCTGACTGTCCGTCTTATTAACAACAGAACCACCGTGACTGGGATTTCATTTTCATTAAAGCCCCACTCACTTAATTGGAATGAATTTAAACCAATATGTGCGAAAGTATATTAATAACATTGCAGAAATGTATTTTGCTTTGCGAAGAGACTAATCCTATTTGATATTAATAACATTACCTAATTCACAGCAGTCAACATCAAACATTTAGATAAGCGACAGTACAGGAACAGCTTTTCTATCAGTCAAACTTTCGCTGCTTGACTGAAGATGAATAATTGATTATTATTTCACATGTTATCAGGGGAGAGCGCGAACGCAGTCCCCCACTATCACAAATTATGCAGTCGAGATTTCTACATTTGAGAAATTCGCAGAGGTCAGCTCAGCCGGTATGTGCAATGGCTAAGCCTCGCCCTGGGTGAACCACCTTGTTGATCATGGTATCTCCCCTGCCAGGTAAGTATGAGTTGTACAGATCTGAGGCAGGGGAGTCTTTCACAGACACACCATGCTGACTGGTGGTGCTGACAACATAGAGATGACCAAAAACCAGATACTGTAAGAGGTCTAAGAACCTACAGGAATTTAATATAGAGTAACGTCATGTGTAATAGGGTTGATGAAGAATATTTACATTTTACTTGAGAAATAATAGTTACGTTTCCCATCATGCAGCATTGCATGATGGGAAACGTAACGTATTTTCATATCAAAAGCCACCTAAAATCACCAACTGTATCTATTTATCTCCAACAAATGAGAAACAGCTCAACAGAAAGTTTAGATGAGACGAAGCTAAATCAAACTGCAATTAAGAGTAATTTGATCCACATTTGAAATTCAGAATAAAGAATAAAATCACACAAATGTTTCTCCATTGACTGTAGGTTCCCTCACATTCCAACCACTTCCTGTTTCTTTGTTTACTGCTGGTGCGCTACTGACATACTGCCATCTATTGGTCTGGAGTGTGAACAACACTAGTCTAGCAAATATAAACAATATTGTACAACAGAAAACTCATGATGATTACCTTCATGAAGGAAGGATTTATTGCTACATTAGGTTTAGCTAGGCAACTTAATGAACTGACAACTGGTTGTATATACACTAGGTGTCTCTGTGTATGGCTTACTGCAAAATCATAATAATGATAATAATGGTTCAGATACTGAGATAAAGAATATATACATATACACGCACACACAGCGTTTCTGAGAGAACACACTAGAGAAAAATGAGCAGTACTATGAAGCCTAACAACAGATTCAATCAATGTAAGTATATAAGTTAATGTTTCTAAATGTTCAGCACTTTTTACATCAATCTCCTTTTCTCACTCACCAGTTCAATGTCTTTAACAGACACATACATGTAACGTCACAGCTAAAGCACGCATATTCATTAAACTGTATTATTGCTACTTTCAATATTAACTCAATATAACAACATATTGTCTCCATATTATTTATTTTGAACAGCATTAGGGGGTGCACCGTTCCTGGAGGTTCTGCAATACCAGGTCGATGCGTGGAGTGGACGGAGCAAGCCCCTATTCCATCTCCCTATTCCAAAAATCAATTTAATATATGGTCCCCGGGTAGGGGACGTATCAGATATTAAACTGATAAGAACAGATACTACACTTGATCTTAGCCAAAAGGCCGAGAAGCGATACCGGTACAGAGTCGGAGGTGAGGAACTCACTATCCGCACAGTCAACCTCACTGACGGGTCGGGAACTCAACTACAACGTTTGAATCACATATGAAACAAGGACATTGTACAATAGTAATAATGTCCCACTGGTGATGTGTAGTTTGAGATATATTTATATTTAACTTGTGTTCGCAAATGCGTCTTCTTGTTTCTGTCTGAACACGTGGTACGCTGTAGTCCAATCAGGAAGTAGAAAAAAACGATCGCTGGAATAAATATTGTGTTTCTACAAGTATATTCTTTCTTAAATAGCGTGTAACGAACTTGTTCCGTTGATAAAAGTTATGTTTTTACGCTTCAAAACTCACTTCACGACAACAAACACAGCTGTGTCTCTAGTGGAGGAGAGCTAACAGCACATTTCACCTCTTCAGCCTCACACACACAGTTAGTGATGAAAACACAGCAACAACGGTGTCTTCTGGGACCTCAGCTAGCAGAGGCTTCTGGAAACTAAATACTCAATGCCTAAAAAATACAGATTTATTAAAGGAGCTAAAACAGGAAATACAAAAAATAACACAATTAAAAGTTCTAACCAAATCTAATATTAAATGATGGGAAATATTAAAATATAGAGTGAAAGATTTCTTCAAATTCAAATGCAGAGAATTAAATAAAGCGAAAAATATATATTATGATGAATTAATGAAGCAACACATTAGTCTGAAACAGAAGAAACAAAAAACTACAGTAGATGAAGAAACTATGACAAGTATTAAGAAACAAATAAACAACTTTAATGATGAGTTATTATATAACGTTTATAAACAGTCAGACTTGGATAGCAGAGGGAATCCAATTCATGCTCTGAAATAAAGTCAAAAACAAATACAAGATAAATGCATTAAATGTATAAAAAACCATGAAGGTGATACTTTCTGCTGTGAAAAGGAAAAAAGAGAAGTAATCAGAATTCAGTGTGTCAATGCATATAAAAGAATAGACAGATGTAGGCTGTGTCAATATTCTGCTGGAAACAATGCCTTCATACAGCGACTTAAACTTCACTCACCTTAGTGGAGAGATAAGAAGAGAGGAAGTGATGGAGGCCATCCAACAACTTAACGTCAGTAAAAGTCCTGACGGTCTGCCCACTGAGTTCTATCAGTTCTATAATGAAGACGTTTTAAACCTCCTCACTGCTGTGTGCAATGAAGGTATAAACAGCGGATGTATGGGAGACTCCTTTCATCAAGGTGTTTTATGTTTATTGTTTAAAAAAGGTGATGATGCTGATTTAGATAACTACAGACATCTAACTATTATCAATACAGACTATAAGATTCTTGCTATTCACATAGTGAGATGTCTGTACGTTAAATCAAATATCTGTGTAAATGTAAATGTAGTTTTAACTGAAGCCTTTCAAGTAGAGAGAGGAGTGAAGCAGGGCTGTCCTCTAAGTGCTGCTCTATACATCCTCGCCATTAATCCTCTAATTAAAAAAATAAACTCGGATCATCCAATTTCAGGTTTAAGTGTCGGTCATATGCCCAAAGTTACAGCCATCGCATACGCTGATGACATTACTGTCATCATAAAAAACCAGTTGGAGATGGATGCTTTAACTAACAACCTAGCTCTGTATGAACTCGCATCAGGAGCTAAATTAAACCACAACAAAACAGAGGGAGTTTGGATCGGAGATGAACACCATCAATGTAATATTAACATTAAAGTTAAACCAGGAATAAAAATACTGGGATTAACATTCTGTGACAGTAAAAGTAGTGAAAGAAATTGGGAAAACAAGTTGTGTGAAATTAAAGAAGAGGTGAAAAAATGGGAAAACAAAAATACTAATTACAAATCCAGGGAAAATATAGTCAAGACCTTCATCTTATCGACTGGCTGATCAACTCGTCCCTAAGATCCTCTATGTGGACCGTGGGTGTTGCCGGTCTCAGGGCCCAACAGCAGTGGAGACTTTGTTCCAGCCATGGGTGGACAATGTGATGGTTGTGCATCTGGATATCTTCCACTGGATCCACCGGTTTGACGCAGCCATGCGCAGAGTCTCACTGTAAGTACGCTGTGTTCAAGTCTGCTGTAGCCGGTGCAGTGCTGGCCTACAACCGCTCAGACCTGGAGCTGCTCATCAAAGCCTTCAGAGCCAAGGACCCGGCAACTCTGAAGTCGGTCTCAGACGAGGATGTTGTTTGCTGCTACGTATCCACGGAGCAGCTCAAGCACCAGGTGAGGAGGGTCACACTCGGGGCTCAGGAGACATTTCGGCTCATCCACCTGACCATTGAGGAGCTGAAAGGTCCCGCTGGGCTGGATAAGAGCGGAGTGAGCCTCTTCAAAACACCTGGTACAAAATATGTGCAGTACTCAATCAAATGTACTTCGTTACATTCCACCACAGCCAGTACCCTAAACACAGTTTAATTTGCTCACCTCAAGATGAAGGTTTTACTGCCTTAGAGGTGATGTGTACTACCTGTGTACTTATGTTCATGTGCAGTGTTACGTCTTGTGTTTTCTCCCCTCCTGCCCTTCCTTTTTCTCTCTCTCTCTCTCTCAGTTCTCCTAACAGATCAATTGGGTGATTGGATTCCACCTGTGGGGGCCAGTTGTCCTGATTGGTGATTGGCACCAGCGGCAGGCTGGCCAATCGGTGGAGGGAGAGCCACAGATAAAAGGCAGGAAGCCTCGGCGTTCAGGGGGACTTCATTTCACACTGTTTATGTCAATCCTGAGAACTGAACGTGTTAGTATTTGTGGTGAGAGGTTGCGGACAGTAGGTAAGTCTGGGGAACCCTGTACATTGGCACACATGTAGGATTTTCTGTGTCTAGATACACTAGGTTTATTGGTCGGTGTTATCTGTATTTGGGTTTTGGTCAAGCACATTTAGATGAGTTAGAGAAGCCATTTTGTTTGTTGATTTCAGAGGTTAGGTAGTTAGGCCAAGTTCTGTTATCTTTGTTTCAGTTGTTTGGCACGGCCACACCTGTCCCATCCTCTCCCAAATCTTGTGTGAGACTCGCTCATCTTTCACTGTCAGTGAGCATAATAAATGTTGTTTATGGTACACGAGCTAGTTGGTTTTCATTTGGGTTATTTTGTGTTAGTCCCTAAATCCTTCCCCTGGACAACAGAGAAGGGACGTAACATAATTGGGGGCTCGTCCGGGATATTTCCGTGGAAAATTATTAAATTAAGTTGGAAGTGATGTCATGGTAGTTAGAGAATAGAATAGCCATGAGTTTTGATTTACAGGACTTTTATATTAAGTCCAAACTTTGAAAGGATTAAATCATGCTGCAAGGATGATTTATTGTGTATAGCAGCCCACTATGAAATTTCAGTAAAAAAATGCCATGTTAAGAGAGAAATCAGAAATAAGGTATTAGAAGGACTAATGGAGTCAAAAGTACTAGTGGGTCCTAAAAGTAGTGTTTCTGGACAGGATGAATTTTCTGTTCCAGATAAAGTAGCACCTGCTACACCTCTGGGGGAAACGGTTGAACCTAAGGCTCCTCCTGCAACTTTGCCTCGGTTTAATCCTTTTTCCCCAGAATTCCGTGGATCCAGCGAGAATGCCAAGTTGAGGGTACGCCTAGCCCGCCTTCAGCTAGAGGCACAGGAGAAGGAGATGGTGCGTAAGGCCGACCATGATCTTCAGGTACGCAGGCTCGAAATAGAGGCTGAAAAAGAAGTCAAGTTACGGAAGCTTGACATAGAGGCCATGAGAATCTCTGCTGGACAAAAATTAACAGCAACTTCTGCACCTTCCCAGACAGTCCTTCACAAACCAGGGTTTGATGTTAGCAAGAACATTGCCTTAGTGCCAACTTTTCGGGAGTCAGAGGTTGACTCCTACTTTAATGCATTCGAAAAAATTGCTACTGCACTAGTCTGGCCTAAGGACATGTGGCCAATTCTACTTCAATGTAAGCTGGTAGGTAAAGCACAGGAGGTAGTGTCCTCTCTATCCTTAGAAGAAAGCTTGCAATATGATTTACTCAAAGAATCAATATTGCGTGCCTATGAGCTTGTGCCAGAGGCCTATCGACAAAAGTTTAGAAACCATAAAAAATCTGGTGAACAAACTTTTGTTGAGTTTGCAAGGGAAAAGGGAGTTCTCTTTGATAAGTGGTGTGCCGCCAATGAGGTAAAGAATAGTTTTGAGTCTCTTCGTCAGTTAATGCTGTTGGAAGATTTCAAGGGTGCTTTACCAGAGAGACTGGTGATATATTTGAATGAACAAAAGGTGACGTCACTGTCGAAAGCAGCTGTCTTGGCTGATGAGTTTGTCCTCACTCATAAAAATGTGTTTGTCTTCCTTCCGCCCAGACAGAGTTTCAGTACCACACCCCATGCGACCTGGTTTTGGCCACCCTCTTAACAAGGCTAGGGGACCACCGTCACCACCTCGAGGGGATCGTGAATGCTTTTATTGTCATAAGAAGGGTCACATCGTTGCTGATTGCCTTTCTCTGAAGCGTAAGCAACAGTTTCCGCCAACCTTACAACATCCAAAAGGCATGGGACTGATTAAAAGAGTGACACTACCAAAGTTGGAACTGTCAGTCTAAAGAGAATGAACCTGATGACTGTTTCAAACCCTTCATATCAGAGGGATTTGTTTCGTTTAGTGGGGATCCTAAAGATCAGCAGCCAGTAAAGATATTGAGAGACACAGGAGGCTCCCAATCTATTGTTCGAGAAGGCATCTTACCTCTGTCGTCTAAATCGTCGTGTAACTCAAGTGCAGTTGTTCAAGGTGTTGGAATGAGTTTCATACCTGCGCCTTTGCACAATATTAATGTTCAGTCTCCCTTGGTCAGTGGATTCTTTGAAGTTGCAGTTCTACCTGCCTTGCCAATTAAAGGTATCGATTTCATTCTAGGAAATAACCTAGCAGGGGGCCAAGTTATGCCAGTCCCTGTGGTGCTAGACAGCCCTGATTTAAGCTCTGACTCTGACAAGATGGCACAAGTGCTTCCTGATGTCTTTCCTGCTTGTGTGACTACACGGGCCCAGACAAAGAAATATGGCTTAGACTTGTCTGACTCTTTTCTGGTCACAGAACAGTTACCTGAGGTAGTTATGACTAAGGCCAAACATCAGCCTGAGGTCCAACATGCTGACACTGGGTCTTCTCACACCAGTCAATAAAGGGGAAAACTGCCAGCCACCAGGGAAGAGTTCATAGTGGCACAAAAAGCAGACCTCACCATTGAAAAATGTCATTCATCTGTTCTTAGCCCAGAAGAAGCCAAGAAAAAGAAAATGGCCTACTTTCTTGATGATGGCCTGTTAATGCGTCGCTGGACTAGTGGTATCTCAGAGGATATGGATTGGGGTGAGATTTACCAGGTTGTTGTACCTACAGTCTATCGTTCTCAGGTACTATCATTAGCTCATGACCACCCATGGTCAGGACACATGGGGATCACTAAAACTTATGAAAGAGTCCTCCGGCATTTCTTTTGGCCAGGACTCAAAACTGATGTTAGTCATTGTCGTACTTGTCATGTGTGTCAAGTTGTTGGAAAACCGAATCAAGTGATTCCTCCGGCTCCTCTCTGTCCCATTCCAGTAATGGGTGAGCCATTTGAGAGGGTGATTGTCGATTGTGTTGGGCCATTGCCAAAGACCAGATCTGGGAATCAGTTCCTACTGACTGTCATGTGTGCTTCCACTAGGTTCCCAGAAGCCATTCCGCTACGAAGGATCACAGCTCCAGTTATCACCAAGGCTCTGGTAAAGTTCTTTACATTGTTTGGTCTGCCAAAAGTGGTTCAAACAGATCAAGGTACCAATTTCAAGTCACGAGTCTTTACCCAAGCACTTAGAACATTGGATGTTAAACATGTAACATCTAGTCCTTACCATCCAGAAAGCCAGGGGGTGCTGGAGAGATTTCACCAGACCATGAAATCAATGTTACGCAAACATTGTCATGAGTCAGAGCGGGATTGGGATGACAGTGTCCCACTAGTTATGTTTGCTGCCCGTGAGGCTGTACAGGAGTCCCTAGGTTTCAGTCCTGCTGAACTGGTCTTTGGACATGAAGTTAGGGGTCCTTTGAAGGTTCTTAAAGAGCAACTGGTCATACCAGAGAAGGTCAGAAGTATCCCAGAGTACGTCAGCAAGCTCAAAGATCGCCTCCAACTAGCCTGCTCATTGGCTAGAGATGCCCTGACCTCTTCCCAGGCAGGGATGAAGAAGCGATATGACCAGCGAGCAGTCGCACATTTGTTTCAGCCAGGTGACAGAGTATTGATTCTTTTGCCTGTACCTGGTTCTGCACTTTCTGCCAAATTTTCCGGTCCTTATGTTGTAGAAAAGGAGCTAAGTGAAACAAACTACGTAATCCAAACTCCGGACCGCAGGCGACGCACCAGAGTGTGTCACGTGAATATGATGAAGCAGTACCACCTCCGAGAAGGTCAACAAGGGTCATCCAAAGTCCATGAGTTAAAGACTGAAGTCTCACCTATGGCATCCATTTCAAAGGTGAGCACTCCTGATAATGGTGATGAAGATGGGTTGGTGATGCGTAATGCTACACCACAGGGGGCAAGGCTAAGTAATACTGAGGTATTGTCCAACTTGCCCCACTACTTGTCTCATCTCCCTGATGACCAGAGAGCAGATGTCATGGAACTTATTAATGACTTTCCGTGTCTGTTCAATGACATTCCCTCCCAAACTTCTGTCATAACTCACGACGTTGTCTTGACTAGCCCTATGCCGATCAAGCACCATGCCTATCGGGTAAATCCGGTTAAGAGGGAAGTCATGAAGAGGGAGGTTGACTATCTAATACAGAATGGATTTGCAGTACCCAGTTCCAGTCCATGGAGTTCTCCCTGTCTCCTGGATACCAAGTCTGATGGTAGTCCAAGATTTTGTACTGACTTTCGCAAAGTAAATGCTGTAACTGTTCCTGATGCACATCCATTACCTCTAATTGATGAGATTGGTCCTGCAACCTATGTGAGCAAACTTGACATGTTGAAAGGGTATTGGCAAGTTCCTTTAACCCCACATGCTTCTGAAGTTTCAGCTTTTGTGACACCTGATCGTTTCTTACAGTATACCGTCATGCCATTTGGTATGTGTAATGCTCCTGCTACTTTCCAAAGGCTAGTAAATGCAGTACTGGGAGACGTTCCACGCTGCCGAGCATATCTTGACGACATTGTAGTCTATTCTGATGACTGGGTTGGTCACATGGATACATTGAGGGAGGTTTTCAAGCGTCTTTCTACTGCATCCCTAACACTCAATCTTGCCAAATGTGAGTTTGGAAAAGGAACTGTGCTCTATCTTGGTCAGCAGGTTGGTCAAGGACAGGTTCGTCCTGCGGAGGCCAAGATCGCAGCCATTGCGACATTTCCTGCACCAACCACCAGGAGAGAGCTGCGCCGTTTCCTTGGGATGGCAGGATATTATAGACGGTTCTGCAAAAACTTCTCCTCTGTAGCAGCTCCACTGACTGATTTAACTAGTCCCGCAAAGCCCTTTGTGTGGTCTAGTGAGTGCAATCAGTCTTTTGAAAGTCTTAAGAGTATAATGTGTTGCACTCCTGTCCTGGCCGCCCCAGATTTCTCCTCGCCTTTCAAACTGGAAGTTGATGCCAGTGCGGTTGGAGCTGGGGCAGTTCTTCTGCAAGAAGATGACCAGGGCATCGATCATCCTGTGAGTTACTTCTCCCGGAAGTTCAACACACATCAACTTAGATATTCCACAATAGAGAAGGAAGCTCTAGCAATGTTGTTCGCCCTACAACATTTTGAGGTTTACATTGGGTCAAGTGTTAAACCTATTAAAGTTTTCACCGATCATAACCCACTTGTGTTCATCTCCAGAATGTATAACCACAACCAGCATCTTATGCGTTGGTCTCTAATCATTCAAAACTACAATCTGGAAATCATTCATAAAAGGGGGTCTGAAAATGTTCTTGCGGATGCTTTGTCGCGTGCGCTGTAGAATCAAACATTATGTTTGAGCTTATATGGGTGGGGGTGTTACGTGTTGTGTTTTCTCCCCTCCTGCCCTTCCTTTTTCTCTCTCTCTCTCTCTGTTCTCCTAACAGATCAATTGGGTGATTGGATTCCACCTGTGGGGGCCAGTTGTCCTGATTGGTGATTGGCACCAGCGGCAGGCTGGCCAATCGGTGGAGGGAGAGCCACAGATAAAAGGCAGGAAGCCTCGGCGTTCAGGGGGACTTCATTTCACACTGTTTATGTCAATCCTGAGAACTGAACGTGTTAGTATTTGTGGTGAGAGGTTGCGGACAGTAGGTGAGTCTGGGGTACCCTGTACATTGGCACACACGTAGGATTTTCTGTGTCTAGATACACTAGGTTTATTGGTCGGTGCCTCATCTGTATTTGGGTTTTGGTCAAGCACATTTAGATGAGTTGGAGAAGCCATTTTGTTTGTTGATTTCAGAGGTTAGTTAGTTAGGCCAAGTTCTGTTATCTTTGTTTCAGTTGCTTGGCTCGGCCACACCTGTCCCATCCTCTCCCAAATCTTGTGAGACTCGCTCATCTTTCACTGTCAGTGAGCACAATAAATGTTGTTTATGGTACACGAGCTAGTTGGTTTTCATTTGGGTTATTTTGTGTTAGTCCCTAAATCCTTCCCCTGGACAACAGAGAAGGGACGTAACAGTAGTCTGCAAGACAAGTTGCCCCTCGGGGACATTAAAGCTTAACTTTGCTCTGTTCTACTCGACTCAGGTCCCCATTGTGCAGCACGGCTCATCAGGTTTACCTGATCAGTGGCATTGCTCGGTGGAATTCCGACAGGAGCTCAGATGCCGTGTTCGGTAGCAAAGTATGACAGAGGACAAGCTAACTCTCACCACTGAGCAGAGGAACAAGGTCCTTGAAGCCTGGAATGCAGTGGACGAGCACGACAAGCAGCCGCAGCAGTTCAACCAGCACCAGAACACACTGGGGCAACACCCTCTACTGCCACACACAGAGGGACCATCTTATTGATGCTGCTGTGGGGGGGCGATTGTGGCTTACTGGATAGCAGGGCCGTCTTTCAATCAGAGGGTCGATGTGTCCTTGAGCAAGACACTTAACCCCAAAATTGCTCCCGTAGCTGTGCCTACGGTGTAGAAATGTGATAGACTCTGAATTGTAAGTCACTTTGGATAAAAGCGTCTGCTAAATGACTGTAATGTAATGTAATGCTGTGATCCAGAGGCTAAAGATGGCTAAGCGCTACGCACCAGCTCAACAAGACATCAGTGCTCAACTGGCTCATGTACACGCTGGTGAAACTGCTGTGGTTGCGCTCACATCAAGGGTCTCGCAGCATTCCTGAGAAGAGCACCATCTAGAAGGCCTACGAGATAATCCAGCACCGGATTCTGGTGGAGGATCCAATCCTCTGCAAATCAGGCATTCCTCTCCCAAAAATCAACATCAAGACCGCACGGGACTTCATCCGTCGTCAAGAGCGTCTTCTTAACCTGCATGTCACTAAACAGTCCTTCACTGTCACAAAAACCACCTCCATCTCATCTGCTGACCTCCCTCCAGCACCACACCAGCCGGCAGTCCTCCCTCCACCACTCTACTCTCTGATGGAGTATGTGCCCACACCCAGCACGGCAGGGACTAAAGTGTTGAAGGGAAGGACGGACATAATCATGCCACTCTCCCAGCCTCAACCACCACTGCCACTTGTGTTACCGGCAGTTAGAAGCACCTCTGCCACCTCTACCATCAGCAGACCTGTGCCCTCCCTCTCTGCATCCACAGCAACCGCTGAGACTGCTGGCCCCTCCACACGGCCATACTGCCTGCTCCTCCTCCTACATCAGTCCCTACTACTCTGCCCACAATGTCTGCTCCTCATGACTAACTGTTGTGCTGTGGTGTTGTTAGCAAGCATAGTTTAGATCTTCATGTACATACTCATGCATTGTAAATAGTTTAGATCTTCATGTACATATTGTCGTCTTCTTTTTTATGACTGCACTGTTTTTCCTGATCTCCATTTCATGCACTGTATTCAATAAAGTGTTACAGTAACATCGAGTTGTGGAATAGTTGTCATCAACAACAGGGACACGGATATATAGAGTTCCAGATTACTTACATGTCAGAGCACATGCCTATATTACAATGATATCAGATCATTTTGCAATAGAAACATTAAACAGACTCAGAAAATATAAAACTACTTCTAATTAGCCTCCCAGGTGTCATAAGGGAATTTAAAAAGACAAAAGTAAACAAACAGCATTCTCTCACATGTATCACTTTGATTTTAAATAAGATGTATTTCATTGAAAAGAACAGTAACCTGAATAAATGACACAAATATACTTGAGATTCTCTATTTATAGCACCATTCTATTATAGCTTCAACAGGTATCACAATAAATAGCCGATTACAATCTGAAATGGACAATTTTACACACATGGAATCAATCCAGATGATGACAACAGTGTGTGCAACATCTACTTTGAAAGGAGGTGAGGCGTGTTCTAGACTCCTCCTGTGGACTCCTTCATATTCCACACGTGGGAATCTTGTGTGCATATTTTCCGGTGGTGGGGACTCTGTTGACGCTCTCTCCTGTAAACACAAAGAAAGTCTTAAAGATCTTTATGTATGAAGGGACACGTCTAGCAGCTGCTGGACCAATGTGCAGATTTCTGTTTTCAGATCTTGTGTATTGTGGTGCATGTATGACAATAATCATGAAAGAAGTCATTGTGATACACAAACTAACATGTACTTGCAGTAAACAGTGGTACATGATTTACAAACACATTGAGAATCCGGTGAGGAATAACAGCATTCCTCTGGCTAGTGTGCTCCGTAATTAGTATATTTGGCGGATAGAGGTCTACTACATTATAATCGATATACTGATTTCTTTAATAGTAACATTCTGCTGATACCACAGTTTGACAACTTGGGGGAGCCAAGATCCATTCTACCTTCTCTGATTCCTCCGCTGCAGATTGACCACTTGATGCGCCATTACACATTCACAATACGCAGACTGTCCACACGAGGGCGCCACTGATTCATTCTTAACTGTGATCAATGACGCTCCGGGTGAATGCACCATGTGAGGCTTAGACAAGACGAAGCTAAATCAAACTGCAATCAAGAGTCATTTGATCCACATTTGAAATTCAGAATAAAGAATAAAAACACAAATGTTTCTCCATTGACTGTAGGTTCCCTCACATTCCAACCACTTCCTGTTTCTTTGTTTACTGCTGGTGCGCTACTGACATACTGCCATCTATTGGTCTGGAGTGTGAACAACACTAGTCTAGCAAATATAAACAATATTGTACAACAGAAAACTCATGATGATTACCTTCATGAAGGAAGGATTTATTGCTACATTAGGTTTAGCTAGGCAACTTAATGAACTGACAACTGGTTGTATATACACTAGGTTTCTCTGTGTATGGCTTACTGCAAAATCATAATAATGATAATAATGGTTCAGATACCGAGATAAAGAATATATACATATACACGCACACACAGCGTTTCTGTGAGAACACACTAGAGAAAAATGAGCAAACCTATGAAGCCTAACAACAGATTCAATCAATGTAAGTATATAAGTTAATGTTTCTAAATGTTCAGCACTTTTTACATCAATCTCCTTTTCTCACTCACCAGTTCAATGTCTTTAACAGACACATACATGTAACGTCACAGCTAAAGCGCGCATATTCATTAAACTGTATTATTGCTACTTTCAATATTAACTCAATATAACAACATATTGTCTCCATATTATTTATTTTGAACAGCATTAGGGGGTGCACCGTTCCTGGAGGTTCTGCAATACCAGGTCGATGCGTGGAGTGGACGGAGCAAGCCCCTATTCCATCTCCCTATTCCAAAAATCAATTTAATATATGGTCCCCGGGTAGGGGACGTATCAGATATTAAACTGATAAGAACAGATACTACACTTGATCTTAGCCAAAAGGCCGAGAAGCGATACCGGTACAGAGTCGGAGGTGAGGAACTCACTATCCGCACAGTCAACCTCACTGACGGGTCGGGAACTCAACTACAACGTTTGAATCACATATGAAACAAGAACATTGTACAATAGTAATAATGTCCCACTGGTGCTGTTTAGTTTGAGATATTTATATTTAACTTGTGTTCGCAAATGCGTCTTCTTGTTTCTTTCCGGACACGTGGTACGCTGTAGTCCAATCAGGAAGTAGAGAAAACCGATACATATAATTTCTAATTTACAGACACGCTGGAATAAATATTGTGTTTCTACAAGTATATTCTTTCTTAAATAGCGTGTAACGAACTTGTTCCGTTGATAAAAGTTATGTTTTTACGCTTCAAAACTCACTTCACGACAACAAACACAGCTGTGTCTCTAGTGGAGGAGAGCTAACAGCACATTTCACCTCTTCAGCCTCACACACACAGTTAGTGATGAAAACACAGCAATGCAATCGATCATCAGTTATTTAAGTTACCGAAGACGTCCCGTTAACGTGACTCACAGAGTAGAATATAAACAGTGAGGTCATAATAGAGGATGCTGGCGGCTCTAATGTGTACTGTTAGCTTCTTAGTGAGGTCATCATAACATTTACAGACCTGACTGAAGTGTAAGACCCTGTAATAGCAGAATAAGCGTGGAGTAATAATTATAATGTGTCCCACAACCTAGAAACAAATACAACGCTGTCAACTACACTGGTCTGTTAGTTTAATAATACGCTGAATTAACTTGTGTTATAATACTGTGATAGTGACAAACATGGACGTGTAATTAAGTAACGTTAACTGTTAGTAACTTGTCATGATTCGTTCATTTAGGTGAAGTGACGTTAACCGGCTGTAATGGTTAAGTTATTACTAATGTGGAGCTAAAGCCAGCATGCCACCCTGACGAAAACAAAGTATTGACACGACTCAGTTTTTACTATGCAGAGTTCAAATGTAGCATAAATACATGACAGCTAGGAGCTAGCATTACTTAGCTAACAGTTAGCTAGCGTTAATCAAACATTGTTGTTGGGGTGAAACACCCTAAATAGCCGACAACAATTTGGCTTCCCTATAATAGTTATGGGAACAGTGCACGCGCTAATAATTCTATAATAAATGTCGAGTTATTTAGTCAAAATGAACTTACTGAAGGTTGTCTTCAACAAAAGCTAATTGTTGAGTTATTCCTGAGGCAGCGGTGTGTGAGGTGCGCTTGACCGTGTGCAAAATGACGTCATCTTTAGCCCAAACATAGCATTAGCTAACATTAGCTACCTCAACATTGTGATATTATATTGGCGAACAAAAGTATAGTTTGCATTCTGTTAAACCATTTAAGTAATGAACAGTACTTTTTTAACAAACCTTTATTTTCAACCAAGTTCAACATTTGGCATATTATGTTTTGTTGTTACGGAATACTATAAAATATTTTATTAATTTAGAAAATGTTGTGAAAAATAACAAAAATGCAGACACGGTAATACATGAAAAAAAAATAGTCAAGAAAGTCTACATTTGTATACCCAGCATCCCTAATTCAGACCAGACAGCACTATGGGACAAGAGATCTGGACAGAGAGTGACATATTTTGGAGTTTAGTGATGATGATGGAAGTCTTCTTTCATTACTATCAACAGGTCCTAGTTTGAGTCCTCACAAATGTAGCCCAGGGTTGTGCATTTTTTGAATGGGAATAACAAATTATGGGAAACACAATGACACCTTTGACAGTCTGAAATTATTTAAAATAATTCTCAAAATTAGTTTCTCTAATCCCATCCAGGATGATCAAAATGATTTAAAAAATAAGTCAGTAATGAAAATGTCATAACACACATAGCACATAATCAAGCATATGCCTCCCAAATTGAAGTGTCAGTTGACTGTGTGTTTATGTTCCTTGATGCATACGTGTGAACACGCACTTCCTGTTTGACATGTTTTACCAGGTGTGTCACAGCATGAATACCAGGTGACTCAACCTTTGCCGGTTTCATTTTGTGATAGGCTAGTGTGTCTGTGTATACAGGTGAGGTTTTTTTTCTTTGGGCGGTGGTGGTAGGTAAGTAAATTGAGAAGGATATGTGTGTGTCTGCCAGAGTATCTGTGTAGTGTGTGGGTGTGCGTGAGATCACAGGACGCGGAGTACATGTTTGCTCAGTAATCTCTGGCTGAACCTGTCTGTTAGGTGTGGGCTGGCTGGCACTGACTTGCAAAGGTATGAGGAGAAATCCAGCACAGTCCTGAGAGAGGAGGGGAACTCTAGCGCTTCTGTGACGGGAACTCTTCATTTCTCACAAAAATAAGTGGGGAAAGGCACACACAGAAACACCTGTACAAAGGACAGCGGAAGAGGAAACCCGTGGGAACGAGGAAAGGCTGTTTTGGAAGGACAAAGACAGAGAGAAGAACACTTCAGAATGTGAAATAACCCAGAGGAGATTCTTCTACTGCAGTTCGATCAATGGGTCTGGGATTCCAATGTGGCATTTCAGGCTCTGGGATGTACAAGATGTTGCTGTGTTTCTCAGCATCACATTATATATGTGTTATCTAGGTAAGCATTCCAACACATGTATATCATTTGGACTTCTCCATAGAGCTCATGTATTGGATTATTGTGTTAGCGAGCATGCCTATATGCCAATCTTATATTTGTTTAGAGCTAAATAGTTAATTCTGTACACATGACATCTACTGCACTTCTGTCCTGGGAGAGGGATCGCTCCTCTGTTGCTCTCCCTAAGGTTTCTTCCTGGTAAAAGTTGTTTTTGGGGGAGTTTTTCCTGTACCAATGTGAGGGTCCCGGGACAGAGGATGTCGTATGTGTACAGACTGTAAAGCCCTCTGAGGCAAATTTGTGATTTTGGGCTATACAAAATAAATTGAATTGAAAATAGAGTGAGGGCCCAGCCCTTTCAAAATGATCTTAAATTGAGAACCTGGCAGGAGTGCAAACTGGAGATGGAACTTATAATATTTTCTCACTCTCTTCGCCCTACCAGGGGTAAGTAGATGAGCAAAGCACAAGTCATGTACACATAGCGTTGTACATGTAAACACCAGATTGTCCTGGTTCGCACCCAAGTACCAAGTACACCAAAGAAAATCTGAATCCCAAAGAAAATAAGAAGCAATAGTGCAAAAGAGCAGTAACTCATGTCCTTGTAAATGGAAGTCCAGCTGCTCAGAATAACCACAAAGAAGTGTATTTTGCTTTAAAAAAAAGAAAAGAAAAAAACGTTCTTAAAATTAGATTTAAATATAGATTTTTCCCACACAGAACCCTGGTAAGAATTTTATGTCTGAAAAAAAAAAAGCATTGGTATTGTCAGGTGGAATTCTCTACCTTAAGCAAACACACCACAAGCAGAACCAGACCCCCCCCCCCCCGAAACTCCTTTGGAAATATTTGATGAGGGGCGGCCAGAACACACAGGAGGCCAATTTAAATTCAAATTGGTGAGCCTCAGCTTGTTTGACCAGTTTTATTCCTTCATGCCAGGCATGTAATTTGAAAAAAGAAACTCACACAGCAGCACATTTCTGGGTTTAATGCAAATGAGCCACTGTATTGGCCAGAAAAGGTAAAGGTGTGACCCATAACAATCATCTATCCATCTATCATATCTTGATGTGTATTTATCTGTTTTTCTTCTTCGCACTTTGGAAGCCGGAGCCATCTCCATCCACTCTCCCCAGAGGAGCCTGACCAGGTCGGTGCAGGACGATGTGTTTTTCTCAGTGGACATTACCTGCAGTGAGGTACCCACCATACAATGGAACTTTATGTCGGGAGCGGTGAGCCGCACCATTGGGATTTGGCAGCCGGGGGTGTACACCAACATAACGGTGGATTACGTGAGCAGAGTGCAGTCCTTCGACAATGGCTCGATGGGCCTGTCGGACTTGCGGCTGCAGGATGCCGGATACTACGTGGTCACCGTCACGGAAAGCGCAGGAAGCAGCAAGGATGCAGGCTTTGTCCTGAAAGTGAACGGTGAGTGGGTCTGGGCTTCTGCGTATTTCATTCTTTAAGCAAATAGATAAGAGTGCAACGTTTGGAAAAACCTCATTTGACTGCATTTTCTTTCGCAGCCTAGAGTCACAGGTTTAAAGAGCCAGCATCTAGCTTTTGGCAATAGTGGAATATAATATTCCATATTATTTTGTCATAAGTGTATAATTACCTGAAACTAAACATTGTAATGTTTTCTTTAGCTTAGAATAAGCCCTTAATATCTAAATAGAGTCTTCAGGGAGTCCTGCCATGCTGGACCGCCATGTTTCTACAGAAGCCCAGAACGGACAAACCAAACACTGGCTCTAGAGAGAGCCCTTTTGCGTTTTTTACGTATCACGAAGGCCGCCGTAGTTTCAGTTGCTCCTAAAAGTGGTGTTACTACGGTGAGGGCGGCCTCTGAGAGAGGCGAACGGCGTTACCTCGGCTTTGCTCTCAGGCCGCTCACGTTTACCGCAGTCTTGGAAATGGGAGGAGTGAGTGGAGGGGTATTCGGTTGGTTGCAATCTGCAACCACACCGCTAGATGTCACCAAGTCCTACACTCTGTCCCTTTTAAGAAAAGTCGGCAGACCTTGCTTTCACTCTTATGCCTGCTGCCTATGGCTGTCTGACTTTGATTGGGCCTTGCTCAACAGTATTGTGATAACAGTTGTTGGAATGACAGTTGAGCTGCCCAGGTTTCCCAAAATTGTCTGCGGCTATGAGAAGCGGGCTCCTGACTGGGAGAGTTACTGGTTTGATTCCCGGGCGGGAAAGTGAAAAAGCAGCACTTGCCACCCTCCTTCATTACCACCACTGAGGTGCCCTTTAGCAAGGCCCTAAATCCCAACTGCTCCAGTGGAGCTGCTCAGCGACCAGCAGCTCAGACCGTGGTTGCACTCCGCAGGAGGACACATTCATGATGATACTCCGGTATCTGTGGCGGTAGTTAAAGTCCAGAGTCACATTTTGAATAGTGTATGAGCCTTTGAGATCTTCAGATCAAGCAACTTAATCATTAGTAAACAACCTGAGCAGGATTTTAGTTCACAGTGTTAAAATAATGACACATGGAAATAGCTACATGTGTAATAACTGTAAGGTTTTGTTATTGGTGAGCATGACATAAGAATCAGGATGCTTTTATTTCTTTACATCAAACACAGTCTCCCTACTACCTCCTCTCTCCTCGCACAAGCTGGATTCCCAAACGTGTGTGTTTTGTGTTTGCATCTCTGGAAAGTAGTCCTTTGCACAAAGCTTTTTGTTTTTGTAACAAAAAGTGACTCCTGTGTCCCTGTCCTCCAGAGGTGCTATATGAGGATCTCCAGTACCTGTCAGTCTCTGCCTTGGCACTGGCCTGTTTGGCCGGCCTTCTCATGCTGGCCATGTGGCTGCTGGACAAGGCCTACAGGAAGATAGTGGCATGGAGACGCAGGAAACAGATGCCAGGTAAGACCAGGATGAAAACAATCAGTCTGTAAAGTGCATGGCCGTTTGTGACCGACCGGTTTGTATGAGACACCATCATGTTTGCACATAAGGCGAGAAACTTAAGGCAAAAAAAAAAAAAACACTTTTCAATTTTGATGTTTTGAGCTATTTTGCTTCCGTTAACATGAACTCTTTCTGACTGGTGGAAAGAAAACATGCAAAATACACATTTAGGTGTTTATGCCTCGATGACTTATTACAGCAGCTTGGGTAAATAAAAAGGTAGGAAAGTATATGGTGGCAAGTACTGATACTTTTCTAGACAGTAGTAAAATGCTTTTTTAAATGAGGACGTTCTATGCCGGATCTTCGTTTTAAATCATATAAACTTGTACATACGAGAGGATTGTTTGCCCTGGAGTTACCTTCTCACTGCTGCATCATTGTGTGAAATGCACAGACGTGGCTTGACGGGCGTGAATGTGGGTTGAGGTTGTGGGTGTGTCTGAGCACAAAGGTCTCACAGTTCTATTATTGCTTCGTTACATCAGCGTGTTGTCTTAAGTTACATCCTCCTTTCATGCAGAAACCGACGTGACAGAGCTGCAGCGTCTCTGATGGACGTCTCGCTGTGCTTTGGACCGGACAGGAAAACAAACCGGAGACTGTTTATACATTTTTTTTTTTTTAAAGTTAGGTGTGTATGTGAGGCTACATGTCTCATTTCTTTTTTTTTTAGCTGCCCAAGTTACTGACAGGCAGGAAGATGGTATGCCACTTATGAAAGCGTGTACCCAAGATGTTTACATTTGTATTGAACACACATACTTTTACAGCACAATGCTGATGACACTGGATTGAATGTAAATATATCCCTCATGACCCTGGAAAACAATACATACTGTATTTATTGTCGAAGCAAAGGAATTGTGTGATTTATTTTGTAAGCATATGGCCTCTTCACTACAATCATCCAAACTTGAATCTTGCGGTTTACAGTAGGTGGCCTGTAACAGATTTCTGATGCAGTGATAAAAGATGGAGAATCACATGACTACTTTTTAGGCTTTCAGAGTGAAAGAATAAACACAAAAAAAGACTGTTACTCGTTTTAAGAAAGTTGAGCTAAAACCTCAAAAAAGCAAGACTACAGAAACACATTCCTCACAATAAAAAATACCTGGAAGTCCTTAGAAAACCTCTAAATAAAATCCTTAATTCTATGATGATATGACAAATCGGCATACAGTAAATACATACAGACATAACATTTTATTTTGTATCCAATTAGTTGGACACACTCGACAACATCGCATTATCAAAAACAGAGCAGACAACAGACACACAGGTGGAGGTGGAGAGGGGATTATTGCAGTATTCAAAAAGTCCATGAATTGTATGGAAAAAGGTGTAATGGATGGAAATGTCACATTTGACAAAGAGGCCTTTGCCAAGGCTGCAAAGCTCTGTCCAAATATCTCTCTAGATGATCTGTGTTTGGTTGTCCAGTTCACTGCCGCTCAGCTGAATACAAACCATGGCTTTGTGTGTGTGTGTGTGGGGAAAGGAGTCCGCGGACTGACCGGATCTAAGGACAGGGAGTCAGCGCGGCCATGAGGAGCTCCATCTTGTAGACGAAGTTCCGTCCCTCCATCTTGCTCCAGTGGACCTCTTTGCTCGGCCCCCTGAGGTGGCTCCACTTGGCGTCCTGGATGACGTCGCTCTTCGGCAGCTCTTTGGTCTGGCTGCGGGGGAACTGGACCAGGACTTTGCACCCGCTCTCTGGGCCGTTACGCACTGAACAGACAGAACGGATACACACAGGCGATACATCAGTGACTTAGTCGTCTTGGTACATTGAGTTCATGAGGATATTCTGTATTACCGCAGTAGGATATTATCTCAAGACTACGTTAAATCATAATGTGATGTAGTGCATTCCAGGAGTTGTATTTGTGGGGAAGTGTTTGCTTTCTTAATAATCC
The DNA here is from genome assembly GCF_050575085.1 of Anarhichas minor. Classification (NCBI taxonomy): domain Eukaryota; kingdom Metazoa; phylum Chordata; class Actinopteri; order Perciformes; family Anarhichadidae; genus Anarhichas; species Anarhichas minor. Next base: position 1,187,745 of record NW_027466492.1, on the reverse strand, counting down.
CTCAACTTGTATGAACCTGTCTTTTAGAGTGATTTCATAGCTGAGACTGGGTGTTGCAATGCATGAGTTGGGCCTGAAAAAGCAACAGGTCTCATCTCTGCTGCGATGCATTTTGGTCAACTAGGGCTAACGTTGGTGCCGAAAATTGCATCACTTCCAATTCTCATGCGTTTCTCCCCGTGACTGTTGAATGTCAGTGCACTCTGTTGAGTCTAGAAGGAAATCCCTGTTGTTTGAAAAAAAATACACCATAATAGCCACAATAAAGCTTCAAAAGTAGCATGCTTGCAAGTAGCATGATTTTCTTAAGATAGAGGAGAACTTCCTATTTGGATGTTTGCGACACTCGTCTCACCTGAGATGGCGTACTCTCCATTGGGAGAGGCGACGGTGACGGCGGAGGCATTCCCAATGCTCTCCACTGGGCCCAGGCCCACATGGTTACTGAAGCTCAGGACATGCCAGCCCATCACTTTGGCCAGCTGCTGGACAGCGTGCACCTGATGCTGCGACATCTGTGAACGTACAAACACCACAGTGTGAAAATACAGTAAAAGTCCTGCATTCAAAACCTTGAAATAAAACTATGCAAGTATTATCGGCTAAATGTACTTTGAAGTATGACGAGTAAAATAATAGATTGTACAGTAAAATGTTCCCTGGCAGTGTTTTACTATTATATATGTTGTTTCTGGATTAATATTACTGCTGCATTAATGTGTATGTTGCATTTTACTGCTGTAGATGTTTTAACTCCTTTATATCCTGTTGGTTAGTTTAATCTGCATCAATGCATCATATTCTATAAGATCATCATGTTTGTAGCGTCTCTGTCCTGTGAGAACCTCGTATCTCTAAACAGATCAACAGTCCTGTTTTCAGCTTTGTGACGATGCATTTTCCAGCTGATCCAAGAGGCTTTTTAAAGAGTTTATTTAGACGAAGAAGTAGGAGGACTTTCTCAACAAGTAAAGGAACACTTCATCCTTCAGTTTAACACAAACATTTACACATCAGGAGATACATGGTTTTCACTGGACAGGACAGGGATGAAAATAAATTATTTACCTGTGAGATGTAGTGGAGTACAAGTATTAAGTAGCTTAAAATGGAAATACTCAAGTTAAGTACAAGTACCTTGAATTTGTACTTAAGTACAGCACTGGTTACATCCCCCCACTATTTATAACCAGTACTGGGCAACATTTAACAACCAAATCAATTGTGCCTCACTGTTTTAGGCCCAATACGCAACAGGTCTACACACACACACACACACACACATTCTGCTTCCAGTGAATACAGCCAGCCTCCACCAGCGTGGAAAGTTTGCTGTGTGGGAAGTGTGATACCTGTGAGAGGAGAAAGTCCTGCAGTTCCTGTTCCTGGTGTGACAGCGTGACGACGCGTCCATCTCTGTGCACCACCCTGATCTGCTCGACGCCGATGTTCAGCTGCAGCTGGATGGACCTGAAGGCGCAAAACATGTCAAGCCAAAAATGCGCCAGAATGAAGGACTAAAAAAATCCCCAAAAGAAATCACACTATTTTGTTGCCTGAATTTCACGGCTATGCAAGAGTCTCAGTACTATTTCTAGTTTCATAATGCCAGCAAAACTAAAAGCAAACAAGTATAGCATGCTGAAAAAACGATTTGCCTCCGATTACAACCCATAGCTTTCAATTTACACCATTTGAAACGTTGTTAAAGGGCCTGCAGACGCCCACAACGGCTCAGAAATACATTAGCAGGTTCTCCCCTGTATTTCCCACATTGTGTCCCACTTCCTGCTCTGGTTCTCCTTTTATCCTGCCCTCGTCTCCTCCACTTACTTGCAGATCTGCTCGTAGCCCTGAGAGGTGATGAGCACCTTGACGCTGGACTCGAACACGTCGTTGATATTGGACCAGTGAGCCTGGATCTGGGGGTCCTCTATGCGGCTGGCCAGGCTGTCGATGGTCCGCGCCGTCCTGGTGATCGCAATCATGAAGCAAGTAGGCATTACATCCTCAACACCGCCTTAACAAAATAGTTCAAATTACTTTTTGTTTTTGCTTATAATTGTATTTTCTGGAGATCAAACGATGAGGAACGTGGACAAAGTGTGCTGCCTTCTGGCCAAACGTGGCATTGCGAAGACTGAGGGTCATGTTTGGAAGTTTCATATCACGTGGATGGAGCAATGTTTGCTCACTGCAACTGAGCAAATATGACTCATTGGCAAAACATTCATTCATTCAATTCCACTGCAAACAGTGGCATGATAATTGTGACACCCCCGCCTGGATTTACATACAGTACTTCCGCTGGTACTTGCATAGTTGAAAGTGTGTCTGCTCCTAACGTTACTGTAATGTATGCGACACAGTGACATGACTGCTGCTAATCGGTTTTGTGATCATATCAGTCCTCGAATAAAAACCATAGCTGGCACAGCTAAAGGTACCTGCTGCGTAGGAAGATGTGTTTGGCCTGTTTGATGATCTTCTCCAGAAGCCCCTCATTCTGCTGCAGGCTAAAGATTTCGGCCTTGTCGTAGGCCATCGGCCCCGCTAGGCGCATGCGTTTGTGGCCAAAGGGGGCGCTGGCGGGATGCGGCATCACCACGGAGCTCAGCTGCTGCTTGTGGAACTGTAACAGAAACCAGGGTTGAATTGATACAATGTAATTGTGAATGAAAATACTTTTTGGTGGGGGTATTTATCATGGTCAGAATGTGGATGTATTCTAGCTTGACGACGCCAAACCAAATAAAATAAATAAATAATTAAAACATGAGCTCACAGATTCTTGTCACAACATCAGATTTTCTCTACACGGTTATCGTGGCCAAACGAATTCACGCTAACGAGAACATTTGACTATAAAATAACTATTTTTGGCAAATTATTTAAATTCAAAATATGAGTGTGGGGAGGTAGAGAGATATATAAAAATGATTTAAGAGGCGCTGGATCATTTACACGCTATTATAATATGTGTGTTATTAACATGAGATCAATACCACACCCTTATTCACAGGCAAGATGTCTCCATGCAGAGCAGCAATAAATGACAGATGAGTTTGCTTTTTGCCAAAGTTGCCATTAATAAAGACAACAAGGACTGAACTGAAGTAAACTGTGCTCTACAAACCTTACTTGTTAGATTACTTATATAATCGTTTTTTTAAACATTTTGCAGTTGAAAAATAAACTACTCTCACTGTGGTGGACAAACTACAGAATGTTGACCCGGTTTCAAAACATATCTTTGGCATCTCTGTGCTTCTCCTATTTCTGCAATGAGCTAACATTTGTGCTAGGCAGCGGCTTCGGGCAACATGCAGAGTGACTTCACGCAGCGTTTCACCTCTCTCATCATCTGGTGCAGATTGTGTTCCAGTACGTAAAGGTGGTCGTCCGGTTTGGGTTTCTCTGGAGACGCCCGGTTGTTCTTCTTCTCCCCCGTGGAGTGGCACAGTGAGATGGACAGCTGCAGACCTGGAAGGAAACAAACAAGGCGTGAGTACGTTTGTTTTATGTCCCCATATAGAAAAATAAATAAATAAATCAAAGCCAACTCCAGAGACCAGATAATAAAGTGTTTCATCTGTTAACAAAGTTTTGCCTTTTTCCCCCAAAGTGATTAAAACGCATGTGTTAGGAATAATATCTGTACCGGGGAACAATTGAACTGTGGATGGACTACTAGGGTAAAAACAGCTCTTCCAATAAGTTGTTTTATCGTCTTCCTTTGTGTTTCGGTATATTTTTTTCATAAAAGAACAAAAGCTTGTGAACACCTGTAAATTGGCAATATAGGTTTTGGTCCGTTGACCTTTATCAGGTTACCTGACGAATAAGCAGTCTTGTTGTTCTGGAATAATCTTTTGTTCCATCACTTTTCTATTTCCAACGCATGCACATGTCATTTGTCCACTTTTAAAATATTGTATACTAATGCAGAACTATTAGAAAGTAGCACAGGTGTATAGTGATGCACTTTCATGTTGAATATGCAACAAACATAGATCTTCTCATGGTGACATTCAACTAAAACCCGTCATGAGCGTTCTGACCTGGGAAGGGCTGTGAGATGATCTGATTCTTCACAACAATGTGAGGGATCTGGGATTTAATCTGGACAGCCTCCCTGGACAGCTGGGCGAAGATCTCCTTACACAGCAGAACGTTCTGAGCCGCCTCCAGCTTCACATGCCACTGCTGGGTACCTGGAGAGAAACAAAGGAAGACAAGACAGCGAAGAGATGACCATGGTGAGGAGAGAGGAAATTTAATAAAAGGGATGTGGAGGAAAAGAGAGCAGGGACATTTCAGGTGAGACTTACAATTACATTTCTACAGGCAGAGAAAAGTTCAACGCCTATCGGAAGACGAGCAATGTCATGTCTCCGAATATCGAACCTTACCGGCTTTGGTTTTCGGCGGCCTCCTGAACAAGCTGACGGTTCCCAGATCACCGATGTCTGGAGCTTGTTTCTGGATGGACACCTGAAGACATAAAAAGAGTGTTCCACTATTACAACTACATTTCTGAAATATAAAAAAGTATGGGTGATGATCACAGGTCACACTAGCAAGGAAATTGTAAAAAAAACAAAAAAACAGAAAATGAAAAGAGCTATAGCTGTACCACACAGGTAGTCCACCAAATAATTCATGCATTACCAACTCTAATATTCACCGGTGAAGCGAGTGAAAAAGGGGCAATTAATGAACTTTGTGGTTTCCTTCTCACCTTGATATAAGCAGATCCCTCCAAATCACTGGGGATCTGGACATTGAGGGGGCAGTAGTCCTCTGGGATCTTTTTGTCCAGATCAATGTCCGTGTTCTTGATCACCTCAAACGTGCCATGGTGTGGAAAAAGGGAGCCTGCACAGGTAAACGGTCAAAATATGTTTAGCTTGGGAGTTAAAAGTGAATAAGATTAGAATGCTTTTAGAGGCCTTCTCACCTGCGCTCCGGTAGCTCAGGTCTCCTAGGATCTTGTCTCCCACTTTGCGGAGCTTCCACTGGGAGCGGAGTCGCAGCAGCTCCGAGTTGAAGTCTCTCTGCCTCCTGTTCTCCTGGTTCTCTGCTACTGACTTGCTGAGCTTCTCTGCTCCCTTCAGCAGGAGCTGCGCTGCTGTGCCCAATGATTTCTTTTTACTGATCAGCTGGAACACCTGGGGGGTCTGCTCGAGGGCAAGAAAATAAAGCGTTGTGAATGGAAGTAAATATGCGAGTGAAAAAGAGAAGGTGCACAGATCTCTTTGAGAAATACAAACATCAGAACGTCATCGTTTTTGAACATTTCGTCAGCGTTGCAATAACACTTGTGTATCATCGGTAGGATCTTTACTCACCCTACTTCAGAGGTTAAAGGGACAGTTCACCCCAAAATCCAAAAGACATTTTTCCTCTTACCTGTCGTGCTATTTATCAATCTAGATTGTTTTAGTGCGAGTTGCCTGGTTTTGGCGATATCTGCCTTAGATATGTTACTTCAGATAATCCACAGACAATGTTGTGAGCAGTTTCATGTTGGAACTATTTTCTTCCTACCGAACCGGCCAACTGTATCACCATGCAGAAGGAAGAACAAGAAGATCGTGCTCACTCATTGGCTGGTGTAGTTCGGTAGAAGGAGAATAGTTCCTACATGAACTGCTCACAACAAGGTCTGTGGATTATCTTGAGGAACCTGGTCATGATTTCTGGAAAGAGACATTGCTGTTGAGTTTTCCAGATGTATGCCGAGTGCCATATAGTCCCATCATATTACAGAAAAGGCAGACATCTCTACAGCCCATATCTCCAACACTCTGAGACTTGCACCAAACCAATCCAGATTGATAAACAGCACTACAGGTAAGAGGAAAAATAAGTCTTCTTGATTTTGTGGCATACTGCCCCTTTAAGTGATCGTAGCGACAGTGCTATTCTTCAGCAGTTTACCTTGTTAGCTGTTGGATCCTGAGACACTGGGTCTAAGGCCATGTACTTCTTCTCCTTCACCACGCTGAGCACGTCGTGGAGCACACACATCTCTGTGAGGGCACTGCGCAGGTTGTTACGCACTGAATCCCAGGGCCAAAGAGATGGCTGAAACTTCACCGTGCCTGCGTGACAAAACCGCAAATCAGATTTGATACTAACAGAGAGGACAAAATCCATATGACTCGTATTATATACGAGTATATTTTATTTTGAATCCATCCACCTGGTGCAGGCTCACGGGGACTGGAGCATTCATTATTGAAGACAGGGAAGGTGTTTCAGAAAGATGTGCTATTTTACTTTAATGTGTTTTATTGTGTTAACTATTTATCATAAGATGGTCTGACTTGATAATGATGTGAAAGTCCTTAACTTTCTGGCTGTTACTTTTTTTTCATTAGTTAAATTGCCAAGTTAATGCACCACCTTGACGAGGCCATGCAGCTGAAAACATCAGGGAATAAAGAGTTTGTTTTTTCTCATGTGAAATATAATTTATCTAAATAGTGAATCAGTGGTGGATTATTCATAGCTGATGCCAGTCAGCTTTACATGACTTGACTCAGATTCTAGACAGTCCCATACTCTCCTGAGCACATGTTACCTTCCTCTTCCTCTGGCTCCTGCTTGGTCCACTCGCGGTCCCTGGGTTCGCCCTCGATCCCATCCTCCTCGGAGTCAGATCCCTGGCTGAAGTCAATTCTTTGTGCCAACTTTGCCAAGTTCTGGGACATGGACAAAGGGGGGACGTATGTTTCTGTTCCATCCAAGGCCACTTCCTGCACCTGCTTCTCACTGGAAGACTCGATGCTGACCCTCACCGCTGGACCACCAGACATGATGACAAGGCTGATAAGAGGAAGACAAGCAGCGAGATTAAATCATCAAACTGAGACACAGTGGAGCACAAAGCGCTTCAGCTCAGTGGATCTCTTCATTTGACATATTTTACAGACAGTTTGAATAAGAGTAGACCACACACAAATACACTTCATAAAATGTTGACGATAAATAAAGAAAAGGCCCAAACTAGAAAAACAGCAACATAATACTTAACGTTGCATATTCTTAGGTGTTGAATACAGGTATTTTACCTGTGGTGGAGTATTTCCACAGCGTGGTATTGGCACTTTTACTTCAGAAAAGGATATACACATTTATTCCACCACTGCTTGCTTGTTTGCTGGCGTTCTTTCCTAAATAACTGCATACGTAACTGTTAATACGGCTGCACTAGCTGCATTTAATTGTGTATGTCTGCGTCTAGCTAGCGAGACTAGCTAGCGTTAGCCCCTTGCTAATCTCACAGGTTGAATGGAAGAACCGGAGCTTGAAAGAAACGCCCAAATGACAACAACATATTTTTTGTGTATGTATGTCTTACCTCTAGTATGCACTAGTCACCACTTGTACAACCGGTTATTCACTGGAGTTGTGGAATATTTTCCAGTAGCGAAGTGTGTCTCTTCTCTCTCTACACAGAAACAACTGCACTCTGCTGCCCCCTAGCGTGATGCTAACGGGTTTAGGCGTCTAGCAGCTCTAGGTGCTTCATGTTATTTACTTTCATTTCGTTTTGATTTGAAAATATAAAACATTTTTTAGTTTAATACAATATAGCCAGGACAATATATTTTAAACCCACATAATATGGGTAGGAACTATGTTTAGTCAATGGTAAGAAACACGGGGAATTGTTATCATCACGGAACGGGTACGGCGGGCAGTTTAAACCACCGGATATGACGTGTGGGACAAAAACGTTCACGTTTTGTTTTTTTGTCAGGTTGGCATGGATTTCTGCTCTTAAACAAAACTCATGGGGTTGATTTCGTCTTTGTTCGGTAACGTCACCATTTCCATAATATATTCGAATACGTTTAACGATTTAGCTAAACCAGGATGTCCGTGGTAGTGAATCCTACAGCACAATGAAGCTAAATCTAACGAGCCAATATTAACTAGCGTTAGCACGGCTAACGGAGTTGCTAACATTACCTGCTTTTTGGTAAAATGGCCACTAGCAATATTTGAGGAAAATGAAGAGAAAAGTGGCCAAATTAAGACTCAGTCCGAACGAAGAAGCTCGGATAATACGAGAGGAATATGAACGGAGGAGAAAATTACGAATACAGCAGGTAAGCTAACGCCAATGTTAATGGTGTTACTAACGGAACAAGTTCATTTCAGTGATGTCTCTGCTTCACTTCATTCACTTCATGTCCATGATTTCTGCATGCCCGTGAATACAGCTTCTTACTGTATAATGTGAAGGATGTTTCGTTAAGAAAAATTGCCTATGATTTCAGTTTGCCAGAAGTTCTCTTCTGTTGTGGTTCTGGTACTGGTGTAGGTCATTTGTTCTGTGATATGTTGCGACATGCATTCTGTGGCAGTGAACATCACAGATTTGTCTTAACATGCCCATTTTCCTCACTATTGACATACGGGAACTTTGCTTGTAATCTTGGGTCTTTTTTCTAAGAAGCGAACTGTTGCTGCTGTGATGAAACAGCTTTGTCCTGGTTCAATATGTCGGGCTCATTTAAGAAAGACTTTCTAAAATACGTTTGCCGTTTTTGACATACCTTTATAAAAAGACACCCCTCTGGGTAGATTTCAAAATCGTCTGTTTTTTTAAGACTGAGTATGTATATATGTATATATATATTTGTGCATTGACTTCCAGGTGCGGGAGCAGCAGAGGTGCATCTCGCTGCAGATCCGCCGAGAGGTTGAGCAGAGACGGCAGCGTGAGCTGGAGCAGCTGGAGCAGCAGCTGAGGGAGGACTGGGAGCGACAGCAGAGCGAGAAACTCCACGCACTGCAGACGCTCTACCAGGAGAGCCTCCAGCTTGTCGGTCAGGGACACAGGAGTGCAAAAGAAAACGTAAGATGAATTTGGAGACACCGAAAGAGAGATTAACACCGAACAGCTGAAACCAAAATGTGAACAACACAATATAACAACCTCACAATAAGGGGAAAACAGTCTCCCAATCATTGAATTTTTGTTTAATTTTCATTTATCTGCACAAGGAACCTGACTTGGAAGCCATAGCTCAGAGGAAGGAGGAAAATCACGTCAAAGCAGAGGAGCGTTATCGGGAAGCCCTGAAGGAGCTCAAATCACAGAGGCTTAAAGATGACGAGAGGCAAAGCCGGTACGCAGCCTTCACAAACATTTGCCCGAAAGACGTTTACATGTCGGAATTTAGTCAGCACCGACTGAACATTAAGTCTGTTCATTTGCTTGTCTGTAGACCCATCAATGCCAGGAAGAAGGCGCTACACGCAGAAAAGGAAAGATCAGCAAAAGTGGCCAGCCTCCCACCGCCTCTCCCCAACCCCATTCAGGTGCCAATCAGTGATCATAACGTTACTATTGTCCTGTTGACCCGACAAGCCAGCTGGATTTGCTGGCTGACTTTTAGAGGTCACAGTAATAATTAATGTGCCAAATTGGAGTATGGATGTCACAGAATTAAGTTTGGGCAAAGTGATTCAGTACAGAAATGTGCCAGGTGATTTCAGATACCTGTTCACTTATCACGTATGTTTTGGCTCAGGCTTGATATCTCTCTCCATCCTCCCAACACACAACTAAGCATTGCTACCAATCTGTCCCGTTTACAACGTAAAAACACAAACTTTTTAAGTTGCACAGTTTAGGTTCTGGAAGGAGTCGAGGTTACATCGGCTTCTCTTGTTCCAGCAGAACATCGATTCCAAGAAGCCGTGTGTAGTGAAGAAATCTGACCTGAGTGCCTTCGCCACCACGCATTACCACATGCCTGAGGGCATAGTGGACAGAGAGGCCGACACGAAGCAGGTGATCCCTCCGATTATTGCGTGCACTAAAGGTTCGCTTGTCCTCCCTCCTGTCAGAGTTGTCTAATCTGTGCATGTGCCTACAGCCTAATGCCCACCAGGGAGCTGAGCTGGAGGTGAGGAGACTGCAGGACTTACAGAGGGAGGAAAGGGGGAGGAGAGAGGAGCAGCTCGAGAAGGCTCGCCTTAGAGGGAAGGAGGCTCTGAGGAGGGAACATCTTGTCCAGGTACAACTTACCGGTTACTGAAATGAGCAGATAGACACCAAAATGTGTATTAGCGAGATTATTTGCTCTCATGTAACTTGCCCTAACTTTTGCAAACACGATTGACCGGCAGCAGGACAATAGCATTCACCACAGTAAGAAGACAAACCGCTTCATGTACAGCTTGCAGTGGTGCATATTACTGTGTTGACACATTTGTCATCCAAAATCCACGTGCAGTTCATCCTAAGAAAATGAGTCGGTACTGTGATAAAACATTTCCCCATAAACATGTTCAGTAGTCTTGCATCAGAGTGCAACAAGGATTTAGGCTGTAAATATTAAGTGTGGGATTCTTCTCAAAACATACATCAGCACATGGGCAATTATACTTCATATTTTGTGCCATCGACAGATTTTTAAAGTTGGTAACTTTGATCATTTTGGGAGAGGTAAAGTGTGCACGCAAGAGGAATGAAAAATATGTCGGGGGAGACCCGAAATAAAATAAAATAAAAATCAATGAGGTTTGCTCAGTTAAAACCACATTACAGGGTCAGTCACTTGACACCTCTTCAAGATCTGTCTGTAAAAGGGTCTTACATATTTGACTCACTTGGTCCAGAATTGAGTGCTTTAAAAAAAAAACTGAATCTGTTTTCGATGGTCCCCTTCAGGATCGCGAGCGCTTGCTCGTTGAACTGGAGCACATGCAGCAGACGGACCTGCTGAGGAGGAGACAGCAGGTGTCCCAGATGCCCGCTCAGATCTTCCAGCCTCTCCTAAAGAGACAGGAGACGAGGGAGGACTTCCAGAGGGAGATGGAGTTTGCCTTTGAGGACATGTACACCGGAGAGAGGAGTAAGGACAGTTCAGCTGTGTAGTATTCAGCTTTGAATGTGTTTTGTAGCAAATAGTCACAAAACGAAGTACGTCATCAGATTCGAGAGCATCATTCTGATGTAGCCTAGAAGGTGTCACTCTTGTTAATACAGTTTCTTAAATCGTCATCGTATTGAGCTTTATTTGTATATTCACGCAGCAAAATAGCGTCTGTGCTTTGGTGGGCGATACCGCGTACAGGTACAGTTTTACTGGGGCCTCGTTGAACCTCGCCTGTGTCTGATCCCAGGGGTCAAAGGTGACCTGGTGTTGCAGCTGGTACCCGAGCCTCTGCCAGCTCTGTCCACAGGCAGCCAGGACCAAGAGCTGGACGTCTCAATGGATGGAATCGCCACACAAGGAGCAGCAACAACACAACATGGCGCTGAGCGGGAATTATCTGATCACAGTGAGGAGAAGCACCAGATACACATGAAACCTTTATTTATTCATTTTTAAGGGTTGTTACCAAATTGTTAAATAAAGGCTGTTTACACAACATCAATACATAGATCTTGGTTTATTGCAATAGATTATAAGAATTATGTAAATTCTCCAGTCAAGGACAAGCATCTTGAACAAGACCAGGCGGTTACCCAGCCAGAACTGCATTCAGAGGTTCTTCTGTACTTGCAGCGGAGTCCTCCAAACCTGCTCCCAGACGGGCTTTGAAGAAACTCCTGGATCGCATCAGGAGCCAGACGAACCAGTGGACTGACCACGACAGTCGCGGCCCTGCAGCCGATTCACCGACCGCCGTCACCGACCAGATCCCCGAGCGGGACACGACCATCGACACGGGCTCTCTGTCCAGCGAGGAGAAAGGCCTCCTGCTGCCCACGGAGCTCCCTGAGCCTGACCCAGGTAGGTCATTCACTGTCATCAACTGTAGTAAGATGCATCTAGAAGACCGAGCACAATGTGATTAAAACATTCTATTTTGATATTTAAAGAACTTGAGATTTCTTCTTTCATTGTTTTCATATTTTTCCCCTATTTACACTCATTTATTTGGGCAAACTCTTAATTAATAGTCATTTGTATTGTCAAGTCAATTGTATTCATATTTATATAGCCCAATATCACAAATCACATTTAAATCTTTAACAAAGGTTTATTTAATGTATTCATGTTAACAGTGGTGGAATGTAACTAAGTACATTTACTCAAGTATTTTCGTTTTCTGCTACTTTATACTTCTACTCCACTATATCTCTGTGGAAAATATTGTAGTTTTTACTCTACTACATTTATTTTAGTAAATGCCTTATTCTGAATAATAATAAAAAATCGAATCAACTAATACATTCATATATATTATAGTAGATTAAACTATCCAGCGGTATACGAAGTAATTTAAATGAGCCACAGCTTTACCAGCTGCAACATTAAAGGGATGAACACATTAATGCATAAATAATTATGATCCAATAAGTTCTGTAACTTATTCTGAAATGGGCCGTTCTGCATGATGAGTCACCCTACCTTTATGAAGCCTGCTTTAATGTTTTTTGCTAATACTTTTGTACTTCTACTAGTCATATTTAACTTGAATATTAATATTTTCAACTATTTTAAAATTTGAATTCTATGTTCAAAGTGCTGTCTACTACTAGGCTCCAGAGTTATAGCACCTGTTTTTGTCTTTTAGGGTTTTTGTTCATTCTTCTCAAATTTGAGATCTGCTCCCGTTTTGTTTTCCAAATATAAATCCCACTACAGCCAAAGAAGTCACAGTTTGAAGTTGTTGTGAGATAATAACCATTTTGTGTTTTTCTTCTGTTGAATTCGACCAGCGCTGGAGACAACGGAGCGGTCGTCTGCAGCAGGTCCTCCACTTCCCGATGTACTTGCAAGCAGAGTCCAAGAGTTTGAAGAAGAACGAAAGAGACGGGTACATGCTGATTCCTATTTAATATGATACAATGCAGGAACTGCTTCTAAACACTACACATGTAGGCAGGAGCAGGTGATCCGACAGGTTTAGATGCTTCTCCTCATGTTTACCCAGTGACGGCTGTTGGATCACATTTAAGTTGATCACAATATCAAATTGATAGAAGTCAGTCTGTATTCACTGTTCAGTTTTTTTTTTAAATAATCCAAAATCTGGTTCTGTTGTTATCCGAGTGGCTTCGTGAGTTTTTTGCGATTGGTTGTTCGAGTTAATTGGTCCAGGTGTTCCTCGTTACTTAATTAGTCCTGGCTCTATCTAAAGCAGGATCGTGTGGAGGTGGTGTGCAGTCACAATATGCATGGCTTGTTGTCTTATTTGTACATAAAACAACTACAGACTTTGGTTTGATTCCCTGTTTTGGGGCCCAACGTACCAAAGTTTTTCTTTCGTAAAAAATAAAATGCAGTTGAGCATAATGGGGGCTGGTGGACGTTGCATCTACACCCAGCAGAGGAACACAGGATCTGGGCTGGCTGGCTATTCCTGCGGAGAAGGGTGATCCTCTGAAGACTGCGTTTCACTATTCGGTCAAACTGCAAAGTCTCAACTTGCTAACTGATGCGCACTACTTTGCACTGGATATCCGGTCAATATCCAGGAAAAGTTCGCTGTTTTTAAACCTTTTTTATTATTTCTTCAGGAAGAGGAGCTCGACAGGGAGAAGCAGCAGCAGGTGGTTTTGCTCCAGGAGCTGGAAGAGCAGAAAGCCAAATTGGAGCAAATGCTGCTCGAGGCCCAGCAGGAGAGAGAAGACCTGAAGGCTGTTGTGACCCAGGACGAACCCATCAACCAACCAGAAGTACCTGTCCATGACCAGGAAGTCACCTCTGTCACTCCTGGTGCAGCCACTGAGGTAGGCCTCTCGGTATTCCTGTCAACTTCTAGTTTTTACAGGTGTTGTTGGGGGACTTCCTTTAAGATACCCTTTGTAAAGTGTGGTCAGTGTAGTACTGTTACTTCAATGAGGAATAATTGCTGCCTCTGCACTCTACAGCTGGTGCCTCCTGCAGGTGAAGATGAACACACCAGACGGATTAAAGAGTACCAACAGCGGCTGCTGGAACAAAACGGGTGTGTTTTAAAGCCTGAAATGACGCCACTTTATTGTGGTAACGCACGTCTTCAGAGGATCTAAGTATACATTCTGAAAGCCTCTTGAGGCCGGGATAAAATTGACTTGACTTGTATTCCTCTGACCACCTTTTCATTTGTAGGATTCACCAGAGGTCCATGGAGGTGGCTCGCCAGCGCCTGGAGGAATACCAGCGAGCTCTACGGATACGTTACAACATGACCGCCACGTCGCCGGCCGTCGTGCCTTTGGGCCTCCTTGTTCATCCTCTGCACGGTTCTCAGTCTGCTCATCTCCCAGCTCCCCCGCAGCTCCCTGCGGCGCCCCCATACATCCACGCCAAATGGCAAACCCCTGCGGAAGTTCCCACAAGAGAGTCCGACATGCCGGCTTCGCCCTCACGACTTCCGGGCGTGAGCGTTGGCTCCAAGCTGCTGCTGCCGGATGAAGTTGGATCTTTTTCGAGCGATCCGTTGAACCGGAGACCGGATGCCACCGCCTGGCTGACCGACAACATAATGGAGAGAGTGACGGAGCACCTTCCAGAGAGAGTGAGACCCTCCTCCGAGCCACCATCTTACAAACGGTTCCCAACGCATCATTCAGCCAGCGTCTCGCCTCAGCCGGCCTCTGATTCCATCCAAGCCACAAGCCCGCGCATCACAGATAGGGCACCTTTGGGCGAGCGAGGGCCCGCGCCACATGGCTCCCTGCGGACCGGGTCCCCGAGCTCCGGGGAGGAGGAGGAGGACGACGACGACGACGACGACATGGAGAGGCAGAGACAAGAGCTGCTGGAGGTCCAGAGACGGGTGCTGGAGCTGAGGGATACTGTGGCTCTTCAGCAGAGGCGGCGAGAAGAGGAGAGGCAGAGACAGGAGGAGCAGCGACGGAGACAGGAAGCGGAAATGGAGCAGATGAGGCGGCAAAAGGAGACGCTGCAGGCTCTGATTCATACTGAAGAACAAGTAAGTCAGGGAACATTTACCGCCCTGGTGTTCTTGTTGCAGTACAGTAGACAAATCACTTTGTTTCTCCACAGATTGAATCAAAATCAAAGTGGTTGTTTCGTTACACTCAGCGATGATGTGAAATTACCATAACCTGAAGTGTATTATTATAAAATACCGTTCGTGATGGTTTCTACACTTGAACTGAGCTCAGTGAGTCCGCGTGCACGTATAGGTAAAACAACTTTCCTGATGCATTTTCCTCACCCACAGCTGGTTCCAGAGGCTGCCGGTGAAGTGTTGGTTTCAGAGGACATCGGTCAGACCCGCCTCAAATTACTGGCGTCCCTGCTGAGAGCTATAGAGGAGTCTAACGGAGG
Source organism: Anarhichas minor (assembly GCF_050575085.1). Classification (NCBI taxonomy): domain Eukaryota; kingdom Metazoa; phylum Chordata; class Actinopteri; order Perciformes; family Anarhichadidae; genus Anarhichas; species Anarhichas minor. Next base: position 1,172,482 of record NW_027466492.1, on the reverse strand, counting down.
AACTTTAGCTCACTTAGAAGACCCTCAGGAGAACGACGGCTCCCCTCCGCAACCGACAGCCAACAGTGGTGAGACGGGTAAATCCCATGTCAGAGGGCAGACAGTGTTTCACATCTTATTCACACATTTTCCATTTAACTGCAGGACGGAAACATTTTTCCACTTCATTTTATTATTTGTCCCTTTGATAGGTACTAATTATCAAAATCATTTGGATGGATTTACACATTTTCCATTAAATTCCAACCCATTAAACGTATCTTGTTTTTAATTTAAAAAAGTGATTTTAAAATTTTCCATTTAGATCTCATCGGTCAGAGCGAAGTTCCTGCCGGACCTGCCCCGGCGTCAGTCTTCACCTCAGGACTCTTCCCTCCTCCTCCTCGAGCAGCGAAGCCCCCGGTGACCCGCGTCAGGCTGGGCGCCATGGAGATGATGACGGAGCAACACGAGCTCAGTGCCATTCAAGAGGTGGAGACACCGGTCGACTCCAGCCAAGTCGCAGGTGAGCTCAGCCCCAGAAACACAAGACTGTTTTCATCACACGCCCACGCCACGTGACAAGTTGTTGAGAGGTGATTATCATTTGATTGGATTGTCGATGTTTCCTACCCACAGGCCCGGAGGATAGTGTGACGGTCCCCTCTCCCGCTCTGGGCTGGGATCGGCTGGAGGATTCTGAATCGTCCATGTCCTCTGACAGGACCCCGCAGGCGCCCTCTTGGTCCAGCAGTGGGCAGCGGACGGCTGAACGATCAACCAGCTCTGGGACAAGCTCGGGAGGAGTCTGGAAAAAGAGGCTGCTGATGGGAGCAGGGACGTCTCCAGATTCCTCAGGGTCTGGTATGTAGAGGACGGGTGATGAGATGAAGACTACGGATGGGAGGAAAAACTGTTAGCTTTATTTTCTGATCAAATACTATTTCCTCTCGGGTTGGAACGCTGTTTTCCAGATACAGTCCTGAGGATGATCTCACCGCTTTCCTCCGACTCTGGGAGAGGAGCCGACTCCTCTGGTCCTGCGGTCACAAGCAACAGACCCTCCACAGAGGTAACCGATCCTGCTGAAGCGCTTTGTTCTCTTTCAAGTCATAAACCTCGTGGCAAACTTTTTGCAGCAGACACTGATGAGAAAGTTACAAGGTGAAGGAACAGTTTTGATCAGAATGCAGTGAAAAAGCATCTGCCTGACACTTCTGTCAGTGTCACGCACCTGGGACGTTGCGGTTATACGCTGTAACCACTCAGCTACCGAGGCGCTCCGTTTACCGCTTTCCTAATACACTCTGAGGTTCACATGCTGTGGATCGATGATGAAAGATAGCCTAATCTGAATGCTAGAGATATATCTGCCTCAGCTTCTGATTATGCTCGAGAAGCTTTTACTTTGTGTGTCAACCTTTGTCTTTTATGGAGTGTGTGTGTGTGTGTGTGTGTGTGTGTGTGTGTGTGTGTGTGTGTGTGTGTGGCTGTGTCTATATGTCGTGTGTTGTTTCTGTACACAGAGCGATGATGTGAATTTACCTGGACCTAAAGTGTATTTGATGTAAATACATTTCATGAGGGCTTCTACACTTGATCTGAGCTCAGTGTGTGTGTGTGTGTGTGTGTGTGTGCGCGCGCGTGTGTGTGTGTGTCTCTCTTTGCGTGTGTGTGTGTGCAAGTCTTTGCGTGTGTGTGAGTCTTTGCGTGTGTGTGTGCAAGTCTTTGCGTGTGTGTGAGTCTTTGCGTGTCTGTGTCTATATGTCGTGTGTTGTTTCTGTACACAGAGCGATGATGTGAATTTACCTGGACCTAAAGTGTATTTGATGTAAATACATTTCATGAGGGCTTCTACACTTGATCTGAGCTCAGTGTGTGTGTGAGTCTTTGCGTCTGTGTGCATGTACGCGTGTCCCAAATCGTTTTTTTTTTTTTTTTTTTTACCTCTTTAACACATTTATTTTGTGTGCACGTGTCAGTCTGCACATAGGACTCCAGATTCTGACTGCCTCTCCTCCACCACCATCTCCACCGGCAGCTACATCACCACCGATCCTGAGCTAAACGTCCACGCCGGTGAGGGACAGCAGCGTGTGTGGCTTGTTGGGATGTTTTTGTAACAGACAGTACCAACACGGGAGCAAAGCAATGTACCGCTGTTGACTGCAGCAGCAGCAAAACATATTTTAAATGCCTAAAAAAGAAAAAGACTGGTAGACCAGCAGTTCCTGTGTTCTGCAAAGGAAAAATAACCGGCTTCAGTTCCCCGTCCTAAAGGGCTGTCTGACGACGAGGTAAAGCAGAGAAAATATTCTAAATACAGCGTACACTTAAACTGATATAGATTTATTAAATTTTTTTTTAAGGTGTCTAAAATACATCTTGCTGTTTGCCCAGTCCACAGCAGTACATTGCTTTGCTCCCGTGCTGGTACTCCTGTCTGTTTCTACTGTAGGTATAATGCACTGCCTATGGATAAGTGCCTTACTCGTATAACCCCGCTGTCCCGTTAAGTTCCCTTTATAATCCAGACAACATGCTGGTTGTGTTTCTAACTCTATGACAGCCTAAATCTGTTTTCCTCCCTTTCTCCCCCCTCTTCTTCATTAGATAAATCCCCGCCACTCAGACATTTTGCAAAACCAGGACGAGGAGCAGATTCACTCGACATCTCCTCGCCATCCGCTCAAAGCTCCTGTATCAAGGACAGCTCGGCTGCAGGCCGTCCTGGTCTGGCTGTGGACTCTCTGTTTAACGACAGCAGCATCCAGAACATTATAGACAGATACACAAGGGAGCTTAACATCTCCCTCGGCGCCGCTGGCAAAACCACAGGTATGCTACAAATATGTTTCAAGAATGCTCTCTCACTCTCTCTTTCTTCTTTTCTTTTGGATTTGAATGAAAGCAACCCAAGGCACACTTCATCCTGCTGTCTCCTGTCTTTTTTTACGCCGAGGGGCAAGACAAAGTGGCGGTGTTTGACATGAGAATGGGCAGCACACCCTGCTTATTGGTGGGGGGGAGAATAATAGTCCCGTACACAGCAAACGCAAGCAGAGGACGGGGTCTGTTTACATACCGACACCGCTACACACTTCTAGTGGGTAACAAGTGATTCATTTTAGATCAGTCTATGAAGTGTTTTTTAAGGACGTTGTTGAGCAATATAACTTAAAGGTATAGCGACCATCCAAATCTGAATTTTTAAATTGCCACAAACCTGTTTTTAGTTTGAACAGGCCAAACTCAGTGGTAGCACATGAATCAGCATTTCGTCTCAGGGGGCTGCGTCACGTTGGTCTCGTTTCCTCTCTTGTCGGTCCGCAGACAGCGAAGGCTCATCCGTGGAGGAACCCGGCTCTTCAGTTTCCCAGCAGGCTTCGGTTCGAGTCCCGGAGAGGAGCGGGGAGGATGAAAGCTCTACGGCTCGCCGGTCTCTTCCCTCGGACACCGCAGGAGCACAGAGGAGTGGCCTGGTCAGTGATTCACAATCCACAATGGCTATTTTGCAGTATAAATAGTTTACTGTAAAAAAATAAATAAAATACCCACCATTTTACTGATATTTTGTTTTTGCTACAGGATTGGCACAATGCAGTCAATCCGATCCCGGAGCACTTCTCAGGAGAGGACCCGTCACTGGCCGAGGACCAGGAGCAGGACTCCTTCAGACCTCTGATCGGCCAACTGGCGGACCAGTCGTCCTGTCTCGCCGCTGACCAGAGGGACTCGGCCATGGAGCAGCTGGTCGGTCAACCGTCCGCTCACTCGTCCATGATTGGTCAGCTGCCAGGCCCGCCGGTTTCGGTGAGCTTTGATCACGGCGGATGGGATTCCACTCTGAGTCGGATGATCGGTCGACTCTCCCATCAGTCCAGCTCTCACTGGCTGAGCGGTGGGCAGGACTTTTACGCCGACCGGCTGACGGGTCGGATGGCGTCGGAGCAGTCGACCACGTGGCTGGATGGAGGTCCGGAGGAGAGCCGGATGAGGCCGTTGGTTGTGGAGCTGGATGAGTCCGCTGGCCAGCACAGTGGAAGCTCAGGTAGGAGTGTGTGGGGGAACTGGAACGGGTTGTAAGGTTTTAAATTGTCTTTTTTTTTTTTTATTTTTTTTTTTTTTGGCAACAAAAGACGACTTCCATAATATTTATTTGTAATGGCTATTTGTCATCTTTGCAATGTTTTATTGTTAAACAATTAATGCTAAATAGAAATGAATGAATCAAAACCTATTCTATCAATCTTACATTCTTTGATTTAAAAAAATAAATAAATAAATAAAAACATTTGGTGTCGGAATTACTTCAGACACCAAATGTTTTGTTTGCATTTGACATAGTTTTGACCCCATCATAGTTTTGGGCAATAATTTAATATGATGATTTATTGTCTTTCAATGGAATCGTATAACGACATATATTGATTCGCAATTACATCTTCTACATTGATGAGAACATTCTGATTAAACATTTTCAGAAAATCTAATCTCTTGAAACTCGGTTAAATCAAACTATTTCCTTCATCTGATTACTCTGTGATTGTGTGCATATATGTACACCTAGTCAGATTCAAACTTCCATCTAGCTGATGTCCCCTCAGTGTTACATGACGGGAGAGAATACTGTTGAACTTGGATGTAGTCTTCAGTGATCCTCCATCTTTACTGAACTGGGCTCTAAATATTGAGTGGGTGTGTTTCTCTTTGGGCCCTCTGCAGTCTACTCAGTGGTTAGATTGAAGAGGTTTGAACTGGGATTAGTTCAGCTGATGTTCAACATACTAACTCTAGACTAGCCTTCTGGTTCTACTGTGAAGTTTGAAGAAGAGCTTTGATAAATCAACACCTTGCCTGTTGATAATCCAGCTTGTTCTAAACACTTGACACTTGACACAGTGTGTGTGTCTGTGCTCATCCATTTCCTCTTGGTACGAAAAAAAAAGTAGAGTTTGTCATCAACTCCTCTGCTGCTTTGCAGATGAAAGAACTTACGTGGATCTTGGTGTCTCAACTGAAGCCAATGTGCCGTCGTTGCCTCCAGAAGCCTCGTCACACAGGGCCTCGGTCCCTGGTGTGAATCCACTTCACCAGACGGAGCAGAACCAAACCAGTCCAATGGACCTGGACCCAGAGAGGACTGAAGGTGAGGTATAACATATTCAAGCAGTTACAGTGAGCTGTAAAACAATCTTCTGGTGTGTTTTGTTGGAGTGTATTACGATCACGCACATTATGTATATTATAGTCTGTTTATAGCTCAAGTCAAAGTTTGAGTTCGGAAACTTGAGGCAAAAAGAGTATAATGAGTTCCTTCTACTGCTGATTTTTGAGCAAACTTCAGCCATTTCTATTAATTATTTTACTTATTTGCTGTTATTTTTCAGTGTTGGTTTGTTTTAGTTTTTTTTAATGAGCACCAGCGTCTTTTTCAATTGTTCCCAATGAGGAGAAGGCGTATGTGGCTGCCTAGAGATGAAGCGCTGCACCAGCACCTTCTTTTTTTTTTTTTTTTTTTTTTTTTTTTTTTTTTTTTCAAAGTACGTTCTTTAAACTTTTTAGAAAGGCACTGCGCTCCCAGCGGCCTGCCAGAGAAAACCACTCCGTGTACATTCAGCCTAGCGTAGTTAGAAACATGGTGTGCTTAATGTTCATGTTTATCTCCATCTTCAGTGTTTCCAGACTCGGACTCATTCCACCCGCTGCTGGCTGAGGTCACCCACAACGAAACGGCAGACCTCTCCATGACCTTTCACCTGCCCGAACACGAAGTGCCTACGTCCCCTGAGGGACAGCCGGCCAGCGGGGAACACGGTGTTTCCACGTCTTCCGAGGAGTTTGAAACCGATGAGTCCGAGCCGTCCCCCGAGCACCTCAGAGCGGAGGAGCCGTCCAGCTGCGCGGCAGCTTCCCCCGCCTCGCATGAATCCTTCTCCCAGCTCATCACCTCCCAGTGCCACCCCCATGAATCCGTCCTCGTGCTGTCTCCCGACACGAGGACGGACGAGGAGCCAACAGCTCTGAGCTTGTCACGTTTAACAATGTGTGATGACGTGTCAGAGGGAGCTCGAGCAGACAGAAACCGCGTCTGTCCTTTCTCAGATAAGATATTGGTACGATTATGTTTTTTTGTTCACTAAAGCATCATCCTTCAGACATTAACTGACTATTGCAGTGCTCATAAAGGCAACACCTGCCCAGTCAGAGCTTCGGCTGCAGGACGTTAATTGTTGAGTTGAAGGTCAGATTATTTTGGAAAATGTCAGTTCTGTTATGTTGTTAAACCTTGTTGTCCTTATTGCTTTAGAACTTGTGTGCAATGTCGTTGGCTGAGTTGCGTGCTTGTCATCCCTCCCTGTCCATCAGGAAGCTGCCGGTGAGAAGGGGATCCTAGAGCAGTCGGAGATAACACTAGTGAGCCTGAGCGACACCACGCTGCAGGATCAAGAGACGACCGTCACTGAGGAAGAGGGAATGTGGGAAGATGAACATCCTGACGGCGTGAGGGAAGAGGGACAGCAAGCCCAAGAGACAGAGGTGACTGTCTACACATGTTTTTGACTTCAGCAGGCGTCTTTCTGATCTCTGAACACAGACCTCGTCTCTTCTAGAGGTCTGAATCCACGTCGGCACAGGATGGGACTCCAGAGGACGAGAACCACACACACCCAGGTACAGTCCCAACAGTTACAGACTGAATATATCTATATGTATAGGGTTCGGGAACAGAAAAGTAGCAATAATCAACATACTTAAACAGATTTAATTAAAAGCTGTAATGCCTGGCCACATGCTCCAAACAAATAAAGGCAGCAATTCACCTCCTCCTACCGTCCGTCAAAATTTGACCGAACTGCTGAAACTGTGAGACAATCTTCCCGTGTGGTCAGTGTATGACTTACGTTGCAGCTTGCTTAGCTCTGTTTTACCAAGAAAACCATATACTGACTCTCTAGTTGGAATGTTTCTTTGGTTTGTGTCATTAGTTGCACTAAAGATGCAAAATAGCCAACGTTAGATGTTACTTACAATCGTAAAAGAAACATGTTGTGTTCAGCATCAAACCTAGCCGTCCAGCGGTGGAGAGCCACGCCAATATTTACCCTGGTTTTGCTTCTTTTGTTACATCGCTTCTTTTCTTTGCCGCCGAATGTGGTTTCCTTGACTGTCTTTGTGTTTACTGTGCAACTAACCGGGGGCTGTACCTTCAACGTGACTGACGAGCCCTCGGGGCAGCAGATAGAGGTACAAGTGGTGTGACAAGACGGGCTGGGGCTAGCTGGTTAGCATCCTCATTTCAGTAGATCTCTCTGCAACACAATACAAAGATGTCTTGATAATGTTTGGTCTTTTTTTTTTTTTTATGTTTTAAGCAAAACTTCTGGCCAGATCTTACACATTGCACCGTTTTTATCATTTTTTTTTTAGCATCCTTATTTTCAGTGAGAACGTTGTAAATTTGGGGAAAACTTCCTGTCCCTAGATCCAGGGACGCTCCTGGAGTTTCGGTGGGGTCCCAGCAGAGACCTGCAGGAGCTCCACCAGCAGAAGCGCAGAGCGCTGCTCCAGAGATCGTCCCGCAGGGTGGAGGAGATCAAGGCCAAAGGGGCTCTTGCAAAGATTCAACCTGAGATCTCAGCTCCACCTGAAGCCAGAGAGCAGTCTATAGCTAAGGAATCTAAGCCAGTCCCCAGTAAGGCAAAGACGAAGGCAGAAACTCAACATAAGACTAATACCAAGTCAAAGGGGGGACAGGCTGAGCCGCATCAAACTAATGAGAGATCTGGCTCCATCGAGCAGAAAAAGCCCCAGCTTCTCCCTCCAGGTATCTGAACTTTATTCCATTTCACACTTCTATTATTTATATTTTTACTATTATCTTAAGTATGTCCTTAGGTTTTATGGAGGCAAACAGACATGCATCCTGAGAGTGCATTGAAACCCATAGAAAATAATAGAGAATGTTTTCACCTGTGGGCGACTGTGGAGAGCAGGGTCGTCCTTCAATCGGAGGATCGGTGGTTCGATCCCCGGCTCCGCTAGTCGCATGTCGATGTGTCCTTGAGCAAGAGACTTAACCCCAAAATTGCTCCCGTAGCTGTGCCTACGGTGTGTGAATGAGTTAGTCTGATAGGCAGGTGTCACTTAGCACCTGCCATCAGTGTGTGAATGATAAGTAGTGTGAAAGCGCTTTGAGTGGTCGGAAAGACTAGAAAAGCGTTCTACAAGTACAGTCCATTTACCATAGGAGCCCTTTGCATGTGTGCACTGACAAGACTACAAGGAGCAAAATCAAGTATTTGGGATCTATGAACTTCAGCGGGATAATTATCAGTTAATTATCAAAGCTATGCACAAATATGCAGTGTTAAAAAAAAAAATCAAATTTTTTTTTATGTCTAAAACAAATTCAAAAGTTGTACCACTTTTGACCAATCAGAACAAATGTTTGGAAAGAGTTTGGTTGGGCCACAAATAGCTTAACGTTTGTATGATGGGTGGCAGAATGAGACGATGCATTCAGGCTCACACGTTGGAGCAGTTTGTTAGATACCTTAGAACTAACGCTTGTGTCAAGATGTGTGTCTCCTGGTGGACAGTTTTACCTTCTAAAACCTACCTTCTGATTAAAACGTCACAATTATCTCAGCTGATCAGTTGCATTATGCCCAGCCATCAATAAATCGTTACTGGTGAAAGTGAAACAATCAGTTTAAAAATCTATTTCTGTCGACTACAGAGCCTTCCAGGAGTCGTATGGTAGGAAGAGATATGCAAACTGACTAAACAAAGGGGAAAAATAGTCTTGGTCATGTGTCATTCATGGTAATAAGACTTCAGATATGGATATCTGACCTAGAATTAAAGTGGTGTTGGGATAGATAGTGTTATGGTAATAAAGGGAGTGTTCTATAATCATTGAGTGCTGCACTGCGGAGTAAAGGTTTCATCTGAAGTCCTTTTGTAAAGTGGTCTGCAATAATCTGTGTAAAGACTTTGTGTAATTTGTCTGTTCCCTCAGCGAGGGATCCCAGGGTTAAACAGGTGTTCGAGGTGAAGAGCTGCACACCGGAGCAAAGGAAACGGGATGTTTCTGAGATGCACCAGAGAACTCTGAGGTACCGCTACAATATTATCAGCTTTTAACCTTCACACACAGTCTGTGGAGTAAATGTTGCTTATACTACTACTCTTACAATTAGTTTGAAGGGTTAAACTTATATGTAACAATTTTCTCAAAACTACTGTATGTATAGACTGATCTGTATCTACAGAGACCCGGCCCTCTGCCTGTATTTTCTATATTTATATTTAAGCCAGCCTCTCCCACACGGAGAGGACTTAACTTTGAACGCTGTGTTTCCAAACAGCAACAGACACTGACTACATGTTATATCTGTTAAACCCAATATGTGATTACCTGCATTCAATCACAAAGATGCAGCGTTCTCAAAAGGATGCAGTGTATCTGTAAGCAACCCTGTGTTTGTGCAGACTGTACGAGCAGCTGGAGGAGGTGAAGCGTCAGAAAGCCATCATGAGCCGACAGCAAGCTTCTGCAACCAACAGACTGAAGGCCAAAGAGTTCCACAAGGTAAAGCTCTTGAGGATATGTTTGTAAAGACTATATGCTTCTTCAGAACTGCGAGCACCAAACTGTTGCTTTTAGCTGCCTGAATACTTTCTACCGATCTCTTCACAGAAAACCTTACAGAAGCTCCGGGCCAAGCAGACGCCGCCGCTACTTTGAATGTGTCCTGGTTCTACTTTTTAAAATACATTTGTAAATTTTTTTTTTTATCAATAAAGCCTTTTAAGTTATTTTAATCCACTTTTTGCACCCGTGTTATTTTAAGAATGGATATTTCAAAATCACAGCCAACTCTTAACTTTCAGATGAGTTTAATAAGATTAAACATTCTTGAAGTCGATTACAGAATTACAAAAACTTGCAGTTACTATTTTTTTCTTTTACTGACAAGCTGAGAGTCACTTCTCATATTTCAGTTTGTCACCTGTGGTACAGAAGTTAACCTCAAAATAACTTGTGATTTCACACATAAATGAGATGGGAAGTAGAGTATCCTGTTTCAGAGGCTTTTCCACCTAAACAATAATACAGATATTTTGAAACCAATCATCTCATTTCCAACAATGGATTCAAGCCTCTATTTCTTAAAAGGAAAATTCAGATTATCAACCTTCTCTTCCTATCAGAGTTGGGTATATAGTGGGAAAAAATGCCTGCAGTTGTTCTGTGGGGGCGCAGCTGCAAAAATCTGTTCCTCATGTCCCTTCCTCCAGTGACGCACTTGGTATACGGAAAAAAACTACGGAGTTCTACACTCAACTCCGGCAGCTGTGACCCTGCTCAAAAAACGTGCTCTTGTCACGTTTCCAACAGTTAAAAAAAAAAAAAAAAAGGCAAAATAAGAGTACAGATAATGTTATTGGGTGTTTTAGGATCAGTTAACAGAGCAAGTAAGCCCATCTTAGTTTAGTGTAAGAGAGAAACTTGAATTCTGAAGGTGTACTGTTGTATTTAATAAAGTTTAGGAGTTATTTTTCTTTGTCAGACATGGAAAATCACTGCTCGCAATGCATCCTGGTACATGTAGGCACAGCTAACACGACTCCTTAGCAGGAGGGTCAATATAGCTCGCACTGGAGGATTTATCTCTTAATTTACCATCAGCACTGATTGGACAGCCACATAAAAGCTGGTGAACGCTCTCCTTAAAGTCTCACTAAATCATCCTCATATGGCCACATATTTAGAAGACACAAAATCCCATGTGGTCCCCCCTCTTCCCACAGCGGGGGAATAAAACAGCATCTCTTGAGTTTAGAGTTTGGAGAAGGCGATGGTCTTTGGACTCTTCTTCTCCATGGAGGCCTGAGCTGATTTCATCACATCCTGAGTCTGAAGCATGCTCATGTTCCAGGTAGCCTGGAAAGGGACAAACGAGGTGCTCAGTGTTGACTAATATCCAGGCATTGTGGCGATGAGGAGAAAATAAAGGCGGTGTTCTCACCATGTAGTCCAGTCCCTCGGCCACGCTGTGGTCTCTGGAGTAGATCAGGTTGACTTTGGTGCCCTGCACGGCTACGGGGCTGCGACCAGCGATCTCCCCGGCCATCTCCAGAGCTGCAGCTATCATGGCCTCCTTATCTGCAAACACTCGGCTGGAGAGGAAACGTGTGGAACAAATAAGTGCTTAAAATAGGTGATGGTTGCTCTGTGATGTATAATTGATATACTATATTTAAAATCTCAAATAGCATTTCTCCTAGTCAGAAAGGTAAATATATCCATAAAGACAAGCAACCAATAATAAAAGCAGCACTTCACTGAGAGACAGCAGTAAAGAGGAGCATGTACGCTGCACCACCCCTGGTGGGGCTGACTCAATCAATTTACCAATAAACGTTGATGCAGCTGGTTCACTGACTGAGATGATGGTGCAAACACGTCAGAATCAACACAGGCTCAGTAATACTGAGGAAAAGAAAACACCTCCTGTATGTAGGTGTGATTCTGTAGGATGCGTTTACCTGACCAGTCCGCTGCTCTTTGCTTCATCAGCAAACATCTTCCTGGCAGTCAGAGCCAACTCGTTCACCAGGCTGGAGAAAGTGTCACATGACAACAATATGGACGTCATACTCAACTTTAAACCACAGGAAATGCAAAATCGTGAATGTGTAGCTTATTTATACATAGTTATGTATGTTATATTGCCATCAGACATTTTGTTATCTTTATTTCGTGGATCAGGCGCCGTGTTTTTGCCATATATGGATTATATGCATTAACCCAAAATGTCCCGAGTATTTTAGTGTTGTGATGTAGTGTTTTAAAAAGGGTGAGCAAAAAATCTGCAATGGATATTTATTTTATTTGCAACTAATTGAAACACCAAGTCCGTACTGCCGTTAAACTTTCACAAGAAAAACCATCAAAAAGTTATTTTTGTACTGTATTGATGCCTTGCACACTACATCACATGTATTTCTACATATATCCTGTGACTTTTAAGAGCGAGCAACAGATGATAATGTATGATAATATTGATAAAGATGTTAATTAAAATAGCCCGTTTACCTGCGGCTGCCGATGACTTTCGGAAGTCTCTGGAGAGTTCCAACGTCTGCTGCAAGTCCAACATCAACTTCCTGTAAAGACGACCACAAAGGCAGACACAGACTGTGGTGATGTCATCCACAAGTATCCTATCAGAACATCTACGGTGTGTGGAGACAATCTACTCAGGTATTTAAGTGTAAAAACAAATATGAAGCCTTTTCTTTTACCTTCACTCAGTTAATTTAATTAATTCAAACTTAAGTTATCTCTCCATCTTTAAATCACGCATTTTATTTTTCTTTACTTTTTGCATCTTAATCGTTTGTCTGGTCCCTGTTTGTGACATTTCCCATTTTTCCTCAGCAGGTCATGATAATTAGACGTACCTTTATCTGGAACCAGGCGTCCTGGGTACACAGACGGATGTCACAGGCTGTGATCAGATCAACACCTGCAGCAGAGCAAAACATCCACCGTGACCATGACGACCATGACAGTGTGAAAACTCACAGAGGCCTCACTTCTCTTTTCTCTGCCAGTTGAAATCACAATAAAGGCTAAAGCTAGCCAGCTAACCCACTAATGTAACTTTGTGATATCTGGTCTCTGACATCTGAATTCATGGAAACACTGTGACGGTGTGACGATGATGACGATGATGATGAAGTCCTACCTCCCCCAACACAGGCTCCGTGGACGGCCACTACAACAGGCTTTGGACACTAGAAGAAAAAGGAAACGTACACCGACAATGCAACAGTTTAAATGGTGTCCATCCAAATACATAATCACGTCTGTGAGCGGTCCGATCTCTTCATCCTCAGTGGGATGAAGAGCACCAGTCTTCAGGTCTGACCTTCTCTATGACGGAGAACGTCTCTTGATACTTGGTGATGACTTTTCTCACGTTCCAGGCAATTCTGGCCGCGTCGTCGCCCTCCGGGCTGAGTATGTCGCCGGCCATGTCCATCAGGTCGATCCCTGGACGGCAGCACAGCAGAGAGCAAATACAACGTTACCATGGAGATAGTGTCGTTAAAAAAAGAAGCGCGAGCGGTCAGATACTCACCAGCTGTGAAGACCTTCCCAGCTCCAGAAACCACCACCACTCTGCAGCCCGGGTCCCCAGCTATCTCATTAAAGCAGTCCACCATCTCACTGAAAACAACAACAGTTACCATCAGTGTTGGATAAACTGTTAAACAAATACTTTAGTGTAAGTGCTTCAATCATGAATTAAAGTAGTTTACGTTTTAATAATATCCTGTAATTTGTGCCCTCAAAGAGAGATTTGCTCACTGACTCAACACAGTCGCCTTCTGTTAAGTTATTAAATATCTTTCAAAATCTATTTCAAGTCATTTTATAGGCTAGCTGCTCTTTATCATCTCAGCCAGAAGGATCATGCGATCGGTCGCCTCTTCGTGAGTGAGTGTGCACCTCTGTGTCTGTCCACGGCTAACCTCGCATTCTGCTGGATCAAACTGCGTAATGTCACAGCTGTGTGCTCAATGACCTCTTGTGGGTGCGATGACTCAGTTTCTCAAAACACAGCTGAGTGCATCACTGACTGCGTTATGACGCCTTTCACATATTAGTGTCTAGACGGGGGTATTAATGTGTTAATTAGCCAATTACAAAATACAACTACTGGACAACCTCTCGGGCATTCATTTTCTCTTTAAATAACTTTGTATACAAAAGAACAGTTTACAGTGTTTCTTATTTGTGGAATAAAAATACATTTAAAGTTACCGAGATAAATTCTTATAAGTGCTCTCACATTCATGGAAAATGGGTATTTATATGTTTTAACCGATTCTTCATATGTCAAAACTTTTTCAATTGAATTGGGAGATGAGTGCCGACATCCAGCCCCAACATATTCTTGTCTATCGCAACTTTTCTGTAAAACACTGCTCTAAAGGATTTCATTTGAAGAAGGATTAAAACATTAACGGTGTACTTCAGTCCCAAAATGACCATTTGTACATCAATTACTCTCTCCGTGTTACATTGTATTCTTGAAGAAAACTTTTTCGGCTTAAAGAATAAAAAAAACATTTAAATTCAAGTATTTTGTCCGTTTATTTCTATTCTATTCACCGTTGAATCATGCGAAAAAATGTAAGTTTACTTCAAGAACTTAAGGTAAGACGGGGTGAGTAACTAATATACAAATGATCATTTTGGGGGTGAAGTCTTTCTTTAAGCATTTCATATGTAAAAAACAAACATGTCTCATCATCATCCTCATTTAGTTGTTGGTGTCTGAAATGACTGCATATGAATAGAAACGTATTCCTGCCTCCAGAAAGCTCTGTTCATGGCGTTGCGTTTGTCCGGGCGGTGCAGCTCTACGTGTGTGACGGACTCTGCTGGGTGACTGATGGCCAGGGTGGTGTAAGGAGAGACGGCACCACCAGAGGACGACATGGCCCGGACCACAGCCTGACCGGGCAGCCAGGACCTCCTGTCTGAGAGGACAGAGACACGACGACACAGACAACACAGGATGAGACTGAAATCATCTGTGGCCGACAAACAGTAACTTACATTTAGAGATCCATACAGAGAGCAGTGGAAGCTAATCAGAAAATCATCACACAACTAATCACCTGCTGTTATTATAGTCGATTAATCAGTTCTGTCTTTTTTCTTTTAACAAAAATACCAAATATTCTGCTTCCATCTTATTAAATGAGTATTTGATTATTGTCTTTGATTAAACATAAGGTTTGTGTACTGCTAGTTGGACTAAAGAGGTTTTTTAGCTTTTTTCTGGTGTTTTCACAAATAAAAAAATCCTTTAAAGAAATAAATAATCAACAGATGAATCAATAATGAAAATAATCCGGGGTGTTTTTCTTTCCACTGCAATAAGAACTGACCATTCTGACACAGAAGCTAACAATACATATTTTTGTATTTGTTAATAGACATAAGTGAAGTACAAAGTGTCACACAGGAGAAATGGGAGTAGATGAGATGGTAAATAATCAGAAGGTAACGGTCAAACACAAAGGTAAAAGTGGAGGAAAGTAGAGGTGAAACTATTTGATTCATTTAGACGATCCATTTGAAATTAATCAGCAACCATTTTGATGATCAATAAATCTTTAAGATCATTTTCAAGCAACAACATTTCTTCTCGGTTCTCATCTGTGAAGATTTGATGCCTTTTTTTGGTGTTGTGCGACTCATATTTGTATGCTTGGGCTTTTTGCAAATTGTGATTTTGTTTTCACAATTTTCTAACATTTTATACTCTTAACTATTAATTAGGAATATATCTGCATGTCAGCCGTCGAGGATACTGCAGATATACTCTGATCTATTCAACAATACTCTACAAGTTAAATTTGTGTAACTTCTGGAAAAGTGCAATGCATCTTTTTTAAACTTATTACTACAACCACTTTTCACACTTTTAGTCTGTCTGTCTGTCTGCACATGTAAAACACGTGTTTGTAGAGTAACTTGTTATCCTGGGCTGTGGATAATACATAGTAGTAATCTACGTGATGTAATGCAGGTCACGTAGTAATATGCATGATTGCACCTCTAGACTCATTAATGTGTATAAGCTATTTACACAATGCACAAAGTTTTTTTGCAAGAGTACTTTTACAACTTTATGTACACTTTCCTGATTATACTTATATACTTTTACTTAAAGTTACTACAAGGAACTTCCATTTTGTATGGATGTTGGAGGTCCCTGTGGACAGCACCAGACTCCCTTTAGAAAACCTCATTTTACTGCAGCAGTCCGACAGTCTGCTGCACTAAGTTCTGGTCCTGGTCCTGGTCCTGGTTCTCCCGTGCCCCCCTTCCCTCCAGCAGGGCTGAACTAAGAACAACTATAGAAATAGCCGACCTTCCTGCTGATGGTCTCATTTACTTATGAAGGTCATTTAAATGAGACTGTTTCATAACCAGTTAAAAGTTACTCAAAGTAACTTTAACTTTACTTCCAATGCAGGACTTTTACTAGTATATTTAAAAAGGTATTAGTACTTCTACTAAATACTACCTGAATACTACTGACTACTACCTCCACCACTGGTTAAAGCCCAGATGAGCTCGACAATACAACCTTGCTTGTTGCATGAAAACAAGAATGCTGCTGACCCTTCACCTACACAGCGTATGAAGCTTGTTCACGCAGTTAAATACTTCATCTACCAACTATTGCGCGCTAACAGACCTGTACAGCTAACATCAGGTGCACTGTGAAGTTATATGACAATACAACACATGTTCATTAGTATCACGATAAAACAGCAAACGAGCAGAACCTTGTGACTTACATTTGGTGAGAGCTGACCTGACGAACACTGACAACATCGCCCTGTGACCGTTGGACTCTTCAGAGATAACTAACTGCAGCAGAGCGGGATCATTAATCGCTTCACCTGCTCCTCCTGTCTGTGTGTCTGGAGCTCAGAGTGCTGTCAACTAGCGTTAGCATGTAGCTACACTGACGCTAAGTAGTTACCTGTATTATACAGTCTATAGTAGTTACTGGGCTCGTGCCATAAGAGTCACACCTGCGCCGAATGGATCACCGCGACTGCCACACAATGTATGCCCGTTACTTGTGTGTCCGAGTGTGCGTTACAACACCCATACTACCATGCTATTTAGTATGCCAAAAAAAACATTAAGTATGTTCCTATCAAGTCCACAGTAAGAGCGCCGGGCTGTGAAGCAGATTCTATGTAGTGGACAATCGTGGAACTACAATTTCCGGGTCCGTCACGTGATACCGCGGGGTCCAAACCGTCTTCCCACAAACTTTTAAGAAAGAGCAAAATACAAAATACATACATTCAAACTAACATGTCAGGGGGCAACCGCAGAGGATAAGATAAGATAGACAGAAATAAAGGCATAAATAATAAAATAGAAAAACGTAAATAAATTATATAACGAAAGATAAAAAGGGGACACATTCTAATTGTGTAATGACATACATATATTACAGGCAATGCATGCCATTACTGTTTTTAACGATACAGCAAGTTTTTTTAATATAAAATTCAAAACTCTCTGCCTTGTAAACTTACACTTATGTATGTAGAATTTGGCCAGAATAATCAATAGATGAAGCTTTCTGTCATAGGTAAATAATAACACGTTCATAGAATAATGCAAAATCTTTGTACAAAACTTCGCGAATACATTTTGAAATATTTTCCCATTATTTTTTAGATTACAATGCCAAAAAAGATGAGGAACTGTTTCAGGTTGAGCTGTGCAAAAGATGCAATTTATATCTAAATCATTCTTAGATTTCTCCCCACAGACTTGCGTTGGGAAAGAGATGTCTGCAGTTCAGCGGATATTGTTTTTAGGTTAATCAACTTCCTGTAACGAAGACATGAATATTCATTAAATAACTAGGTCATAGTTCTTCTACTTCTTCTTTCACATAAATAGTGGGATGCAACCGATGCTTATATGGTGCATACTGCCACCTACTGGACCGGAGTACGTAGTGTGAGACATTGGCCCTACATATAAAAAAGGTAAACAAAGAGGAGGGCACGTGTGTGTTCAGCCGTTACGTTTACACATACATATTAAAGATTAAAGATGGTTCATAAAAACACATGAAAGCAGAGGAATGCAAGCAAAACCTAACATTTATGGTTTATTCGTCAGCCATTTCTTTCTTTCTCATCGCCCCCTGCTTAATGACGTATACTATATACTGTGACATTTTTCAGGAATTTCTTTGGCATGATGCTACTATAACGTTTTTATGACATATACTATGACTTTTTATGAATTTTTACTGTAGGCATTGCTCTGCTATTTTGTGACTTCTTAATTACATTTTTATGATATACCATATAGCATATAATGACTATTTAATGGAATCTTTATGATGTACCGTATACATTTGTATGACACTTTTTTATGACATACTATGTTATGTATGCCATTCTATATCCTTTTATGACACACTACTATGATTTATTCATCAGCAGAAGAGCTGGGCTGTGGCACATACTATACTAGGACTTTTTTATGATGTTTTTTATGACATACTATACTTTTTACGAGTTTTTAATGGTACACTTTTCTATGACATGACATTTCTTTATGGCATACTATAGTAAAATATTTTTATTAAATTCATTGACATAATATACTGATATTTTATCGGCATGCAATACTGTGACATTTTTATGAAATACTATACTGTGACATGTTTGATATTTTTTGACATACTATACCATCACATTTAATGGATTTTTTTATGACATTCTATACTATGGCTTTTTAATCAAATGTGTATAATATAATATATTATGACTTTTCAATAAAATGTCATATTAAAATCCCAAAAATGTCAGGTTTAACTTTAACTGAATCTGTCAATGACATCTTTTTTTGGCTTGGCTTGATATACTATGACTTTTTATGACAAGCTAAACTATGAAATAATTTTACTACTTTTTTATACAAACAATACTATGACTTTTTAAAGAAAATCTTTGTCATGCTATACTATAACTTTTTCATGACATACTATATTGCCTCTTTATTTTTTTTTTACGCACAGCTATGACTTTTATTGACATTTTTTACGACATACTATACAATTACTTTAAAAAAAATGTTTGACGCACTATAGCCTATGATTTTCTTATATTTTTTATGACATACTATACTATGAATTTTTGAATAACGTTTTTATGACATTCTATACTCCTGTTTCCTTTATTTTCAGGCTGTTCTTTGTCTTGTAGGATCTTGGTCATCAGCTTCATGAGCAACACCTGGTCCTGATGTGTTTCCTAAAATAAACTCTCACCACCTTCCCACAGAGTCCTTCTCTCCTACCTTGCTGGCTCCTGTTTAGTTCGCTGTTGACATTTTCCCACATCCATTCATGTTCTCTCTGCTCCGTTTCCCTCCGTGCCCTTTGTTCACCTCCCTGATGAGGAGATCAGGATCAGGTGTGTCTCTTCCTTTTTTTTTGGAAAACTTTATTTAATTTATACCAGATCTACAGTTCCACAAATACATACATGATTCACAAGTATACAGACATAACACAAAGACAGATACAAAAGGTCAGTGACTATATGTTTTACCACCATGTTGCCGTCCATTAGTCTGTTGTATTATCATTGTACATCTGGTTTTCCTTCATTTAAAACATGTGATGCTGACAATGAGCTTTCCTCCTTTTCTTTTTTCTTTTAATACGGTTCTATAATTTATTGCTTTGAAGTGTGACGATATATAAATGCTGTCTATACAGGTTTTTGAGGTGCTGGCTCTCTGGCCAGCTGTCAGACCGATCGAGCTGAAGTCTGAGCTGAGGCTCTCACTGGCACTTTCATAATAATTTTCATCACTACTATACTCGCTCTCTGATTCACTTACATTAATTAATCTCCCCTCACCTCATCATCGGGAGGAGGAGCTGAGGGTTGACTCTCGGCTGTGGTAGGTTGATCTCGCTGAGGAGGACGTTGTTGAGGAGCAAAAGGATCTGCAACGGGCTGTTGGGTCCGAGGAGGTGCAGGTCCCGGCCTCAGGGCTGAGGGATGGAACAGGGACCGAAGCTGGTGGATATCCGGCTGTCTACCAGGCAGCTGACGGGCTGGAGAAGGATCCGGTTGAGGCTGGGGGGGTGGAGAAGGATCCGGTTGAGGCTGGGGGGGTGGAGGATTGGTCCGCTGCCGGGAGGAGGGTGGAGGGACAGACCGCTGCAGGGCGGTAGGAGGCGACTGGTGTTGAGATCTCACCCTGTTGGAGTATGAGGCGGGGCAGCCGAAGGTGTGCACTGACTCTCTTTGGCCATGTGGCCCAATCCGCCACATCTCCAACATTTGACAAACGTACACTGTTTCACCTGGTGGTCAGCAGAGTGGCAGATGAAGCAGGTTACTGACTGACCGGGGTATATGATGCGTCCGTTGTAGGGACCAATGGAGTTGGGGATGGATACAAGATGTCCGTTGGTGTCTTTACAGAGTTTCTATTATGACCTGATGCAAACGTGATGCATAGCCAGACACCAGTTCTGACAGCGTTCCTGAGGAATCTTAGCCCATTCCTCATGGGCAATGGCCTCCTGCTCTCGAATATTCTTGGGTTTGCGTGTTGCAACCGCCTTCTTCAAATCTAACCAGAGATTTTCTGTGGATTTTCAAGAATCTTCCAGGACCTTTTCTGAAACCAAGCCTTGGTGGACTTTGAGGTATGCTTGGGATCATTGTCTTGTTGGACGGTCCAACGACACCAAAGCTTGAGCTTCATCACAGACGGCATGACGTTTTCTCCTAGGATTTCCTGATACTTTATTGAATCCATCTTGCCCTCCACACGCTGCAGGTTTCCAGTGCCAGACGCAGCAAAGCAGCCCCAGAGCATCACCGAGCCACTGAGCCATGCTTCACTGTAGACAGGGTGTTCTTCTCAGCGTATGCTTCGTTCTTTCTCCTCCAAACATACCGCTGATCTATGGGCTCCAATATGCTCAAAACCATATTAATAAGACAGAAGTTTTGGGATTCTACTCTGTGGAGCGATGAAACAAAACTGGAACTTTTCGGGCCTATGGATCTGCGGTAGTCATAGAAGAAATCAATAGTTATTGAGTTGAATAAAACAAAAGCATCAATACTAAATGAGTCAAAAATAAAAGAAAACAATACTTTGAAGTAAGACTTTCTAGGCTCTGTCACTAAAGGTTATTTTGGTTATGTTTTATTCTCTTTAAAGTTTCATTTCCCTTGATAAGTTACGATGTCTTTCCTTTTATTGAGCCAAGAATGTTTTGGTCTCAGATATCAATATATTCGTTACATATAATTTTATGTTATATAGTGTCAATTTAATGTTTTTCTATCATTTATCAATATGTAATTATATGTGCTTCTGTATTCACGTACACTGGGCATGTGTGATGGTGCCGATGTAAACAGGAAGTAGATTGGTTGCTTAGTTTAAAAAAAAACACGAAATAGTAATACAGTAGTCTTTAATAATGAAAGGTCGTGTTTGATACTTAAGATGTTCTCTAAAATCGTCCTCTATAAACTCAGACACATTTCGTGGAAAGTTTTATTTTTCAGACTTAGCGTTAGTTACACTGTAGCATATCCCTCCGAAAGATGATCCGACACTTGACTGATTGTACAATTTATTTCTAAATCCCACAAACAACGTAAGAGCTGTGTACAAAGCAACAATGTGTTAGCATTTCCTTCTTGTTAGCATTACTGTAGCCTACACACAGAGCCGTTACTTACGCTAGTTACTTATGCTACTTAAAAACACAGTTATTACAGTTATTAAAACATTAACCAACCGTGTGCCTCTTCGGGGGGGGGGGGGGGTACTAATACCTTAACCTTTTCTATATGTTCACAACCGTCATATTCTCCGTACTTTACTCTTTCTTCGCGCGCAGTTCTAATAATAATAATAATAATACTTTTATATAGCACTTTTCTAAATACCCAAAGACGCTTTACATAGGGCAGAGACAAACAGAACAAACAAAAAAGAAAAAAAGACAGGAGCAAACAAAAACAAACAAACAGAACATTTTGGTAAAAAAGAAAACTGGAGAAGCTGTGCTGAATGGGTCATGTAGTGGAGGGTAGGGTGCAGGGGTTAGCAGGTGAAGGCGAGTTTGAAGAGGTGGGTTTTGAGGGCTAGTTTGAATGATGATAGGGAGGGAGCCTCACGGATGTGGATGGGGAGGGCGTTCCAGAGGGGTGGTGCAGCGGCTGAGAAGGCCCCGTCAACCCAGGTCCGGTGCTTGGTCCTGATGGTCTTCAGAGTGTTTGCACTGGCGGACCTGAGGAAACGGGTTGGGGCGTGGAGGGGGAGGAGGTTTGAAAGGTAGGGAGGGGCCAGGTTGTTTAGGGCTTTGTAGGTAGTGAGACATATATATATATTTTTTTTCAAAATTATTTTTGGACAGTAGTTTAGGTTATCAAGTTTACGTTCACACCAGCATATATGGTGTCCACAGTTTTTCAAAGTTAGGTAACTTTGTACAATTTGGGAGAGTGTACACATAAAAAAAAAAACAACCATCAGACAGGGGGACTTGAGAGAGAATGTGATAGAGGTCGATGATGCTTGCTAAGCTAAATCAACGTTACAGGGTCATTCATTCACTATTCCACAAAATCTGTTTGTAATGGTTTTACGTATCTCACCCACTTGTCCCAGAGTTGAATAAACATGTTTCTCTGAAGGCGAAGGGAAAAAGTGATCCTTTCCATAACATAGATGTTTACTATATCTATCCACTCCTGTATCGTGGGGGGCTCAGGAAGCAACCAGCGCCTTGTGAGTGCTTTTTTACAAGCCGTTATTAAAATGCCAAACAGGTATTCATCTGGACGCCCTGTTTGGAAATCAAATTTTCCTAAGAATAATGTGGAAAATTGCAGGGGCAGGTCAGTGTTAAGTATGCTTTTTAATGTTTTATGAAACTCTGCCCAGAAAGGTTGTATCACTGGACACTCCCAGAATACATGCCAGTGATTTGCTTCCGGAGCCCCACATCGTCTCCAACATGTAGCATCTCCTCCAGCGAAGCGCGCCTTCTGCTTCGGTGTGATAAAGAAACGAATAACACACTTCCACGCAAATTCCCGCCACACGTGAGAATTGGTGCATTTCCATTGAAATTTACACACATCTAACCAGTCCTCGTTTGATATTGAGAGGTTACCTTCTCTTTCCCATTTTTCCTTAACATATCCTACATTGTGCGGCTTTTTTGTCATAAGGCCTTTGTAGGATCTAGAGATAATTCCCTTATTTGAATCATTTTGGTAGGCACCGAGAAATATTCTCAATATTGGGTCATCGAGGTTCGTTGTATTTCTAATGTTATGTTCAAAATGGTTGCGTATCTGGAGGTATCTATAAAAATCTGATTTTTCAAGAGAATATTTTTGCCTCAGGTGTTCAAAGTCCTTTAGTTGTCCCTTTTCTGTCGGAGAATAGAATGTTGTTATACCTTTTGGGATCCAGGATTTAAATCTATGGTCCATTTCATTTGGTTTGAACCCCGGATCATAGGCACACCATCGAAGTATTTGCAGTTTTTGATCTAGTTTATATTTTCCTTTTATCACGTTCCAGATTTTTAAATGGAATTTGATCCATGGATTTTGTAAATTGTCTATAAGTTTTCCCAAGTTTTTATGGGCCAATACTGCATGAATTGGGGGATCATTCATAATAGAGAGTTCAATATCTTTCCACCCGGCACAATAAGCTGGGGTACACGTGTTAATTAAAGGTTTAATCTGGACAGCATAGAAGTAATCCTTAAAGTTGGGTAGACCCATTCCTCCTTCCTCTTTTGTGAGTTGTAGAGTTTTAAATTGAATCCTTGGTTTTTTCCCTTGCCAAATAAATCTTGAAAGGATTTTATCCAATTCGGAGAATTGTTTTGGGGGAATTTCTACAGGAAGTGCTTGAAATAAGAACAGGCATCGTGGAAGAATATTCATTTTTACAGAGTCAATTCTATGGCTTAGTCCGAGGAAAGAAATAGAGTTCCATCGATGTATATCATCTTTCATTTTTGTTAAGAGGGGGCTGTAATTTATCTCTGCCAATGTTGAAATATCTCTTGGTAGGTGTATTCCTAGGTATTTCAGGGAGTTCTGGTCCCAGTTAAGGTGAAATTTCTCTCTAATGTTTGTAGGAGGTGTACAATTAAAAGTCAAAATTTGTGTTTTTTGAGTCATATTTTAAAGTCTATTCTGTATTTGACCGGGAGCCAGTGGAGGTTGCGAAGGACCGGGGTGATGTGTTTTTACTCTGAGAGCTACCTTCAAAATAAAAGCATTTCGTCTTAAAACAGGAAAGACATAACAAATGTGAGAAACAGGCAAAAACAACAAAGGCAACAAATTGATTGCTAAACACGAATTGGGTTACTTACACTCCCACCAAATTATGAATGTTTCAAATGACATCATATGAACTATGAATAATTTAACATTAGGAGCGTCGATGTCCTTTTGTAGTCATGATCTTCAGAAGCCTCTAACAACAGAACTAGCTTCTGCACTGGGTGCTCCATTATGGAGAGATTTCTAAGGCGCTCACCCTTCTTGTTCAGTCTCTTATCTCCCACTGAGATTTTCACTCTCCTTAGAAGTCCATCCTTACCACCGACAGTCTCTAAGACCCTCGCAAGTCTCTATTCACCTCTGGGCAACAGTTCATCAATGTCCATCACTATCACCGACACATAGATTTCTCCTCGGTGTATGCCAGCGCTGCCTTGCGATGATGTTGTGAAGATATTCATGTTTCCACCGACTCCAGAACTGCTCGGCCAGATACTGCACGCGACGCCATCTCTTCACTCTGTACAAGTCCTCTCTGGGGAACGTTCCAGGTGGTGGAAGACCTGTTCCGGATTTCATGTTGATCAGATGATTGGGGGTGAGTGGTTCCAGGCCGTCTGGACTGTTTAAGTTATCCACAGTGAGGGGTCGACTGTTGACTATGGCCATAGCTTCATAGAGTAGAGTTCGTAGTGAAGCATCGTTGAGTCTGCTATGGGGAAGTGTGAGAGTGGAATTCAGCACACTCCTGACAGTCTTTATTTGGCGCTCCCACACGCCGCTTGCATGACTGGAGTGGGGCGCGTTCATGACAGTCACACTGCTTCTGTGACAGAAATGTATTGAGTCTCTGTGTGTTAAGTTCCTGTTCCAGACTGTGGTGAGACTGAGCAACATCACGAATACTGAAACACAAAATGATAGAATACTATAATAATAAAAAAATAATATATTATCATACTTTATATTTTTATGTTTACTCTGTAACTTAATTTGCTGCTGCTACAAACACATTTCCCCCTGGGAATGAATAAAGTATATATCTATCCATCTATCTAATGATTAGTAACACAGATATAAAACAAGGTGATGAGAGAAACTGTGTCTAGAACCAAAAACAAGAGTCTACTAGGGTTCAGATTATTACAGCTCAATCAAACAGAGACAGATGAACAGACAGACAAAGACAGATAGGTGTACCTGTGCGATGCGGTGATGTTGCAGGTTGATGACTCGAGACACGGCCATCTGCATGCTGCCGAACACGGCTACTACCTCCAGGATCGTATCACTAAAGGAGGGAGCTGTGAACGTCTGAGAGACAGACAGGTAACATGATCAATAAACAGACAGACGGATAAACAGTGGAAGACATCAGATGACAGAGACAGACAGGTTCAGGTCTCACATCGTCCTCTTTGGTTCCTCCCCAGAAGTTGGTTCCCCCTGCGTAACTGGGGATGTTCAACACAGCGATGCCTTGAAGACTGGGGAGAGGGATCGGACACCCATCACACTGTCCACACAAACAAACACGACACAAACGCACGTTAGACTTGTGATGAGGATGAGGATATTTGGACCAGTTGGTTGTGGGTCTCACCTCCAATAGAACCTTCTGCTCCAGGTTCTTGTAGGTTCTGTGCAGCAGCTCTTTGGTTCCAAGAACTCTGTACCACATCATGTTCTTAGTCCGGCTCCTGAACATAAACCTCACTCATAAAAACTAGTGCCTTGGTCGCACTGGATTTGACGGAGCATTGACCGTATCCGCTGGTGCTCGCATCCGAAAAGTGATGTAGCTCCGTTTCCACAACTTCTTCAAATTTGTCAGGTATGTAACATCGAGCTATGTATATCTTTTCTAAGTTGGCAAAGTCTTGACACCTGCTCTCCCACCGTGGCTTCAGCATCTCTGGCAGGGGGTCATCCCAGCCAGTACCGTGGCAACACATTTCCTGTAGGATCCTCTTCCCAGTGAGAATATATGGCGCAGGGAAGCCAAGAGGGTCATATATGGAGGCAACAGTAGACAGTAAACCTCTATGTGTCACTGGTTGCTCTTTCAAGGTGTTGTTGAATCTGAAGCCATCCCTCTCTATGCTCCAGTGAATCCCTAACGCTCGCTCAAGTGGCATATCATTGAAGGTCAGATCCTTGGTTTTGGCGTCGATTGCACACTCTGATGAGGGGATGCTCTGTAGGACAGCATGGTTGTTTGACACAAATTTTTGAAGACGGAGACCACCGTTGGCACATAACTCTCATGAGCCAACTGAATGGCTTTCCACAGTGTCTGTACTTTCTTTACGTCGCACACGAGAGCAATAGGATGCTGTCTGAACCGTATGAGGACACCCGTTAGGTTGTTTATCATGTCTGGCCCCGATAGGTGTTCGTTTAGGTTTGTGCCGCTGTACCTTGCAGAACAGTTGAACACAAAAACGTCGTTTTTCAGGCTTTTTAGGGTGGTAGATAGGGAATGTACCATCGTTCACCAGGAGTTCCATCTTTATTTACTTCTTCGACATCACCTCTCTCAATGACTTCTTTCATGTATGCTGTGTAGTATTTTTCGTCCCTGTAGAACCTCCGTCGTAAATGACTGAGCCCGATTTCAGCAAGTTTTTTGTTATCGGGTAAGTGCTATTGCTTAAAGGGCAGAGGCATTTCACAATGTTCCTGATAATTTTTCCTTATGCCTTCTTTGAGTTTGTTCAGGAAAACGAGATCCTCAAGTCTTGTCATCTCCTTTGGTGTACTTCACTTTTCACAATCATGTTTTCTCCAAGCATAGTGGTAAGTTTCAGTTTCACAGGGTAGGCGTCTGCTTGTAGTTCATTGCTTACCTCCTTGTTGATGAAGGTGCTGTCACTTTGAGTGTATAGTAATGCGTAGACAAGCTGTTCCTTGGATGGGTTTTCAGCAGAGGACACCCACACAGGAACGATCGTGGAAGTGCTGCCTGACTGACTACCTCCAGTGGCGCTGAGTGCTGTGGCTGGCATGGTTTCGTTTACAGTGTTTGGAGCTTTGTTAGTAAAGGATACGGACCTTTCTCTACCATCACGTCTTCTGTAGTTCTCATCGTGGAGACAGGTAGGGTGTCTTCCCTTACATACATCACAAGTATGGCGGTGACGACATTCCTTGGCACTGTGGCCTGGTTTTACACATCCATAACACAGCGTGTTATCCTTCAAGTATGCTCGGCGATCCTCAAGGGACTTGGGAAGTTGATGCTTGTCATCTTTGCACCACATACAGGGGGACCTTGATTTTCCATCGTTTGATGTTGATTTGTCACTGTTCAGGGCAGTTTGAGTGCTGAAAACATTGTTTCCTTTATGTATCTTTTGTCATAAGATGAGTTGTATGTGTGAAGAGCATATAGGGAAGTGACTGGGTTGCATGCTATCTCTGCTTCTAAAGACACAAAGTTAGTAAAATCCTCAAAGGTGGGAAACGCTCTTCCTTCTATGAGGGCTATTGTAACCCGACGATTCCAACTTGACGCTAACCAGTCAGGGACCTTTTGTATTAGCTTTTCTTCACAGTCACTTAATATTTCTAGACCCTTCACATGGGGCATAGCTTGCAGACAGGCACTTAGGAAGTCAGAGAATGTTCTTAACCCTTCAGCATCCTTGGGCTGAATTTTTGGCCATTTTGACAGCTTGTCCCTGAAAGCTCTTTGGATGACAAAAGGCTGACCGTAGCATTGGTTGAGCTTATTCCATGCATCTCTATATGCCTCATCATCATTGCGATAAAATGTGCCTTCGAGACATTTATAAGCAGGGCCACTGACGTATTTCTTTAGGTAATACACTTTATCTGCTGAAGAAATACCCTTTCGGTCAACAAGTGCCATAAACGAAACCCCCTCCATTCAATGTACAGGATTCGGTCTCCACTAAACACTGTGGGCGTTGGCACTGGAAGTCTATGTTTATGGCTATGCTGTCTTGGATTACTTGGGCTAGACAGGACATGTCATTAGCGGGCGCTGGTGTCACAACATGAGGGCTTTGATGGTATATAGAAGGGTTGAAAGGAATGATAGGGGGCTGTTCTGCTGAATGGACTGTATCAGTTTCTTGTCTGATTTCTCTGTCGTAGACCTCCAGTCCAGCACAAGCAACCTCCATGTCTTTCTGCTTGTAGACGCTCTAATTCAGACTTCTGCATTTCCAATTCCTTCCTATGGTTTGCCTCCATTATCCTTAGTTTTTCCTTTTGCTTTGTTTCTTCTTGCAGTATTTTATACTGAGCCTCTTTTGCGGCGAGCTCTGCGGCTGCATCAGCCCTTTTTTCAGCTATGATCGTTGACTCAGTCAGTGGCGGCTGGTCAATAGAGGGCGCCTATTACATAAAAAATAAAAAATAAAAATAATAATTAAAGCAGGCTAAGTAGGCGGAGCTTAGGGGTCTGAGAGGCTTTTTTGTAGATCTAGCAGAATTGGACATGTGTTGAATTTCAAGTCAATCGGACATACTGGCCGAGGGGCGTCGCCGGTCCGATTTGTAGGGGGCGCTAGTGAGCCATTTCTTTTACACAGAAAGATGCATCCTTTTTCAGATGGCTATTTTCACTAGGCTTGACAAGTGTCCACAATTTGGTGAGTTTTCGTGCATGGCAAGTCCCCCCAAAATACACCCAAAGTGGAAAAATAAAAATCAGAAGAATAATAAACATTAGAATTTCAATAGGGCCTTTGCTAGCCCAGAAAAAATTGGGTAAATATAACTGTTAGAGATTCCTGATCATGTTTTTTTTTTGCTGCCGATACTAATTGCTGATCATTGATGATTGATATTGTTAGATACAGAGCCCTTTGTTGTTTGATTATAGCAGCTGGTCTGCTAGGCTCCAGACTTTGTTTTTGTAACGTCATAAAAATCATTTCAACCGCTCTGAATTTAGTAAACCATCAGCAATTTAAATGTTATGCTTTTAGTTATAGTCATCTACACAGTGGCGGCTGGTCAATAGAGGGCGCTAGGGCGCCGCCCCACCTTGAGCCAAAACAAATAAAATATAATAAATAATAAGCTATACAAATTATCAATATTTGTGTTTTTGAAATATGGAATCACCCAGTAATATGTGTAAAATATGATATCTGCAGTAAATATATGCTTTTCCTGCACGTCCTCTCCGCCTGTCTGCATGTCTCAGCTGGCTGGGGCGCTGGCGAAACTGCCCAAAAGAGGCTAATAGTTTTAATAGGGTTAATAGTTTAAAAAAATGAAATAATAATAAATAACCACAAAGAAATAAGAATAAAATTGAATATGATTTATGTTTTCTGTTTTTTTTTTGTTCAAAAAAATCTAAGAAAACACTTTGAATCTGTAGACTACTGCCTAATAGTCTTATTATTGCCATTTGATGACAATTGCTCATATATTGTAAGCCTAAATAAGTATATTTATTATTTTGAACAAAGTTTAAATGTTATTTCACAAGTTTCAAAAAGTGCCCCCAATTTTTTGTTAAATGCCCCTGGATTTCAGTCAGTGGGGGCAAAAATTTCCCCCTAAAAATATGTAAATTTCCTACCCTGGCCCGACCTCACAATCAGACAGCAGACTAATGGGAAAGGGAAGCAATACATGCAAAGCTTTTCTACTAGCTGTTCACCAGACAGGTTCGGCTAGCTGGATGCAGTCATGATAATAACTTAAAACAACGGGGACAGATCCAGCATGGACAATTACGGGAGTGAGGGACATGAAGCACCTGAGAAATGGCTATATAGTTATAAATAAATAATTACATATATGTGTGTGTTTTATATTATTGTGAATATTATTATATGATATATATATTATTATATTATACTGAATTGCTTGTGAGGAGGACAAAAATAAGATGTCCTGATGCGTTTGTCAAAGTGTTATTTACTGCTTTTTTCATGTTGTAATAAAGGTTAAATATTTAACTGCAAAGTAGTAATGCGTGTTTGATACCTTAATTTTTTCTGAAATTGATTGGATGTGGCACAGCCCTACCTAGAACATGTTCCACCAGCCGCCACTGCAGCTATAGTATTTCTTTCTCATAAAACACACAATACAAATGACTATGAAATATAAGATTCTATTTTTATGGATTACCACAAATGATGGCAATAGTAGTCTTAATTATGCATTATAAGCTGTTAGAGGTATTTTAAACAGATATTCAAGATGAATTATGAGCTATTTTATATTAATGTGAAAAACTTATCCTTCAAACTACTGGATTTATTCAATTGTATCACCAACACTATATTTTACGAGATTACATGAACACATCATGGTACGTTACCATGATGTGTTCACATGTAATCTCGTAAAATATTCACCCAGTACTCATTTTCACTGAACAGAGCTTGAACGCGTCTAAAAAGTAAACAAACGGAACCTTCGTTCATTGCCGTTATCGTAACTAGCGCTCCTGTTGATTTCTACACGGAATAATTGTTTACAATGTAACGTTATCAGAGATCGGCGACTAGAAAAGCATAAATGGTGATGTCCTGATCGCATATTTGACTGAATATTGACAGATAAGTATTGTAAGAAAAACTTTATTTCATAATGTGATGGTTAAAGTTTTAACTGTGTAGTTAATCCGCAGTTGACATGCGTGTCGAACAATGCGGGGGGATCCGTAAGGACCGACAGTGGTCCGTTATACCAGTACTTTTAACTGTTAGTGGTAATATCTGTCAACAGTTGTATGCTAGCTAACGATAGCCTCCCGGCTGTTAACGGTAACAGCCGTGAGGCTATCGTTGCTCGTAAACAATGTCCGCGGTGGTCCTGCTCGAAAAGTATGACGTTTTCATAAATGGAGCTATCTACACTTTAACTCCTAAATATGAAACTTTGTTGAAACTAACTGGGTAGCCCCAGTGAGACCGGGAGCAGTTTGACGTTGACTGGATTTGTAAACCCCTTCTCATGAGCCGGACATGTTATCGACCAAAGTACGTTCTTTTGTAGTTTTATTATAGAGTTGTTCAGAACAAAAAATGTATGTGACTTTGTACGTATTAGTTGATAACAATGCTAAAAATGGAGAGGTTGTTTTTAAACTCCAATAGCTTTATAGTAATAGTAATATATAAATCCGCGATGGATGAGTCAATAGCGCAAAGGATGTTGGGTGGCGTGATATGCGCATGGCATCAAAGCTAAAGCCGCCTTTCCCGCGCCTGAATGCCAGGTGCAGGAGCTACAGTGCATCAGACCAGCAGACCTTCAGATCATTCACTGCCAGTCAACCAAAGCCTTAAGTATGCGGGAGTTTATACTGCTGTTGTATGAATGATAGTTGTTAATAGCTATGTTTTGCATTTACTTGTATTATCATTTAGATTAATCTTGCATTGGTATGTATTTTTTCCAGATATTGTGACAAATTAAGTGTTTGAATTGATTGTTAATATAAAATAGCTAATCCTAAACGTGCACTAGCAGTCATCCTTTTAATCTGCTGGAAAGCTACGTCTACGCACATGTTTGTTGAAGAATTGGTATCCAGTGCCTGTAATCTGTGTTGATAAAGTAGAATCATTAATGTTGTGTGTTGTTGATTTGTTGTGTATTCTCTAATGTTGTTTGTTAGAAAATGCAAAGTCCTGCTAAATTTCCCACCATGAGGCACCCGGAGGTGGAGGCCACCGGGCAGGCCATTCAGCTCCTCACTGTAAGTTTTACAGGTGGTGGTGTTTACAGGTTACGATGTTGTTAGCATTCATCTGATTGTTCTGCAGTTGTGCACACCTTAAATAATTGTAATGCAATGTAAATGTTTGAATTTCATATCCTCATGTCACATGCATGACAATGCTACTATTTATTGTGTTCATATTAAGTTATGTAGCTACACAGTGGTAATTATCTTATGAACTTTTTAAGCAGAGAAGCCCAACCAGGGACAGGGAAAGTACTTATTTATTTAATATAAAAAAATGAGCCTGGCTAGAAATCCTACAGTATATGCAACACATTTGTATCATGTTATTGTTACCTGTAAGTTGTTTTTTTAAACAAACCTACGTTGTTTGATGTGTTTTTTTACCATGTCTCTAGTACTTGTCTAAAGTCCTCATTCATGTTCTACGATTGATGTGTATATTTGTTGTTTTGTAATTACAGTACAAAAGTGCTGATCCCGCTGCCAGGACGTCCACACTGGTCTGGTGCAGGTTGGAGGAGAGATGATGGGCATCCTGGTGCGGCACGTCCGTAAAAGCCGGGCAGAGGAGCAAAAGGGGATCCTTCTGCGGAGGGAGCTGGCCCAGACTACAGGAGAGCTGTCAGCCACAAAAGGGGAACTGGCAGCAACCAAAGACGAGCTGGCAACCTGCCAAAAAGAACTGACAGCTCTCCAAGAGAGGATGGCCAGCTTCCTCCTGCAGCAGGAAGTAGAAGCAAGCATCGCCAGCTTCAAGGCAGATGGTAAGTGTTAATCTTTTGCTGTACTTTGATTGTTGTCACAGTATGACTGTCACTGAGGGAATGACTAATAAAGTACACCATTGGGCAGGATTTTCCCCTTTGGCTGTTTTTACAATTATTAGGATATTAAATTGAAGCAGTCTTCAAGTATTGAACTCAAAGCTGGCTTTGTCATATGATATGTTACTTCAGCAGTCTGTAACAAGAAATTAATATGGGAGCAGTAAAAAAAAAAAAAAACTGACAATGAACAGGAATTCACATTATAAACACAAGTGAATATCTAACAATTGGGTCTCCATTTTGCACATTGGGTGTGTGAATTGGGCTGATAAGATGGTTTGTGTCAATATATATATCTTTCTGTTTGATTGCATTATGAAAGAATTAACATGAAAAAAGCAATGTCACATTTAATATGTTTGTATTTTGTTGTACATATGTGCAGATGTGGTCGAGGCAAGTAGCCAGACAGAGGTGTCGGAGGAGGTGACGGAGGAGATGGTGGTGGAGAGCTGTGATGTTTTGGAAGATTTAGTTTTATTTATTTTTGTTTTAGTCTTTGGTTTTATAATTTTATTTGTCAATAAAAGTTGTATTCATTTGGTTCATGTGGTTGTTTCTTTTCTATTAGAAAAGCGTTGTTTCCTGCGCTATATGCAGCCGACTGGGGATGTGCCGACTCTGGACTTCCTAAAGAAGAGCACAGAGACCAGGGACTTCTTCCAAGATTTGAAGAACACAGACATGACTGCAGCGACGATATTGAACT
This sequence comes from Anarhichas minor, assembly GCF_050575085.1. NCBI lineage: Eukaryota > Metazoa > Chordata > Actinopteri > Perciformes > Anarhichadidae > Anarhichas > Anarhichas minor. Next base: position 1,139,322 of record NW_027466492.1, on the reverse strand, counting down.
ATATCAAGAACATCCTTCGTTTTGTAGACTACCTGAGGAATAGGTTGGACCTGAATGCCACCAACTCGGATTTCCGAAACCAGTGCCAGGCATATAAAGAGCTGGTTGAGACACTGAGGAAGGCTATATCAAAGACTAACAGCAAGGACTCTCTCAGTACAAGGTACATTTTTGGATTTTACTGTTCATTCTGTATTGTCCTGTTATTAATCTAATTGATGCTTACTCCTACAATCTTGTGTGTGTTGCATTTAAAAATCGGACTCTTTTTCTGTTATGTAGATACCAGCGGTTTGTGGGGGGAACACGTAGCCTTCGAGACTGCCAGGAGGTTCTGAGAGTTGCTGAGAAAGACTTCCTTAATATATTTGCGAAGTTTGTCGACAGAAATGACAATGGCTCAAGCGAGGTCTCAGGCAAGGACTCTGACGAGGTGTCTGATTTACAGAAGACCTATTATAGATACTACCTCGAAGCAATCTTGGTGCTTCATCAGTTTCAGCGCCCAGGAGCAGTGGAAGGAATGAATGAGTATACTGTATTTTAACAGCTTGAAGGAGCCCCTTTGATATGCTGCAATGGATATATGGACATATATTAATATATTTTCATTGTTTTACAGGTGCGCGAGTGGGTTGAAAGGAGGCCGGTGGACAACATGCTTGTGATTGGCATCAGCAATCACAAGACGGCAGCAACGCAACTTGATGCGTTTGCCATTTCACAAGAGGAGGAGGCTGTAAGTTCTATAGCAGCCAAATTTGCTTACCATTGATATGTAGTATGATACAAAGTGTATATTGCCTACAATCATTTGCTGTCAAGTAACTGTTTCTTGTTCCCACAGTGGTTTCAAGCCTACTATGAGCACATTCGGCCCGGCTTCATCAGACCCTTAGCTCCACCAGTAACAAAAATTATTGAAATGTTTTCCAATCTGTAATATTTATGCAGTCATATTTCGATATAACTGAAAATTTCACGTTTTCCTGATTACAGGAGTGGTTGCAACCAGGCAGTTTGCAAAAGGTGACATTCTCTGTGACTACCATGGTTAAGTCATCACAGGGAAAAAAGGGAATGAGAAGATGCAGGCCATCACTGACAATGCGGCCTATATGTTTTTTTTCACCTTTCGGGAGAAGCATCTCTGCGTCGATGCCCAAACCCATCCCTGCAAGTGCCACCCAGAGTTGGAGACGGTTGGAAGATTAATTAATCATTCTTCAAAAAGGCCAAATGTCAAGCCACTTCAGTGCCTGCTGAATATGAATGGGAAGGGCACAGTTGTAATCCTCTTCAAGGCCCTGAAAGACATTAAAGTGGATGAACTAAAATTTGACTATGGTGTCAAACGGAAGTCCTTTAAAGGAGAGGGGCTGGACCTGCAGTGGTTGGATGAATAAGGTCACCATTGCTCCAGATATGGGGCCTCTAGTCCCTCTTTTCCTTTCCTCCACCACCCTCCAGCCTGGAATTCCTTTTATATACATTTTTTTTGTTTTCCCTCACGTGTGGTTTTTATTTATTATGCATGCCTTTATCCACTCTTTTTAACTCCTTTAATTGTGCTTTATTGTTAATTCATGTTATATATCAGTAATTTATATTTATCTTGATGTTAAATAGATAAATTTAAAAAAGTCCCATGGTGGAGACACCGCCCCGATGCGGTCCTTCCCCCCCGCTGGCATACGAGGCCCCTTTTAGACCCTCTGTATGACTCAGGATTTTTCTTCTAAACCCCCCCCCCATTTTTATTTTTTTTTATACTGGCTGGCGTGGGATATCTGACTGCCTCTTTGGAAACACTCTGTCCTAAAAGAAGCAGAAGTTGCCTGCCTGAGAGGATGGTTTCAGAGGAGAGGAGAAGAAGGCACTCAAGTATCAGCCATCAACAGATGGTCCTATTTCGCAAACTCAAAAAGCAAGTATTTATCTATTTTATTGAGTGCATCTCTCTGTGTGCAGTATGACAGTATGACTTTAGAAAAATATCTCGATTCTTTGATGTGAAATACTTTGTGTTGATGCAGGAATGCAACCCTAAATAAACTATCACTCTTTACTAAGGCCAAATACTGTATCTAATCTGACTCTCAAAATTCCCAACTTGAGTGAGAGTTGGGGTAGTCAGAAAGTAATCTAAAGTCTCCAGATATCACCTTGTGCTGTAGTCATTCAAAATGGTCACTTTCAGTTTTCTGAGCTGGGTCAGGGCTCAAATAGGTTCTCTACTACATTATCTATCTCTTATGGTTTGAAGTGACATGAAAAGGTAATATTGAATAATATGGGGAGATTCAAAAAACTAAACACTGTCCCTGTCCATCTGTCTGCCTCTTTTGAAACACAGACACTGTCCTGAAAGAAGCAGAAGGTGCCTGCCTGAGAGGACAGTTTCAGAGGAGAGGACAAGAAGGCACTCAAGCATCAGCCATCAACAGATGGTCATATTTCGCAAACTCAAAGTATTTATCTATTTTATTGAGTACATCTCTCCGTGTGCACAGGCCGATTTTAAAGAAACACTAGGTGGCAGTATGACAGAAAAATATCTTGATTCTTTGATGTGAAACACTTTGTTGATGCAGGAATGCTACATAAATAAACTATCACTCTTTACAAAGGCCAAATACTGTATCTAATCATTTGACTGAACATCTAACATAGAACTGCATCTACTCTCACATTCTCTGGACCTCTCCAGGCAGCTGCCTGACATTAGATGGAAGGAGTACTTAAATAACTTTGAGATATGACTCATTTTGAAGGTCAAAAGGTCAAACATATGATTATAAAGTATTCAACCTTCAAGCCAGAATATCTTAAAAGTAATAGCTATCTGAATGCTTCTAAAGGTTATTTGGTGAACCTGAAAAAGGGGCTTTGCGAAAAAAAAACTTAAATAGGTGTGAGATGTCCTGTTATTAATCTAATTGATGCTTACTCCTACAATCTTGAGTGTGTTGCATTTAAAAATCGGACTCTTTTTCTGTTTTTGTTATGTAGATACCAGCGGTTTGTGGAGGGAACACGTAGCCTTCGAGACTGCCAGGAGGTTCTGAGAGTTGCTGAGAAAGACTTCCTTAACCTTTTAACTACGAGGGTCCCCAGATCTGGGCATAACTACAACACCATATTCATATTTCGCCAGAAGTGTGCACACACTGCACATTTCCAGACTTAGCAATCGTAGCTTGATGCTAACAAACAAAGCGAGATGGCAGAAAGCACGCCACGAACACAACGGTTATGGACATAACCGTAACATTTCTCTCCGTCACACTATCGCTGAGATATGAGCCAACAGACACCAGCAACACAAATCACATTATCGCTTTATGATCATAAATATGACTCACTTTTGACGTTTTCAAGAAGAAAAATCGAATATCCCCGCATTATTTTGCCGGAAAAGGTTCAACGGACTTCCTATCTAGCAACAGAGACACACCTTTCCTTTGGGAGGGGGGATTTCACCCCTCAGGGAGAGGAGGAATGTGCTCTCTGCCCCAGAGCCTGCGCGTCACTACTTTCGGAGACTTGATGATTTCGACTGGCTAACAGGCCTGTCAGTCATTTTGAAGTGATTAGATCAATTCTATTGGCTCTGACGAAGCCAGAGAGGTATGAACCATGGAGGTCGGCCAATGGGAACGAAAGTTATTGTTCGGCGTAAATATAAAACCGAGGAGCAAGCTGCCAGCAGCATTACGCACAGCAGTTTACGCAAAGCTTTAGCTTGGTTTCTTCTGCTTGTTTTAGTATCGTTTGAGTTACTTTCACCGTTCGTTCATTTTTTGGATTCATTTGTAAGATGTCGAAACAACAGAAGCCATCTTTCAACCAGGAGGAAGCCATGAAATTCTGTGTTGAATCCTCGTCCGATGGTGAAGATTTAATTCATCACGAAAATCCACAGGGCAGCAGCAGCAGCAGTGAATCTGATTACCGTGTTGCGTCGTCGTCATCATCAGAGAGGTATGATTGTCTTGTAAATGTTATATTTATTGATCAATTTATTGGTCGATTTATTGATTTATTGGTGTCGAATTTTCTATCTATCTAGATTTCTCAGGCCAAAATCCTGGCGTGTGTGTGTACTCATACAAGTGTGTCTGTGTGCTCCAGCATCCACGTGTTTTTGTTCATAACCACATGGTGCATACTTTCATACTGTGTGTGTGTGTGTGTGTGTGTGTGTGTGTGTTCTTGTTCTTGTATCCCGGTGAGGACTTTGACCTGAATGCACACAGACCCATGGGGACTCGTGTCACCGTGGGGACAAAAAATGAGGTCCCCACCGGCAGACCCCTCCTACGAGCTTCAAAACAGTGTCTAGACACGCCCCATGTAGTTTTCTCTGAAGTCCCCAGGAAAACCATTTTCAAGACAAAAATCTGTGTGTGTGTGTATGAATGCTCCCCTAGTGTATACACAGAGCACTGCAGTCCCCATGAGGTTGGCTGTTCTTGAAGTGTGTGTCGCTGTTCTTCCACTCTCTACTACCCCCTATTGGTCAGAAGTAGTATTAAAGTTTGGGAATACACTTTAAATGTGTCTTTTTGACCAAAGATAGGCATGAATGAAATGCTACATTTGATAATGAATAAATAAATATATATATATATATATATAAATAAATACATAATATTAATATTGATATTATTTATATTGCTAGTTATTATTTTTAAATTTGCATTAACACAATGATAACCATAATGTATATTGTCTGTATATTTGTCATGTATTTTAAGGTTGTCATGTTTTCAATCCATAATGCACTCTGTTAAAATGTTAAATGTTAGACTAGCTCTTATGTAAACTCTTGCCTGTTTTAAGTTTCTTTTATACTATTTAAATATTTTATCATTATTCATTACCTCATCATTGATATTATTGACAATAATAATAACAACAACAATTATTATAATAGTCTATATTTGATTTATTTTGCCATGTCAGAGGTGTAAGATCAATAAGGTCTTGTTTTGTTGCACTGCTTTTCTTAAAGCTAACTTTTCACATTAAACAGTGCTCACTGTTCAATGACAACGATATTGATGATAACAGACAAATGCAGGTATAGAGTTGTATCCATAGACATAAAATAGCAGTAGAAAAGACATTTTCCTTTAAATCAATATAGCAGGATGGTTAGAGGGGCGGCCATTTTCATGTCTACACTTTCTATTGCGATCGTTATATTAGGCTAATCTCCGTGTAAACTACATATGGCAAGTTGCGGACTCACTGAGGAGAGGTTTTGCAGTAATGACTGAAAAGACAAGGGGAGTAGTAACATCACAAAGCATAGAGTCGCAACTTAATGCTTCATCCACACACTCTTGTACAGCACATTGATATAGCCAGATGCAGTTCTTGAAGTCGAAGAAAAATAAGTCCCATTACTCCCATTATTCATTCACTTGTTGGCATGTGTATGGGCCGGTGTCAGCAATGTCTTGCTCCTTATTCCTATTTATGTTTTATGATTTTGGACTCTACAAATTAATTGAATTATTTATTATATCTTTAAGCATGTTATAGCATTCTGTGTCAGTCATGATTTGATTGTTCTATTATTATACTATTCAAATGCTATGCATCTTCTATAGTAGGTCTATAATACTCCAACTGAAACAGTATAGGGTTAAGCTGGTGTGCTTGTATATTTACCCATAGTGTTAATACTTAAAGTGCTTTCCTGTTATTTGTAGCCTATAGTATCACTTTAAAACATATTTTACTGTACGATGCCTTCAGCCTGGAATCACCACCAGCATGCCAGACAGGGTGTGAGCTATTTATTCAGGTTTTAGGAGCAGCATATCAGACGGGACATATTACGCAGCAGGATAAAGAGTCGTGAATTTCTACATTGAATAAAAGATACTAGGATATTTGGGTTTGGTTGTCCTCCCCCAACAATATTTGAAGATTTTTGACTTAAAGTATGCAATTTGACATCATTTTAGACCACTATTACGACCATAGATAACGCTGCAAAAGCTAAGAGACAAACTTTCTGTATGAATAGTTATTCCATTATTTACATGTATCACAGGCTTTGTCTGACCTTTTGTTTCTTCTGGAAATGTTTGCCCTATAAAATCATACTGCCTCTTAAGCACGGTGCAAAAACACTGGCACTGCACTGTTATGAATTGCCATCATGAGTCATCCAGAGAAACTGATATGAAGAGGTCGGAAAAGCATTATGAGCTCACAGCAGCTTGTGAGAACTGCTGGTGCGAAAAATAAATCATGGTACACCAAAGAGTGAAATGTAGAAGGGCCCACTTTGAGCACCAGCCAGATGAGTAGCAACTTTGTGTGGCTAATTTTCTGTAACTAGTGAAGCATTCAAGCATTGTTAAATTAGCAAGCTAGCTAGCAAACTAGACAACTGGCTAGTTAGCTAGCTTGCTAATTCCATTATGCTTAAATGCTTCACTAGTTACAGAAGATGGTCACAACAGCCAGCAGCATCGCTGGGTCTAACCGTCCCTTGCCCTAACTCCCTGCCTGCTCAGGAGAAAGATAAGCTACCTAGCTCAGTAGCTAGCCATCTGTCTCTGGAGCTAAGTCTGCTCTCTTCCAAGCAAGCTTCAACAACACTTAGCCACACAGACATGTGTTGTCATTATAACAACTAAGTCTTCAATAGACCACGGAAAACCGTATAATGTATTTCTATGGTCGCACCCCTTGTAGCTAGCAAAGCTCATTGTTAGTTGTTTTGTAACAACTAGCTATATGGTGGCTATAGGCCTCATTTTTTAACTCTTACTTTGAATATTCCCGTGGTGACCTTCTGATCTAATGCAAGGAATCTGAGGATAAAACTCTCTTGCGCACAACACTATATATATATATATATATATACTATAGGAAGAACGGGTCATTATGTCATGGAACTCACATTTGTGCAACTTTAGTAAGACACACTGCAACCTGTTGTCAAGCAACAAAAGTTGCAGTTAGCATAGCTAGCTTACCATCACAAGTTTGATACCCTGCAGCTTGACCCGCAACGTGACCATAGCTGCATACACTATTTAAACCCCAGTCACACACACACTCACTGCCAGATCGTTCTCCGCTTCCATCCCAGTGAGCACTAACCCGGATTTCAACGTTGATTTCTGGTTTAAAACTGGTTGAAATGGGGTCTGAACGTCTTAAGACGTATTTTAACCGTCTTTTCAACCGGCTAAATTACGGTTACAATATCAACGTGTCACAAAACACCAATTTGTTTCAAAATATTGATAGTTTGTTCAGTTGTAGGTTGAAAGAGACGCGATTTTGGTTACTTTAAACGTATTTCTCCAAAGTCATATTACGCTGGCCGTTGATAAGTGGTCTACACGAAGACGTGATTTCAACGCATTTAATGTTTCATACAAAACTTCGTAAATATGGAACTATAGACTGTGTGCTGTCAACAAGAAGCTCCCAGGACATCGTAATGAGAGCAGAGCACATTATGTCTGTATGTTCACGTAAAATACAACTCTGTTTACTGCTGGAACACGCATGTGCACGGACTCAGTGCATTTTTAGTTAGAGACGGCTGGAGTGTCTCTCCAGCCGTGCTGTCTGCACAATTTTAGCTAGCTAGCTAGCGCTTACTGAGTTGATGAGTGAAGTGAACGAGCTGACGGCATAAACGAGGCTTCACGCTAACGACATACTCTAAGTACTTGAACTACTTTATTCCAATATTGCAAACCGAAATATCATTACCATACCATTAATATCATGTTATGCTCACCATGGTGGGGAGGCTGCTAGCAATTGTAGCGTTAGCATGTTAGCTTGTAGTGTTAGCATGTTATTAAAGTAAACACAGACATGTGTGTTAGTTAATATTGGAGACACTTTCTTTGTGGACTGTCCTTGTAGCCCAACGTTATAAAATAGAGTATTTAGGACATTTCACATGTAAAATTCACGTGTATTTTCCATATATTTCTTACTGTCCGCAGTACTACGGACAGCGAGTGGGGCTGTACACAGTTTAAATGTGGAGGACGTGAGTAAAACGAAGTAATGTACTAATAAACATGGTCAAAACATTGTTGTTTGGCTTATAGCAATATACAAACAATATAAAGTACTGTGTAATATCCAGGTCAGCATCGTTCCGTTGAAGACACGTTTAAAATACGTCTATGGTCTCCGGTGAAGAGACAAGTTTTTCTAATACTTGTTTTATTTACAGATGTCCAGCTTGAAAATATGGCAGATCTCCTGAAACCGGCTCCTGTGTGGCTTTGAAAACGACATTTAAAGAAGGAAAAGGAGATTATGGTTTTATATAAAGAACATTTATATTTATATTGTGCTTTAATAAATACAAATTAACTGTTGCCTGTATCACTTGGTCTTTTGTCCTGTAAGTGGAAACTGTTGATGTGTTACTAACATTAAGTATTTAGTTGCTACATATTGATCTGAGAGCATTTTGACGGTTAAATCACGTTGAAAAGCGAAAGTTTTTTAGCCGACTATTTGAAGACGTTGATTAAACGTTCACGTTTAGACAAGATTTCAACGTGATGTCCAATACTGGCTTTCAACTGATAAATGTGGATGTGGTTTCTTAGTAAGCCTCTAAATCATGATAAATTATTATTAGCACAATGTAGAGGACGACAAATTATAGTATTGCAAATCACGTTTAAATCTGGTCTAAGCGTGAACGTTTAATCAACGTCTACAAATAGTCGGCAAAAAAACTTCCACTTTTCAACCAATTCTGAACGTCTTTTCAACGTTGGGCATAGACGTCTTTTAAACGTCTTTTCAATGGAAAATTGCTCACTGGGATACAAGACCTTCCAGCGTATACCCTTAGACTGATTCCCCGGTACCGACCCTGCCTGTTTTGCACTACCCAACTTGCCTCTGCCCCGGTAATTCACTCAGCCTTCTGTTCCCGACCACGAGATCCTGCCACCTTTTCCCTGTGATTATTCTACCTGTTGTGTGTCCAGAGGAAAATAAAGCTTTGTTTCAAACTATCCCTGGTGTCTGTAGTACTGCTCCTGGGTCCTTACCACACCCGTTACAAAAATAATGTTTTAAGAGGTGATTTAAAAGCACTGACATATTTAGCTAATGTTTTCTCAACAGGCATGTTTTTTCAGAGTGTGGGGGCCCAGACTCGAAAGGCCTAGTAACCCTTAGTTACCAGCTGGGCTCTGTGAACAACCAGAGGGCCACTTTCAACATAGGGTGCCCTGGCTCATGGGGGGTTAGCAGAAGGGCAGAGGGGGAGGACGGGTCAGAAATAGTGGGCCAGTAAACTAAAATGGCTTTAATACCTGACCCACCATAGCTAGGGAAGTTGAGATAGGTGTCCATTGTGGGTAGGGCATGGTGCAGTGAGACGGCAAAGAGTAATAGAGAATCATTCAGCAGGGCCCAGTGTGTCTCTGTGGCAAACAGAGCCAATAGAGGACACTCATTATGGGGAAATGGGGCCAGATGTATCTCTGCTTCATGCAGCTAACGGAGGTGAACTGCACAAAGAGTGTTATAAGGAGATGCTGAAGCAAAGGCTAAGAAAACCATTGATCCAGCATCCAGATGTACTGTGGAAAGTAAGAAATGGCAATGATCCATTGCTAGAAACACGGCTAATGTCCCTAGCATTGTTGACACAAGCATGTGCTAGCATTAGCTTTCCAGTTAACAGCGGCACACCAGGAAGAAAAAGAGGTCATAGTGGAGGACTGATTGTCACTGGATAGAAGTGTTAGCACTGGTAGTCTCGTTAGCAGAGCAGCTAGAACAGCCAAAAGAAGAAGCAGAAATGCTAACAGCATCAGAATGAGTCGGGCCTGGGCTTCCTAAAGATAATTGGGCAAAACCAGAATGTATAGCGATTAGGACCAGTCCAGAGCAGCTGCCTGAGGCATGATGGGCTTTAACTCTGAAGCTAGCAGCATATTGACGACAGTAATGCTAGGCTAGGCTCAATATGTATGTATGGACACAAATACCTCCAGAGAAAGACTCTGAGAGGCTCACGGTTAGCTGAAACAATGTTTCTGGCATCCCAGAATGGAAAAAACAGCACTATGATTTATTTATGTATCTATTCATTTCAAGCATTGTCTTATAGATTTTTTTTCCACACTTTTCCATGCCCTTTCCGTCTCCAGGACATTACATGCATTTATATGCAAGAGCATCTGTATAATACATTATACTATCAAGAAAAGTTTCCTGCATTTGTCATAATTGCAATTTGAATATACATCAAGTAAAACAACCTTGATAAAAACTACCTAGAACTAAAAAAAAAATAGGATTTCAGCCCCTCCCCACTCTGTACCTTTATTCTTCACTATGAAATATGATGAGAGCCCTTAAGAAATCTATTTTTTGTATTCTTGTGTGAGTACTATACTTTTGACTACCATTTCCCATCGTAAATTCATAATATGTTAGTTAAATACACATATAAATACAATGGCTTGTAAATAGTTGTAGTTTCTATTTTAACAATATCAATGTTTGTATAATTTTTTAATAGTTCAAAAATGCTTCTATTACTTAACTTCATTAGAAATGCTTGTCATTTCAATGTCCTTTTTTAATTTTTTTTTAATTTTTTTTTTTTGACATACTTTATACTAAATTCTAGTTGAGTAATAACGTCTCGACTTGAGAAGGTATTTTATGTAATCCTTCCGTTTTAGTAATTACTATTACCTGTCTAAGTTATTAACAAAGGCTGCAGACCAGGCCGAGCCTCAGAGCTCCCTCATGCTAATGGTGACCGAAGGAGTGGGGGATGGGCGAGGTTACGGTGGGGACAGTCAATGTCATGTTCTGTGTGAAGTACCTTGTGACATTACACAAAACCTGACGTTTACCGTCCTCATGGGGACCATGGCCTGGCCCCGCCCCCACTCAGCACATGCTCCCGTGGAGAGGTGACTGACTGCCTCAGACTGTCGAGGGGCTGCACACACATGTAACCTGACGGGCTAGCTGTGGAACCTGGATGGAAATGGTAAGTTTTTAATTATTGTCCTAGCTCCTAATGTTGGTACATGTACTGCCATATAAAAAGAGCTGTTGCAATGTGCTAGAACTTAACCGAGATGGACAGCTAATGTTAGCTAACACTAAGCTAGCATGTGCAGCTAGCAGCACATGTTCCAATGTCTACCAGCCTACCGTTAACGCAAGGTTGGACAACTAATTGCAGTTAACTACAAATGGATAATTTACACATCGTGGGGCTTTTTTATAGTCACAATATAATGGTATTTAGATATTTTTTGAATTTATGTTTTATCATTATCTTTTCCCACAGAACGTGAATATTATGCTCAACAAAGTGAGATATTTGACATATTGACTCAAGGTTAACTTTTAAAAAAGTATTTCTTCACATGTAAGCAGATATTGTAATTCAAATCACCATGGGTATTGAAGTAGAATATTTAGCCTCATACTTTAAGAAATAAGTAGATCTCATTACTATAATGCAGCCTATAAGACCAGACCAAATTACTTTTAATTTCAGTCAAAATGTAATAATAGCAGCTCAGGCGACAATTTTAATTACACCAAATTCTACCACTGCAGCTTGAAATACAGAGTACTGTAACATGACTGAATGTGTCCCTTGTGCTTTCAGGAGGATGGAGCATGTTTTTCATCCACTGGTGGCAGCTCTGAATGCACAGGTGAGAGAGGGGAGAGAAATACTGCTGTTAACAAGAACCTGATATGTTTAAAGTGTTTGCAAACCAAATGTTATTGCCCTTTTGTTCATATAGCAGTACTTTTAAAATAAAAGTGCACAATACACTACTTTTAAATTCATTATTGAACTTTGCCATAACAAAAAAATAAATACATGCGATTAATTGCGATTAAAAATTGTAATCGTTGCCCAGCACTAATTTTTACCCATCAAAGATTATGTTGAAGTTATTAGTTCATCGTAAACCATATTAACATTTCCATCCTCTGTAATATATTTGCAGGCGCTGATGTGACAGATGGCTTTAACCCTGAACAGACCAACGAGGTAGGATATGTCATCTTCTTTGGGTTCTTAATTGACAGTTAACCTGCTCGACTGTGTATGTAGAACAGAAATCAATACAATGCTAGAGTAATTCATTTCTTACAGACTACAGCTAGTTAATCACACATATTCGACTTCCATTGTTACTACAGTGTTTCCCACAGGGAGAAATTCAATTGTTTGCACTGCAGCCACTTATTCATAATGTCTGATGAAATATAAGTTGTAGTATTTGTTGTTTGGTTGTGTATTATTTTATTTATGTAAAACAGTGTATATCTCAGCATGCAAGACACATTTCAGAAGAATATTCAATGTTTCCCACAGAATTTGATTCTATTTGTGGCCTAGTGGCTGTTAAGTAAAGTCTATGTGAGAAACAACACTATTCTGATCAGTTAAATCAAATCTAATTGAGGCCTCGCATGCAACACCTTATTTTTTATTTTTTTTTGCAAATGACCACATTCAACTTTTTAAGAAGTTAATTCACTTTAAAATATGACACCCCTAACTTAAGTTTACTAAAGTTGTTCAGTGGATAATGTGGCACCCCAGTGGCTCACCTGACAGCATGTATCATTTACAATAAGGCCAAAACTTAAACTTCGTTTAAAGTCGTGTTATGCGTCGCCTCCAGAAAAAAAAAATCATGATGTGTGTGAGAAGCGCTATGAAGCGACAAACACAAAGAAGTTAAACGTTGAGAGGGAGAGGACCTTGATTTTAAGTCGTAGCTGGAATGCAAAGATAAGTAGGTAGACTGGTAGAATGGTCGGTAGGTAGACTGGTTGGTAGGTAGGTAGGTAGGTAGGTAGACTGGTAGGTAGGTAGGTAGACTGATAGGTAGGCAGACTGGTAGGTTGGGAGCCTGTCCAAACATTACAAAAAAATGATTTGTTTTTCAGGAAGAACACGGTCCAGTGACAGTGACAATACCGATATTCTTGACCCCACTCCAGCTGATGTCGATGAGGACACAAGTGTTCCAGAGCTCATGAGAACTGACAGTGTAGTTGTAAGTTTATTTGCAAAACTTCACATTCTAACATGAAAAGGGCCATGACATCTGTCAGTTTACAGCAACCAGGGTAATATGTTCAGAGGCCATGACGATTATTCAAAGCGGTAATGTGAAGTGCCACTACGAGACAAAGCACAACTCTTTTGAGCTAACGTCTCAAATAAAAGCACAGAAAAATAAACCTAAGAGCCCAGTATGATCAGAATCCTAACACATGAATTCACTGACCAACAATGATGTTAACAGAGAGGAATAGAGCTGAAACAAGTGGTTTAATACCCACAGATAAAGTCCTGCTCACTAATTAATCTTATTAGAAGATGAGAATAATATGGATATCTTGGTTTTCTTGGGTGACATCACTTCACACCTGAATTAAATTAATTTAAAGCTGCAGGACACTTCAGTTCTTTATTTTAAGATGCACATTTTTCAAAAGCTTTCTGTTATGTAATATAATCTTAATCTCAATTTGAAATCTGACAATAAATATTGTTTATGTATTATTCAATTGATCTTTCTATATTTGATTTGATAATCAGTTGTTGACTACATACAGACGTTAATACAACTGTTGGCTACTTCAATATACAGTATATGGGACTAAATCAGAGTGCAAGTTAGACATTATTATGATGTTCTGGAGCTTTAATGAGGAAATTCTCTCTGAATGGACCTTGTTGAACTTTAATTGAATACCCCAGTCATAGATGTTTAAAACTACCCTAAACAACACAACAACAATCTACGTTAATATGCATGCTGTTCCACGGCTTTAGGAAACACTGATAGGATGTTCTGTCAGAGCCACCCACAGATGTTTTAGAAAATGACCTGAACAAAGGAAAGACATTACTGAATGCAGCAAGACCTGTATAAATGAAATAACGGATAAACAAGACGTGACCAGTAGACTCTGTTGGCTGGTCCACCATGACATTAGACTAATGCTGCGTTCACACCAAGCGTTACTCGCGGGAGTTTGATTGCGGGATCATTTGTATTTATCTGCTTCATTCGCGTTCGACGCGCCGGAGTGGCCAGGAAAGACTGGTCCTATGTATTTTGATAACTTACCCAAAACTAATGGTCTAAATTGGCACTGCTCAGTAAAAGTAATAGATTAGTTTGGTACTCAATATATATCTATATTTATGTACAAGTATGCACACTGTAAATGTTGTTCTTTAGGCAAGCAGTCAATTTCTTTTCGAAACATTTTGCCTAGTTTTACTCTGTTGTTTTGTCTTGACATTTATTATTGTTAAATGCTTGTGATTTTACAATGAAGAATATCCAAGTCTAATCCTTTCTTTTTCTTTCTTTTTTTAAGCTCAACAGACAAATGCTTAGACACAAGAAGACCTCTATCAAGTTCTGAGTACAGTGATGAGGATGAGTATGTTCCTCAATCTGATGAAGAAACAGAAAGTCACAGTTCAGAAGAAGATGTCAAACAGCACACGGGAAAGAAGAGAAAGGTACAGAGAACAACTTCAACCAACTCTCAGGAAGGAGATGACCAACCACCAAGGTAAGCTTTTACATTTGTGCACTATTGTGTTCAGATGGAAGACTACAGGTACAATCTTTGCTGGACCTTTATGCACTTCTGTTGCTGGACGTTGTTCAATATTGGCAAATTGAAGGTTTAACAGGTTTTTTTTTTTTTTTTGAGGAATTCATAATCGTGCCTGTTCTCTTTGACATTCCTCGTTTTCTTTGTTAAATATTTGAATGTTTTTATTTGCATTACGGCATTAGAGTTGTACGAATCTATTTTGTGATACACAAACATATATTTTCGTTGTATTTTTATTTAAAACCATTTCACTACACTGAAAATGTAAAAAGTGTACATTGCACTGCAGTTGTAATAGAAGTTGTACACAACAGTTGTGAGGCACTGAAAGGTTTTGAAACAGTAAGTGTTGAAATAATGTTTACAGAATTACAATTTAAGTATTGTAGTAGTCAAGTTCAGTTTTTGTTTTGCAAGTGAAATACTACTTTGAAATATTATGCTGAGAGCATTGCAGTTGTGATACTGTGATATTCAGCTCCATTATTTGTAGGTTTTTTTTCAACTGAAATACAAAGCACTGAATATCACAGTATCACAACTGCAATGCTTTCAACTGTAATATTCAGTGCACTATATCTGAAAAATGCACATAACTTTGAAATAAAGCTGTGAAGTTTGAACATTTATATTGAGTGGAGTTCAATATACACAGATGAGTCATTATACAATTACAACATTTAATGGTGAATACACAAATGCAATATTAAATTAATTAACAAAATATAATACAGAAACAACTCTTTTTTTTAAATAAAGCTCCTTGGTGTTTCTATAAACTTACCCTCCATTGAATACCTTATATAGGCTTGTAAGTGTAAGACACATTTTTAACAGTGTCTCCTGGTGGTGGTTTGTATTATGACATGATAGGAGCGTCCCCGCTGGGATAGAAAAACCAGACAAAAATTCAGTTTGTTAAATTTGAGAAATTTTGATACTTGAGTTGATATTTTGGTTCCCATGACCAAAACAAAATTTATGTGATTAAAAGTATGCCGTTATTCCATTTAGAAAATAAGGTCCCCACGCGTAACCTCTACACTGACGTCCCCACCATGTAGCAAAAACGTGTATGTGTGTGTGTGTTTACATGTATTACAATTTCAGAACCAAACTACTGAATGCACATATTTATTTTTCTTCCATATTCTGGTTTACAGTGATGAGGATTACGAGCCCCCCCATGCCAGTGTGCCAGGTACTTCAAGTTCCTCACAGCCAGCACGACGAGGACAAAGGACAGCTCAACGATCGGCTCCAGGACAAAAGAAAGCTCCAGGACGTCCACAGCCTCAGCCAGCCGCATCACCTCCCCCCATGGCTTCACACCCACAGTCGTTGGCATCTCATTCAGAGTCGAGCCCTGGAGCATCACCCCCGACCACTCAACAGAAGAGACGGCGCGCCTCTCTGGGAGCTCCAGCATCCAAGCATGGAAAACCAAGGTCAACAACAGACAGTGAGGAGGAGGACGACAGGTGGCACAACAGAGAGGAGGAGTGCATCCAACCAGACCCTCTCAGGTTCATGCCAGCCAGGACCCCGGGACCCACATTTGACACCACCACATCATGGTCTCCCCTTGGCCTCTTCCAGCTTTTTTTTTTCATGCTCTGTTGTCCAAAAAATCATTGACAACACGAATGCCAACGCTGCCAAACGGAAACTAGCTGGGATGAAGTTCCAATGGGCTGTGCTCACAGTGAAGGACTTTTACGTTTTCCTCTCCATCATCATCTTCACTGGCCTTGTGACGGTCCACAACAGGTCTGACTACTGGAGGAAGAGATGGCCGTACAACTTTCAGTTCCCTGGTGACAGCATGACGAGGGACCGCTTTAACACCATTTTGTGTTCCCTTCACCTCAGCAACCCAGAAGAGGACGAGGAGAACGAGAACAATAGGAACACTGCTGAGTATGACCGCCTGTTCAAGATAAAGCCGCTGTACACGGACATGGTGACCGCCTGTAAAGCACATTTCCAGCCGCACCAGAATGTGTCTATTGATGAGCGGATGGTTGCCAGCAAAGCCCGCATCAGTATGAAGCAATATATGAAGGACAAGCCCATAAAGTGGGGTTACAAACTGTACGTGCTGGCTGACTCATCAATAGGCTACACCTGGAATTTCTTTGTCTACCAGTGAAAAAGTGAGTCCACCACAGGCCACGGGCTGAGTTACTCGGCAGTGATGGACCTTTTGCCATTTCCTCTCCTCGGTAAAGGCTACCATTTGTACACAGACAACTTCTATACAAGCCCTGCTCTCTTCACCGATCTGTCCAAAAAGAACATCGGCTGTTGTGGAACCATCAGGAGAAATCGTATTGGCTTCCCTAAGACCCAGATCAACAACCTACCCAAAAAGGCTGTGAGGGGGGACATGCGATGGATCCAGAGTGGCAAACTCCTCTTCGTGAAGTGGATGGACACGAGAGAGGTCACGATGTGTTCCACAGTTCATCGGGCCTATAGTGGACAGACGGTGAAGAGAAAGGTGAAGACTGCTGGGGTGTGGCAGCACAAATCAATACCAGTTCCGGACAGCATCGTGGACTACAATCACAGCATGGGGGGGGTGTGGATTTGTCCGATTCCCTAATCGGATCGTACACCGTCCGCCACAAGACCATGAAGTGGTACAAGACTTTTTTTTACCACTTTGTGGACATCGCTGCTGTGAACAGTTACCTCTTGCACAAGGAGCTGTTCAAGTTGAGGCAGGACCCCACCCAGACAAAGCCCATCACCCACAAGACCTTCAGGGAGCAGTTGGCCAAGGAGATGCTGGAGTTTGCCAAAGGCTCAGCAGCCTCCCCACCCCCACCCCCGACCACCTGCATGCCCATGTTTTTTGAAACGGGGCTCAGGAAACACTGCAAGAGGTGCAACGATCATGGAATGCCACGGGTGAAGACACCTACTTATTGCGCGAGGTGTGATGTTCCCCTGTGCCTCAACTCCAAAAATAACTGCTTCCACCTGTGGCACAGTGGACAATAACCCCCCCAAGACCTTCAGGGATACTAGAGTGCATTGACGGCTCAGTATCGTGTAAATAATGTAAATAGTTTTATTTTTTTTTGTGTGGTTTTTTTTTTTGTGTGGTTTTTAGTTTGTTTCAAATGTTTACAGTAAAAATAAATCTGTTTCATTTGGATTCAATATTCAGTTGATTTGTGTGTTATTTTGAATGGGAAAATATATTCCCCCCCCCCCCAAAAAAAGCCAGAAATTGCTGCATTTGGATGTGTTGAACACCATTAGTAATATATAAGTGAAATATGTAGCTTAGTACATGAGGAAATTCAAATGGCACACATGGTGCCCAAATGCACATTTTGGAAATCTCGCCTAAACCTTCTGTACTAAAACCTCTCTCATTTTGTTGTGCTTCACTATATCAAAGTAAAACTTTTCAGAGAGACTGTTCACAATATGTGCTATGATTTGGGAGATGTTTTAGGCTGGCTGCTGCATCATTTTAATGAAATAATAACAATAAAAGGGCTTTTTTTTCAGGCGAAGCTGAAACTTTTCAATTTGAGCTGTGTGCCATGTTCATTTACTCTTAACCAGTAACTTATACACTGATATTTACACATCTGAACAAATCTCACAAGTGTTCCCTTTTATTACAACAACAATTATTCAAATAGACCTTGTGGTTGCAAAGATGTACTCTCTTGAATATGGGTACGCAATTTTCGAGCAGAGGGCTAAAAATAGGGCTAGGGCTTAAGAGGTTTTAATATATTTGCGTAGTTTGTCGACAGAAATGACAATGGCTCAAGCGAGGTCTCAGGCAAGGACTCTGACGAGGTGTCTGATTTACAGAAGACCTATTATAGATACTACCTCGAAGCAATCTTGGTGCTTCATCAGTTTCAGCGCCCAGGAGCAGTGGAAGGAATGACTGAGTATACTGTATTTTAACAGCTTGAAGGAGCCCCTTTGATATGCTGCAATGGATATATGGACATATATTAATATATTTTCATTGTTTTACAGGTGCGTGAGTGGGTCGAAAGGAGGCCGGTGGACAACACCAAACAGAGGTGTCGGAGGAGGTGACGGAGATGTCGGTGGAGAGTGGCGGTGGAGATGTTTTTTAAAATTAAGTTTTATTTATTTTAGTTTTTTTTGTGTTCTATAATTTTATTTGTTCATAAAAGTTTTATTCATTTGGTTCATGTGGTTGTTTCTTTTCTATTAGGGAATAATTTTGAGAGTATGTGTGTAGTTGTCATTTAGACAGATAAGGGAGGGAGTAACACAGGTTACCCACAAACAAATAGTGCTTTTGGCTGCAAGAATTCCACAGGTTGACAGTAAATACATCATACATGAAGACAAAACATGTTATAAGATAAAGTATTATTGATTATCTGCAGTGTGACTTTAAAAAAAAGGTTAAATATCAGCTCAGTGGCAAGGTTCAGGAAGTCCATCTTAAATCATACAATACATTGTTATTGTCAATTCATACTGAAATGTTTTTGCATTGTTAGGTAGTTGAGTTCAACACAATTTATTTTATGTTCTGTAATATTAGGCATCAATGGGTACGTCACAAAGATTGTCTACTCGTTATATACAGTCTATAGTTGTGACTTATAAGGCAAAGTGTTGCTGGGATAAGGTGAAGATAATTTAACTTCAGAACACGTGCAAACATGCATCATGTAGCTCTGTGTCAAATGTAAACTACATTGTGTAGAAGTCATGTAAATCGGCTGCAGATTTCCATTCGCTAGTAGGTGGCGCTGTGAGTATTAGTGAAAATTAGCATGTAGACATCCTCAGGCCATGAGTCTTATCAAGCATGGGAAGTTTGGGACCGTTTGGAACAAGTCCAGCTGAGTTACATCAGCTTGTTTGATGGGTAATCACTTAAAGTAGCCGCCTGCTATGGCTAAGCCCTTCAATCAAATGTAAAGCTTTTGATAACTTTTAATCACAACGGTGTTAAGATTGTACTGGCAAAATTTGAAGTGGATCTGACAAAGTACCTAGGAGGAGTTCGTTAAAGTATAGCGCCTATAAGTTGTCCAAAATCATGGGAAAATTCACACATAAATCAAAATGGCCGACTTCCGGTACGGTGTAGAGCGGGGGTCACTAATTGGCGGACCGCGGACCGGATCCGGACCCAGACGCCGTTGTATCTGGACCCAGGACCTAAAAGCGATAGATAATTGAGAATTATTAAATTTTGACGGAGCGCCTCTATTTTAACCGGCGCAGCTTTTTCAGCCTTCACGGTACTTGTTCAGTGGTGCAAATCACATCACGTGATGCAGCTCAGCCAATCAAATATGAGTATTCTGACAAGTTTCCTGATTCGAGTGAGTTGTACACACACACGGGAGAGACGAGGACAGAGAATGAAGAGCAGGAGAATTATGTGAGCCAGAGAGTTATTTCACATGACGTTTTCCAAAGAGAAAAAAGTGGTCAGAGAGACCAGAGCCTTTAACCAATAATGAACAGACTTTTATATGTTAATTCTTCCCACAGACAGTTTAAAACCAGTAGGTCTCACATGTTCTCAGAGATAGTTACGATTAATAAAAGCGGTAATATGAAGCGACACTACGAGACAAAGCATAACTCTTTTGAGCAAACGCACCCACTCACATCTGTAATGAAGACACAGAAAATAAACCTAAGAGCCCAAAATGATCAGAATCCTAACACGTTAGTTCACTGTCCAATGATGTTAACAGAGAGAATAGAGCTGAAACAAGTGGTTTAATAATCACAGATAAAGTCCATGCTCACTGATTTCTCTTGTTAGAAGATGAGAAAAATATAATATCGTGGCTTTTTTTGATTATCACTTCACACCTGAATGAACTGAATTTAAAGCTGCAGGCAATTCAGTGAAATTATTTTTTCTAAAATGAATTACTTTATTTGAAGATGCACATATTTCAAAATCTTTCTGTTATGTCAGTTATTCTTTAATCCAGCCATTATTTTACTTGAAATGAGAAGAACATTTATTTATGTATTTCTATGTATTATTTATAATCCATCCAGTTAAATTTGAAAACTGAGAATAGTAATTGTTAAAATATAATTGATGTGTACTTTCTTTATTTGATTTGACAGTTGTTGACTACACAGAGACGTTACTACTACTAGGCTTCTCAAAGACCCGTTTGAGAGGAGAACTTTGGCGGAGAAACTGCAGGTGAAATATTATACTGAATTGCTTGTGAGGGTGACAAAAATAAGATGTCCTGACGTGTTTGTTTAAGTGTTATTTACTGCTTTTTTCATGTTGGAATAAATGTTAAATATTTAACTGCAAAGTAGTAATGCGTGTTTTATACCTTCATTTTTTTTGCATTAAATCATTCTGGGATGTTTGCTGAAATTGATTGGATGTGGCACAGCCCTACCTAGAACATGTTCCACCAGCCGCCACTGCTCAGAGTGTTGACTGGCACTTGACTGAGAAGTAGTGCCATATACTGAGTAAGCATAGTCGTGGGCATATAACTGATGGAGACGGTGCCTTTCGCGTACTGCATCATAATCGCCATCTACTGCTGATAAGCGTTCATGGACTATCTTCATAAGGTCTTTAGTCACAGCCTCACATGCATCAATCTTGTGTCTCAACTCAGTGGATGGTGTGGCACACTCTTATTTCACTGTAAGCTCTCATGACATCATCCATTCCTTCTTCAATGGTGTCTGCTATTGTAGACAATTCAGTGACTGATATGTTTTTCTTTCAATTGTCTTTGGATGTTCTGATTTTCTATTGATCATACAGGTTTATGAGTCTTTTTTCTTTTTTACTCAGTTCCTCCTGTTGGTAGGCAAGCATTTTCTCTGTTTGCCCACTATGACATTCTGATCAACGTGGTAATGCTAACACATTAGCGTCATCCATTTCAAGTTGACGCTCAGCTAATTGTTTTTCCTTACATTCAATTTCCTCCTTTAATTCTTGCTTCGACATGACTTCATAATCCTCCAGATGTAGTAAGCCTCTAATTTCTTGTATTTCCATTTGTAGCTTATCTGATCCTTTATGGCATCCATTTTGAACGTAGTTGTCCTTACCGCCTCTGTTGACCATCACGCTAGGTGCACGAGTAGCGGGGTGTAGCAGGTGAAGCTCTTACTGTAGCATATCCCTCCGAAAGATGGTCCGACACTTGACTGATGATTGTACAATTTATTTCTAAATCCCACAAGCAACGGAAGAGCTGTGTACAAAGCACAAAGCAACAATTATGTGTTAGCATTTCCTTATTGTTAGCATTACTGTAGCCTACACACATGGAGCCGTTACGCTAGTTACTTATGCTACTTAAAAACACACACATAGTTATTACAGTTATCAGTTATTACAGATATTAAAACATTAACCAACCTTGTGCCTCTTCGGGGGGTACTAGCTAATACCTTAACCGTTTCTAAACGTTCACAACCGTCATATTCTCCGTACTTTACTCTCTCTCTTCGCGCGCACAGTTCTACTTCTGTTTTTACTCTGAGAGCCACCTTCAAAATAAAAGCATTTCGTCTTAATACAGGAAATACATAACAAATGTGAGAAACAGGCAAAATCATGTAACAACGGCAACAAATGTATTGCTAAACACGAATTTGGTTACTTACTTAGCTGCGGATCTTGCTCTCTCTCTCTCTCTCACACATCAAATTTACTTTAAAATCAACACTTACACATACAAGTGTACTAGATTATTGGTCCATGGGTACTTCTCAAGTATCTTAATTGTCGTTTCCTCGATCCTAGCTCGAACCGGAAGTTGTTCTGCGCCGCCATATTGACGGCCGTCCCAAAGCTCTTACTTCTGCTCTGAGGAGCGAGGATCGAGGCGGGAGGAGGGATCTCTGAGGAGCCATGAGCGAGGACCCACGAGAACAGACTTCCAGGAAGTGTTTTAACGGCCGACACGCCCCCTTATTGTTCATCAGTCATGTGATTGGACGCTGCAGCCGATCGGACTGATGAGATTTTTTTCAACATGTAAACAGTGAAGACGGATCACAGATTAAACTCAAACTTTATATTTGATTCGTTTTCTGATTCAACATCTGGTTTAAATAAATGTTCATTGTAGACTGAACAACAAAAGGACCACAAACAACTTTCTTCATTTATTAGAAAGATTTGTCTTTTCATAATCTGATGTTACCCTCAATAACTTTTATTATGGATTCAATTAAAGTCAGAGGGAGCTGGAGAGACTAAACCCTTTATATATCTATATCTATATATATATATATATATATATATATATATATATATATATATATATATATATATATATATATATATATATATATATATATATATATATATATATATATATATATATATATATATATATATATAGAGAGAGAGAGAGAGAGAGAGAGAGAGAGAGAGAGAGAGAGAGAGAGAGAGCTGAGAGACAAAACACTTTTTACATAATTTATCATAATTTCATTCAGTCACGTGAGGCTGTTCATTCCTGATTGTCGGGTTTGATGAGTTTCATCATTGAAGAGAAACAATAATCATATTCTGGGTTATTTAATAGTGACGTCATAATCTGAATTTCAAAACGTACAGACGCAAATAATTCATAAATAAGACGATCACATTCCGCCGGTAGAAATATATCCTGCGCTTATAAACAGAACACAGGACACAGTTTGTTAACAGACTACAGAGAGAAACACCTCTACACTGATGATAACTGTGTGTCTTTATTAGTTATTAGTATTATTAGTTACTATTATTAAGTACAGTGACCATGTGAACATACACAAACTTATCAAAAGTCTCTCCAGCTGTTAAAGCCGACTGACAGCTGATCCTCCGTCATCAGAAACAGACGTCACTTCACGTGACGCAACTGAGGAAAGGACGTCTCATGTCTCTTAAAACATATTTCCTCGTTTCCTCTCTCCTCGCATGGTTTCCTCCATGCATCCCTGGTGGGAGGGACTAAGACGCAAGGAAAGGACCTAAGTGAGGGAAACGGGGATGCAATTAGCATCCTTGTTTCCCTTGTTTCAATTCCCTTGTTTCAACTAAGAGACTTGGGATGTACCCCGTGACTTCAGACGGCCGCTCCGTAGGGCTGACAACGACGCTGGACACGCCGCTTGCTAATCGCTCCAATAACAACTGCTTCCTCCATTAC
Source organism: Anarhichas minor (assembly GCF_050575085.1). NCBI lineage: Eukaryota > Metazoa > Chordata > Actinopteri > Perciformes > Anarhichadidae > Anarhichas > Anarhichas minor. Next base: position 1,115,461 of record NW_027466492.1, on the reverse strand, counting down.
AACGCCTGTAATCAGTTATCCATGTTGAATTAACCTGTTAGTCAATCGGTAATCAATGTTGTTGTTTGTGAGCTTCCGGGAAATGGTCACGTGATAGGGGACTGACGAATCATGGAAGGACACGTCATGACTGCTAAGAACCAATCAAGTAGCGAACGCGGGTGTGAGCGTCTGTTAACATACACGAGGAAATGTGTTCTCAATTATATGTTATCCATTTGTATTGTCATATGCAGGCTTTATAGAGTTAATTCAGGTTCTGAGTGATGGACAAAGAGAACTTACTTACTTTGGAAAAACAGTTCCACTGAACAGAAGTGATGCCCCACGTTGTTTTATTCCTCCGTAATTATATTCCGGTCAGCACTGGGTATACACGCCAGAATTGCTGTACAATTCACATCTGCTAACAGCGTCATCGTTTCCAAAGTTATCCGTTTTCGACGGTCACGAATGCAACCCCGGCCTTTTCAAACGTATCCGTCCTCTGGAGCATTTTCAAACTCCTCCGTTTTCGGGGTAGCAAAACGTAGCAAAACATATACGTTTTCAAATGGAAATGGAGGACATCCTGTTCAATAAAGGCCAGACAGAAACCTTCAAAGGGGGGGGGGGGGGGGTGCAAAAAGTGTTAACTTGAAGAACAAGTCTGTCAGAGAAGATAAGCCTACACAAACTGCTTTATTCAATGAATTAAGAAATAGAAGGAGACAACAAAGGATCGGGGCTTGGTCTTTTTGGGGCTGCAGGTCTTCTTAGTAGGGGGTCCTTGGATGTTGGAAACTTTTGAAGGTCTGATTGGGTTTTTGAACTTTAAACATTTCATCTTTTCTTTTACTTATTTTTTCCATTTTTTGTAACCTTTTATCTTCTCTTTATTGTAAAAACCAAATAAAACTGGTTTGTATTTTGTACATTTCAACCAAAGTCCAGTGTTGCTCATCTCTGAGGGGGCCTTCGTAGTCTCCTAAAGGTAAGAGAGCTCTTCCCCTGGGATCGGCTGACAGTAGTAAATAATTGTATATAAATTTGAATGACGTTCGTTACCTAGCTCAGAGGTCACTGAACAAGCTGTCTTCGTTATCGGTTACGCAGCGAGGCTGTACACCTTTTCAGAGTGACAGCTGTATTCCATTATTATTAAATCAAATCCACCTTTTGATAACAGTGCTTACGCAGTGGTGGAAAGTCTTTCAGATCTTTTTTCAATAGTAAAAGTAGCAATATAACCATGTACAAATATTAATATATCATAATTAATTTGTTGATTTATATTTTGTCAAATGAATCGACTCTCCAAAGTAACTGAAGCTGTCAGTCAAATGGAGTGGAGTAAAAAAGTACAATATTTGACTCGATGATGTGGTGAAGTAGAAGTATAAAGTTGAATTAAAAGGGAAATATTTAGGTACAACTTTGAGGTACTTGCACTATACTTAAGTAAAATACATTCCATCACTGTTTACAAGTAAAAGTGAGTTCAACTTTTTAGTAAAACGGATTCAAAACTATTAAAAGTAAACAAATATTGAGTGGAGAAATAGGACCAGTGTGATACAGTATTACATTTAACAATGAGGCTCAGAGGCAGAGCGGGTCCTACAATCAGAAAACCGGCGGTTGGTTTATTATTTTATTCCGATCTTTTGTATGTAGTCTTAATCTGTAAAGTAATTAGTTACCAAAGCTCTCAAATGTAGTGGAGTAGAAGTGCATTACAAAAAAATACACTCAAGTAAAGTACAAGTATCTCAAATCTGGACTTAAGAACAGCACTTGAGTAAAGGGAGCACCTTTTTACCAACATAGAGATGATTCTATTTAAGGTTCTTGGCTGTAGTTTACAGTCAAATTTACCATTTTCTGTTTTTGAGATTTATTTAAAAGCCTTTATGGCACATTAACGTGATCATCCTGTTTCAGAGCTGCGCTGACGAGGAGAGAAGCTCCTGATTCTGGGAAAATGAAACATTCACTGCTCACCTAGAGACGGAGCCGCTCCTCCCACGAACGAGCTTCTGCTTCAACAACTTTTAGCTTAAGAATGCAAACAGGATAAAACTGTACACAATGATAAAAGGCACTAAGAACTGGTTTGAAATAAAAACAAAAAATGGTCTTTTTTTAGGACAGTTGGCAGTTTGAGGGTTTATTTGTAGAAAATACCAGACGTCTGAGGCCAAAACAAATCACAATATGACACAATACGATATATTCATCAAATGCTACAACTGTAAAATACAAGTCTACTCTCCTTATACCGAGCATGTTGAGGCACAATCTGTTACAAGTCATAAAATCAAACTCCTATCTGACACAATATAGTGTTTTAAATGCATTTCTAAAGATAGCATGAACAAGCTGTCGCTACTTAAAAAACAAACATCTACTATTAGCATCAGTTCGTAATCACATTCTATTTCCTAATTGGTTTTAATTATAATAAAAAGGACAAACTAAACTGCTTTTTTATTTGTTTAGCTCACTTTGTGTTTCCTCTGTAGTAAACAGGTTCAGGCTGGCACCAAACATGTGATCGATCGCCTCACGTTAGTTTGTAGGGAGCGCTGGATGAGGTAAACCCCGCCCACCTGGCACCACAGGAAGCTAAAACAAACGCCACGAGTCATTTGGAGGCCATCGTGGTTTTAGATAACACGGTAATAACAGTTCAGAGTGTATAAGAATAAGAATAACAGTAAAAATATGCCACTGAAATAAACGCTGCCACTGATATTACATTTTTTTTTTTTTTGGAGAAGTAATTTGAAAGAAAACACAAAATGGCAGTGGGATTGAAAAAAAAATGTCATACTTGAAGGAAGTTGGCTCAAAGTTAAAACAGAGCATTATGGGAGTTCCTGCGCATCATGCCTAAATAATGACACATACTGAAACTAATTAAATGTGATCCAATTAAAAGGTGTGATGAATCTCATTTAGCTGCACAGAGAAATATTTCCAGATTTGTCTCAGAGTATTTTTGAAAACATATTTTTAGCACCACCTGCTGGTTCCTCACATTGACTCAGAGATTACGTTTAAAATGTAGAGGGAAAACAAGCGACTGGGTTAAAGAAAGCAAACTGCAGCACCTCCCATCTGCTTTAACACCTGTCATCAGTTCTCACTTGGACCTTTCTTGGTTCAGCTACAAAAGCGTTGAGGTCACGACGGACCTCAAAGCGTGGTTACACAATGTGCGTCAGTCTATATTTGCGTCCGGCGGTTTGAGCGCAGAAGTCGGGGCGACTCTTGATCGGAAAAGGAGCTCTGTCAAGTCATGAGCATTAGAGGCGGCAACAGGTCAGGTGGACGAGGTGTGAATATGTCCCTCATCAGAGCTGTAAGAGAGAGCGACACAAAGGCGTTAGAGGAGTGATGGCGGCCTCTTTGTTAACCTGCAGAGGGCGTTTGATTCGCAAAAGATTTTGGGCGGTATGGCCCTTTAAGAACTCAGTTACACCTGATTTTAACATTCCAATTTGGATTAGTTAAAATCCGTTACCACTTGGACTTGAACCGGCGACCCAACAAGGCCAAATCCCCCAATGGCCTGAACAACTGCCCCCCCTCCCCCCACCCGCATTGACCATAAGAGGCTAAATTTCCAGGCAAATAAAATCACTCACATTCTTTAGAAAATAAATATAGTAAAAGAGATACAAATAAGTAAAGTATGTCGTAAAATGAATTAAACGTTATCGTCATAAAATTCATACTGTAGTGTGTCATGGTATAGCAGCCATAAAAAAAGTCATATTAAAGTAACTAGCCGCCTTATAACCGTCTCGCAGTAGTATGCATCCACCAACAAGTCAAGTTGCAGTTTACATCAACGACCAAAAACGTCCAAAACTTAATTGTTTTATTCTGTGAGACATTTATGTGAAATTGTCATAAACAGTATGTAAGTTCCTCAGTTACGGCCCAAAAAACTAATGAGTTCATCCTCGAGCTGAGGTCTTTGGTGCCAAATTATTGAAAGAATATTGAAAAAATAAATAAAAAGTTATAACTGTGCGGCCCTCAGGAACATTTTGTTCGGCCCCTGAACTTAACAATGGTTTTCATTTGAACTACAACCAATTTAAAAGTCTGAGGCTGGAAACTGTTAAGTCACTGTGGTTTCTCTGTAACTGTGTGTGTGAGAGAGTGTGTGTGTGTGTGTGTGTGTGTGTGTGTGTGTGTGTGTGTGTGTGTGTGTTAATCTCACCTGCAGTATCACAGAGTCCCTGTGTGCCTCCTAAAACAGGGTCTCTGTCTGTGAGCAGATGACTTCGCCCTTCAGCCATCGGGTCCAGGAACAAATCTGATTGGTCGGTTTCCTCCAGACAGCTCTGAAGATGCAGAATGAAGAAAGGTGAGGAGGAGCTTTGCTTGATAAAACTGTCAAATCTTGAAGAAATATTCATTCATTGAGATGAAATTATTTTAAGAGCAATTTCTTTTCAAAGATAATGTTGAATCAAATTAATTAATTCAATTTCTCTCTACTCTGCAAAAACATCAGACTTATAAATTCCATCTATCATCTCAAATAAATGACTTTCCTTTCTTCTTCAGAAAGTTTCACTTGTTCCAGGTACACGTTGAATCTTCCTTCTCTTTCATTCTCTAAAGCGCTTCATAAACTTTCTCAAACAAGGTGCCAGTAAGCTTTTTCTTTTTTCTTTTTTTATCACTCACCAGAAGTCTGTGGCCGAGAAGAAGTTCCTCTTCTATTGAGGAAGGATCTTGTTTCTGTTTCTTGTCCTGAATCATCAGCTGGGAAGGCATCTCCTCATCCAGGTTATGAGCCCTAAAAGAGAGACAGGGAGATTGTAAACCGTGAGACCTTCTTTTAAATGCAGGATTTTTTTAGACTTGCATTATAAAGTTTGAACAACCTGCATTTAAGCCAGTAAGTAAATAAGTTGCTAATGTAAGAATTTAGCCCAAAGTACAGCTGAGGTCAGAGGTGTGGCGTCAAGTCACAAATTTGATGACGTTAGACTTGACAAAAAAAATAAAAGACTTGGCATGGACTCAAACACCAAAGACTTGTGGCTTCACTTGGACTTGAGCCTTTTGATTTGAAAACACTTGATACCTTCATCAAAGCTAAAAAAAAAAAAAGCATGATATTTAAAAATTGCGCAACGAATCAATTAATTTCCTGAATCAGTTAATGTAAACACTATTCATTCACACGGAAATTCCAAGAACTTTTTTTGCGATAAAATTCAGTCACTCTTGTAAAGAAAACATTCATGATATAGTATTACTCTGTTGTTAACATTACATTTGTTGCAGAGTGCTTTATGACTTGTTTGGAACTTTTTAGTCTTGACTCGGGACTTGAGTGCAAACACTTAAGACTTACTTGTGACTTGCAAAACAATAACTTGGTCCCACCCTCTGGCTGAGGCTGACAAAATAACCTTCATTGTAGAAGTGAGCCTGCTAAACTGAGTCTGACACATCCTCATTTGTCCTACAGTGGCCACCGTACAGAGGATAAACCCTTTTGATTTAGATAACGACATAGTCTCATCTGTGGCGCCACCCTTATGACAAACCTTACATTTTGTGTCCGTTAGATAGAAAAGTCTGATTATCGTAAAGTTGTCATACAGGTTTTTGTTTTTTCTTCCAATTTTTTTTCCTCCAATTACTAATACACTACAATGACACATGATGCACAACTATTGAAACTGTTTTGAGTGTTTCATTTTGCAAAAGAGCTGAGGTTGTCTGCTGCTTGTGTGTGCGGATGTGAGAATTGTGTATAGTGTTTGGACAAAAGGAGCCCTGTTTTCAAAATCGTGCTTGAAGCAATTTGTCCCATTTATGATCTACGAGATAACGTCTCTACTTATGACACGCTGCGTAGAGAAAGCTTGCGATCTCATGTGTGATACGAATTACTGCAGCATCAGTACTAAATGCTTATTATCATTTCGTGGCAAAAGGTATGCTTGTTTATCTCATTTATTTTGGAGTGAAACACTTGGCACGCAAATGTCTGACATTCCATGAAGGCTGCTCACAAATAAATCAAATATGCTCATATTTCTGCAGCTCCACTTGTCATCAGTCCCACTTTGTAAACATATTTTTTTATTTCATAAAAAGTGTATTTTTCCCAAAATATTATAAAAGAATACGTTTCCACAAAATTAATTTAGAAATGTTTGACGGATTATTAAAAGCTTGTGCACAGACAAATTTAAGATTGGACGGACAGATGTTGCATCTTTTCCTGTATAATCTAATTTTACATACTTAAATATAATACTTAAAATATCTGTTTCCGCTCTTTCTCTTCAGCACATATCTAATTTTCTACACTTTTCTTTTTCTCTTATGCTCATTTCATTTCACTTCCTTTCACGACTGACAATCCCTGAAAATGTGAGTGTACGGCGGGAAGTAGCCCATCATACCGTTTCCTGCTCCCTGCGACTGCAGGTGTCCCAGCTGAGGGCTCGGACGAAGAAGAAGACGGAGGTATGTCGGCTTCCTCCGGCAGACTGAGGACAGTCAGCTGGAAGTCATCGTCCATAGAGATATAAGGAGCCAACATTTCCAGATCCATCACCTCCATCTACACAGAAAAAAGAGAGAGAGAACAACATTAAGTAACATTTAGTTGTCCACAAACAACTTAAAAATGTTACAGAAACATTTTTGAGTTTTCCTTTTTCCAAATACATTTTAAGGCCCAAGCATCAATTATATTTACAGCTGTCTACACTGGTTTTTAGTTTTTACAGCCATCAGATATTCACACTATCTGATGGATTGTTGATAGTTTAAAGTCATCTTCATCATGATCTTACATGCCAGATGTTTAACGCTCTTTGTTTTTGACCAATTTCCACAAAATAACTACAAGTAAGAGAGTCAAATTTTTGACAAATTCATGTCCCAGTTGTGGCATATGCAGGTCACAATATGATTCCACTGTTACGAAGTAAACAGACCGATTTGTAGAAGTAGCTGTTCAAAGTAATGTGAACAGTTACACAGTGTGTTTGGGCTGCAAGACGTGTTGTCATCTGATTTTCACCCTGAGATTTGAATTTTAGATGTTTTCAAAACAAGATTTTCACCTTTTTTATAATGAAAATAAAAGCTTACAATACTACCCTTGTGACGGCCCCACTGTTTGGTTGAGCAGCAGAAATCATGTGTTGGCAGATCTCCTCTCACTCCAGAGCTTTGCTGTGTCTTTTGGTTTATTTTCTTTGTATTTACAGCACAACACCCATGCAACCACACGTCCACTCCCTACACCACTGACTTTACAGAGTTGTCCCTTCCATTTATTTGACCTATATTTACTTACTTTTTGATTAATAAATCACTTTATTCGTTAAGTGTGTGTCTCCCGTCAGCCAGGCTGTGGCAGAAGACATAAGCGGAGACAAAAAACCTGGTCTTCTGAGAGAAGAGTGTTTTCTGCTGTTACCTCCAGTGTTTCCTCTTTCTTCTGACCACCCTCTGACCAAACAGCGAAGAACTTCTCCACCGTGCTGGTGTCCGTCACCTCCTCCTTACAGGGGCTCTAAAGGAAGGTCGACACAGAACGAACAAAGAGAGGGAATATATCTGCATCAGTCAAATATGACACCTGGGTATTTAATATGAAATGTGTGTAATAGTCTGTAAACTGCTTTGTTTTTGTTCGTGCCAATAAAGCTAAGAGAATTGAATTGAGTCAACTGTTAAATCAGACAGAGAAACGTATGCTTTCAAAGATTTAAAAAGATGTCGGGCTCGTATTTACCAACTCAACATCAGGTGGGGCGGCCGGTGATGACGGTGATGATGATGAAGGTGGAGTGATAAGGCCCAAGATGGGTGAGAGGAGCTGTCGCAGCTGTGGAGTGCACAGGTCCTGAGGGTGGTCCGGCACTGAGTCTGGACTGGGCAGACTGGTGAACGACAGCGCAACAAAATCTGACAGAGACAGAAAACACAAAGAGACTCGTAAATAAAACCAAAACCAGCCTCAGCTGTACTTTGTGTTTCCGTTCTAATTAGCAAATATTAGAATGTTAACACAAAGGTGGTGAACATGGTACACATTAAAACTTCCCAACGGTTTTGGGCTGCATTCATTCGAAATCCGGCACCCCCCCGCAGGTTTGTGGGGAGGTGTCGATGTATTTATTTGTGCTTTAGAGCGTAACCGCTGTGAAACAATCAGAAAGTAACGTTTTATTCTTCTGATTCACGGCTTCGTGCTCACCAACACCGGTCCCTCTCTCCATTCAGGGGGTGAATTCTAAACGCTGTGTTTACAAACAGCAACCTTCTGCATTTTATAGTAAAATATTAGTGTGTTAGCATTCTAATGTTAGCATTTAGCTCAAAGCACCGCTGTGCCTTAGCTGTTAGCATGGCTGTGGACTGTTGTGGCAAGTTGAATAACGTAGCACATTTCAGCAACAAGACAACTCAAAGTGCTTTACTTAAAACATCAAAAGCATGGAGACAAAGTGCAAAAGAAAAAGCATTATAAAAGGACATTTATATACACTTAAAACAGTCAATAAAGAACCAAGAGATTAGAAAATAAAGACAAGCTTAAATAGAATAGGAGTATAAAAAAAATAATAAAAGTTACAGTTTGTGTAAGAAATAATTCAATAAAAGACAGCAGCAAACAGAAAAGTGGAGTTTTCTGTGAATTTGTTCCAGATACAGTATGTGCAGCTTTAAAAATGACGGCAGCTTTTCCGTGTTTAGTTTGGACTCTGGGGACAGAAAGCCGACCTGAGAGGTCTGGATGGTTCATGATGAAGCAAAAGATCAGAAATACTAAACCAACGATAGTAATTTGATATAAGTTCTTTGACAGACAGGAAGCAGAAGAAAGTCAAACATGCCACTGAGTGTACATTTTACAAGATACTATAGCTAGTTCCCATTTTAGGCAGATAATGAAATAATATAATATATATATAAATATTTGTATATAAATATAAATGTCTGTGGTGTGTCTCACCTCCTGTCAGTGGGACGATGGCGTTTCCGGCCTCTGGATCCAACTGGAGAAGCTCCTCCGGCGGCTCCTTCCCTTTGAAGAAGAGCTCTTCAGCGCTGTCGGGATTCAAACCTTCGGCCTCAGTCTGACTGGAGCTGGCGAGATGCTCACCGTCCGGGTCAGAGTCGCTGATGTCGGAAGCCTCACAATCCTCTGGCGCGAGCGCCGGCGCGTGGGGCTCGGCTTCAGCCAGCCGGCCACAACGGGTCTGCTCCACGGAGAAGACGAGGTCCGGCTGCTCCACGGCACTGCAGGAGAGGAGGACCATGTCGGAGGTGAAGAAGGAGTAGGAGAGGGAGTGCATCCGTTATGAAACACAACATCCCTCCCCACGTCTACTGTTACCGTAGACTCTATGTGACATGAGTTTAATACTTTTTAAAGCACCTGAGAATATAGTTGAGGCAGACGACGGCCTCGGCCTGCGACGTCCTGCTGCTGTAGAGGACGGTGGCCTGAGTCTCCGTCCACACAAAGCCGCCGCCGTTCGCCAGGAAACGGTAGTGTCTGGTGCTCACCTGACCTTTGGACAGCACTACAGCAGACAGGGACACAAACAAAGATATAAGACATTGGTATGAAAAACAAGGTACATTCATGAAGGACCAGATCATTGACTAAAACCCTGCCTCTGTGTGCGCGGACTCATTCTCTGTCCCGTTTGTTTACAGAAGTTATAACATATTTGTGCAAATGTCATGTTTTGACTTCCACTTAAATGTTATAAATTCTTCTATGGGCTTCAATAATGTACAATCCATGAAACAAAAGAATTAAGTCACCCAAATATGGTGAAAATAGATCAAATACATGGTTCAACATCAATAAGTAATAATCACAAAGTACGTCTACATGGTTATATATATCATTAATATAATAAAGACTTGTATATTCAAGGAAAAAAACATTAAAAAAAATATATAATCACTATTAGTATTGGTTGTAGTTGTATTTAAATGTACAGTATGTCTTTTTTCTGGTACAACACACACACACACACACACACATTGAAACTCACGTGTGTGCAGGCTCTTGTTGACGTGATCAGAGTCGAGCGCGTGATGAAACTCGTAGGCTGAGTGGCCAATCAGATCTTCAGGTTTGTATCCCACCAACTCTGTCACCCTGGAAACCAGAAGATAAAAAAAATAAAGGTTCAGGAATTTATTTTCCTCTCTCTCCTATCTCTCTCTGTCATGTGAAAAAACCTCCCTTTTCTCTTGCCTCCCATCCACAGGGAGGTCAAAGGTCGGGCTCAGTCACGGGACTCAGAGTTGGTCCTACCTGCCCTCGCAGTGTGTAAAGTGCAGGTCCATGCTGTGGCGGGTGAGGAAGGTGTGCGTGTCCAGGGGGAACTCCACGCTGGACGGGTGAGGGATGGGCTCACACAGCAGGGTCATCACTCTGCCCACAGGAGGCGACGCGGAGCCGCCGCCCAGCTGACGGATGTGACCCGTGCAGTGGAGAACCTGCAGAACATGAGAGCGAAGATTAAAGGTCCCATCCAGACACATTTCAAAGTATGTAAAAAATACAAATCATTTTGTTTAACATGGTTTTCCCACATAACAAGTAAAAACAAAAAAGTCTGAAAACTCTTTCTCATTGGGAAATTCTCAATTGTGTTTCGCCCAGCCCACCACTGCTGTTCGTGCTAGCTTATTCAGTGCGCGTCAAGATGGCAGCATGTAGCTCTGTGGCCGACACAGCGTTAGCGGTTGTGAATTGCTTAATTTACCGGAAAGAAAACATTTTTTTCCAATGCCAAACAAATCCAAAGCAGAAGTTTTTAATGTCGCCTTAACACCAACAACGGATTTATCCAAATAAGCAAATATCTGATAAAAGTATCTTTGATCATTAAATGTCCATTTAATGCAGAGGCCTACATTTAAATATCCAAGCTGTGTGGCTCTGCAAAGCATGCCCGTCACTCTCTTATTTATTGTCTATTGTTTTAGAAGTTCACCAGGCTAACATTGATTGAGAAGTCTTTGTTTTTATCACCGGATTGATACTTGAGTCCTGAAGCTGAAGTCTTCAGGCTGTAGCATTTGGATAGAATTGGATGCTTCCAGAACCTTTTCATTACAAATAAAGAAAACATTCCTCTCTGCTGTTACATCAGGCATGAATAAGCACTAACTAGAAATCTGCTGCTGTGTGTGTGTGTGAGGACACTAGCTGTTTGGCTTTGTGTGTCCGTGGTAACACTGCACCTTCCAGGCAGCAGACTTGATGTTGACGGTGCGCCCCCTGCTGGTCAGAGTGCTCTTCATCCGCAGGAAGAAGTTCCTCTCGCTCGGCCGTTTTGCCAACGGCTTCTTACAGGAACCTGAAAGCAGCATGATGACAAAGCTAACGCAGCTAGCTCACAGAAGGTTATCAACTTGTTTATCATCCAAAAAAAAAAGTCACAGGTCTAAGCTTTATGTTTACAAGTCCAGTTTGGTTCCTGGGAAGAAAACCTGGAATGCCCTCTGTTTGAAGGATTTCTGTTGTATATAGTAAATAGAGGTCTGACCTGGACGTGGAGTCAGCAGGTCTCTGAGCTCCTCCTGATCACAGGGATGAACGAAGTCATAGATACTCTGACCCAGCAGCTCCAGCTGTAGATAACAAACAGTGTCAAACCAGTTTGAGGTTGGAAAACCAGCTGAAATGGAAATACTATTCATGATACTACTATGTATGTTATGCATGTATTTCATGTACAATCATGTATGACTGCTGTCTTGGTTAAAGGTTCATCTGTGCTCATTTTTCTTTACTGAACAATTCACCGTGGTGCTGATAAATTAATCAAATCTACATGGATTGTAGATTGAATTGAATCCCTGCTGAGGGAGCTGAATCTGGTCAGAGTTGGGTTAAATCAGTTCAGCTCCACGCCACGTTTCACTCTGTGTTCCTGTTTGCACTTTACTTATCGTGACCAAGTTGTGTTTCAAAGACAAACCTGATCCCAAACAGAGCTGAGAATAGATTGGAGGCTTCTCCTTCGGCTCGGGTTACTCAGAGTAAGTCATGTACCGTCCTAGAGGCTTACAGTAAAAACTCAAATTAAAGAAACGTCCTAAAAATGTCATACCGATTACCATTAATCACCTATTTTATTCTAATTAAGTTTGATAATTTTATTCTACTTTATTCATTTAGTGTTAATTTCATACTGTTTAAATAACATTACTGTACTTTTATTATATTTATTATATTTTTTAACATTTTATTGTCTCGCTTGCATTGATCTCAAATGTTAAATTTCCAAATTGTTGTTGTCTTTTCTGCTGATTTCACTTAATCCGTCTTATGTCTGGCCCATCAGTCATCTGTGAAGCACTTTGAACTGCACTCACTTGTATAAAAGATTAGATTTAACATCTAATGTAATAAATTCTAGCAAAATCTAAAATGAAAAAAAACAACATTTATAAGGTATCGATCGAGTTCCAATAAATGTACTGAATTGTTATTGATGAACCTAATGCTGTACCTGTGTGACGCCGATGTGTGTGCTGATGTTTTCCGTCAGGTAGATCATGTCTCCCTCCTCGGTCATCACCATGATGAAGCCGGCCAACGCCTGAGGGTAGAAAGAATCCATTGGATCCTCTTCCTCCTCCTCTTCCTCTTCCTCTTCCTCCTCCTTCTTCTCCTCCTTCTCTTCAGACTCCTCGCTCTGATTCTCACCTGCAGTAAAAAACCACCAGGTGATTATTACAGACAGAGCAGCTTTGGTTCAAACTTCCATTGCCTGTTGGATTTAACGAACCGGACTGCTTTACTGTAACTCTGCATCATTTGTGTTTACTTGTGTTACTCTTTAGGTTAACCTATTCTCCAGTCATTGGGCACATTGTTGTCATATTTTTGGTCCTCATAAATAAATACTAAGTATAAAAAATGCATTAACAGTGAAAAACAACATTTCTTTCTTCCAGTGAGGATGTTTTCTGGTATGACCACAGCTATCAGCAGAACCACTCTGCCAAAGCCTGATGCATTTTTCACGTTTGTCACCTGAATAATAATATAAAGTCAGAGTCGTCCCTTTATTATTGACGACTTCATTACTCTGCTCTCACACCTGAGGGAGCAAAACAGCACCGAGCCGACTCATGTCGCCAGAATAACACACTGACAGAAGGAAAAACCCAAATGCTGAGCGTGCAAAGTGTCAGAGAGCTGCTGCTCCTGTGATGCCATACGGATTTCACTGTTTAACATTTGGACATTGCCATCGCTGAGCCATGCAACAACAAAAACAATGAAGATTTTTGTTTTAGTGAAATCAGCATTTTGTGCCGACATACAGTACAAACATTATATACTATAGGTGGCATTCGTATCATGACAAAACAAAAACTCAACAATAAAAGAGAAAACTGGGGAGCGTTCAGGTTCCTTCGGGACGGACGACCATCTGAAGACGTGCTTCTTACCGGGTCGGAGGAGGAGGTGGTGCATCCGCAGGAAGCTGAGGACGACTCTCATGATGGCGGATTTGTCCAGGTGGGTGCAGACTCGACGGGGCAGCGGCAGAGTGCTGGCCAGCTCATAGAACACCTCCGTCTCCTGACCCCGCCTACATCGGGCCGCATCACGAGAACGCAGCTTCCTCTGCTCCGAACTGGTGCTACGGGAGGAAGAAGGAGAGAGGAGATTAAACAGGGAGGAAGAAGGGGGAAGGAGGAGGACGATAGATAGGGAGGAAGGAGATATATGAGGAGGAAGGCGATAGAAGGGGAGGAAGGAGATACAGGGTGGAAGAAGGGGGAAGGAGGAGGATGAAAGATGGGGAGGAAGGTGGAGGAAGGAGATAGACAGGGAGGAAGAAGGGGGAAGGAGGTGGACGATAGATGGGGAGGAAGGAGATTTAAGAGGAGGAAGGAGATAGACAGGATGGAAGAAGGGGGAAGGAGGTGGACGATAGATGGGGAGGAAGGAGATAGACAGGGGGGAAGAGGTGGAAAGGAGGACGATAGATAGGGTGGAAGGAGATAGACAGGGAGGAAGGAGATAGACAGGGTGGAAGGAGATAGACAGGGTGGAAGGAGATAGACAGGGTGGAAGAAGGGGGAAGGAGGAAGAGGATAGATGAGGAGGAAGGGGGAAGAAGGAGATAGATAGGGAAGAAGAAGAGGGAAGGAGGAAAGAGAGATGGGGGGAGGAGGAAGAGGAAGGATAAGGAGGGAGGAGGAAAGGGGGAAGGAGATAGACGGGGTGGAATGAGGATGAGAAAGACGGGCAAATTAAACTTTCAATCTTAGACCCTGGAGTCCTGCTGCTGTGCCAATCTCAGTTTTTCTCCACATCATAAGTCTTCATGAGACATCATGACCAGAGAGTTCAGCTCTAAGGACATTCCTGGAGGTTTTTTTTTCAAAGTGGGAACAGAGCTGACGGCAAAAACAGGGAAACATGTCCCAAACTGAGGAGAACAGAATGTTGTTTATTTCAGCTACTGGGAGACCGTCCAGATCCTCCTTCGCTCCCTCCCCCTCTGTCTTTCCTCCCCCCCTCTCTCTTCATCCATCCCATGGAAAACATGTGCTGACATGACAAAAGGAGGCTTTCATTTCTCTCTCATTCACACACACACAATAAACACACAGTGGGTGGAGCTCACACTCCCCTTGAAACAAACTCACACACAACTAACTTCAGATAAGGTGTATTGATCCCCAGAGTTGCAGCAGCACATGGACAGAAATAAGTACAGGTTAACAGTGAAAATATAATAGTGAAATTAAAAACAAGAGGTTTGTTAAACTAAAATATGGATATTTGTCTACTGTTAACACCACTCCTACTACAGCTATACTACTACTGTTGCTGCTACTACTTGAAAGGTGCATGTATATTACAATACTATGTTAATATGGGAAACTGTATGAAGCATGAAGCTGAAACAATAAATTTGATCAATTAAACAATTAAACATCAATTATTTTAATACTCAATTTATTCTTATTTTTTCCCAAATGTCTGCAGCCAGTCAAACGTGAATATGTGTTGGTTTTCTCAGGCTTTTATGAAAAACCGATCAGACAAAACAAGCGATTTGAAGATTTTTCACCATTTTACAGACCAAAGTACCGGCCACATTAAGTGTTACTATGTTACAAATAACGAGCATGCAAATATTATACATGACTGCACGATTGATTGAAGTGACAAAAGTCACACGTTCATCTCAGATGGATCTACAATCTGCACAACATACAAATACCACCACTGCAGCTGCTACTGCTGTTCATAGTACTACTACCACTGTAAATACTACTGCTGCCAATAATAACCCATGAAACTAAATACTGTCTACCTCTCTCTAACACAACATCAACAAGAGAGCCAAGTGGGAGGAGCTTGACAGAACACTGTACTTCCTCAGTGAGCAGAGCTACACGATGGCAACCATTTCGTTTTGCTCAATGTGTGTGTGTGTGTGTGTGTGTGTGTGTGCGTGTGTGTGTGTGTGTGTGTGTGTGTGTGTGATGGAGAACAAACTGTGGTTACTGAAGTTAAAGTGTGTGAGAGGGAAAACATACCCGCATAAGCCGAGTAAAATATACTCAGGCAAGGACACACCTTCAGCTTCTTAAACACACACACACACACACACACACACACACACACACACACACACACACACACACACACACACACACACACACACACACACACACACACACACACACACACACACACACACACAAAACAACAGGGATGCTGTGGGAGTTCTTCAGTGTGAGTGAGGAACACATGAAGCTCGCAGTTTGGTCACAAGAGAAAGTTGAAGAAAAAAGCTTAAACAATTTCTTCTTTTTTTTTTAAAGAGCATTTTCCAAAACCGCTCCCTCGTTCACCCTTTCCCCTTTCTCTCGATTATGAACACTGGCTAAATGACATTTTGGACACTTACACACACTTAAAAAATGCCAAACTTCTAGTTCCAGCTACATTGTGAGGATCCGCTGTTTCTCTTTTTTTCTTATGCGATGAATATCTTTTGAGCTTTTGGATTATTGGACGGACAAAAGAAGACTTTTGATGACGTCGCCTTGTTGTGTGGGAAATTATGACTTTTTAAAGTGCTTTCTGACTTTTAATAGTCCAGACGATAGATCGCTCAGTCGATAATGAAAATAAGAATTAGTTGCAGCCCTAACGGACACTACTTACAGGAGTGTTTGCACACACCAGTAGTGCATACGTTTTACACTATGTGAATATGGGCATATACGTTAAGTACACTGGGCAGCAAATAGACAACATAATCATCACTATCATCCACATTTGAATGGAATCCAAACTAAATATGTAATTCCAGGTTCAGACAGGACTTTAGTGTTGATTCATCGGTGCAGTAAATGCAAAACACAAACTGCCTCATATTGATCATATTCGATGATATCCACACTGATGAGCCCAGATCTGATGTTAAATACAAGTCTGCAAGTCAGCAAAATACCAGTTTGACTTCAGTATCCGTGACCCGATAAAATCCACACACATTGATGGTCCATCCCACCTTTAATATAAAACATTTTGACAGAGTATTTTTTGGGTACTAAACAAAATGTGTCCGTGTATCAAAAACTGTCACAAACTAAAAGTAGAGCTTTGGATGTCTGGTTAGCTTCACAGGCTTGTGTTTGCTTATTGTATAGGAGATCATTTCCCCCATCACAGAGTGGGTTTACTTTAGACAAAGTTATTGTACGACTGCTTGTGTTTATCAGTATTAAAACTATAAAAAGAAAATATAAAAAGTGTACCTCGCCGTAGTGGCTGTCGGACCCATTAGCTGGTAAGTGTGCTAGATTTTCTCCAAACATTGCATTAAACACAGCCTGCACCAGAGGGAAGGAGCTTTTAAACTGTGTTCTGGTACTTTTAACTAATGGTTTCTTCTTTATTCAATACAGACAAAAGAAGACTGCAACTAATGATTATTTTCAATACCCAATAATCAGCCAATGATTTTCTCAATTTATTGTTTAGTCAATAATAAATGTCACATAACTGACACAAAGTTTAAAAGACATTGACTTGTCCAAGTCCAGAGCACAATATACTGTATATATTCATTTGACTATTACATAAGACAATAAAAGCTAAAAATCACATTTGAGAAGATGGAACCAGCAATTCTATTCAAGTGAAATGACTGAATGATTAATCCACTGATTGTTTCCCCTATCATGTCGTCTCAGAAGGAATTATGTTCCATGAACAACATCTTTCAAAATAAATATAAATAAATGTGATTTTCTGTTTTCCCTGATGTATTGAAAACACATCACGCTGTGCTGTGTGTTTGAAGACCTGTTTGTTCAGCTGAACAGCTGACTCTACCGTCACCTGCTGATGGGGGTCCTCTCATGTCATGTATGTGCGGGTGTTCCTCCCATATAGATGTCCAAATATGGACATCTATACTGGACATCAACATGAACAGTCACACAGCATCGAACGAAAACAGTAAAAACTACATTTGTAGGATTAATCACTAGAATACAAGGGTAGCTCACTTAATTACAGATTTATGTATTTCTATTCCTTAACTTTGTCCTCTCAGGCCACCATACACTCTCACTGTGAAACCAAATAGATCTGCACCAAATGTGTGGATGAACACAGCAGTTTAACGGCTTGTTGAGAGGCAGATTCACATGAAGCCAAACAAGAAGTAACATGTATTTACATGCTGTGTCAGAATATAAAGTAATTAACCCTTTAAAATGTTGCATTTTACACTTAATCATTCTACAAAACTACACCGCTGCATCTTTAAGCTTTCACTATTTAATAAAATAAGTGTCACAGAGCTAAGAGGAACTAAATATATACGCCATTTTTGGAAGAAGTATCAAAACACAAAGTCACAAGACACCAGTCTGCACATGAATATGAACTCATTCCAGCTGCCTAATTGTGTTTGTTGGTCACAGCTAAATAATGCAGGGAAGTGGAAAGAATATCAGGAAAATATACCTGAAATAATGATTACTTCACAATGAGAAGCACAAACAAACCACAACCTACAGTATGTTGCAACATGTGTAATTACACTATGATTCCCAGAAGTAGAAGATGTAGTCAGATATTGTACTTATTTTTTCAGCATAAAAATGCACCCAAAGTAACCATTATGCAGAATGGCCATAATAATATGCATTATTTAAGATGAATAATGCATATTATAAGATTGGATCATACATATTTCTGCATCAATGTGTTCATAACGGAGCTGAGACGTGAAAGCGACATGAATGAAACATGAATGAAACGTCTAAAACACTAAATCTAAATCATATGTTGTCACGACGTTGCAGGGATCAGAACGCACAATGTGGGTCATGATCACAGCCGCTGATGGGGGATGCAAAGGCTTACTGGGACTCGGAAAGTTGCAGTGAACACAAAAGACAACACGGAAATACACAGACATGGAATATGCATTTGAATAAATTGGTCTCACCGTTTGACCACGACGGTCTCCTCTTTCTCCTTCATGTTCGCTCTGACAGCGGAGCACCGAGCCTCTGCTCTATATTGTTGTTTCTGTTTATCCAGACTGGACAACAGTGTCGATGTCAAACCCTCAGCTATGTCAAGCTTTCACCTGCAAGGAAACGCCGTTTCCGGTCATATTCAAAAAAATAAAAGTCTACTTCATAGCACAAGAATCGATTTTAAGATGATTGTTCTTAAGACTTACCCCCAGTTATTTGGCCGTGGTGGAATGTAATGAAGTACATTTACTTAAATACTGTAATTAGTGGCCGACCCAGGCTGTAGGTAGGGCAAGGGCGAAATAAATAAATAAAGGGCTCCAGCACAACAAGTTTCCTAGCATGTAGGTCAGACAATGTGGCACTGCATCACATTTATTCCATTTAAGGGCACCCATTGATAACTATATACACTATATCATGTTTTGTCTTCTGAAAGGGGACACTAGAGGACACCTCATCATCTTGTCTCCACTGGAAGGAAACCATAGAGGGCACATTCCTTCCCAAACTTTAATATTTTTTCTATTTGAATTAAACTTGTAAATTAGTGTAAATTAACCTCAAACAAAAAGTGAACATACAAAATCATATTTTAAACTTTAAAATATAATAAAAAAGTACTTTTGTATGTTCAAGGAAATAATATTTAAAATATAAAGAATAATTTCCTGTGGCATAAACTGTAATAAACTGTATTCAGTTTTTATGTTTTTGTTCAATAATATGTTTAGCTACCTAATCTTTTAAATTTGATATATTTACGTGTCATATTCTATTAATCATATTTTATTTTACTTTTTTAACTCCCTGAAATTGAGCAAGAATTGTGCTGAATGACTGTTTGTTCACAATCTTCAATAAAGAGGGAGAGAGATGGAAAAAGTAGGCCATAAGATCACAGAAGGACGTTACCCCTGACGGAGCTTTTATTTATGATTTTAAAGGTTTGTTGGTTTCCGGTGGTAATGTCTGTTTGTAGCTTGACGGACCTGAACCGACCTCTGAATGTATATGCTCCGTGTCAGAGGCACGTCGACATGTTTTTTTTTTTTTTGGTTAAGAGGGTCGTTTTCTGTCAATAAAAAATAATTGTGGTGGAGGGTGGAAGCTGGTGATCATAGACTGTATTAGGGGACCCAAGCCTAATCTCCACACTCACGGACTGCACAATCCACGAGGGTTTAGGGTTTAAGGCTTTAAGGGGGATTGTGTCGTTATCTTCCTCCACGGATGCAGAGAAGCCGTGAAGCCGACTGTGTTTAACTGTAGCGCCCTCTACCGATCACCCTCAGCCTGTCTGTCAAGCTACTGCTGAACTGGTACATACATGACGTATTCAATCATTTTACTTTTATTTTTACTATGTATTGTTTCTTCTATTCCACTCATGTCTGCTATGAGAATGTATCTTTAATGAATGTACTGTATGAACTTTGTTTAATCACACTCATGCAAGTTTCAAGTTAATTTATTTTAGTACTAAAGGGAAATGGAAACCAAAGGAGCCAAGTACTGGTCTGAAGTACAAATGTGAGGTACTTGTACGTCATTTGGGTACTCCCATTGTTTTCCTCTCAGTATCAATCATACTGATATTGAACCGGTATAACGTCATGAGGATATAGATTACAGGACACACACGACTGTTTCAGGTTTTAATAACAGATCTTCATATACAAACTGGACACAGTGACGTCATTCTGCCGTTATAACTTCCACCGAAACGAATGTAAAGTGTGTGAAAGCGTGTGTGTGTGTGTGAGAGAGAGTGTGTGTGTGTGTGTATGTGTGTGCACGTGGTACGGTGGAAATAGAGAATGCATAATTCAAACATACACAAACAAACATGGAGAAATAAGAAACAAGAAAAGCTTCAATAAAGTGTCTCGTTTCAGTCTGAAGTGTCACATGAAAGTGAACATACACGGAATGATGTTTGTTCCCTTGGTAATGAGTTGATTCGTGTGCAAAAAGACATTAAGAGCTTTATTTTTTTTAAATGTGCTCGTCTCATTTGCCTTCCTGTCTGGACACAGCGATGTGTGGAGGGGACTCCATACGGCTTTTGTTCAGTTCATTGGGAGTTTTTCAAACAGCACACAGGCCCCTGAGACGTAATCCTAAATGCTTCCACAGCCAAATGAAAACCAATACCTTCCATTTACTCTGTTCTTTACCTGTTTATCTGTTCTTTCTTTATGAAGCACACAATTCAAACATAACCTGGTTGTCTTTAAAGCTCAGAAAGCAATAACATCCTCGGATGAGAAACTTGAAAGCACCTTTAACAGACTGCATCTTTTATTTGTTTGAAAGAGTGAGTGTTCAAGTAGGCTTTGGAAATTAAATCTCGTCCCGCAGGATGGTTTTTAATGAATCTGTTAACATTTGTCAAGTTCAGCTTTATTGATTGGACTTTTTTGGCCCACTGAGCGATCCAGCCTCAGACCACCTTCATTGATATTAATGATTTCAGCTGAGGCTAAGCGGAGCTGTACACCCGGTCGATGCTCTCCATGATTCACCCACAGTAACGTTTGTTTGACGGGCATAAACATGTCAAATAGTGAAGGGACTTTTGGTGGAGATGATGTGCTCCAAGAACAAAAAAAATACAAGTGCGACATACGAACACACAAGCGTTGTGTTTCACATCTCACATCTGCTTCCATTTTAGCCCTTCACGTCAGCAGCAGGACCAGAACTCCTCTCGTGCCCGAGTGCAGGACTCACAAAGCCGGTATCTTTTGTTCAAATCCTGATTATGTTTACACACGTACATTCAAATTTGAAAATACACATATGTACTTGGATGTATTGTAGAGCTAAAGAAGAGGACTGTGATCAGAAAAACAATAAATGGAAAAACGCGACGGCGGCTGATGCTCAGAGTGGGTCGTCCTTTAACCATAAGGTTGGCGGTTCAATCCCCGGCTCGTACTCTCCACATGTCAAAGCGTCCTTCAGCGAGACACTGAACCACAAGTTGCTCTTCAGCCCACTACTGCTAGATGCTTAGGATGATGTATCATGTATGTCATATTCATGTGTGTATGACGATTGTAATAAAGTTTAAGTTTCGTGAGAAGAGGAGGACAAAGAGAAGATAACTCACTTAGAGTTTGGAAGGTTTGGCATGCTGTATGAATACTAATACACTGAGTTGAATGCAGTGAGGAACACATTTGCATTCACACACACAGCTAATGTGAACAAATGCATTCCTGACCACCAGCGGATGAGGCCTGAGACATTAAATCAAGGTGCGTTCACACATGTAATTATCCGCTCGTGATCCGAATGCATCTTCAAAAGTTACTAAACTCCAGAGTTCTGGCTGAAGTGCATCTTCCCTGGATATTTAAAAAAATGCCTCTAGAATGTGAAAAAAGTATCATGAAGTTTTTACTCATTTAGGGGCTGACTAGTTAGCTAGCTAGCTTGCTAATTCCACCATGTTTTCATGCTACAGTTACAGTTATTTAGCCGGACTTTACCAATATCAAATTCAGGTTCATGACAGCAGTAACTCTTTAAATCTCTAGCAGTAGAGAGTTGGTTGGTGACAACAGCTGCCTCTATACAGACTGCAGCAGGGATGATGTAGGCTTTATAGGCCAACCAGGAAGTTAGTGTCACGCTGGTTCCCTCAACAAAAATCAAAAAGATTTTGGATTATATAAAATGAGCTCTGTGGCAAACAAACGTTTATGATACTTTCACACCACTTTTATGACGTCTAGGCAGTCTCATTTAGCCACTTGTTAGCAACCGCATTTTGTAAAAGCATCAAAATTCACAAGAGGGGTGTTTACGGACGTATTTTATTTTGTTGAACAAAAAGTTAAAATCTCTTAAGCTTGTGTTAATCAAGTAAATTATTTCAGGTTTCTAACCAAAAACCCATTAAAAACAACATTGCTTTTAAGACGAGGGAACCAGATGTGCAAAAATAATGCAGCACCTGCCTTCCCAACAGCTGAAATCAATTGCAATAGCGGTGTTTCAACCACCAGAGGGCAGTCACTATGCATATCTAGAGCACAATATGTAGAATTCAAATACTATAGATAGATTTGGTCCTGGATCCACCAACAGCACTTCTAATGACACAGACGTTTTGCTTTCAGCCGAACAAAGTGGTTTGGGGGTTTAGTTACTCTTACAACTGTGAACCAGACCTCAACATCAGAAGCTGCACAACTTCTCTCAGGGTTAACTTCAATACTTTAAAAGAAAGGTCGATATTTTGGGGTGAATTATTCCTTAAACAGATCTAGTTTTTCCCGTCGTGATGAAGCATTCATTTAGCCTTTGAGTCGAGATCGAGGCCCATGAGCTCATTCGAGACACAGACTCTCTGCTGTTGCTATGACAATGACGACCAGTGTATATGGGCTGTGAGGAAACCTGCCGGTTTTGTCTGCTGCTACAAGGGTATAACCTTGGCTTCTGCAGTGCTGGAAGTTGCTCTGCTATTTATAGGATGAATTGTCAGAGCGGTAACTCCATAACTCATAAAAATGCTGATAAAAACACTGCCGGCTTGCTGCACTGTGAGCCTCCAATTCTATGATGTAAGATCGTAGTTTGTAGCCAAAAACACAAAGCAGATCCTCAGAAACACGTCGACGTCTTTTCTCTCTGGTTGACGACTTAGAGGTGGACGGAAATAGTTTGGTGTGCAGGTGTGTTGATTATCAGCGAGGTTTTTGAATTCAAACCTGTTCCAAAATTTAAAAACAAACCAATTATTCGTTATTCAACGTGCTTTTTCAATTCCGCTTATCGATTCCTGACTCCATCACGATGCAGCGGACGGGAGTGTCAGAAAAAGACAGTATGGATTCAATGAAATGAAAATGATTTCATGCAGGAGGAAGTCTGTAGCGTGCTTCCTGAATATTTATTCACAGTTTCGTCTTTGAGTTGAGGTTTAATTTTCCCCAGTGATTCAAAAGATGTCGTGCTCATTGACGGCTGTTGTTTTGGAAAAACATTGAAAAAGTTCCACGGAAATGGACACAAGACGACAAGTGAACTCCCGTGCTAGCGGCTCTACTCGGGCACAGTGTGGTGCTTTGAGCTAAATGCTAATGTTTACCATGTTCATCATCCTAGTTCAGCATGTTAGCATGCTAACATTTGCTAGCGGAGACTGATGGGGATGTCATTAGTTTTGCAGGCATTCGTTCATAAACCAAAATATTGAACTACCTAAAGGTGCGTTCACACCAAACGCGGTTTGGTGTGAACGCACCTTAAGTCGCCAAAGTCAGAAGGGTTCATCCTCTGGGAATCACGAATGTCCGTACAAAATGGCCGACAGACAGACATTGCTATCCCTTGCCGCTAGCGTGGCTGAAGAAACTCCTGACTTGGGAAAGACACTAAAAACGTGAACCGCTCCTAACAACTACCACTGCAGCTTCTACGTGGAGGCAGCAGAATAACAGCCGCGCTCAAAGAGGAATCAGCCGACACAAGAACACAACAATGAATGAAAATAGTCTGTCTAATAGTAACTTCATGTTTATAATGCTTCAAAATCAGTTTACCTTTTGCACGTCCAACCTCAGCAAAAACAAATGTAAAACTGCAAACAATAAAGTTATAAAAGAATATTTAGTTTTTTCTTTATTTCACCTTTTAATCACAAATTAGCAGGTTTATGGCAGGCAGCCCAAAATATGCTAAAAAAAACAAACATAGGTGGTGTTTGCTCCAGACACAATTTGGTTACTTAAATAACATGTCAGGAATCTGACAAAGATTTTAATGAGCGCCGGTATTCGATAAGCAGAATCAAAATTGAGAAAAAGAGGAAACAAAATCTGAATCTTGACAAAGGACATGCATCCTCTGCACCAGAGACACCCAGTGAATGGTGGGGAGCCGTTTCTGCAGAGCTCAGATCAGACAATAACGCCCCTTGTGTCTCTCGTCGGGCGGCTCACGATGAACTGTATGTGCAAATTCTTGCAAGAGGCCATTGAGGTGCAACAGGGATGAAGATACAGTATATGTGATGCTACACCATGAGCGTGTGGTTTACGTGAGTGTATGTGTGTGTGTGTGTGGAGCCGTTTTAACGTTCGGAATGTGCAAGAGTGTGTTTGTTCGATGCCATTTGTCCACACACACACACACACATCGGTATTATTCAGACCCGTGAACTGGGATCAGTCGGCTGAAATGTACAGCTCGCAGCCTCTCTGTGCTCCACTCGGGTCAGCCGCCTCCAAAAAGGTCACGCTGGACCCAAAAAATGCTTCCGCCAGCTTGCTTTTCAGAGACAAACTGGAGGAAACTCTTATCACACGAAATAAAAAGACATTGACATCTTCCAAGTTCCCTAAAACAGCAGACATTCATTTTTTTTTTTTTTTAGCTGTGGTTGCTATATACAATAGAAGGATCTTCATATATTAATATTCTTCATCTTTCCCGTTTGTTGTTCTTCGCTTCCTTGCCGTGAAGTCATTGTTCCCATACACGTTTGTCCTTTTTATGTATTTATAGAGTATTTCCAGTATTTACATTATAAATAACTACACAGTCTTGTGATAAAATAAATAACTTAAATACAATGGCCATGGCTTTTGCTGTGTCTTTCGAATGAGGGGGAGATCGGGAGGGATCGGACGACGCTGCTTGCTCCTTGTTGCTTCAGGGCAGCAGACGGTTAGGATATCTGTGTGTTGGGTGCCGTCTTTCTGGGGGGATGGGGGGGGGGACTTCAACTTCCACTGTGGCACGAGGTGGGAAACTCTCCCTGAAGTACAGTGTGGCTCCGTTCTACTGCTGTTCACCATATCTACAACATCAGGAATCAGACATGCTTATAATCTGTGATTCATTGTTTTAATTATCAATTAAGTGGGATTGGTTTTATACTCTTAGAATGTTACTTTTTTTCTTATTGTTTCTGTTGCTATTTTCACCGTGTAAAGTGCCTCTTAGTACCTTTAAAAGCACTCTAGAAATAAAATGTATTATTATTATTATCAAAGTTTGATCTTGGTCAGAATACTGACTGGTGAAACTAACCTAACTATGAGTACAACCTACATGTTTCCTTTGAGTTTCATACTGGACAGGGTGGAGCTGAAGGATGGAGACTCCACCTGTTTAATCAGGACACCATTTCATTATTTTTAGTCGGGCGTTTTGGCTGTTTTTGGCTTAGAAAATAAATCATCTTTGTATTTGATGAACAAATGATTGTGCGGAATAGTAGAATCTGTGGATCTTAATGTTGCTAACAAGAGGAATGACTCATTACAATTTGTAACAAAATAGTTCCTATGTGGGGCAGATACGTTTTAAATACATGATATGGCCAAAGGTATGTGGACACCTGAACGTCACACCTATAAGTGATAGTTAGACATCTCATTCCAAAACCATGAGCATTACTCTGCTGCTATAATCAGCCTCCACTTTCTTAGATTCTATAACCACGCTGCAGGGATTCAGTTACAAGAGTGCTACTGAGGTGAAAAAGTGATCAGGTCTGGAGTGTGAAATGGCGTTGAGGTCTGTGCAGGTCAGTCAAGTTCTTCCACCACACACTGGTGGGAGAACCATTTCTTTAAGCACTTGTGAATGGGGCCATTTTCAAAAAACAGGAAACCCCGAAATGCCAAGATGGAAAAACACTGTTGTTTAAAATATAATTGTGTGCAGTAGTAGTTACGATCACAGGAACAAAGGGGCGTTACCCAAACAATAAAAAAATCCAACACCAAAGTGGTGTCCACATACTTTCGACCATGTCGCGCTAGCTACCAGAACCTAGTCTAAGCAGAGCTAAAGGGCTAACTAGCTGATATGCCAGCTAGCATCTTTGCTTAGTTATTCCCAAGACTGCCAGCTAACTTCTAAAGTCTACCTGAAGGCTTCATAAATCTGATGTGATGTTAGTTTTGGTGATTCAGGAAGTGTTTCCCACCGAGCTGGCCGCCGTGAGAGTGCAATCAGCAGGGATCATGGTTTGGGTCGTACAGAGGGTCATACTGACGGTGTAATACTGCAGTGGTAGGAAGGGTACGGCCCCTGGTTGTTGGGCCCTAATTTGACATACTTGAGGATCGGTGGAGAGGACGGGGGTGGTGGGGGGGGGGGGGGGGGGGTGGAGTGCAAAGCTTCTCCTACAGCTATACCACCGTGCCGCTCGGAGAGTTCCCGTTCTGTGCTGTCGGGTTCTGATCAGAGAGACAAAACATGAAGGAAAGTTAGACACTGATGACAATCAGTGAAGAAAGATACAAAAAGACACTGCTGTTCAGGAGAAGAGAGGTGAAACCATCCCAACTGTTGAGTCATTCCCTGCGCTCTGAAATATCCTCCACATAAAACATCTACTCAAAACAAATCTGACCTGCAATGAAAAAAAAACTTGTTTGCAGAATATCACTGAAATTCTGAACTTTAAAATCATAACATATCATATATTGAGGCCGGCCGGCAGTTTTAATATGTTTTCAGGCGTGAAAATAACCATTTATATTCCAAATGTGTGGTCAATTTATCCAAATAACTAAAATAATCCCTTTTAGTGAATTTGCTGCGATCGTTTTCAGAAATGTGACGGAGCTGCTGTTGGGTTGCCTTGAAACCGTGCCGTCGCTTGAGCCTACTTCAGTGTCTGCTGGTTAAATTATACTTAATCGTTAATTTAGTAGACAGTATGAAACACATACTGACTATGTAGTGTGCAGTAAGTTCGTATGCGATTTCGAACACGGTTTGTGCTTTTGGCCGCAGAGCAGCATGCAATAAAAGGTGTTTTGAGAAAGTGTGTGTCACCGCAACCACGAGAGGTCCTTGAGCATAGAGCCATAACTGAGTAACTCTGCAGTTTGGGGCGGCAGTATGTGAGATTAGCTGCGACCAGACACAGAGGTCACTCACTCACAAACTCACCTACACATACGACCGATCTCATTATCTCTACATCATCATGTTTCCCTATTAACTGACATTTCATCGACTAAACAATAAATCAACAAATATTGAAAAAAAGTTGATCGGAGACTTACCGCCTTCCCCGGCCGCGCCCAGGTGCATATGAGACCCTCTTGGCAGGCTGTGATGATGCAGTCGTCCATGAACACCAGGACGGTCAGCCTCTCATGTGCAATCTTCTTGCACACCAGCGGCTCCAACAGCGGCACCTCGTACATGCGCGGGCACAGCGTGGTGCCCAGGACCTTGGCGGCGTCCAGCCGGTTGCTCCTCGGCGCCACGTTGATCTTGTCGTTGCTCTTGCTGATGTTGCCCAGGCTGTGGTACCTCTTGTGCTCCTTCTCCACCCCACTGCTGCAGCCGGACTTGTCTGACTTGCGCTCCTGGAGCGACAGCGTGGCGAAGCGACCGATGCTGAACGGCGTGCTGTTCCCTCCGACAGCGCTCCCTCCACCTCCTCCGCCTCCCCCGCTGCCCTCCGTGGCGCTTTGGCCCTTGGAGGCGTTCGCCACGGCAGGGTGGGGCAAAGAGTTGGAGCGGGAGAGGGAGCGAGGAAGCGGTAAGGGGAGCGTTGGTGGGTTGTCGGCGCCGGTGTTAGGCGGGTGGTGGTGCCCCTCAACCGTTCCACTTCCTCCGACAACTGAGGTGCTGTTGACTCCTCCGCTGCCAGAGTTGGACAGCGATGGTCCAAAAGTGTTAGTGAAGGCGCGGGACAGCGGCAGGCGTGGGTATAACACGTCATCCGTCAAGTCCCACAGACAGAACTGGGTGTCTTGCCCCACCGAGCCAAAACGGTATGTGACCGACGACGAACCGCCACCTTTAGAGCTGTGGCGAGAAAGACGCGACAACGTGCTGCTTGTTCGGACCCGGCCAAAGTGCGTGGAGTTATTTGGCGCCCCCTGGTGGAGGTCCTCCTCGCTGCCGCTTAGCTCCATAGGCTCCTCGTCTTCCAGGGAAGTCGTGAAGGGGTCGAACGCCACCACGTTGACCCAGGACTTGTGGCCGTGACCTCTTGCGACCACGCGGCTCTCTGCGAACGACCAGACGGTAACCAGGTCGTCCTCTCCGCCCGTGGCGAGATACTTCCCGTCGGGGCTCCACGACACACACAGCAGCCCGCCAAAGTAGCTCTTCATCACCCCCTGCAGCTCCATCGAGTCAAAGTGGAAGACGCGCAGGCAGCCGTCCTGGCCCACGCACGCCACATGCACGCCGTCCGGGGAGAACGCAAACTCGTTGAGGCCCCCGTCGCCCACGGCCCACCGCAGCAATGGGTTGCGCGGCGTCTTGGTCTTGCAGGCGTAGACGGCGAAGCCCTCTCCCTGCCGCAGCAGAGAGTACTGCGGGGCCGCAGTGCCGCACGGGTGGTCCACGTTGTAGAGGTAGAGGTGGCCACTGGCATGGGAGGCCAGGAACAGGTTCTCGGACTTAGGGAGCCATTTGAGACACGTCACCTTGGATTTGTCTATCAACCTCTGGCAAACAGGAAGGAGGTGGAGGAAGGAGAGATTGCAAGGAAAATTGGGAGAGACGGAACGATGGAAGAGGAGATGGGATGAGGAATGGCGGAATGGGAAGAGATGCGTAAAAATGACGGTGTTAGAAATACTTCGATTTGATTGGGCTTTTATGTTGACACTATGTATAAAGCATTTAGAGAAGCATAAGCAGCAATTAAGAAACAAGCTGCAGCAGAGACAGAAAACCAGAGGGGGGGGAAGACGAGGAAAGAAAAACAGCAAATCCCACGGAGGTGAACAGATTCGGGAGACACCCAAACACAAAGTCTGCCTGCATGCAGTCGTGCACACACACATCCCTAATCTCCTAAATTGAATTGGGAATCCCATTAAAGAGAATCCCATTAAAGAGAATCCCATTAAAAACAGTAAGAGGCAGTTCAGGAGACGCAGTAAAAGAATATGAAAGGGACAACTCTGAAGTCATCGCAGCATCCAAACTACAACAAAGAAAATCAATACAAAGAAGACAAATTACTTCCTTTGTATCGTAGTGAACTTTAATGATTGCGATGACAAACACAGCTGTGAACTCCCTTGCCACTTGAACAACAGAGAGGGAAAATAGGCAAATACAGTACCTCCTCATTGAAGAGTTTACTGGTTTCCTTCTTAATGGGGTCGAGGTACTGGACCTGTCCGGCCGAGAAACCCACGATGAGGGCTACGCTCTCCGCCGTGGCGGAGTACTGGTTGAAGTCGTGACATGTCGGCTGAGTCCCTTTGTAGATCCTCTTGTCTATCGGCTTACTGAGGTCTACAGCCTGCAGATGAGAGGGAAAGTAGAATAAAGAGAGCCATGATGCAGAGTGAAGGTTCACAAGAGTTTCAGGGACATTAAGGGGTCTTTCAAAAAGGGGTTCATCTGTTCCACAGTTACAAACATCTGCTGACAA
The DNA here is from genome assembly GCF_050575085.1 of Anarhichas minor. Classification (NCBI taxonomy): domain Eukaryota; kingdom Metazoa; phylum Chordata; class Actinopteri; order Perciformes; family Anarhichadidae; genus Anarhichas; species Anarhichas minor. The sequence continues at coordinate 1,085,511 of NW_027466492.1, read as the reverse complement.
TGTATCTTACATTCATGGGCCCATTTGTCATTTGTTAATTTCTACAGACGATCGCCAAGCGTGAATGAGACAAAAGTACCTTTGAGATATTTCTTTGGCAGCTACAGCAGAATCACATTCTTCTATGCTGAACATCAGGTTTTGGCTTCAGAAAGAAGGTGCAAAGGATTTGTTCCAACAACGACATTCAACAACCAAACAGGGGAAATAAAATCCCGTAAGCAAGATTCAGAGACGCTGACGTTTCTTTCCACCTCTAAAGACCAGGAAGCAACATGGCTGCAGGAGTATTTCCAGACTGGAAAACACTCACGCTATTCAGAATGACTTTAGCAAGCCCTCAGAGATCAGCCTTTCAGTGGGCTGTGGCTGGTCACACCTGATCTCTGAGGGCTTGCTAAAGTCATTCTGAATTACACTGCAGTCCTTGCTGTCAAGATCCAAATATACCCTGTATCTGTAAATGTAGGTATCGGCACATACCTTGAGTTTAGGTATTGGAGTCAGACACAGGACAGGAAAAACACATCAGTGCATTCCTGCTGTAAAACGCATACCGTGGCCGAACCAGAGTACCGATCCAATCCGATGTTTAATTGACAAGCTGAATGCATCAATGTGTGGACGTGAGAGGGATCATTCTTTTTATGTGTAAGTCAACAGCCGGACTTACATTTTGTAAAATAAAATGTAACAAGTTAATAAATAGATATGAATTTACTGAATTGTTTCCTATTAATTAAATAATAAATTGTGCAGCAGCAACCTGGTGAAACATCTTGAAAATGTACAGGATTTACAATGAATGGAGCAACAAAATGATCAATACTTAAACAGGAATTAAAATTCCACTATATAATGTATATAAAATAGAGTAGAATTGAATCGAATAAATCGGCCCCATTGTCACCAACACCTGACCCAGCAACTTGAGTCGGCCCAATATTGGTCTCGCTGCATCTCTTTAAAAACAAACTTTAAAAACAGCATCTCCTCTCAAGGTTCTTTGACATTAAACCCACGACATTTTGAGGATGCGGAGTACAAATGATGTGCCGCTGCCTGAAATCTGGCAATATGCATCTTCAGTCTGCTGCAGCATGTGACTTCCTGCAGAAACCATGTGAGACAAATCAAAGACATAAAAAGACACAAATTCCTGGCAAATTAACTCCATTTATTGTGAAATAAATTAATCTCACACGGTGTGCAGTGAAAGAGAGGCCATGGCGATTTTAAATAGGTAGTCGGTTACAAACATTTCCCCTTGTTGATCCATGTATATGTAGGGGGAGGGGACTTTCACACTAGATCCTGACTCTTGATGTACACTACCATTCAGATGTTATGAATCAGCTGTTACATGTTTTCTTCTTTCCTTCAATAAAAACTATTTCAGCAGTGAAAAAAACAGTATAATTCAGACACCAAATGTTTTATTTACCTTTGAAATAGTTTTAAAGAGTAAAATGATTCAAACTTCCATCTAGCTGACGTCCCCTCAGTGTTACATGACGGGAGAGAATACTGTTGAACTTGGATGTAGTCTTCAGTGATCCTCCATCTTTACTGAACTGGGCTCTAAATATTGAGTGGGTGTGTTTCTCTTTGGGCCCTCTGCAGTCTACTCAGTGGTTAGATTGAAGAGGTTTGAACTGGGATTAGTTCAGCTGATGTTCATCATACTAACTCTAGACTAGCCTTCTGGTTCTACTGTGAAGTTTGAAGAAGAGCTTTGATAAAGCAACACGTTGCCTGTTGATATTCCAGCTTGTTATGAGCTGAGCGACTGTGGCTAAGTGGAGAGCAGGGCCGTCCTTCAATCAGAGGATCGGCGGTTTGATCCCCAGCTCCGCTAGTCACATGTCGATGTGTCCTTGAGCAAGACACTTAACCCCAAATTGCTCCCGTAGCTGTTCCTACGGTTCCTGTTTTAAATCTGCTCACATTTTGATGTTAAGCTTCCAGTTTGTTTCTCCAATGACTGATTTATTCTGTTCTTATTCAGCTGCTGCTCACAGGATCTTTGTCTCTTTCTGTTGTCAGTCTGACTGAACCATTGTTCAGAGTTTTGTTCTCCAAAACAAAACCACATCTATCAGTAAAGAGGACTTTCTACAAGATAAAAGCATGAAAGACCATTCAGACATATAGAGTGGTCCTCTCAGACAGCTGACTGGACACAATCGAGCTTTGGGAGCAGGAGATTAATAACTGCTGATCGGCACTGTACATCATCTACTCTATGAGCGGACAGGGAGACAGTGTATATATCAACAGTGTCTCTGTAATCCATCTGCTGGGAACTGATTAGTCTTGTAATGTCTCTCTTCAGCATCAGTGCATTTACTCCAAACAGAAACTGTGGGATTTTAGGGGGCCAGTGGCAGAAGAAGTATTCAGATATTTTGCTGAAGTACAAGTAGTAATACACCACACTGTGAAAATACTACAAGAAAGAAGCTGTTCATATAAACATTCAGAATGCAGTAGAGAATAAACAGCCTTTATGAATGGAGTGGAGTCAGAGGCTTCCAGTGTATTTCGTGCTGCATCCGTCTGCATGATGCACCATTCACTGTCCATTCACAAACAAATGATCACGTCGCATTACATGACAAGTAAAGATTTAATATGTGCATGGTTGCATACACTGTGCAGCACGAGCAGCTAAACAAGAGCCTCGGTTTTAAAAGAGATGATGAAAAAAAGAGCTAACAGCAGAGCAGGCTAGCATGCTAAGCTAACCTTGACCATCCGATCTGTCATTCTGGCTGTAAGGAGGAGGAGGAGGAGAACGGGCTCACCTTCTTGATGTTGGTGTACGTGTAGAAATACAGCTCCCTGCCGATGTTGAAGCACACCCGCTCCGACTCCTCGCCCGGGTCTTCGGGCTGCAGCTTGACCATCGAGACCCGGACCGGCGGCAGGAAGCCCGCTGGGGAGGAGTTGGCCGCGGCGTTGGACGAAGAGGAGGCAGCGGCAGCGGCCGCGGCAGCACCGGGCCCCTGCAGCAGCCCGACCCCTCCGCCCGGTATCGCACCGGGTCCAGCCCCGGGGCCCAGCGTGGCTCCGGAGGAAGGACCCCGCGCCAGCCCGCCCCGCTGCTGCGAGTCGGAGAGGGTGAGCAGTTTGTAGAAACCCTCTCTGGTCCGGAACTGGGATTTAATCTCATTGATATCCTTCAGAGCGCCGCCATCTCCGGCCATTTTTAGTACAAACAAGCCGCACAGGAAACTGAGATTGTGACCTGGAAATAATCGCTACAATATTTTTTTTTAAAGTAGCCGACTAGAATAAAAACGGGAGAGGCGAAGCCGAGCAACCGAGATCAGCTAGGCTTGACCAGCACACCCGGTCTGCGCCAGTGCATTTTACACCGGTACCAGCGACCATATCGCTGCTCCCTGGTAAACGAACCCCGAGAGGAAGCCCTTCTGAGCCGGTGTAAGCATCATCCTCGACCGGGTCTCTGCCTCCGTTCATCCAGTGTGCGTAAAGAACGTGTGATGATGCATCGACTGCTGCTACTGGCCCGGCCTGGCACTGCGCAGCCTCCCACTGTGTGTGTGTGTGTGTGGGGGGGGGGGGGGGGGGGGGGGGTCGAAAGCATCCGGCCATGGACAGGGTTCATTTACCCCTCATTTAACCTCTATTAACACCCAACAGCACCACCTTTAAGATATGTTGTCTCAGAAAAAAACAGCAACATGATGTTGGTAACTAACCTGTAGTTCCAGTGAAAACCACGTATCTCCAGATGTGAGGATGTTTCATGTTTTTGATAACCTCAAGAATTCTTCAGCATCCTTAATGTATTGAGAACATTCTTCTACTTCTTAAATACATTATTTTTAAAATCCTATCGGGTCAGCTGGAAAATGCATTGTTGCAAAGTTTAAATAGTAGTAGTTACTCGGATGTAACTCCAGTTCTAAGAGGTGCGTACAGTGCCCTCTAATGGGCTTTGCTATAGAGTGGTGCAGGGGTGAGGAATTTTGTAGGCTGACCGCGGAAGTTAGCATCGCACTGGTTGCCTTATTAGCAGATTGATAGGGATGCTGATGCTACCTGAAAAGGACAAAAAGCCTCCGGACCCCCACCGTGGGCCAAGCTGCAAGTGGCACCTATGGTTCGGCCGCTGTTGATGGCTAATGCCTGGGCATGTCCGGAGGAGCGAGACACCCTGAGCGATGCCGGCGTAACATCGGGCGTACAAGCTAGCCGTTGTACGCGACGGCTTGTACAGGTGGGACAAACCCTAAATTGGGCGTTGAGTAAAAATTATCTTTTTCAGGGCGCCCAGGCCGTGCCTCGGAGAGTAAACCAATAGCGAGTTCAAATAGAACAGTGTTGCTCATGACCAGTGGATTTAGAGATACGTGGTTCTCACAGGACAACAACGCTACAAACTGAATATTTTACTGCAAAATAAGTTTATCTGGTTGATTTTTGGATCTTCTCCAAAACCAAAAACTTTGTATCTCTGGAAATAATGATAAGAATGTCACCGATAGTGGACTGAATGTTCACAGTTATTGTGTACAATAAAGCAAATATTCCTATCAATACCTTTGTCCATATCTTAAATGTATAAACTTAAACACACATGAGACTCAATATTTAGTTCAATAATGATGGAGGCGGGTCACTGAAAACAAATTCTACATCCAATTCAACAGTATTCTCCCATCATGCAACACTGAGGGGACGTCCACTAAATGGAAGTTTGAATCATTTCATTCTTCAAAACTATTTCAAATGTGAATGAAACATTTGGTGTCTAAATTATGCAGTTTTTAAAATAGTTGTGTTAAAGGAAAGAAGAAAAACACAACAGCTGATTGCAAATTTTTCAACGGTAGTGTACACGCCTGGAAGTAGACCAATCCCCCAAAACGTCATTTATACGTACCAAAGACTGTTAACTAACCATAAAAGTAGGTTATTTGACTTTTAACTTTAGCCTCTACTGGTAACCAGGCCACTTCAAACAGACAAATACAATGGGGCAGTGTAAACACAATGGGTATAATGTTCACGCTTTATTAACACTTAACGCTCCAAGATCAGTACAGCTCACCTCATGTTGTGTTCTTTGACTTTATTACAATGTAACGGCAGTGAGAAGTGTGCATCTTGAACGCTAGCATACAAACTACACAGCAAGAGTCCATCCACGCATTTGCTGGAAGACATCCACAATATTTCAGTCCCTGCAGGAGAAAGTAGATACTCATCTTTAGTGTTAGAGGAGGACCTTCCTTCTCTGTTCATTTTAGGGTTTTCTCAGCTGTCTGGATTCTGGAAGTTGTTCTGGATCACACAAATCAGCATAAATAAGAGCAGACTCCCTCAGATTGAAGGCCTCAACACAACTTTCCTCTTTGGTCAGTTCGAATTTCGCAACATCCTCCCATCATTTAACCCTCTGACATATCTCCTCTCCTAAAATACTTTGGCATCCACGCCTGTCAGAGGTAATGATGACAGATGAAAATCCTGCGTGGAGGCATTCATATACGAGTGGGAGTTTCCCCATGATGCCCTCACGCCAGCAGACGGGAGAGTCAAGGCAGCATGACATAGTTCTCGGCAATTTCCAGGACGTACAGGTTGGACATTCCCGACTGGTCCTCGGTCTGATGCGTCTCCAGGACGACCATCCTGCAGTGAGAAGGTCAGGGAGGACAGAGGAGGTCAGAGGAGGTCGAGCAACGGATACAGAGAAGTTTAAACCCGCATAAACTCAATGGACAATCTCAATGTAAGTCGTGAATGGATAGGGTCGCATATGTTCATGCAAATCCAGAATATATTGTGATATTCAGATATCGGTTTGGTCCAGACGGAAATATCAATGAATATTTGATGGAAGTCCATGAGATTTTGTGTAAAAATACTCTGTTACAAGTAAGAGTGAATGGTTTCATCAATGGCCAATGTTCCATAAGGAATACAAAGGCCTAAGAAAGTAGTAACAAGTAAAAGTATCATCATCAAAATATTCTAAAAGTACGAAGAGTAAAAGTACTTATTATGCAATATGGCCAATTTCAAAATCATATATTTTATTACTGAGTTATAACTAGTGATACATTAATGTCTTCATCACTTTAAGCTGGTAAAGGTAGAACTTATTTTAACTATTTAAATACTGTTGGGTAGATATTTATATAATATCACATCATCATTTACAGTTGATTTTGTATTTTCTAGTAATAATCAGAATCTGCAAAGTAACTAACATTATCCAACAAATGTAGCGGAGTAAAAAGTACAATCAGAGTAGTAACGTAGAAGTATAAAGTTGCATAACATGGAAGTAAAGGTACCTCAAAATTGTTCTTTAGTACTTAAGTAGCTATATCTGGTTACTTCCCACCACTGTAATTAGCAAATGCTAGCATGCTAAAACGCCAAACTACGATTGTGAACATGATAAACATTACACCTGCGTAACATTGGCATGTTAGCATGCCGATGTTAGCATTTCGCTTCTGTGCCTTACTAAAGCATCACAGAGCTGCTAGCATGACTGTAGACTCTTATTGTTGGATCTTGGGGAAAAACATATCAGACTGAAGAGTGAAGAGTTTTAAATTCCCTAATTGTTTGAGATAAACAGAAGCAGAACAGCCAAATAAAAGAGCTCCAACTGAAGAAACGAACTAAAACAAAACGAAGCGACCGCACACGAACACCACAGCAGGGAGTGAAGACATGGCGTACCTGTCGGACTGCACCAGTCTGTAGATCTTTCTGTGGTCGGTGGTTTCCTCCAGCACCTCAGTGAAACCATGTCCTCTCCTCTGCCAGCCGTGACGCCACACTGCCAGCAGCGTGTCCTCATAATACACTGGACAGACACACACAGAGTCAATGCTGAGCTTCAATCACCTACAATATAAACCATCACTGGTCAGTGGTGGTGGAAGAAGTATTCAGACCCTTTATTGAAGTATAAGTACTAACACCACATTGTGGAAATACTCTACAACTAAAAGTCCTGTATTCAAAACCTTACTTAAGTAAAAGTATGTACCAGCAAAATGTACTGATAGTGCAGTAAAATGTTCCCTGTCAGTGTTTCACTATTATATATGATGTTTCTGGATTGATATCACGGCTGCATTAATGTGTATGTTAGTTTAATCTACATCAATACATCATATTCTATTAGATCATCATATGTTTGTAGCGTCTCGTCACGTATCTCTAAACAGATCAACAGTCCTGTTTTCAGCTTTGTGACGATGCATTTTCCAGCTGATCCAAGAGGCTTTTTAAAGAGTTTATTTAGCTGAAGAAGTAGGAGGATTATTCTCAACACATGAAGGAACACTTCATCCTTCAGTTTATCACAAACACTCAGCATCAACATCAACATCTGGAGATACTGGCTTTTCACTGGACAGGACGGGGATGAAAAACTGTCATCTGAAAAGTAACTTAAGTACAATATTTACCTCTGAGATGTAGTGGAGTAGAAGTATGAAGTAGCATTAAATGGAAATACTGAAAGTACCTTGAATTTGTACTTCAGTACAGCACTTAACTGGTACTGTTCAGTCACTGGATGTTCTCACCTATAGACTCGATAGCATGAGAGAAGGTGGTGTCTCGTGTCGGAGGCCTGTTGCTCTTCAGCTCCCCCTTCAGACCGACTATATGCACCGACTCTGTGGAGGAGAGAGGGTTTGTGTTGGAATGGCACAGACAGTAGCAGTAGAACTAGACGGAACATAATGTAGAGTATCATCACAACTATGGGCAGTTGTTTTAGTTGTAGTTTCGACATCTTCACCCTCAGAGGGAGACTAAACCCTGAATCCCTAGACAGTGTTAAGTTGCCTGTTGAAGAAAAACATCCTTTTCACCTTGTTACCTATTTGTCCATATCACATCATACACCAAGGAAATAATACCTACAGAATTACATTTTTGGGGGTATTTTCCATTATCAAGTTCTTATTTCTCTATTGTAAAATTGCAATATTTTGTAATTATTCGTACAAGCTTCCAGTTACTTGTTGTGGACAGGTGTCCAGTTATTGCAAAGGGAATGAACTGAATGCAAACTGAAACATAATAAATGTATATACATAATGATAAGTTATACGATATATATATATATATATATATATATATATATATATATATATATATATATACAGTTATGTGGACAGGAAGTAAAACAGTAAGTAAACTATATAAAGGTAAAGTTACAAGAAGCTGCTGCAGAAATTCGACCCAGTAATATCACAATAGATACAATAATACCATGATATAACAGATACATACAGATATTTGTGTTATTTATCTGAAACATATTCTGTATCGTAAATACTTAGATATTAGTGGCAAACTTTAAAGCAATGACTTACTTTCTATGAGGACGAGCAGTGAGCTACTGCTTAACTGGTTTACTTGAACTACATCTGGGCAAGGTCTCTCTGTAAGAACACACACACGCACACACACACACACACACACATTCTTTATTATCATTTTGTCTTGAATAATATGATGGAAAAAGGAATACTAATACAATAAATTAACTAATATTTATATTTTCATCAAGATCTTGACAACTTTCTTCTTTGCTAAATTATGTTTTGAAGAACTCTGATTTTGGCGCCAACAACTGATGTTTAACTCAACAAATGAAATTATTCCTGGCACCTAGAAATGTTTACGTAGCTAAAAGACAGAGATTAGATTATAGTAGATTATGAAAGAATAATAGCCTTACACACTGAGGTAAAAAGAGACATTTAAAGGATTCATTAAATGCAGGACATTTGTTGCTTTTCTGAGTTTTTATAATGGACGTAATAATGCAGCTTCAACCTACCCAGGCCAGATTTGGTGAACCAGGATGTGTTGGAGTTGAGGTTGATGTATTCTACAATGACGGGCATGTTGGGGCTGGATCCCAGAGAGACGCCGATGCACACCAGCGGGTACTCCTGCTGGGGCACCGTCACCATCTCGAACACCCGCAGAGGGTTGGGCAGGGGGAAGTCAAAATTCTGCGTGCATGAGAGAGGAAAGGCGAGGGTTTAATTTTCTTTTAAATATCTTTTTGTGGTTTTACATCTCATGCAGGGCAGCAAGCAAAGCAGACAGGTTAAGTGTTTTATTCAAGGGCACTAAAACCTGCAGTCTTTTAGCCAACAGAGGGCCTGTTCTCAAAACCATAACCATTATATGGTCAAAGGTCGATAGCTAACTCTTAAATTTAATAGTGACCATAAAATGCTTTATTCCCCTGCCAGCAGTTGTTTTATTAGCTGCGGTCAGTGTTAACAGCCCAATAAAAATAGTGAAAACTAAGAGAGAAAGATAGGCTCAGGGTATCACACAATGCATCATATCAACTTGCACATATCATTGTTGTATTTTTCATAATGAATTCACAGGTTTTACTTCAAAACATTTTGAACTTTACAGGAAGAAAAAAGGCTGAGATTGTGATCGTACAGTGAAGCTGAGAGGTCAACGTGCTGCAAATACAAAAGAATACAATAAAATACCATAAAAACACAACCAAATACAGAAAACACACTTAAATACTGTAAAAGCACTACCAAATACAGAAAACACATGTAAATACCGTAAAAACACAACCAAATACAGAAAAACACACCTAAACACAGAAAAACACAACCAAATACCGTTAAAACACAACCAAATACAGAACAACACAAATAAACACAGAAAAACACAAACAAACAAGAAGAAGCACAATATATTTTAATGGCTGGACCTTTATGATACTCTAATACAGTGGTTCTCAAACTGTGGGGCGCGCCCCTCTAGTGGGGCGCAGTGGTATTGCAGGTGGGGCGCAGGGGGAAATGCAGAATTTTTTTATTTCAAGAACTTTATTCATACCTGCAAACTTGACGCTTTTCGGCGAAATTCGCCGTTTTGAATCAAAATATATCATCCACGTGAATCGTGTAGATCCGTAGAGGTTTTTTTGGGGGGGGGGTCAACTGGCCAGCCAATGTTTCTCAGATTGGAGTGAGACGAGGAGAAAAGGTGATGTCGTGATCTTCACAATAAAACATCTTTCACATGACGTGTCGAGTCTTGGCGAATCAGCGTTCAGATGTGTACACCGTCTTTCCCTCCGTTAAAGTTTGAGTTACGTTATGTTCTGTTACCGTTCACACTTGCTGGGTAAGTTAACGTCCACTGCATGCGGAACTTTGCCGACTGTTAACGTTCGTCAATTATCACGATTTAGGAGGAAAAAACGTAACATGAAGCCCCCCCGTGTTCCGGTTCAGTTCACGCGGTCACTCGTTAACGTTAAACCCGAACACCGGCGGATCTGGTTGCAGGTTGTTTGTTTTAACTCAAAGTAGAATGAAAGGCCCAGATACTGATGAGATGATGAGGTCAAAGAGCTTCAGGGAGAGGAGGCTGTCTGTAGCGCAGCTTGGCGCAGGGCTGAGATGTGAGTGGAGCTGGGCCTGGATAAAGGTGGAGCTGGGCCTGGATAAAGGTGGAGCTGGGCCTGGATAAAGGTGGATAAAGGTGGAGGTCTAAACAAGCCTGGATAAAGGTGGAGGTCTAAACAGACGTGAGTACAGCTTCCCGCTGTCACAGTATTTTAAATACATTGATAAGGCAGGGTATGCTAAATGCAGCCTCTGCTCCAAGGAGATAAAGTACAGCAATAAGGGCTCACATGCCCATAAAATGCTCCAGATATGTGTGAGCATATGGCTCACACATATCTGGAGCATTTTGTTTTGTTTTGCACAGGTTGCACGTTATTGTTGTTTTGAAAAGATATGCAGTGTAAAACCCAGTAAAAGTCTTTATTGCCAAATATTTTAACTTGTTTTGTTTAGTTTTTCACAGGTTGCACTTTATTGTTATTATCTTGAAAAGATATTCAGTGCAAAACAGGTGAATTGCAGCCACAAGAAGCTATTTTTTGCCAAATAGTTATTTTTTGCACAGATAGAACTTTATTTGCATTGTTCTAACAAAGCGATTGCACATTGTATTTGTTTTTGTCTGATGGAGCAATCTGGTTTACTTGAAAGTGATTACAATTTTCTTTATTCTATTATTTGAAAAAGCACAGCTGGAGGAGTCACAAAATGTTATTTCAATAAAAGTTCAACATGGACCATTTTGTTAAAATTTTGTTGGGGCGGTGGGGCATGAACATTTTTCTCCCTCCAAAGTGGGGCGTGACAGAAAAAGTTTGAGAACCACTGCTCTAATATTACAAATTAGTAGTGAGATCAGTGGTGCAAGACATAGCAATACCATGTTATACAAATACTCAATGTCAAACAAAAGTCCTGCATTCAAAATTCCACTGACGTAAAAGTAAAAAATGATTGGCATCAAAATGTACTTAAAGTACCAAAAGTAAAAGTAGTGGATTGAAAAATAAAAATTTTCAGAGGTGTGGACTCCAAGTCACATGACTTGGACTCGAGTCACAAATTGATGGATTTAGACTCGACTTGATAAAAAATCTAAAAAGACTTGTGACTTCACTTGGACTTGAGACTTTTGACTTTAAAATACTTGTTAGCTTCCCCCCCCCCCCCCCCCCCACGCCCAAAGATCAAAAAATATGTTCTTTAAAAAATTTGCCACGATCAATTACCTGAATTAACTAACGTTAACACAATTCATTCCCAGCAAGTCAACACGTAACCCCCCAGATCCACTTTGTATGAAACAATCCGACAGAGAGAATCATGAGTAACTATTGTCACGCTCCTGAGTGCCAGTTTGAAAAAAATGGTGCCAAATAAAAAAAAATTCGTGTACAAAAAGTATGCAGTGAAAAAAAAAAGTAAAAAAAGAATCGCAGTATACAGAACGTGTGGGTCAAAAATGATAGACCGAGGAGAACTCAAACTTAAAGTTTAGGACTTGGGACTTGTGACTCGCAAAAACAAAGACTTGGTCCAACCTCTGCAATATTTCCCTCTGAGATGTGATGGAGTAGAAGTATGGAGTTGCATAAAACAGAAATACTTAAGTACAAATACCTCAAAATATACTTAGTTACTTTCCACCACTGAGTGAAATACAACCTGCGAACATTGAAAAGGCTCACGTTTTGTCTCTTCTTGGACTCTACAGAGATAACTCTGATGTCACAGAGTACAGAAGACGTATTAATAATCCAAGGTTTAACACACGTACCTTAATGAGCATGAACTTGTGCATGGGCTCGTACCACTGCAGCAGGATTACGCTGGACTCCAGACCACAGCACAGGAACACGCAGCCTCGCTGCACGTTATCTGCTGCAGGAGAATAGTTTTTGGTTGGCTCTCTCTCTGAAACCAATTGACACAATCTGAAGCACAGGAATCTGCCTCAATTATTCACCTCAACTGCAGAGGGCACCGGGCCCTTATTCTGAAGCAGGCTTATATTAGAGACGGGACTTTATTTATTGCTCTGTATTTCGTCATAAATTAGTATGAAGCCTACTTCTTTTATGATCTGCTCCTGTTTTCCTCTATTTCTGTTTGTTACATTTGCTGCTAATATCAGCTCAACACTTCCTGTAGACGTGTCAAATTAAAAGCCCTGTAGCATTTCAGTGGACAAAAATCCTTTCTTAAAAAGGATTTTATTGTAAAACATTTGCAGCATTATGTAGTTGGCGATTCAGTGACCTGCAAGGTACTTCAGATGTAGCTAGTGTCATCTGGTGGTGCTTGTACGTTACTACAAAATACAGTTTGGCTGGGACATTTACACATGTACATCCACAATGACTGAAACAGGACAGTAACAATTTAGATGAGTGATCAAGAAAGGCAAAGTGTTGAAAATAACATGATTGTAATGTTGAATTTATGTTTCCGCTGGTTACATGCATAGTGTCTTTTCAAAATAAACTTCCAACGTAGGTTTACTTAGTTTTTAGGCTCGCTACTCGGTCAGGCTTTGGAAAAGATTGTGGTTTGAGTTGAAAAAGTAGGCTCAATTTGTTATGTCAAATAAATACGCTTGTTATGTGACTTGTGTCTGAAGCATTACTTAACTACGTATACGTCACGTAACAAAAGCAAGGTAAAATAAGTCAATGTTGACTTGATTTCACATGGGACATGAATAGCGGTCTCCTAGGTGAAGGTCTGTGATTGTTTGACCCATCCATCCACCCATCCTCTCCCTACATGGACTTTTATACCACATCAGTTGCTCTGACCTCTGAGTGATAGTTGAAAGCCCGGTGTGTCTCAAAAGAAACTAAAGGGTGCCTCGGTGTGCCGGTAACAGACGCCAAGGGGCCACTGACCAAGCTAATGTTCTTGAGTTCTTTATTTGACGACCAGCCTTTATGTGAGAGAACACAGTAGTTTAAATCCTCAAAATAACGAGCAGCTAATTTTCAAAAAGGGCTAATAACCATTTCAAGGGAAGCATCCTGTCTGATCTGATCACACACGCACTATTGCAGTGAAGAGAATTACCTAACGGCCAAATGTACAAATATGTAAAACAAAAACAAGTTGTCTTTGCACAGACAATTAAACAATCAAACACAATTTCCATTGTTGCCATAATTCAGTATTTTATCTCACCGACTGAGCAGGTCTTGCAGCCTTTGGTGTCTGGTATTTTACACGTCACTGCACATTTCCTGAAGACAAAATATATCCTGTATGTATAATACATTTTTTATCTAGCACGAACAAATGTGGGGTTTTATATTTTTGGGGGGGTGGGTTTCATTTCTTATCCAACAAGAGAGAGATTCCCGTGTTACCTTGGTAACAGCCTGTGAGTCGACAAGGAAACCATCTTCTGGTCCCTGCGAGCCTGTTCGTACAACTCCTTCAGTGAATGGGAGTGGAGCTGTGAGGACTTACCTGTAAACACACGATCCGACACAGTGGAAGCGTGTTTGATCACAAGGTGGATGAACAAACCCTCACATTCACAACTATGGACAGTTTAGAGACTCAGCCGCCTGACTTGGCATGAAATCCAAGTATGGTATGATAAAGACTATTATTATAATGAATAAAATATATATTTTTTAATGAACACTTTCCTCTTTGTGCTCTGAAAACTCTTGATGTCGGGCCCAATCCCTGATGTTTAGCTCGACAAATGAAATCTTTTTTGTTGTGTTTAAAACTACAATTTGTTGGTAGATTATGAAAGAATAAACATCTTAAAGCCAATACATTGAGGTAGAAAGAGAGTGAGAGAGATATCTAAAGAATGAACTAAAGTAATTCATTTTTTTTTTTTAAGTTAGCTATAGCTAAGTCAGTTAGCAGTTGCTTTAAGAGTTAAAGCAGAAAGAAATCCTTTGAGCAGTATTATTAATAAAACATGTCCGTTGCTTTGTTGGCAATATGTTCCTCAGTCATTTTTTACATGAAGCCTTCAGAGAACAGAGCTACACAAGTAAACGAGGATTTACCTGATACAGACATGAGGACGTTATTAATGATGTAGACCCAGGTACACTTCCCCGGATACAGCTGAAAGACAGAAAGGAGACGTCCATCCGGTCACTGCTTCCTGTGTCTCTTTCAAAAGCACTTTGATTGATTTTCATGCTTTTTGTTGCAACATTTCTCTGATCAAGTGTAATTTATTACCTCATTAATCTGCCAGAGCAGCGGTAGAAGACTTAGGAGTGTCAGTGTTTTACTATTATGTATTTCTGGATTAATATCACTGCTACATTAATGTGTATTTCACTGCTGTAGATGTTTTAACTCCTCTATCTACTGTTGGTTGGTTTAATCTGCATCAATGCATCATATTCTATAAGATCATCATGTTTGTAGCATCTCTGTCCTGTGAGAACCTCGTATCTCTAAACAGATCAACAGTCCTGTTTTCAGCTTTGTGACGATGCATTTTCCAGCTGATCCAAGAGGCTTTTTAAAGAGTTTACTGAGATGAAGAAGTAGGAGGATTTTCTCAACACACAAAGTAACACTTCATCCTTCAGTATATAACAAACATTCAACGGTCGTCAACACATCTGGAGATACGTGGTTTTCACTGGAGAGGAGAGGGATGAAAAACAGTCATCTGAAAAGTAACTAAAGCTGTCAGACAAATGTAGTAGAAAAAACTACAATTATCTAGAGATGTAGTGGAGTAGAAGTGTGAAGTAGCATGGAAATACACAAGTAAAAAACAAGTACTTCAAATGTGAACTTAATAAGTACCACACTTAAGTAACAAAAAGGAACAAAAGCTTGTCCACACATCATGACCAACAACTAAACCAGACCCCCTTTTTGCCAGTAATGTTGGGGCTCACCTTAATCTACTCGCAGCCCACCTGTTTACAGCCCATATTGTAAAACTCTGATGTCGCTCTGTGTATTAATTCGATAAAAGTCCTACCAGCTCCATTGTGGCCTCGGAGCCGCTCAGGTTAAGGGTGTAGATCCCTTCCTCTGCCCCCAGGATCAGGTGCTGGTCTGACGGGGAGAGGAAACACAGGCTGGTCAGACGTGTAGAACAGAAGTCTGATTGGATGAGCGCGAGCGGAGGATTTACTGCGAGCTCTGTTGGACGGATGATACAACCTTTGGTGGCTTGGTTTTCCCACGTCGTGGAGCAGTTTATTTTAAGAGGGCAGCCATTGAAGATCTTTTTAAAGTAGACCTGGAACAAATAAACACACACAGTATGAATACTTTTTATTGGTAAACGTCAATGAGGTTATCATTGATGTTATCAATGCCTTCAAAGGAGAGACATTTAGATATGTAATCTATGCACAGCACGCATATACTGAAACAAATGTGATTATGTGTTATTTCTTCATATAGAAGCGTTTAGACAAAATAATAATAAATAGATAATAAACAAACAAATACATACATGCATAAATAAATAAGAAGAATATGAAAACTAAAAGAAGAACAGATATAAGTTATACAAGGACAACTAGAGTAAATAAATGACAAGGTAAAGGGACAGGAGTGTTACTAAAAGCAGCTTCTGTGTTTATCTAATCGGTGTACACCAGACTCATAAATGATATGATTAAATAATGGTACTTAGTGTTTGTCTGATTTAATTTAAAGATGTATTAGAAATATAATATAGATTCTGGCATATATATAGAAGTTAAATAATAAGACAATGTATTATAATATGGTAAATTATGATGTATTTATGTAAAATAGGATATGAGATATATTATATGGTAATACAAACAAAAATGTATGTTTGAAATGTAGTTAAGCAGGTAACAAAGCATAAGTTATAATCATAATAATGATACTGAAATATTTAGGGTTGAAATGTAAAAAGTCCGAATTTTTCCAAACGCTATAAACTCAACATAAACATAAGCCTGCTGGGTTTAAATGGTGGACAGTTTCTCTCCACACAGTGGAGGTGATTCAAAGGGAGAAATTCTGGAGAAGAAACAATAGAAACTCACGGGTGCTTTCTTCACGACGGGGCTGACACACTCAGCAGGGTCCTGAGAACAAAAACCAAAAGCTCATCATGAGTTGGAAGGAGGGGAGATGCAGACTCTATCATCTACAGCCGGAGCTGGGGTTTAATCCCCGGCTCCTCCTAATTGTAGTGCAGTAAAAAGCACAGTATGGTATAAAGTGCCATGAAAAGAAAAGACTCAAGTAAAGTACAAGTACTTCAAATTTGTACATAAACACAGTGCTTGAATAAATGCACAGGCACTCTTAGGCACAGTGTTACCTTTGATGGAGGTTTCCGCCTGAGTCTGATTTTAGGGGGGAGCTGAGGAGGAAGGAGGTCTGCCGGGTTTTCAAACAACTGGACAGGTAAGGATAGAGGGTCTGGATCACACGCACACACACACACGCACACATATAAATAAACAATAACACAATAAACCTTTTGTTTCTCCACTCTTGTGTGAGTGAATGTGAGGATGATCTGGACGAACTAGAAAGGTGCACTCCGTAGAGGGCAGATCTCCGCCAGCTGTGTCGTGTCAGACGTGTTTTCTCAATATAATCTATGCAGATTTCTGCACCGGCTCTGTGCAGGCGTGCCTCTCGGCGTCGGAACCACGACCAAAGGCTACTTTTAAGGCGACTTTATGAAGGTTTAAAGTGTACTGAATAAACTACTTCCGGCCCAACTGTGTCTCTGGGCGCAGAGCAGCAGCTGGAGACCAGAGATGCACTCAGCTGTGACATAACTAGCAGCCCCTACTAGAGATCAGCTGTGGACAGACACAGAGGTGCAAGAAGTACTCAGATCCTTCAGTGTAAGTACTAATACCACACTGTTAAAACGCTTGCATTCAAAACCTTATTTAAGTAAATGGGAGTATTATCAGCCAAATGTACTCTAAGCACTAACAGTAAAAGTACTTTCAATTCTTACGTTTATAAGAAAAATTGAAATTCTAAATCACCACATTTGGAGATACATGGTTTTTATTGGACAGGAAGGAGATACAAATGTGTGAGATGTAGTACAAAACAAGTACAAAATAGCATGAAACGGTAATACTCAAGTAAAGTACAAGTACCTTAAATGTGTACTTAGTGACTTAGTTACACTCCACCACTGTAGAACAGATATACAACAGAAATGCTCCTTTCTGCTGGGTGAAATTTAATTACTTTTTTTTTCTTTTATTATTGTGAAAACAAACAAAGTTCCCCACTAAATTGTGTGTATCATATTTCATACTTCAGTCCATCAGTACATATAAAGGCGAGGCAGCTCACCTGAGAGTCGCGAGGGTCGTGGTTGGAGCGTTGGTCGAACCTGCGTCCCACTGGAGGTCCTGGTGCGAGGGACGGGGGTGAGCAGCGAGCAGAGCTTCCTCACCCGCTCTTCCTCCCCCGCCATGCTTTCCTCTGAGCTGGTCCGGGTTTTAGGCTGCACACATGGAAACATACCGACATGTTGACCGTCTTCCTCTAACAGTGTAACCTGCCTCTCATCCGTAACTCGGTACAATGACGGAGCAGGAAGGGACTCGACGTGTTCCACGGAACTAAGCATGGGACCCACAATGCAACTGTGATGATGCTTGCACACTTTTACTTCAGTAAGGTGCAGAATGTTTACTTGTATTGGAGTATTTCACAGTGTGGTGTTAGTACTTTTACTTAAGTAAAGGATCTGAGTACTTTTCCCACTACTGTCTATTAGTAAAAAAAAACTTGTTAACACCTGATATCTAAAATGTTAGCCTTTACATGTAATCAAATCCAATGATCATGATATTAACAGGCAATAACCTTTTTAAGAACAAATCATTTCCGTGATGTTGCTTTGGCTTTAAATACAGCCCCGTCACCGTAACACACACACATAAAACCATGTCTCGCCTGCAGATTCAGTTATTTGTCAATAATCACCTTCGGCGGGAGTGGAGGTGGAGTTTCATTGGCTGGCATTATGCGACTGTCGGCAGAGAGAGTGTTGATTCAGTCTGGTGTGTTCATGGTACAAATACACATTAATACACACGTGAGTTTGTGTTTTATTCAGACTGACCTGGTGCCTGGTATCGTAGGGCTGAGGAGGACAAAAGAAAGAGACAGATTGTTAATGCAATCTGTTTTAATTATATGAAGCAAAGAAACAACATAAGGAAGTGACTGCTGGCTTTAACAACTTACAAAATAAGAACATTTTCATTGGTGGAATGTAACTAAGTACATTTACTAGTAACTTCTGCACAATTTTGAGCTACATGTACTTCTACTCCACGACTTTTAGGAGGCAAATATTGTACTTCTTACTCCACTATGTGCATTTGATAACTTTTGTTACTTTGTAGCTTTAGATAACAATACAAAATATAAATCAGCTACTTAAATATGATGTTTTATTATAGATTAAACTAGCCAGCAGGATATGAAGTAATTCAAATTATTTCCACCTTTAACTTTAAAGTGACGAACACATTAATGCATCACTAATCATAATCTAGTGTTATAATATATTTTACATAATGAGTACTTTGTCCTTTGGTATTTGAAGTATATTTTCATGCTGATACTTTTGTACTCAAGTGAGATTTTGAATGCAGGAATTTCACTTACAGCAGAGTATTTTAACACTGTAGTATTGCTATTTTTACTGAAGCAAATGATCTGAGTACTCGCACTGAGTACACCATGTGGGCACCTGTCAAATATTTAACTCCAAACAGTTTAAATTCAGTCAACCATAGCGCCATTCACACGCTGCGGTATTTAGTTAAACGTGGTTTTGATGTTTTCTTACACGCCCACATCGTCATAGTCGTCGTCGTCGTCTGTGTCCTGATCCCTGAGACAGAAAAGAGAGGTTTAATATTGTAAACAGATATTTCATGTTTTACATTTTGTCTGTGACGAGTCTTTTACCCTAATGGACTCTTGCTACTGCCGGTGGATCCAAGTGAAGGTGTTAACTGAATAAAAAGAGGTTACAGCCAATGAGTACAAACTTATAGATGAATAAAACAACCCAACACTCCTCCATTTGTCGTGTTAAATTAATGTTTTTGTTGTTGTGATAAATACAATAAATATAGTAAATATAATATGTCCCAAAATCAGGTATGTCCATTTTTATCTAGTTGTATCAATTTAAAAAAAGTCTTTTACTTTGTACATTGTCCACACCACTACAGACAGCACTGTGTACTGTATGCACTGTGTGGAATATGTTTGTGTATATACATGCATACTAATACAGCATGTATATGTTTTGTATGCTTTCATGTATACTTTCTGTTTTTTGTGTCGTCTTAAATGTAAACTTCTGGCCCTTATATGGTCACTTTGTGTTATTTATGCTTGTAATTCCACTCCTGTAAAGCCCTTTGTGACTAATGTCTGTTAAAAGCGCTTTATAAATACATTTTACTTACTTACTTATGTATTTATTAAGGTATATATATGCACTACAAATGTATACATCTGTATGATTGTATAAATGTAAGTAGTATGTATTCTGTGTCCATTTTCTATGTATACAAATATGTAGTAAGTATGTAAAGTATTTATGATGCATGTGTGTACTATATATTTATATATATATATATATATATATGTATGAGTATGCAGAAATATGCCTTACACTTTATGTACAAAAATATACTGTACTATACTATGTACAGTATATATTTATACTGTATATATATATAGATATGTGTGTATATGTATATGTGTGTGGCTATGTATGTGTGTTTACAAGTAATTGTGTATTTATAAATATACATAAACATATACAGTATATATTTAGCAACATGTATTGTATATATGTACCTATTATGTATATTTTGTGGGCATTTGTATGTACATAGATACACACAAATATGTAGTAAGTTGCAAGTATGTCAAATATATATGATGCATGTGTGTATAGATGTATGTCTAAGAAGTACTGCTGTACTACTAATATGTTATAAACTTACTGTAGCGGTTGGCGATTGGTTCTTCAGAGGCCTCTGAGTGTAAATCTGTTCCACTGAGGGACCACAAGCCAAAATATTTAACACAATGACACTTTTTACATCAACATGTGCTTCACTTTATCCAGAGACACTTAAAGTGCAGCAGAATAGGTGTGTATTTGTTCATTATTATTATCTGATAAATAGAGAGCAACAGTGAGTGAAATGATGCGTGATATATGCAAGTAGTATTTATAATCTCTCTAAATGGACATGAATACAAATACCTTTTGTATTATGAGATTGATTTTATCGTGTACGATATGCTGTATGCATGCATACATTTACTCAAGTACTGTACGATTTACTTGTACTTTACTTGAGTATTTTCATGTTATGCTACTTTCTACTTCTGTTCTACTACATCTCAGAGGTAAATATTGGTAAATGTTGTACTCCACTAAGAGTAATTGACAACTTAAGTTACTTTGCAGATTCAGATAAATACTACAAAATATAAATAAACAAAAAAATGATGACGTACTGTTAAAAATGAAGCTGCCCAGTAGTATTGAAAGTCATTTAAATATAATCCATCTTTACTAGATGCAATATTTAAGTGATTAAGACATAAATGTCTCAATAATTATAGTTCAATATCATATTATGTATTATTCTGAAATGGGCCATACTGCATCATGAGTACTTTTACTTTGGGTACGTTAATTATTTAAACTCAATACTTTATTTTCCCAAAACTTTAAATTCATGACCTTTACCTGTAACAGAGTATTTCTACACTACGGTATTGTTACTTTTACTTAAAGTTACAATCTCAAAGATTTGGTTCTCAGCAACTAAAGAGTCAAATTTCCATTTCACATGTTGTGAAACCATAAATAGTTCAAGCAAATGGCTTAAAACTCACCATCGTGCCAAAGAATGTGACATATTTAACCTACTGAGTTTGGTCATCGTTAAAGTAAAAGACTGTCTTCTTACTGCTGGTGGCAGAGTTTGTCCTCTCTGCCTGGTTGTGTTTGTTGACAGACTGGATCCTCCTCAGAGATCCAGGCAGCGTCACCTTAAATCAACAAGAACACACATGGTTCATTCCTTCAGGGTCTATTATCTCGGCTGTGGTAGACACCCTGACCACCAGTTGGAAAAAAATATATACATATTTTGAAGTTTTACTTTCAAGTGTAAAGTTGAGTTCAACACACCAAAAAAACAACGACAGTGATGGACTTTTTTCCTCATCTATAATGAATAAATGAAGGTGGAATTATGATTGACCAGACTGATAATATCTATCAAGAGCGTCATCTCTTATCAAATAAAGTGTTAATGAGAATATGGTCAAGACCTCCATCTCGTCGTCCTCCGTCAGCAGGCAGGACTTGTGTTTCTCAGGGTGTTGACACTTCTCCAGCAGGTCCAGCGTCAGCTCCCGATTCAGGCACTGCTGGGTCAAAAACATGTTCTGCAGAGAGAGGACGAGGTAGAGAGGAGACACAGGAGGCAAAGGGTGGAGACGGAGACAACGTAAACGGTGAGTGAGCTGAAGATGATGAACAGTATAAGCAGCAGGTCGGAGATAAAGGCCAGCTCAGACCAGATCAAGTAAAGAAAAAGACTGGATGACAGTCCGTCAGTAGTTTTTTATGCAAGAAAGAGCTGTGGTCAAATAACTCGGGGGGCAACGGAAATATCTTATGACACTGACAAATAATCACCTTCTAAAGGCACAATGAGTAGGATTTTCCTGAATATGTTACAAACAAAAATAATCCCTCATAATCATCACTTATGACCCACTGGAGGTTCATGGTTGTTCCTGTATCTGCGGAGACTCTGGACATTTCTGGGCATCAACCTCTAAAGAATGCTGTAAACGAGCACCCAAGAGGAAGCTTGAAAAGTGGCGGACACAAAAACAATGCTAATAAAGCGAAGCAAGAGTTAATCTGGGGTTGGTTTAATCTGCCTCCACATGCGCTCCGCCCACAGAAATACGTCTTCATGTGTACTAACATAAAAAGTTGCCTATACATTCACAATAGGCTGGTTGATTTGATTCAGAACTGACGGCGTGTAAAGCTGAACTGGAGCATACAGTGTGTGAGCGGTACTGACCGAGAGCAACTTGGAGGCGCTGGGTCTCTTCTTCGGGTTCCTCACCAGCATGGCCTTTACAAAGTTATAAAACATGGAGGACCTGCAGACAGGAGATATGTTGGTAGCAGGAGCACATATCATCTTTAAATACTTATGCACACATATAATGGATGATAGTATTAAGCGTATATTATTCTGTTTATATTATTGATGTCATTGCTGTTTCTTTATCTAACTTTCTTCAGATTTAAATATTTCATATGTGTAAAAAAAAGAGAAGCTTTTCACGGCTTTAAATATAAACGAACAGCAACAGCTTGATAGATACTGTAGTAACCATGTGCTTCCATGATTTAATGATTAAATATAATGTGTTTTCATTTACCATTTAGACTTGTCCTTCAGTTTGGGAGGTTGGTAGCCGCTCTTGGACATGAGAAACAGGACTCTGCAGGACAAAAACACAGTCGATGACAATCTGTGTGTGTCTGTATTTATGCCCATGAATATATACTTATACATAGGCCTGATCCATCCTATAATAGATTCAATTTGTAAGGTGAAGGTGGGTGAGGTCGTGTCTTTCAGTGTGGCTTTACCTCAGCGGGTGGACGTCAAACATCGGCGGCTGTAGCTCCGCCAGCTCGATGGCTGTGATGCCCACAGACCAGATGTCGCAGCGTTCATCGTAGCCACCTTTAATCTCCACCGCTGCCACCTCCGGAGCCATCCTGAGGACAGGAGGGAAACAGCAACAAGTCACGTTTGTGCCACAGATTCGGTGCAGCAAGAAACTCTAGTTATATTACATCAAACTGCTGCCTAGGAAATGAAACAGCCAACGATGAAGGAAGAGGAAGCTCATTATGAAGTGAAACAATGCTGCTTCTCTCCCCGCAGACACCTGCAGTTATTTTGCCCTTAAATGTTTCGATGCAGGTGTTTTACAGGACCTGTGACATTCAAAGCTGTAGAGAGGCTGATCTCCGGGTGTTAACCTCACCAATATGGCGTCCCGATAAAGGACATCCGCCGAGCCAGAGTGGCAGTGATCTGAGCCGAGATCCCAAAGTCAGCTACACAACAGAGGGAACACAAACAAAGTATAAACAGAAAATCCTCTCATTCAATTTTACAATTTTACAGTAAAATCAAGACAGCTTTCTGTATTTCTTATTGAGTTTCAAGCAAGTTTCAAGCGCTGACACATGTCTCAAGTGCATAAACCCAGAATTTGTATTAATGGTTGTGTTTTCAATGCATGCGGGAATACCCAACAAGATTATTCCTCCCATTCTGGATTCAATTGTAAAAGTGTTGTATTCATGGGGAATTCTAAGAATTTTGCTTGTGAATGAAACATTTAGCAGCCGAATATCAAATGTTGGATTCCAACCACCATAAAATAAATTCTCAACAAGCGGGAAACCCATTTTAAGTCCTCAACTAACACCCAGATGAGACAGCGTAAATGTGTCAATCAGCTATAGCAGCTATTTAGTGACTCATCTTAACCACACCGGTGCAGCGCAGAGCAAAGGGTTGCAAACATCCACCTACCCAGCTTGACCTCGCCCCAGTCGTTGATGAGGATGTTGGCACCCTAGATGCAAAAGAGGGCGAGAGAAACATCAACACAGACACGACCAGACAAACATCTTATCTCCACTCAGTGATCTTTACTGAACCCACACAGGATGGAAAGCCTGTTGAGTCTGAGAGTACAATAAAAGTCGATGTGATGGGCTGATTGCTGGAGTGTACTTCTCTTCATCAGCTGCTGCCTTTAGTACGTCAGAAGTAATCAGATTCTTTACTTAAGTAAAAGTAAAAGTTTTTAAGATAGAGGATAATACAGCAAAAGCTGGTTCAATTACAGATATAAGGATTAGTTTAGTATTCAGGAATACACACAGCTGGAAGCATAATCGATTACACAGTCTTGTTTCCATCTTAAGCTCCACTGCACTTTGACTCGACTGTAGTCTAACGTGCATTTAACACAAACAAATTGAAGAGTTAACAAAATAAAAGTCACCTTGATGTCTCTGTGGATTTTCTTCTGTGCATGCAGGTAGTCCAGACCCTGGTCTCACACACACACACACACACACACACACACACACACACACACACACACAGTGAGCATCCTAACTGAAAACTGAATTTGTCACCAAAATAAAAGCTTTCACTTAGTAATTTCACCTATTAAACACACTTCAGTCATAGAGAGCAAACAAATAATAAAGGGAACAAATTGTGGGAATGTGGTTTTCTCCCTTGAAAATGATTATCAACAGCATCAGATAATTAAGAACAAAACCTCAGTTAATAATTTAAAAAGTGTGACTTTACCTGCAGCATCTCCCTGCAGATGTAGGCGATCTGTGGCTCAGCCAGAGGACCAGTCCCTGTGGGACACAATTTACTTGTAATAATGGACAGTGCAGTACATGAACAAGGTTCATTACAAAGGCTTCGTAACGTGTATTTACAGGCTGACTTGAATTTTGTTTAGCTTATCAGAACTGAGGACTGAAACGTTCCATCCATTATCTTTCTTATACGGGGCCGACGCGGGGCAGCAGGTTATTCCAGATGTCCTTCTCCCCAGCAACGTTTTCCAGCTCTTTCTGGCTAACCCCCTTTTACCAGTTGGAGGTGCCTGGAAAACCTCTAAAGGGAGGCCTCCAAGAGGCATCCGGATTAGATGTTTAACCAGCTCAGCTGGCCCTTTTCAATGGGGCCCTTTTCAACACACACACACACACACACACACACACACACACACTCACCATGGTAGATGTCCTGCAGGGAGCCTCCTCCACAGAACTCCATACAGATCCACAGTTTATTATCTCTGCAGACAGAAGACGAGTGAATCAAGTGTACGTGAGACTGATGAAGAGAGCGAGAGGGAGCACAGACAGACACACAGCTCACCGTATGTAGCTGCCGAAATAAGCCACTATGTTGGGGTGTTTGCAGCTCTTCACTATGACGATCTCCTGCTGGATGACAGAAAAATCATCATCTGTGGAAGCAGACAGAGAGAGAGAGAGAGAGAGAGAGAGAGAGAGAGAGAGAGAGAGAGGATATGATATTTATTACTTTCATCACATTACATACGAACACAGTTGGTGCCTAAACACGCTACATGCTATTTGCTGGTTGTGCGACCAAGTGAAGGTACCTTTGGACAAAAGTGCTGCTAAATAAATGTACCGTGTACAGATAGAGCACCAGCTGATATGACCAGTTAGCATGTTAGCATGGTAAGACCTCTGAACAGCTCACAGTATAACAGGCTAATAGATAATCATTAGCTAACCTAACTAACCAACAGGATATAAAGGAGTTAAAAACATCTACAGCAGTAAAATGCAACATACACATTAATGCAGCAGTAATATTAATCCAGAAACATCATACATAATAGTACAACACTGACAGGCTCCGTATTACATCCGCTCACATATTACTACTTCCCCATAAATGCATTTTTTTAATCCCTGAAACAAGTTGCACATACTACAAGCAGGAAGATGTACTTCAATTATTAATAGTATAAAAATGCCCCTGTGACTGTTCTAGTAGTATATATTCTATCATTAGATCATCATTACTTGTGTATTAATGTAAAAGCAGGGATTTACTGCTGTCGCTGGTTGAGCTGGAGCTCATTTTGAGCTATTAACTCATGATTCTTTTCATTACGGTCTAATCTGCTGATTATTTTCTCCATGAATTGTTTGGTCTGTAAAAACTGTGAAAAATGACGTCACAATGACCCAGAGCCTAAAGTAATACCTTCACTACGTTTGTTTAGTCCAAACCTCAACATCATTAATACAACATTGACATTATTAAAAGAAAAAGCAGCAAATCTGGAGCACTGAAATATTTTTACATTAAAATAAATAAATGTTTTTCGATCGACTAATCGCTTCAGCTGTACTTTTTAGAACTACACTTCATATCACATACATTTTTCATACGTTTTGTGTGCAAAAGTCTGCTATGTAACTAATGCTGATGATTGCTTTGGAGTAAAAAGTACAAGATTATTTTTATAGCACAATTCATACATGTCGTCAATTCAAATGAAATGCAAGAAGTTAAAAGTGGAATGAAAAGAAAAGACTCAAGTAAAGTACAAGCGCCTCAAACTTGTACTTAAGTACAGTACTTGGGTAAATATACTAGGCTGGAAATATGCTCATTACCTTTGTGCAGGTGCACAAACATTTAAATGAAACTTCTCACCTGCTTCCATCTTGATGACCTTGATGGCTGCCAGTTCTCTGTTCTGCTTGTTACGTGACTGAACACACAAAAAGAAACATATACAGGCTGTCACTTTACTCTGCAGCAGTCAGTCATTGGCAGTTGGCCCATTTCACAATGATTATAATTATTGGTTATTAAAGTTAATGTTGCAGCCGGTAAAGGTGAAGTCCTTTTAAGTACTTTATAACCTGCTGGGTAGCTTAATCTATAATGATACTCATAATCATATTTTATTAGTTGATTTATATTCGATATTTTGAATCAGAATGTGCAAAGTAACTAAAGTTATCAAAATAAATGCGGTGTAAAATGTACATTTGCTTCCAAAATGTCATGAAGTAAAAGTATAAAGTAGCAAAAAGTTGAAATACTCAAGTTAAAGTACCTCTAAGTACAGTGCTTGGATAAAAGTACTTAGTTGTATTCCACAACTAGTCATGTGACGACAGAACTTTGTAAATTGTTGAGCGCCAGCAGAGCTTCATTTGCATGTTTTCTGTCCAGATCAGTAGAGTGAAACAAACATCCTACCGCACCACTCTGTGGCATTACAGACACACACATTCTCACACAGACACACACACACACACACACACACACACACACACACACCTTTTTAATCACACACACACTTACAGCAGACAAACATATACACACACACGCTGACCTTTAAAAGTGTGATACGAGAAAATGGTTGCACTTCTCTTTGCTTATTTTCACTATTCATAAACAGAAACCACAAAGAGAGCTTCCTACACACAGAAACATAGTTTAAATGGATCCAAGCAGCAACTTGACCACTGTATTGTATATATATATATTAAATATATGCAACACACAAGACATTTTGAAATGAATTTCCACTCAAAGCCAACAATGACCACTTAGAGTAACTTAGTCACATCAAAATGCATTATAAAAAGATCATAATTATGGTAATTGTAATACACTAGGATCCTGAGTCAGCGAGTGACCAGCAATTATTAGGTTTAATGACACCTAGTAAGTCATAAAATGCTCTATAATATGTTAAGAATATTATCATAAAGAATTATGAATATTTATGAGTGTTTACAACTATCATAATACTGTGCGATACACTGATTAAAATGCATTATAATTGTGTTGATGCTATAATACACAATATTAAACAATTACAGTTAAACAACCCTTTAACCAGGAAGATAAAGATGAAATCATTGGACACAAAGGCTAGAGTGAAAGGAGAAGAATGGTGGAACGTAAATAAGTACTGCACTTAAACACAATTTTGATGTACCAGTACTGCACTTAGTATTTAAATTTTATGCTTGAATCTTTGGAATGTACTTTTTACTCCACTATCTAATTGATAACTTAACTTAAATTTGCAGATACAGAATATAATTCAAAGTATACAAATGAGCTCCACCTTTACCAGCTGCAACATTAAAGTGCTATTCATGAATCAATAACTACAATACAGTAATATAACATATATATATAATACATATTAAGGACCATTCTGTGTAATTTTAGTTTTTAGGTATATTTTGATGCTAATACTTTTGTACTTTTTTTGAATGCAGGACTTTTACTTGTAGAGTATTTCTACACGTTGGTATTGATGCTTTTATCAAAGTAAAAAGATGTGAATACTTCTTCCAGCACTGCATGTACCAGACTGTAGTTTGGAAATGTCTGCCTGCCTACTTCACTGAGAGGAAATACCCGTCCTCGTGATGTCACTCGTCAAATACAAACACAGTCAGAAGCGTACTCGGTCAGCGAGGGCAGGACAGTAAACACAGACGGAGGAAACTCCACTGCCTCAGAGAGCATGACACATGGATATTTGAGCAATAAACTCTGATTGTATTATGACTTCAATCAAAAGATAAACTGCTTCGTAATGAATGTATTTCTACGTGTCTTTCCCTGTCGTCGCTGACCTCATATAACAAACCAACTTTGTTGTCACATATTTCATGAAATGAGCAGGACATCGTTAGCTGTGTGACATTAATTAAACGAGGAGCACATTTTCCCCCAAAACAAAAAAAGGAAGAAGGCAGGCGGTAGCCACCTCCGCTGTCAAAGCGCCGCTTTCATGTTGTAGGAAACTGTAATGGAAGCTGACACTCCTTAGTGTGAGGTCTGTTGATGTCAGAGGGCTTTGGCTTTGACGGTGAAAAGGCACGGTGGAAAGTCGGGGCGTTGTGGTCGTCGACAATTGGCTCACATTTAAGACCGACAGCTTTATTTTCAGCGGACTCTTTCCTAATTAACCAACAGCTAACGCTACTGTTCCACTAACTAACCTTAAAGGGTCAGTTACATGCAACACTTTCCTCTCGTGGTATTCAGGCATGCGGGGTAGATTGGTTTGTTGTGCTCATGGCTTTCATATATTACATTCATCAATGTGTCCTTCCAGAAAGATTCAGGTTAATACGCTGACCTCACTGTGGACAGTTTTCACTGGAACTACTTTTGACTGAAGAAGTCCTAACACTGTTAGCTCTGTCAGCACTGTTAGCTCTATTAAAAATAGACAGTTTTCAATACTGGCCTGAATAATCCCAAACTCTAAAACCTCAGGCAAAGGCATCAGGAGATTGGCAACTTGACGAACTGGTAGATGAACAGCTGCGTTCCAAAATCGCATCTTTTTTCTTTTAGTTCATACTGCAGCTGCCTTTACTAAGTACATACTGTTTCATGAGGCATTCATTCCAGTGGGGCATACTACATCCTCTTATTGTGGTTTCCTTCAACTTTGACTCTCTTGCTCATTTATTCACTGCGCAAAGGATTTGGGGGTCACAATAGCCAGAAAAGCAAACCGTGGTACCGCCAGGCGCCAACTGACTTCCGTTTCTCCATTACTGCGGTTTTGCAATCGACGGCTCAAGCTACCGAAATCTTGGAAAGGGGAGGATTCAGTTGGTTGCAATTTCATCTGCAACCACACCGATAGATGGCACTAAATCCCACACACCGTGAACCTGACGAAAGTTGCTTTACCCGCCCGAATGTAAAGCTGCATTAAGCAATTGTTGACCAGAAATGCTAAGCTTTTAGCAAGCAGTTACCTACTAGCACAGCAGACACAGAGCAACATTAAAGTCCCATCAGAGTTGTGTTTGGTTTTGGTTGTTTCAGGTCAGCTCAAGTAAACTCAATTATCTTTGTACAGCCCGATAGCACAAATTCGCCTCAAGGGCTTTATAATCTGTACAGCATCAGACACCAACTGGATAAGGAGAAAATTCAGTCAAATTTTCACTGGCCTAACTCCAACAACACCTGACAAAAATAGCTGGCTTATTAGCTCCATTTCCTGAACCAGTGACTTGTATTCTTTGTATTTTTTACAGTTCTTTGCGTACACTCGGCTTGCCTGGGCTTGAAACAGCTGTCCACAGTGAGAGTCACACTCGACCTACAGTACTGTATGTGAGCTGCCCTCAAAACACAAAGAAATGTTCATCTTCAAAAAGGTTCACGAAACAGTGTTGACAGAAAGAGGTGTTTTCTGTGAGTACTTGAAGATCACCAGAGGCTGCAATCTGCACAGGACTCAAGTAACAGTCTGATGTCTTCTGGGAAATGTGTTTCCCAGGAAGTTCAGTCATATTTATTGTCAGAGAGCAGAGTACATGTACCAGTAAAGTACCTTGCTACACAACATTCTTGGTTAGTTCATAGCAGGTATACAATCTCTTCTGGGAAGCACCAGAAGCTGTGTACTCACATGTGGAGTACAGTCGAGACAAACAAAAAGCGTTTAGCAGTTGAGGGGTAAGATAGTGAATGCAACAATGACGATGGAAACTCCACTCAGTTGAAAGAAGTGTGTGTTAGTGTGTCACTGTGTGTGTGTGTGTATGACATCAGAGAGGTCACTGAGAGGAAAGACGCCCCACAAGTAAACAACCAAACACTCACACACACACACACACACACACACACACAAGCTGGACGTCACAGCGGAAGCAGCAGCGACGTTTCCATCTTAAAGTGTGCGTTTTCTAGTTTCGGGGGTCTTTTCTTTTCCTGACCTCTGTGACAACACACACACACACACACACACAAGATAACAAACTGGTTAACAAACTGGTTAAGAAGGCCGGCACCATCATTGGCTGCAAACAATACTATCTGGAAGAGGTGGTGGAGAGGAGGACACTGAAGAAACTATTATCCATATTGGATAACCTGGACCACCCTCTCCACCACCTACTGCAGGGACAGCGGAGCACTTTCTCCAACAGACTGATCCAGCTCTGCTGTCACAAGGACCGATACAGGAGAACATTCCTTCCCTCTGCTATAACACTCTATAATAAATCACCTCTGGCCAGATCACCATCCTTCAAATAGCTACAACAACGCTTTGTTGTTGGTGATCCTTGCACTGCTGGTTAGTTTGTTTAGTTTACCTAGTTGTTAATTTAATACCATTCTAATTCATTGTATATACTGTGCATTTTTTTGCATTTTTATTTGTTATTTCTTATTTGTTATTTTTTATTTTTTATTTTTTATTATTCAAATTCAATATCTGCTCTGTTATTTTATTGTACTGTATATATTTTGCATTACCATATGTAATATTTTGTATTTTATTTTGCTGCTGCTACAAACTAATTTCCCCCTGGGGATGAATAAAGTTGATATCTATCTATCTATCTATAATAAGTAGTGTCATGATACTTTTGTTGACAATAAAACTAGCAGGTTTGATCAGGCCTACAATCCACCCCACAAGAAACAAGAAAGGAGATAAGATTAGATAAACCTTTATTGATCCCCAGATGTTTGTGCAGGTTGGACGATGCAATCGTTGAGCGAGGCTGATGTTTGTTCTGATTGGACGGGGTAATAGTTGAGCGAGGCTGATGTTTGTTCTGATTGGACGGGGTAATAGTTGAGCGAGGCTGATGTTTGTTCTGATTGGACGGGGCAATAGTTGAGCGAGCCTGATGTTTGTGCTGATTGGACGGGGTAATAGTTGAGCGAGCATGATGTTTGTGCTGATTGGACGGGGCAATAGTTGAGCGAGCCTGATGTTTGTGCTGATTGGACGGGGTAATAGTTGAGCGAGCATGATGTTTGTGCTGATTGGACGGGGTAATAGTTGAGCGAGCCTGATGTTTGTGCTGATTGGACGGGAGTAATAGTTGAGCGAGCCTGATGTTTGTGCTGATTGGACGGGAGTAATAGTTGAGCGAGCCTGATGTTTGTGCTGATTGGACGGGGTAATAGTTGAGCTAGCCTGATGTTGACATTCCAACAGAGAGACAGTAGTCTCACTAGTGTCTAATGAAGAAGTGGAAGAAGAAGTTGCTTGCTTCCTTTAACAATAAATCACTAAGATGTCACCTCTTGATACGAAAGGTCACACAAGGTCCACACAACAAATCTCATCACTGTTTCTTCTTTTACACCTCGGACAATTCAGCTTTGTATTTTAGCTAAAGTAAAGGCACATCCAATCATTGATTTGTTCGCATATTGTAGCAAAGCTAAACACACCGGCACACGGATATTAAATTGCTAATCCATTATTCATTTGACTGCCGGTTTACTTTAAATGAGATTATTCCTTTAATACATTTTTATCTCACAACACAAGTACAACTAAAGCATATGCTCTCCCATGAAAACACACACACGCACACACACACACACACACACACACGTGCTGGTGTTTGCAATTAGTTTGATTTTCTTGGCATCATAAATGATCTCTCTTCCTCATTTTTGTGTAAAAGATAAATTAACACCAACCAGAAATTCAAGCACATGCCATTGTCAAACACACATGTGCAAGCACACACGCACACGCACACACGCACATACAACAACACACCGTTTCAGCAGAAGCCTGACACAGTTAAGTCGACTCTGCAGGCAGCTTCTGCATGTAGTCCGCTGCTCTTTTATCTCACTTCTTCATTTTCTTTCGCCTCTGAGGTTGCACACACAAAACACAGGTGCAGCCCACAGCATCTGTGAGGCCTGAAACCAGAGTTGCAACGTGTTAAACAGCAACTCCAACTGCAGCTTAGTAGCACAAGCCACATCTGATAAGGAGACTCAGGCTTTTACTGTAACAAGGAGTAACACCCTGATATGATTGGATGCAGAGTTTCAGTCAGTTCGGTCAAGTCTGAGTCCCTTCCCGATGTCGAAATAGGTGCAACCGACAAGACTTTGTTGAACACGTGAAAAAAGTGACAAAAAGTGATCGTCTGCTTGTGACCAAATATGCTGAATATTTGTGTTTTTATTAACTGGCTCGAGAGTACGGCAGGGTTAAAGCGCAATGCATCAGGGCAAAGATGACATTTCGTTTTTTATCTTAGAGAGTGATGCTACTGTGAGTCGTTTGCTCAAGGACACAGGGCTCCTTGGATCATGACCTTGATTCATATGTGGGGAGGGGGGGTCCAACAAATAAACTAAACCGAGTGCAGTGACAGGTGAGATATCGAAACACAAATGACTTTCAGAAGGTTTCTGTTTGCCTTAATCATCTGACTCTCATATAATCAAAACACAAACGAAGACCAGACCAGGAACATTAGTCGAAAGTGTCTGAAGAAGATGGAGGATGATAAATAAAATGATGAACACATGATGTAAAGGTTAGCCCATTTAGCCATCAGGAAGCTCTCAGAAGTCTGTTTTTAAAGAGATAAAAGACGCCCTTTGTGTTAGACATCTGTGCGTCTCTGTAACTAACCACTGACCACAGTGATGCGTTCAGGGTCATTGAGCAGCACCCGAGAGGAGAAGGCAGTTTAGTTAGTGTGGGCTACATGCTGCTGGAATACTGAATTGTAATAATTAATTTCATCTACCGCCATCATCAGGTCAACAATTTTCAGTTCAAAGTAATCCGTCAAATACTTTGGTTTATGGCCAAGTTTCTGCAAAACTAATCCCATTCCCATCAGCCTCAGCTGTACTTTGTGTTTAGTGCTAATTAGCATGAACTTAGTGAACCCTAGCAAAATAAATAAAGTGTGTATTTTCCTGTGTATTTGGTTTCTGAAATAAATCATAGGTTAATAGTAAATCACTCCGTGTTTCCAGTTTCTGCTAATTACATGCTTACAGTCTCTTTTCAAAATAAACTTCCAATGTAGGTTCACTTAGTTTCATTACATTACATTTCAAGGTTTACTTATGCAACAAAACTACTTGTAAAGACTTAGGAGAAGATCATGGTTTGGGTTAAAATAAGTGCTTTGTTAACTACGTTCTAAGGAAGTTACATTACAAACGTCAATGACTTGGTTTCACACGGGACACGAACAGCGGTGTACTGGGTGAATGTCTTTGTTTTTTTGTTTTGATCTCAGCAACTCTGTATAAACTATGAAAGAGTTCTCTCTTGTGCATACTGGCCATTCACAAGTTTCACAGTTTGCTTTGAAGTTGTGGTCAAGATATTTCTTTCATTCACACACAGTTGGGCTTATTTTGTGAAAGAATCGTGGTTGTAGTCCTCCACCAACCAATCAAGTAGCAGTTCACATCCATGTTTTTCCAAAATCATCACTTCATCATTTTATCCTATTAGACATTTGTGTGAAATTCTCATAATTAGCATATACATTCTTGAGTTATGGCCAAATAAGGTTTTGTTTTGTGACCTTTGCCCACAAAATTCGGATCAGTTTATACTTGAGTGTCAGTGGACGTTTGTGCCGAATTTGAAGATATCTCCTCCCGGCGTTCCTGAGATATAGCGTTCACGAGAATGGACCAGACGGAGAACCCGAAAACACAATGCCAACACAGGCCACGGCTGTCAAAGAGTATTTCTCTCTGTAAGTATATCCATATTGTTAATTGCTTGGCTGTATATGATCAACCTGTTTTGATCAAATGACCAAACTGCATTCCATTCAACAAATAATGCTCCGGTAGTATTGGTTACTGCACAGGCACTCTTTGCTGTGTGTTGCTGTTCAACAGGTAAAACCAGCTACTGTTTCCAGCACATGGAGTGGACAGGGAAGCAGAAAATGTTGTTTGTTTGCATGCCACCATGTGTGCTACAGTTTGATGTTTCCTGTTTCACTTAGTCAAATGAAAATAAATGTAACCATGAACTAGTTGATGGACAGCTGCTTCTATTTTCTTTTTTTCTGCAATATGCAATTTCTTGATTATTTTTTAGATTTCATAACTTTTTGTATAATGTTGTGTTAAAGAGGTGACTGAGGCTAAATGAAGCGATACTGTATATACATGACTCCGTGTTGCTGGTTGGTATGACACATGAGTGATTCATTGATATTGAATTCATAAAAGTTTAGGCATTTTTTGATCTTGATCTTTTTACATCGTAACTCCTTTTCTTTCCTTTCGCTTCCTGCACACATAACAAAATGCAATTTCCATCACATTTTTTTTCACAAATAAACCTGAGTAGTTAAAGCCACCGTAGCTCAAATGTCCTGGTTAGGATGAACCAAACAAAAATGCAGCCAGTTGTACGTAACAAATCGGACTAATTCAGTGCAGTTACCACATCCTTGTCTCTGACTGTCTACTCCTCTGACTGATCCTTGTGAGGAAGTGTCCTCCCTCCTTCTACAACTTAAGGATGAAAACTGCTTCCAGCCGCTTCACCATTTCAAACCGGCATTTTGTATCTGGAGCGGCTACCAACCTATTATTATATAAAATAACCCTGTCAGTTTCTTGTGGGCTGCCCAGATCAGAAGAAAATGTGATTCAACACGCCAGATTTTTTGTCACACTGAGCTCATTAGAATATACCACCACCATCTGAGCATCTCCCCCCACGGCTCGAGAACTACCTTTGCAAACGTGCACCATATTTTGCTCACAAACCAATCGCAGCAGACAAAGAGCTTTTTTTCGGGAGGGGCGCTTAAAGAGACAGGCGCTACAACGGAGCGTTTCAGACAGAGTACCAGTAAAAGTCTAAATATTATCAGCAAAATGTTCTTAAAAGTTTTCAAAGTAAAAGTATTGATCAGTACTGACATTAACAGTCAGTGTTTTACTTTTATATATGATGTTTCTGGATTAATAACTGCTGCATTCATGTGTATGTTGCATTGTACTGCTGTAAATGTTTTTAACTCTATCTTCTGATATCTAGTTTAATCTGCATCAATGCATCATATTCTATAAGATCATCACATGTTTGTAGTGTCTCTGTCCTGTGAGAACCTCGTATCTCTAAACAGATCAACAGTCCTGTTTTCAGCTTTGTGACGATGCATTTTCCAGCTGATCCAAGAGGCTTTTTAAAGAGTTTACTGAGATGAAGAAGTAGGAGGATTATTCTCAACACATGAAGGAACACTGCTCAATTTATTACAAACTTTCAACGTCAACACATACGATACATGGTTCTCAAGTACCTCAAATTTGTACTTAAGTACAGCACTTCAGTTACTGTTCTTATTTGCATTCCACCACTGATCTCTTTCATAGTCACTACACACACACACACACACACAAGCAAAGGGCCTACTTTCTCACTGCTCCTGATGATGCAAAAGCGCTGCATTTGCAGACTGACCTCCGCTAAACTATGAGTGTAGCCACACGTAGGCGAAAACATGTACTCGGGCGCAAGTGCATGTGTGATCATATCTGTGAGTGGCTGAGCGTGTGTGTGTGTGTGTGTGTCCATATGTTGAGGAAGAACAACTATGCAAATCTCCCTCTCACTCTCTATAAAACAGAACAGCAGGGTTGGCTGACCCGTTTAGAGGAAGTGTGCTCGCTCTACAGATAACCTGCTTTGCATCAGCAACATTTACTGTGGAACTGTTTGAGCGCAGCAGAGATTAGCATGTAGCGTGACTCTGTAACGCACCAAAGTTGTCAAAAATATCCAGAGATGTGCTGCAAACCGCCACTCTGCCAAAACAGCCATACTGGTTTGTAATATGTCCCTGATATAATAAAATACCACAAATCAATACCAGCTAATTATTTAGATGTGGGGGTAACATCAGCAATGACCAGCAAACAGCAATGACCTCACTGTTACTGTATTAAGATTTAAATACTTAACATAAATACCTCAGCTCAGTGTGGGGATTTTAAGCACTGAAGTAATGTAACTAAATCAAACCCCAAATTTTCCTAAAATAATCACTAACCAGTCTAAGAGGCCGTCGCCTAAACAACATTATTATCCAGGTGGCAACCTCCGGTTCTGCAAAGTGAAGCCGATGCGGAAGTGTCTCAAATGACTCTACTTCTCACTTGATTTATTACCTCAGTGAACATTGTAAACATAGTTTCAAGTCTTCTTCAATACAGCATGATGTTCATTTTGTAAATTATGATCCATTTAGAGTCAAACAGACCATAAAGTGGAGTATGCTTTAGGGCGGGCTTACTGTGATTGACAGGTCGCTGCCGCTACCAGAGGCGTCCACGGCGTCTCTACGTCACTCCTCCGCATTCCAAATATGGTCACTTCTGTTCATTGGTTGCAAAAAACAACATGGCGACGGCCGTAATCCAAGATGGCGACAGCGAAATCGCCTTCATAACAGCAGTCCACAAACCAATGGGTGACGTCATGATGACTGCGTCCACTTCTTATGTACAGTCTATGGTATTATCCAATGAATGAGACTAAAATAATTCAGCCATGTTAGCAGCCCCAAGCTGCATGCTTGCAGGTTAACATTAGTGTCAATGTGCTGCGTTCCAGACAACTCGGAGGTCAAAATATTTTTTTATACACAATTGAACTCTCATCAGCAACTCCACATTTCTTTTGGGCATTTTTAACGTTTTCCTGAATCACCTTTGTGCAGAGAAGATAACTTTTAGAGATGCGTACCATAACATATATTCACAGTTTACAGGCAGGACAGGTTCTGCTATATTAGCGTAGGTATTATTTTAATTAAATACAGGCAAATTTATTTAACGTTGCCTTTTAGTTTACATTTACAATGTGCCCCTCCGTTGTTGTTTGACGTCAGACAGCTGGTGCTTCGTGAAGTCGGGGTAGACGGATCTGCCCCGAGTTCACAAGTGGGAACTCCGGAGATGAAACACACATGCATCGTAGCTTCATAGAGAGACGTCACTTACGCAACCTTCAGGTGTGTAGTCTTTCTTATTACGTATTCTCACAGTCTTATACTCAACTGTCTTGATGTGCAAAAGAATGTTTTAAATTGGCAAACATCATATGTGTAGTTCACGGCACAATTCAAATGGGATCAAAAAACGATTTGTCTCTCGTCGTTGACTACCCTACATGGTCCTTTCCAAAGTAAATTCCCATGGTGGTCCATCAGAAGGGGTGGGACTTCACCTCTCTATTGTTGTTAACTTACTTAATGCAATGTTTATTCAATATTCAGCGTACATGAAAAAGCTGAAATGAAAATATAGTGGTGTAAGGTCGGACATTTTCGAATTCCAAGTTGTCTGGAAAGCAGCATTATTGTGTTAGCATGCTGTTAGCATTAGACCCAGTAGAGCTAATGCTGGTGGAAATTCAAACATTCGTTTTTTTAGGTATTCTGGCCTAAACTAAAGCGTTGTACTGAGTTGATATTTCATTAATAGAAGACAATAAATGTAGGTACCAGGATAGTACCATGTTAAGTTTCACAAGTATCATAGTACATCATTAAAAAGACTGTCACCACAAATCTTAAATCTATTTCAAATCTGGATTTGTGCTTTTAAATAACGTTTGGTTTGAAATTTAAAAAAGAAAAGAAAGACATTAATTTCTCAAATAGACCATGAATCCATCAGACTAAAGATCCACAATAAGACATTATTCAATGTGATTTTTTTCTGTCGTATTACTTACATACAGTGTCACCTTGTCCCATTTACAGCTGCGTATGAAGACATAGTGCCCTGGTGACTGTTACACTGCCATCGTCTGTATCATGGCACAATGCTTGTGTCTTGGCCATCACCATGATGCATTATGGTGTAGAAGTATAAAGTTGCATAAAACGGAAATTGTCACGTAAAGTACAAGTATCTAAAAATGTTACTTAAGTACAGTACCTGAGTAAATGTACTGTACAACTGTTCCAACACTGCTGGCTTTGCACTGCTAATGCTCAGGGTTACACTCCCATCAATGAGTCCTAACTTTGGTTGTTTTGTTGTTCATGTCTCTTTACTACTGTTCTGTGAATGGACGTCTGTTGGTCAGTGACTGATTAAGTAGAGTCATTCACAAGCACAGCCAGTAGAAAGGAGGGAAACACTGATGATTTCTAACAGCCTGCATCACCTTTTCCACACATGATTGTTTCAGGTGTGACTATCGTTGTGGAAAGTACCAGAGAATCCTGAGAACACTGTGGCCACATGTTCCCTTCACTGTCCCTGATTATGGGCAAACAGAGGGTTCAACTTCAACACTGAGCACTATTTAAAAATGAGAATGCGTTCGTTATGTGAAATTTATTTGGATCATATATAATATTTATATTTTAACTTTGACACTCGATGTTCAACTGTGCTCACTAGATGTTTGTGCTCAGCAACAAACAATTAATGTTCTGTGATGGTGCATGACAAAAATAGAGCGGTATTAAATAAAATATTCCTGTTGAATGTTTGATGTGTGGCACAATTAAAGCGTTGCTGTATTATTAATCTTGGTGCTGCAGTCAGAGAAACAATGATATTGTTTTTTAACCAAATACGTGTGTGTTTTAATGACTTGCGTTTACACAGTCTCATTGCGGGGACTCACCTTTCTTATGGGGACAAATGCACGTCCCCACAATGTAAATCATTACATTATGGGGTGAAGACTTGGTTTGAGGTTAGTGTAAGGTAGGGTTAGGTTAAGGTTAATGGAAGGGTTGAGATTAGGGAAGTAGCAGCGTTATGGTTAGGATAGGGGAAGTCTCCAGTCAAGGTAATGTCCCCAAAAGTCAGTTTTCATTCACCATCATAGACTTACGCATTACAGCAGCTCACTTGATCAGTGACGTAAAAAAATAAAAAACTTAAACATTAGAATTTAGATGTTCCAAGCTGTGAGTGAAACAAAAGAGGAAACATTGACTAGTATACAAATAAAGAAAACCAGTCTGACTGTATGTGACGCCGTATCGAAGCTGATTCATCTTACAGACAGACTCTGTCCTTTGAATACTAAAGGTCCTAAAATAGTTTAAAACAAGTGAAAATATGAAATTAGCACCAGAAGAAGCTCAACGACACTCTAAATACGTTTGATTACAATCAACTATGAGCTATTGAAATGAATACTTTCGATTCTCGTAAAACCACTTCCTCCTGCATTGAACCAATGTCACTAATATCAATCACACCTATATTTCCTTCTAAACTCAACAAAAAATTCCCAGGGAGTGCGACAAAAACATATTAACATATATGTACATCTGCTCGAGGTCTGTACTTAAGTACAATTTTGATGGTACTTTATACTTCTACTCCACTACATATAATAATACGAAATTAGAACTAATAAATGATAATGTATTGTTATCGATTAAACTACCAAGCAGTATTGTGTACCGTTACCAGCTGTAACATTAAAGTGATCAACACATTAGAGTGTGAGTGTTTTTACTTTTAAATATATTTTACACCGTAGTATTGTTACTTGTACTTCAGTGAAAGACCTGAACACTTCCTCCACCAGTGGTAAAGTGTGTATTGTAGAGTGAAGAACAGATAACTGAGCAACATGTAAAGTAGGCAGAAGTAAGACACACTTGACTTGCCAGCAGTCACTGAGGCAAGCATCCCCTTCATACTAATGAATTTACCCAGCCTTACATTTCTACTTCATCTTAAAATAAAACACTGTCTCTGTCTCAATCAGCAGCAGCACAGGAGTTAAAAAGCAGCGGCTGGAGGCTCTGACCTTGTAAACGTCCCCGTAAGTTCCTCCTCCGACCCTTTGCAGAATCTCAAAATCATCCTGAGGGTTCCTGGTGGATATATCCAGCGCTGCCCTGTGTTGGAAATTCATTTTGTGCTTTGATGTTGCTAATATTCCTCCTCAGGCATGTCACAAACACTCTCCTTTCACAGGCAACGAAAGGGACAAAAATCAGAAGAAGTGAGCGACTCAGAAAACACACTTGGCCGTGTGTCGTGTGGCTGCCGTTTCACACTCACACACACACACACATTCTCACCTTCCTGTTTCTGTGTCTCAGCCTGCTATCGATCCTCCCTACCTCTGACACTCCCTCCCTCCCTCTCTCACACCTTCCTCTCTTCTCACTCAAACATTTATTTTTTTCACAGCTCTTTTGCATAATCCAATTTTGTTTCCTGTTGGGTGTGTGTGTGCATGTAACAGCGATAGACACTTTTATGTCAGTGTGTGTAGTAGTGTGTGTGTTCTTGTGTTTCTGTGCTTGTGGGGAACACCAAGATCATTTTGATGATCTTTCAAGATGAGGGAAATTGTGTCAGTTATCAGTTTTTACAGAGCTATTGTGGGGGGGAGTTAAGATTTGGATGAAAGGTTAAGACGCTCTAAATAGCAATAGAAAGATCTTTGTGTAGCATAGAGGAAGCCTTTATCTGACTAACCAAATACCAAGCACTCCTTACATACCATCTCAGAGCTGGGTCACAGGTGCACACTGCTTGTTTTTGACAGTCTCGGCTTGGGATGCCCCATCTCTCTTCTATCTTTGGCAGCCATATGGCGGCTGCTACAGTACTTATAACCTTGGGAACTGAGTAGGCCTACTATTTTTTCTATTTTGTCACTCGTCCATGATTTTGTGAATGTATTCTACAGCACCTTTAATATTTATGTCCATGCATCGTTCTTCTCTATGCGGACATTTAAAAATTGTTAAAACGTGTCTTTGTCTATGTACTGTATGCGTGGCTTGTAGCTGATAAATTGCAGTTGTGCTGCTTGGGGTTTTTTCAGCGTAAGTTTCAGTCTTGGCTTCACGCCCTCTGAAATATGTGTGTGTGTGTGTGTGTGTGTGTTGCAGCTCTGCAAGATGAGTCACTCGTGCTTGGAGCTCCCTGTCAGCTTCCTGTTCAGAAGCAGATAAATAAGGGGCACCCTTTACATCCTGTTAAGTTCAAATCACTTCATCAGCTGTATGTCTGGTACTGAATATGCTTTATTAATTGTTGTCTGTATTTGAATCATTTATACTTACAGGTGTAAGACATGAGAATGGCCTGAGAGGCCATGGTGACATGCTGGAACGTCTTAAAGCACTGCAGCCTGCTCACTTCAGGATTTTAATCTGTTGTTCCTGACACCCTAACATATAATTAAATGATATTACAAACATGATTAATTCACTATCTGTGAGAGGACACACAGACAGGACATTTAAAAAGAGCTGTGACAGCAATAGACTAAGAGTCCGCAGCCATGCTAGCTGCTCTGTTAGGCCGGGTTATGTTCAACTAGAACTAGTTAGTTAGACGGGTCATCAAAAATCAAAAGTGTTTGTGGTTGTTCCGGCGAGATATTGTTTAAATATTGGGAATAACAGCGCACATTTTCAGACTCTCATCGTGTTGCACTCATTTGTTGACATAGTACCGCTAATTAAAACAATTCATCCCTCCATTGACTTTGTCTTGCGTGAGGGTGCCTCATTGTCACTTTCGTCTGCTAGCAACCAACGGAAGAAATTACTAAAAGCTGCTGTGTGGTGGAATGCACAACCAACTGGGTAAAAAACCCAGAACTAAGTTTATAAGCTCCTAAACTGAAAAGCTGAGCCTTAAAGATGACAAAAAGTGAGGTATCAGCAGACGGAATGGAAAAACGCTAAAGTTATGCGAAAACATTTTAGACAGTATGCAACTTGTGTTATAGTGCAATGTGGATAAATCATAAAGCCAAGCAGTATCGTCTTTGCAAGTGCCTTAGCTAACTAAAGTAACTTATGCTGACACATAGCTAATATTAGCTTGCTAACAGCTTACTTCATCATTTTAATCATCAGCCATGATTTAGTTATCAACTGCACCCCAGTACATAGGGTACAGGGTACGAAAATAATCATTTGACATGCTTAAATCTGATGTTTTTAGCTAGCAACGGGCATCTTGTTAGCATTTCAGCCCTTGGTTGCATATAGTGGTGCGGCGCTCCCTTGGAAGGATGCAGCTGGGGAATGGTCTCATGAGGTTTTTTTCTCAGTGGAAAGGCCTCGATAGCAACAAAGACGTGTGGCTGAAGTCCTGGCAGGTAAGCAGGTAGTTGGAGGGTGCCAGATTTTAGAGCTTGACCAAAAGCTGAGTTGGCCAGACTCCCACCATCGCAGGACATCAATCAGCCGGAAACAATATTGCGCATCCACAACTGCCAGGATAACTAATGAGAAGGTTCCCTTAGATGAAGAACTGGGATCCTGAATTTGAGGACAACATGCTTTCCATCCAATGCTCCACAGCAGAGAGGAAAACACTCCTCAAACTTCACAGCAATTAACCTCCACTCCTCTGTGGTGGGCACAGCCATGAACTCCTCCAC
This sequence comes from Anarhichas minor, assembly GCF_050575085.1. NCBI lineage: Eukaryota > Metazoa > Chordata > Actinopteri > Perciformes > Anarhichadidae > Anarhichas > Anarhichas minor. Next base: position 1,042,210 of record NW_027466492.1, on the reverse strand, counting down.
AACGCACTCCCAAATAGCTGTGGCAACATCTGGGACAATATTGGAGACAGTGGAGACCTCAACACGGAAGCTGTTTGCAATGGTTCTAAATGTGTCACGGGAGTTCAGGACAGGATCCAATAGCAACCACAAGAAAGGAATCAGACAGATGGCAGGATCGACAGTGTGGTTTCCCGTGGACCGACACCGGAAGGCAGGATCGACACTAGCTGTGTCTCAATTCAGCGGCTGCATCCTTCGGAGGCTGCATTTGTAGACCGGTTGCGTCACAGCGGCTGCGACTAGGCTGTCCCATTTCGAAGACTCCTTCAAATGCAGCCGACGAATGCAGCCTTCAGCTCCCAGATTCAGAGGACACAACTGATGTATCCTCCGCGGCCCCAACATATCCCAAGATGCTTTGCGTGCCGATGAAGATTTTATTTTATTCAACATGGCGAGTGAAGCGGGAGCCGGAGAAGCGGCATCATTCACTTTTAAATGTAAGTATTTGGTTTCAACTCACTCGAATATCACCGATACAAATGTTCAAACAAAATAAGCAACCGTATAAAATCACCTTTGTTAAAATGATCGGTTAAGTTTCGTGACGTTCGTAGCTGAGAAGCTAGCTAACATTACCTCAGAGTTTGACTAATATCTTACTGAGGTTGTGACGATTTTACAGATGATTTAGACTTCATATTATGACTTCATATTATGCCTGAAATATCACTTTAAGTCCGGTAACGTTACAAACGTTGAGATTAACTACACAAATAAACTGAATTTGAGTATTTTGCTAATTCAGTTTTGTGGTGTGAAGCAAAACTAACTCTACATTTTGTTTTGTTATAGAGAGCCAGGAGCAAACGGCTCAGTTTATCAAGCTGAGGGGGGAGAACGATGGCCTCTTCAGCGGGGCCAAACATTCTGCAAGCGTTGCTTGGCAGTAAGTCCATTTGTAATATCTCCATTTGACCATCCATAGCTCTCATCCTATACAAAGCCTTTACTAATAAGACAACCAGTAGAGAGGACAATACACTTCTGATTTGTTATTGTTGCTGTCACAGAGATGACAGTTGTCACCTTTTTCTTTTTTAAATTGAAAATAAGACATCAATGCAAATGATTTATATGTGTATATTCTGCTGCTGTGCATACTTGTGTTAACTTTTCATAATTTTGTCAATGATATTAGGACAATTTTGGAGAAAATGTGCCTGGAGGGGAGGGTGAGTCCCTTGCAGGCAAAAAAAATAATTATAAAGTATGTGCATATGTGTTAGAAGTTAAAAGACACATTTGCTGACATTTATTGTGCTGCTGTTCTTTTTGTTAACTGTCTTGATTGATGTCCTCTGCCTTAGGACAGGTTCAGGAGAGGTAGTGAGTGGGAAACCCACTGCTGCATCTTTGGCCATGGTTTGTCCTCATGGTCAGATGCCTTCTATAAACCCCCCTGTCCTAATTGCCTCCATCCCTGAGGACACACCAGGGCCAAGTAAAGTGGTGGGTGACCAGGGAGGAGGAAAGCCAGCCAGGACCAAGCCATGATGGATCCGAACTCCATTCAGAAAACAAACAATAAAGTGGCTTGCTTGCCATCTTGTGGACAGACAGACAAAGCATGAATTCATTTTATGAAACTGCCACTCACCAGAGACAGATGGACAGGCGCTCCGCAGCTGATACAAAACGCCTATAGTTGGTGTCCAACTGAGAAATCCTGGCACCGATCCGAGCCAACAGGTCATCAAACTGGCTACTGGTCAGCCTCAAGTAGCGCTGGAAGCAGCAGTCATCCAGGCGCAGTTCCTGGAGAAGTTGGTGAAATTCACCGAGCTGTGTGCACCTACGGATGAGATTATGAACCCAGACATGAAGGCGTTTGATGTTCTGACGTTTGTGGGACTTCCACAAAGCACAATGTACAAAGCAGACATACTGGTTATTTCTTCCATGGTTGATGGCGGAAATAAATGAAAGGTAAGGCGGTTTCCATGGAGATAAGCCACTCCTCCTCTCTGGCACATCTAGCGCAAATTAAGCGCATAAACACAAATGATCAAGCGAGTAAACTCCCACGAGTAACGCAACGCGGAAATTTGGTGTGAGCGCACCATTTGTCATCAAGTGGATGTTGATATATTTCACTGGATAAGTGATGGCTTTGACCTTCTGGTGGCATTAGAGGAAAGTAAAGAAAGTTATTACTTTTCTTGTTGTGTAATGAACTCACTGATCTATCATTAGGAGACATTGTGAGGAGTATAGGGACAATAAAGCAACTGAATATGTGTAAGAGAGACAACATCATAAAACCAGAGACCATCGTCATCATTTGACATTTGTCTTCTATCTGCTTGGTCTGAAGGCTGTCTGCTTTTAGTCTCATTTCTGCCACACGGCTCACAAACACCCACATGTGTCAGACACATAGCACAGGCCAGCTAACCACATGTAACTGCCTGAACCGCAACTCAGCCATAGGAGCAACTGAATAGGTAAAGCATTTCATCCATTGCAGGCTGGGATAGCATACGTGTTATGTTATGTCATCTCATGTCATTAGGGCTGCAGCTAGCAATTGGCTTTATTATCAATTTATCAAATATTTTAAGTTATTTATTCTATTCAATGAGTTATTGTTTGGTCAATAAAATGTCTAAAAATGGTGAATAACCCCACAATCAAAATATGTGTTTTTAGGCTGGAGGAACCTTTTCCTAGTTCTAAGAAGCCCCATTTTTATTGTGTCAGCACCACAGGAACAAGGAACGATCCTATTTCTTAGACGCCATTTTGAAGAACGTTTTAGCTCCCATTTAAGAGTAGGTACTCTCCCAGCACAAGAGGAACCTCAAGTGACGTACGTGTATAACGTGTCGAACAAATGAGCCAATGCTGCACCTGCAATCGCCATTTAAAAAAACAACGTGTAAACAACAGACAACACAAAACACAGACGATAGCTTGTAGCGTAAAAATGAACGAATGAACCGACAGTGAAGTTTTGAAGTTAATGAGCACACACCCACTGAGCCAAAGAACGAGTGAGAGGCGCTGCTCAGTGAGCTAACTCAGTAGCACAACGGCTAATCCAGTTACCCGCAACGTTAGCTACGGCCACTAGCTAACGTTACGGGTAGTGGCCACTGAGGTGAAGAAGCCGCTGCGAACTGAAATCGCAACAAGTAACGTCACCTTCATGACAGCTATTTTGCTTGTGTTCATATGAACAGAGTTATTTCATTTACATTCATACCACTAAAAAAGAGCAAGAGAGACAAGAGAGCTTGTAGCGAATGTAGCAAACTTGCCGCCGATCTCGCAGCTGGAGATGTGTGCGAGCGGCGCCAACTGGCTCACGTAACTTCAGCGTTTCTGTGAGCGGTGCGAATGCAAACAGAAAAAAAGCTCTAAAAGGTATGTAGTTCTTAGGAGAGTTCCCCAGTGGGCAGTTCCTCTCAGGGAATCCCCAGAACTGTTAGGCCTAATCTTATCCAAGCCCAAACTGATGTCTTCAAATTGCTTGTAATGTCCAATCTATAGCTCAAAACCAAAGATGTGATAACTTCCAGTGCTCATTTCCATTTTCTCAAGCTGCTCATGCACACGTTCCTTGAGTGTTTTCATCCATCTGCACTTTGTCATCTATGTCGCGTCCTTTGAGAGTGATGATTCGGCCTTTTAATTTCAAGGGCTCAACCAAGCTGCAACCTCCGAGGCTGAAAAATGAAACCAACACAGAAGTGCCATTTGAGGCTGGCTCCAAAAGCGAGTCAATCCCGATAGACCCCCCATGCCGAAATGCCCAACTTTACAGCAGAAATAAAAATGTTTACAGCCTGGTAAAAAACCTGTGTTGATTCTTTATATCTTCATCGTCAGACTCTGTGATGTAGGTTGCCACCTGGCTTTCTCCTGCAGTGACCCCTGAGTATTTAACAAGTTATTATTCAACTTAAAATGATACAGCATAAAGAATTGGAACTGGGGTTTGTATCACAATCTGTAACATACCTTTGAATGTTGAGTGTGACATGATGAAGTGGAGAAAGGGCTGCAGGAGGACAGTTAACTGAGGGAATGCTTCTCTTCAACCCAGTACGGCAGTTTGTGAAGTAGTCACAAAATTAAAATTTGTTGATTTGTGTACATGGACACAGATAAACGCATCCACGTGACTTTGCAACGGTCAAAGCTGGTGGCATAGTATTAAAAAGTGAGAAAGACTACAGGACTTTTAAATAAGAGACCCATGTTCAACACTGCGTGTTGTTGTGAAATAATGCATTAGTGACGGTATTCCTTAACTTAACTAAGTGGTTTTGTTGCCTTAACCCAGTGGTTCCCAAACTTTTTCTGTCAAGCCCCCCTTTGATGATATAGGAACATTGTAAGCCCCCCCATCGCACCCGACCCCCCCCCCCACCCCAAATGGGTCGTACCTTCTTTGTTTTGAATTAATTGCATTATAATATAAAAACTCTATAAAATATTTGTTTTTCTTTCTAAAATAAGTACATATCACTTCACTTTTCCACTTCACAGTTTGTTTTACTGGAAAAAAAATAGCAATAATAAAATCAATTTCCAAAAAGATTGGACTTTAGATTGCGTTCAGACATATTAATTGCATTACATTCTTGAATATATTTTCAAGTAAAATGAACTTCAAATGTTAAAATTGAAGTTAGGAACAGTGCAACAACTTACATTTCCCCATTTAACAGTAGGTTTTCAAACTGAATTAGTTGTGCTTTCACAGGGACAGATGCAGCTTTTACAAAGTGCATGACCGTTTTCCAATTTATTTGTGAAAAACACAAAGTGCTTGTTCACATGATCGGGGTGGTGGGTTTCCAAGTGTCTTTTACATTTAGTGGGCTTTATACTGTCGGCCGCCAGTATTTTAAGACACACAACACACTGGGGTCTCTCTTCTTGGCCGACCACAGTGCAGTTAAAGACTGCGGTCAAGTCAGCAGACACTCAGATCTCCGTGGTCAACTCAGCAGACACTTAAATTGTAGTGCACATATACGCTGAAACTTACGGTAAACGGCACAGATCGGGAGCGAGCGAAGAACTTTGCAAAGTTAGCGGAAAGATTAACGTGAGACAACTTCCGGGTTTCTACAGACGAGCATCCGGTTTTCAGAATAAGATGGCAACAAAGTATACATATTGCATAATGAAATGAGATTAAATGAATTATATTCACAGTATAAAACATGCTACCTGCATCTCCTGAGTTAAAGGGAAAATACACCTAAATTGTGCATAAAGTGTCTTTATTCTTTGATTTGAGGGTTGCTGGAAGTTAATAATACCTGACTGACGGTCAATTAAGATATTTTACGAAGCAAAAACTCTGAACTGAATTTGTATCTTCAAATGGCACATTTTTTAAATGTTTAAGGTGCTATAAAAATGTTTTTCTCAATAATTTCACACAACGACTAATGCATATATGTTCAGGACAGAAATGGGTAATATCACAATATTTAAGGTGCTACAAAAATATTTTTCTCAATAATTCCAGACAATGACTGACATGTATGTGTTGAGGACATCGTTGACTCCACCCACACTGAAAATTAGACATTTTTACTGTACCAATTAGGAAATATTTCAAATTAAAACTCATACATTTGAATCGAGAAAATATCTAATAAATGGATATTTGAAGTGTAATAAAAAGTTTTTTCTCAATAATTCCAGACAATGACTGACATGTATGTGTTGAGGACATCGTTGACTCCACCCATACTGAAAATTTGACATTTTTACTGTCCTAATTAGGAGATATTTCAAATTAAAACTCATACATTTGAACCGAGAAAAAGTATAATAAATGGATATTTGAAGTGTAATAAAAAGTTTTTTCTCAATAATTCCAGACAATGACTGACATGTATGTGTTGAGGACATCGTTGACTCCACCCATACTGAAAATTTGACATTTTTACTGTCCTAATTAGGAGATATTTCAAATTAAAACTCATACATTTGAACCGAGAAAAAGTATAATAAATGGATATTTGAAGTGTAATAAAAAGTTTTTTCTCAATAATTCCAGACAATGACTGACATGTATGTGTTGAGGACATCGTTGACTCCACCCATACTGAAAATTAGACATTTTTACTGTCCTAATTAGGAGATATTTCAAATTAAAACTCATACATTTGAACCGAGAAAAAGTATAATAAATGGATATTTGAAGTGTAATAAAAAGTTTTTTCTCAATAAGTCCAGACAATGACTGACATGTATGTGTTGAGGACATCGTTGACTCCACCCACACTGAAAATTAGACATTTTTACTGTACCAATTAGGAAATATTTCAAATTAAAACTCATACATTTGAATCGAGAAAATATCTAATAAATGGATATTTGAAGTGTAATAAAAAGTTTTTTCTCAATAATTCCAGACAATGACTGACATGTATGTGTTGAGGACATCGTTGACTCCACCCATACTGAAAATTAGACATTTTTACTGTCCTAATTAGGAGATATTTCAAATTAAAACTCATACATTTGAACCGAGAAAACGTATAATAACTGAATATTTGAGGTGCTATAAAAACTATTTTCTCAATAAGTCCAGACAATGACTGACATATATGTGTTGAGGACGTCGTTGACTCCACCCACACTGAAAATTAGACATTTTTACTGTACCAAAATCCTTTTTTTAATCGGTCTTATGTAATATCTAATTTTCTGAGATACAGAATTTGGGGTTTTTATTAGCTGTAAGCCATAGCCTAAACACTCGAAATATATCACACTTTCGATGATATTCTAATTCATTGAGATGCACCTGTATACATCAATCATTGTTTGGAATTGTTGAGGGAATACTTTTTATAACACTTCAAATATTCAGAAATTACCTGTTCCTCGGTACAAATGTATGAAATTTACTCTTAAATATCTCTTAATTGGTACAGTAAAATTGTTTAATTTTCAGTATGGGTGGAGTCAACGATGTCTTGAACAGATATGCATCAGTCATTATCTGGAATTATTAAGAAAACTCTTTTTATAGCACCTTAAATATTAAGAAATTAACTTTTTGAACGTTCAAAAGAAGGACTTATATTTTGGAAAATCTCTTAATTGGGAAAGTAAAAATATTTGATTCTCAGTATTAGTATAGTTAGAGATGTCATGAACACATATGCACTAGTCATTGTCTGGAATTATAAAGAAAACTCTTTTTATAGCACCTCAAATATTCAGTTATTATACGTTTTCTCGGTTCAAATGTATGAGTTTTAATTTGAAATATCTCTTAATTGGGACAGTAAAAATGTCTAATTTTCAGTGTGGGTGGAGTCAACGATGTCCTCAACACATACATATCAGTCATTGTCTGGACTTATTGAGAAAAAACTTTTTATTACACTTCAAATATCCATTTGTTATACTTTTTCTCGATTCAAATGTATGAGTTTTAATTTGAAATATCTCTTAATTGGGACAGTAAAAATGTCTAATTTTCAGTATGGGTGGAGTCAACGATGTCCTCAACACATACATGTCAGTCATTGTCTGGAATTATTGAGAAAAATATTTTTGTAGCACCTTAAATATTGTGATATTACCCATTTTTGTCCTGAACATATATGCATTCGTCGTTGTGTGGAATTAATGAGAAAAACATTTTTATAGCACCTTAAACATTTAAAAAATGTGCCATTTGAAGATACAAATTCAGTTCAGAGTTTTTGCTTCGTAAAATATCTTAATTGACCGTCAGTCAGGTATTATTAACTTCCAGCAACCCTCAAATCAAAGAATAAAGACACTTTACGCACAATTTAGGTGTATTTTCCCTTTAACTCAGGAGATGCAGGTAGCATGTTTTATACTTAATGTGAATATAATTCATTTAATCTAATTTCATTATGCAATATGTATACTTTGTTGGCATCTTATTTTGAAAACCGGATGTTCGTCTGTAGAAAACCGGAAGTTTTCACGTTAATCTTTCCGCTAACTTTGCAAAATCTTTCGCTCGCTCCCGTCCTGTGCCGTTTGGTTGCGTTTACCGTAAGTTTCAGCGTATAGGTGCACTACAATTTAAGTGTCTGCTGAGTTGACCACGGAGATCTGAGTGTCTGCTGACTTGACCGCAGTTGTAAAGCCCAGGGACAGATACGCCTCGTTATATTTTCTTGCTTCTACCTTTTTTTGTGCCGTTGTTGTGGTGGTCGCGTCGCCTGTTACAGCTGTGACAGACTTGCCATCTGATTTGCGCTTTATACCAGTCACAAATCTGTCCATCTTGGTACACCGCTTCCTTCCCATCTCTTAACTTTTTCTCTTTCTGTGTCGCTGTGTCTTCCTCGCTCTCTTTGCGTCGCTGTGTGTCTCTCTCTCTCTCTCTCTCTGGTTTTGCCGCTAGTCGGTCTGTAACATGCGCCGCTCTGGGGTGCGTGATTGGAACACAGTGCATGTCACGTCCGTTCCGCTTGATTTATTTTTATTGTATTTCTTAGGTGCAACCATATGATATAGTGCCCTATCTTTACAACGTGTTTGCAATTGTATTTGTTATAATTTTTTTTATGTATGTGTGTGTGTTTGTGTGCCTGTGTGTGTGGGTTGGTGATGAAGCCGCCCCCCCCCCCCTGTAGTTCCACTGCGCCCCCTGTAGGGGGCGCGCCTCCCAGTTTGGGAGCCATTGCCTTAACCTAATGTTCGTTTTGTTGACTAAACCTAAGTTTACGTACTTATTTTGAGCCCAACCAAGGTGTTTTTCCTAAACTAACTTTGTGGTTTTGTTGCCTAAATACTATACACACACACACACACACACACATATATATATATATATATATATATATATATATAAAACATCAGTGCTGACAATGTCTTCTTTTAACATCAATCAGGCACTTGAGTCCATCTTTAAAAAGTTGTGGCAGATTATTGACAGCATTGTCCAGCAGTATACTCACATCTCTGCACTGCAGAGCAAATTCCCTCTCTGCAGCTTCCTGGTCCTGTGCTCTGTGAAACAGGTTGCTGCCAAAGTGTGACACTCGTGTCAATGAGCCCACCTCTTGTTCATACCAGTCTGCAGCCACTGATGCATCCGGCAAAAGGTCTGTGGACAGCTTTTTTGGGCATCCCTCTCTGGCCAAGTAACTAGGGATCCCCTTCCCTATAATAAGAATTGAATGTTTAACAATGATTTTCTCTTTAAAATAACATTGTTCTAATTCTGTGGGCCCTCTGTGCATTCGAGAAGCTGACCTAAAATCTGGCTTCGAGGTGGAACTAAAATGAACACCAGCCGTGATAACTTAAGGTTGACTATTTTATAAATAGTAACAAATCTCAAGGTCTGCATCCCCCTAGAGCTCCAGAGATCAATCTGAGGGGTGACAAGACAGGTAACATGGTAGAAAAGAAGAAAAGAGAACCAATTAATGTGGTTTTCTGCTCTTGTCTTGTGAGATTAGGAAAAAAATGTAAAATATGCTAGAGTCAAACATTCTGTATCCCAATGACAATAAAACTGAAGTCATTTTATTTGGACCACAGTATTTGACCAACATTATATCTTCTCATCTTGGCCCTTTGACCTCTTCTGTTGAACCATTCAATTCAGGATTTAAGTGTGACAAATAAATCAATGAAGTAGTTAAATTATGTATAATGTTTAATAAGAATGAACCAAACGTCTCTTTATTTTTCAATTGTCTTTATGTATTGCCTCGTGATCAACACATGCTCACTCTTCCATGTAGGAATGTTTGGTTCTTAAATGACACAAATATAACAAGTAAATACATGATGTGTACAACTAGGTTGCAAATTAACCATAAACATCAAATATCAGATGAAATAATTAGCATTAAATACATCTGTATCAATAACCTAGATGATTAACAAAGGTAAATATGACTAAATCTATGTTTTAAATAGCTACTCAGCTCAATATACTGTTATTATGTGTCAGAACAAGCCTAACTTCTTTATATTTGAATCACAGATTGTGAATATAAATTATTGTATCATGCAATCTGCTGACCTGAAAAACTGTGCATGACTGTGGATGATAGTAAACTTATACTGAGCACACAGATGTTTAAAGATATGAGATAAAGTATTGATCTTTATTGAAATAAGGTTTTAGGTAAATTATTATTATTATGAGACCCTTTACTCTAAGGGTGCTTCATTCAGCCGGGAATGTGACGACAAACCAAGTTCACTCCCTCGCGGAATGGGAGGGTGTAGGACAGACGGCGCTCCCTCGACTGTGCAAGTCCGTACACTTTCCGGTCCGCCTTGTGCGTCGCCCTTTCCGTTCCGACTCTTTTTTCCCTCCGCCCGGTGTCTCTACCCTCGGCGGCCCACGTGCGGATTTAATTCGGTTTTCACTTTAAAATTTGCTCTACAAGTTTGGACCAAATGTCGTCGCCTTTCGAGCAGGTGCGGGCGAGCGTGGTGAAGCTCCTGCGAGGAATCGACAGGTATGTACGATGCTCCTAACGAGTTGATGACCCGGCAAACAAGCTAGCGATAGCTTAGCTGTTGGCTAATGTTTTAAGCTAACGTTTGCTGAGTTAAGTCAGTGGTGGTTAGTTCATTCACTCATTCATACGCGTTTTATTATGTTCAGGAGTTATTCATGTGCGTCTCACGCCAATGTCAACTTTTTATTATTAGTAACGTTGTATGAACAGTATAACTGGAAGAGCAGAGATGAACAGCAGCTAATGTTAGCTAACTCTGCTCAAATGATTTGCGAACATTTCCCCTATTAACATTAAATCATGTGAACCAGTGGTGGAAGTACATATAACTCGACTCACTTGATTTGATTCATTAAATATATTAACCGTGTGGACATCCATTTTTGAGTTTTGTTTGTTTTGAATGAGGATTGAATGTCCATATGGTCTTATATAACCAAAACATTGTTCGCACATCACAGTATATTTAACATAAATATATTCCTACATAAGTCCTGATGTGTAGAGTTGAGGCCCTCAGACATATTGTGTATTCATAGCTGAACTAACTGCATTTAGGAATAACTCGCCTCTAATGAAGCTGAGTAAACGAATGCTTTTTTCTACGTCTCTCCCACTTATACACGTTTTCCTTTTTCTTCAGTGATAAATAAATTGACAAAGCAACAAATTATGTCACACATTGCAACCTTTCGAAAATACATATTGTATATTTGAAAATGATAAATTACCCAAGAAGACAACAACAATCTAAATCAAACTTGGCATCACAGGTTTCTGAAGCCCTGATGGTGCACCTTGTACTGACATTGTACTGTTTGCTTCACTACATTTAGTTATAAGGAAATGAAATACAAAAGTATGAAAATAAATACAATTAGCTCTATTGCAGTCAGCTACACTACAAAAGTGCATCTTACATGTTAACGCATCAATAATAATAGAAAGAATATAATATTATGGTATTTAACAACGAAAAACTCCATTAGGATGCACAATTAGTACTTTTATGCTTGAAGTACATTTTCTTAAATACTTTTATTTAAGATTTGAATGCAGGACTTTAACTTCTAACAGTGTTTTTTTAAATTGTGGTAGCCTGTTAGTACTTTAGCTTAATGAAAAGACCATAGTACTTCTAAGTCATAATGACACCGGCGCAGTCGCTCGCTTGCTGCCTGCATTTTATTTTCAGAAGCTGACCGTAGCTCAACACGCTAATCCTGTTTATTAAATTACTTTTGTCTTTTATTATATTGTTTTCGTTTTGTGACCAACTGGAAGATGACAGTTTGTTCAGAGTCGGTATCCTTTTCACAGCTGCTGACAGATGTTACCTGCTCAATGTGACTCTATTCCAAAAGGGCCCCTGTCGTTAACAGAGGCTGACCTGGTTCATTTCTCCAGTGACTCTGCCTTTTTGATAAAGCAGTAATTAAGAGTTCCATAGGATTGCCTAATAATGAGTCCTGAAAGTAGAGAAAGGACTTTGGCGGAACATCATGGCCACAAATACGAGCTCATAAAAGTGACCGGACAAGTGGGGAAAAATGTCTTGCAGAGAATTTTCAGCAGCAAAACACTTCAAATACCCTTGTATCTGTGCACCTGTTACAATCACTGCTTTGCAAAACATTTCACCAAATATGCTACGGTGCTGTATTTTCATCCACACTTGATTGAGGGGTAATGCTCTTGTCTTTCTTCACAGGTACAACCCAGAAAACCTCCCAACGTTGGAGCGCTACGTGGAGACGCAAGCTAAAGAGAACGCCTACGACCTGGAGGCCAACCTGGCCGTCCTGAAGCTGTAAGTCACAGCAGCCACCATTCAACACACAGGAACACCTGTTTAATCTGCCCGTCACTGAGAGAACGATCTAGAGTCTCTTTTAAAACCATTGTGTGGACTGTCAAAGGAGCCGACATGGTGGGGAAATAATTAGGTTTCTACTTGGTTAATGTCTTGTTGGTAGTTTCAGTAGTTTAGCTGTGTTGTCAAACTTTGCCACTGTTTTCTGTTGCTGTTAGTTTTTTCGTAGTTTTCCGGTGATTCTTGTTGACTAAAGAGAGGATAAAAATCAATTAAAAAGTTGTAGTAACATTTATGATACGAGGTCGGTTTATTACAAAAATACATCTGTAATCTGGAACTCTTTCTGTTAGCAGTAGTCACTTATCGCCCCCGTGTTAAAAGTTACTTTGGCACCGCTGCTGCTATCGTACCGTTAAACCGTGGGCCAGCTAATGTTTAGTATTCACTTTCACGGCCGAGTTTGTCACAGCAATCCTTTTGAATTTGAGGTCCAGTGTTTTTCTGATCAGGCATCTGACAAACGGGGTCTATTATCTTGTTACATTTGTTTGTTTTTAAGAGAGGCTTGAATCCAATATTGAAATATTTATCAGAGAAGTTTTTTATATTAATTTTGGGTAAATTAGTTGGAATATAAATAGGGAATTAAATAAAAAATAATTCATAAATTAGTCGTTAGATTAATTGACTAATCTTTTACATAATCATAAAAAAGTTGAATTCCCAGTTTCCACCGCAGACCAGAACAACAACAATGATGTCATTAAATCTGTTCCTCTGCAGGTACCAGTTCAACCCAGCTTACTTCCAGGTTCCGGTGACCTCACAGATCCTGCTGAAGGCCCTGACCAACCTGCCACACACCGACTTCACTCTGTGCAAGTGTATGATCGACCAGACACACGTATCCTTTTGGTGCCGTTTCATCATCCGATGTCATCTGTTGTAGCTTCCATTCGCTAATACGTGAAGGTTTTACTGTGTCGCTGACGGGCCGCGCCGTCTCGTCTCGCTGATGGGCTGTGCTGTACAACACAGACCGATACGGTTGGGCTTTAAAGTCAAAGTGAAGTGCAGGTGGTGTTGGGTCAGGGAGACATCGAACTTTCTGGCATGCTCCAGATTCCCAGTTATTATTATTTGTAATTTATTTTGTGAAGCCGTATTTATTCACATTAAGACTCAGCGGTTTTACAGCGTAGCCATGTCTATCAAGTATATCAAGTGTTACCGCTGTCACTATGTAGAAGAACATTTGGTGGTTGGGGGGGTCCTCTGTCTCTGGGTTGGGGGGTGTTTCCTTGACTACAGTGTCGCAGCAAGAGGAGCGTCCCATCAGACAGATCCTCTACCTGGGGAACCTGCTGGAGACGTGTCACTTCCAGAGCTTCTGGGTACGTCACACACAGCACACAACAGTTAAATGACACTATAGAGCAGGGGTCACTAATAGGCGGTCCGGACCCTGGACCTAAAACCGATAGATAACTGAGGGAGTGCTTCTATTTTAACTGGCGGAGCTTTTCTAGCCTTTACGGTACTTGTTCAGCGGTCCACGAGACACACCGACCAACTACATGCGTTGAAAATCACATCACATGATGCTGCTCAGCCAATCAAATATGTGTATTCTGATAAGGTGGAGACGGGCGACAGACGAGTCGTCGGAGAATAATGCGCGAGTCACAAGTTATTTCACATGGCGTTCACCAAAAAGAGAAAAGTGGTCAGAGACCAGAGCCGTTATCCAAGAATGGACAGACTCTTATAGGTTATTTCACAACTCTTTTCAGCAAACGTACCCACTCACATCTGAAATGAAGTCAGAAAATAAACAACCTAAGAGCCCAATATGATCAGACTCCTAACACGTTAATTCACTGACCAACAATGATGTAAACAGAGGACTAGAGATGAAACGAGTGGTTTTAATAATCACAGTTATAGACCCTGCACACACATGTATCTTATTACAAGATGAGGGAAATATAACATCATTGTTTTCTTGGGTGACATCACTTCACACCTGAATGAACTGAATTTTAAGTTGCAGGACAATTCAGTGAAATACATTTTTCCAAAATGAATCACTTTATTTTAAGAGTCACATTTTTAAAAACCTTTCTGTTGTGTATTTTATACTTTAATCCAGCTCTTATTTTACTTGAAATATTAATTTATTGGAGGATATATTATTTATAACTCATCCAGTTCAATTTGAAATTTGACAATAAATATTGTTGAGATTATATTCAATTGAACTTTCTTTATTTAATTTGACAGTCAGTTGTTTGCCTACATACAGACGTAAATACAACTGTAGACTACTTCAATATATATATAAATATATCACAGTGTACGTTTTTGAATACCCCTGCTATAGAGAGACGTAGTAACAATATTAGGTAGAGAGATTGCACACAATTTCATAAGTTATTTGAAGATTATCAAGAAGCTGTATTGCTTTATTGTTCCAATAAGATATCTGAATGAATTTTAAGGGGAAACTTGGTGTTAGGACTTTAAGTGGAATACCAGAAACAATATTCAATGTGCTTGATTCCAAATTCAGAGTTTATCTATGACTGAGGGATGCGGACTAATGCATCACCAAACACTCCTGCAACATCTCTCTCGTCCTCGTTCTGAGGCCTTTTTGTTCTCCTCTTTTCCAAACATGCCAAGGAGTGTGTCCTCTCTGTCTCCTTTTAATCGTGTCCTCTTCCTCGTCCTTCCTGACAGACGAGTCTGGAGGAGAACAGAGAGCTCATTGACGGCATTACCGGTTTCGAGGACTCCGTTCGCAAGTGTGAGTGTCGTCCTGTGACTCAGCGCACATTAAGCTCTTACAGTAATTAGTCTGTGGAAGCTAACGGGAAACGAGCACACAAAGGCTGAAAAGATCCATATTGAACTTGTGTAAACATTGTCAGCATCGTCTGTTTATTTAATTGTTCTTCCTCTCCAGTCATCTGCCACGTAGTGGGCATCACCTACCAGACCATCGAGCACCGGTTACTGGCTGAGATGCTGGGAGACCCGCTGGGTAAGAAGTGCAGAGATATACAGAGCTGCCAGAGACGGCAATGAACCAAATCTAGAATACAAGTTAAACGCAAAAACCTCCCATTTGTCCACCTCCGTTGGTACAGACACGCAGGTGAAGGTGTGGATGAACAAGTACGGCTGGACTGAGAACGAGGAAGGACAAATCTTCGTCTTCAGCCAAGAGGAGAGCGTCAAGCCCAAGAACATCGTGGAGAAGATCGACTTTGAAAGTGAGTGCTGCCGCCCATTCATGAATAGTAATAATATACACCAGAAAGTGAGTCAAACACATTGACTTGTGAACTAGCTATAAAGTTTGTACCACTAAGGGGCGGGTCCATCTCACTGACTATAGATGAGGATAAGTGTGTGCGTGTGCGTGTGTATGTAGTGGCGTCGTTATGTAAAAACCAGTCGGTTAGCGCAGGAAAGGATTTTTAGAAGGACTTGAGAAAATAACATTTTGATGGTAAAATGTACCTCGACCAAAATTTGAATGTCCGGATTTCAATAAATAAGGAACACTTCTGGAAAGCTAAAGAGTGAAATATGAACAAAAAATATTAGAGACTGCACTTAATTCCACATGACTAGTGGCACTCTTCTCTTGTTTTCGGAAGGGGCGACTCCTTGCGTCTGATTTTGTTAATGAACGGACCTCATTTGCATTTTACACATTTGTGTTCCAATGTGTTTTGAGTTTGCTCCTAGATCTCCTGCCTCACGTTTACAACTGCAGCAGTGATGTACCTCACTTGTGTTTAGGAGCACGTTTACAAGTTGTTCTACACGTATGAAACTGTTGACAGGCTGTTTGTGACCTTTACTGTTTATAATGAGTGAGCAACATATTACCATCAATACACATTTCACACTGAGTGAATGATTTGTTTCTGTGTTCATGAGTGACCGAAAGTTAACGTTTGATATCTTTCCTCTCTTTCCACACTTCTTCTCTCTGTTTTTCCATTCACAGGTGTATCCAGCATCATGGCTACATCTCAGTGATGCACACACATATACACACATATACACACACATATACACACACATTTGATAAGACGGATTGAACCAGGTCATTTTATTTTTCATAATCACTTTTTTTTTTTCTCAATAAAAGTAATTTATCCCGTACAGCTTGTGTCTGACTTTGGTTCTTCGTGCTCTCTGAACGTTCTTTAAACCTTTTTAGTTGCTTCATTAACGGTTGTTTGCCGGCTTTTCCCACAAATCTAAATCATTTCTCACTAATCCAAATCATATCAGGGTGTTGGCTGCACTCTATAATTAAGCAGAAAATAAAAACCCGACATGAATCGGGGCTTAAAGCCGCTGCTGAGTCATCATGTTAGACGTTTGATTCATCCTTTTATTCTCAGAAATGGGCCATAGATCCTTGAAATAAGAACATTTGAAGGTCAGGTCCTTAACACACAAAGGTTTTGGTGAAAAAGTTGTTTTTACGTCAAAGTAGCAATACTAGACAAGGCCAGTTTATCCATACGTCACATTGTACACGAGGTTATTCAAAGTGTTTTACAAGCAAAGGACAATATAAAAGAACAAAAGATAAATAGTGTAAAATTACATAAATGAAAGTACAGGTAAGTTTGAAACCAAAGTGATTCAAATAATATCAAATTCCCCTAAAAGTAGTTCCAAGGAGAGGTGATTCCACACAGCTGACAGCTGTTTCACCACATGTGGATTTAACTCTGGGCACCACCTAACTGACCGTTCCCTACAGATCTGAGAGACCCATCCAGCTCGTTCTCTGCAAACATATCGGCGATATACACTCACCGGCCACTTTATTAGGCACACCTGCTCAATTGCTTGTTAACACAAATAGCTAATCAGCCAATCACATGGCAGCAACTCAATGCATTTAGGCATCTAGACGTGGTGAAGACGACTTGCTGAAGTTCAAAGCGAGCATCAGAATGTGGATTGAAGTGACTTTGAACGTGGCATGGTTTTGGTGCCAGACGGGCTGGTCTGTGTTTCAAAAACTGCTGACCTACTCGGATTCTCCAATGGCCTCCACAGTCACCACATCTCAATCCAACAGAGCACCTTTGGGATGTGGTGGAACGGGAGATTAGCATCATGGATGTGCAGCCGACAGATCTGCAACAACTGCGTGATGCTATCATGTCAATATGGACCAAAATGTGTGAGGAATGTTTCCAACACCTTGTTGAATCTATGCTACGAAGAATTAAGGCCGTTCTGAAGGCAAAGGGCGTCCAACCCGGTACTAGCAAGGTGTACCTAATAAAGTGGCCGGTGAGTGTAGGTCGGACCCAGATTGTTGAGTAATTTATAGACAATAAGTAGGTCCTCAAAAACAATTCTATATGTCACTGGACTTAAGAATCTGAGAAATATGTTCTCTTTTCTTGGTTTGTCAGTATTCTGCCAGCTGCATGTCTTTCACCTCGTTAATAATAATCATAATCATTCATCAATTAAAAAAAAGGAAATGGAATACAATATTTACACGTGATGGGATCCGCTTCTGTTTCTTGCTCTGGGGACTAATTCCATGAGCTAAACTTGGGCACTGCTCAGGGTGTGACGTTATGAAGGTATTTATCTAAAATGGATCCTTTAAAAAAAAAAAAAAAAAAAGATCATAGCACTTAAATGTTCATGGGAAGCTCCAGGTCACGGGTTGTGGAGAAAGGTTTGATATCAAATGACCCCAGTTATGATGAATAAGTATGACAGCATGCAGGCTTCCATCCGCACTGAGCTGCTGGTTCATCGAAGAACCATCGCTGCTTTCCAACATTTGAAAGAGTTTCACAATGTCATGTTATGATAGAGCTATGACATGAGAGGTCCAGCAAAATATGATCATTCTTTTGTTGTTGTGGTTGTTTCAGTGTTGTCTCACACTAAGCAAACGCAGTGAGACGTTAAAAAGAAATACGCCAAATATTGATCATTTAAATTATTTTTACTCCCAATCACTGCATGTTAAACTTTTTCCTCTTATGGAAGTACATTTCTGTCACTGATGAATAAAATAAAGATCCTGTAAATCATGATGAGAAACTTTCTCAAAATAATAACTTAGTACCTCATAATTATAATAATATGGTATATCATAATCATGAGATACCAAGTCACTATTTAGAAATGCTAAGTCATGATTATGAGAGCTCATAATTATGACCTAATATCTCATAATTATAATAGCTCATAATCATGATATACTAACTCATTATTATGCGATACTAAGTCATAATTTTGAGATAAGTCATTATGAGATACTAAGTCATTATATTGGGTTTCTCATTATATTGAATTACAGGATCTTTATTTATATCACTGGCGGAAATGGGCTTCCGTACCCGCTTGTACTTCTACCAATGATAATGTTATTTTCGTGTGAAAATAGGTGGACAAAACCTCAATACAGTACTTACCATATATGTAAATATACTTCGACTGGAAACTTCAGCTCCACCCTCTCTCGCCTCGCGCTCAGGTGAGCATCTACCTATGTAGCTTGCCTTGGTTTGGGCGTGGCTTCTGAGTCTTATCTTCTTTAAGTGAAGGGCAGAAAATCGAAAGCTCAGTTTCAGAGAGCGCGTGTCTGCTTTTCCGACATGAAGAAGTCGCTGAGTGTGTCGTCCGAAGGCTCCCTCCCTCCGGTGGACGACGACGCGGACTCGGTCTGCTCCGACGAGCTGCTCGGCTCTCAGTCCCGCAGCTGGCTGTCGGACCTCATCGCGCCCTCGCTCTCCGGGGGCGCGAGCCCGGTCGGCCGGGACGGGCTGTTCGTGGACTACAACTTCCCCCTGGGAAAGCTGGAGATGCAGGCCGGGGTCGAGTGGAAACGACCAAAGGTAAAGAAAGAGATGGAGGCTAAACCTTCTGTACCTCTTCTGCTGTGGTGCAATGTATCCAAGTACATGTACTTTTGTGCAGCTTTTTGTACTTTACTTGACTATTTCTACTTTCCACTAGTCCTATATTTTGGAGGCAAATATTGTAGTTTTTACTGAATATTTTTTGATACCTTTAGCTCTTTGCAGATTCAAATAAAAATGTTGTATTAAATATTACAGATTCTGATACTATAAGTATATTTTAAACCCTCTGCTTCTGTACTTTACTTTCGTTTTTTTTTCTTAACTTTTTTTTTAATATGTAAAAACAATCCACTGCCTTTTTTTCTTTTCTTTAAATGATTCGATTATAAGTAAGAACATATTAGTGACACAATGTACATTTCCGGTATCTAGGCCTTCTTATTTGCATGCGTCAACAGAGAGATGTGTTGATGCATTGACATGTAAACAGCATTTGAATGGTTGCATATGATATGATGAAGTACTATTCTGTACTTTACACCTCGTAATTCTCTATTCAGGTACAACCCTGTTCAGTAAACCACCACTGAGTATATACTACATTGTTGGACTGTGGTGGAAAGTAACTTAGTACATTAACTGGAGTACTGTACTTAAAGGGCCAGTGTGTGGCATCCCGAGGACTAACCAAACCCTGGCTTTACAGCAGGCGGCAACTTCCAGTTCTGCCGAGTGAAGCCAATGCAGAAGTGTCTTAAAAGTTGCATTCTCTCAACCAACCAGCAGGGGGCGACTCCTTTGGTTGCAAAAAGAAGTCTGATTGTATAGAAGTCTATGAGAAAATGACTCAGTGAGACTACCTCGGCAACAACCAGCGGGACAGAAATATACCACTGAAATTGACTCAATTTAGGAATGTGATCACTCTATAACGTTCTGTTGAACAAATCCACATCGAGTACTCGAGTGACGTTGCTCACGCCCATCCTAGCTGTTTATCTGTCTTATCTAATAGAAACTATAAACCCTTTTTTAGAAAGGTTTATTTGGGATAACAGTCTTAGCTTAGGCCACTGTAAACATAGGCAGCCATGCATTTAGCTAACATTGACAGAGTTATAAAAAATCCACATTGGCTGCTTTGTCTGATCAACTTGGTGTAGGACTCGTTGTTGCTTGTCATTTTCAAAGTATTATGTTGAGCTAGTCCGTTGCTCGTTCAGTTCAGTGTCCTCAACCTGGCAACCGATCGTGAGCTTGAATCTTGGGAGGAGGGGCGGGGGGAGACAGGGGGGAGTCTAGCCGTCAGTTTCATGTTGTCCCTTTAACCCAGGCGGCAACCTCCGGTGAAGCCAGTGCGGAAGTATCTTAAAACTTGCATTCTCTCTACTGACCAGCAGGGAAGCCTCCGGTCCGATTGTATGGACGTCTATGAGAAAATGACTACTTCTCTCTTGATTTATTACCTCAGTAAACATTGTAAACATGAGTTAATGGTCTCAATCTCTAGTTTCAAGTCTTCTTCAACACAGCATGATGTTCATTTAGTAAATTATGGTCCATTTAGAGTCAAACAGACCATAAAGCAGGGTATGCTTTAGGGCGGGGCTACTGTGATTGACAGGTTGCTGCCACTACCAGAGCTGAATACGGCACCTCTATATCACTATATCACTCCTCCGCATTCAAAATATGGTAAAGGCTGTATTCCAAGATGGCGATGGCGAAATTGCCAAACTCGAGGCTTCATAACATTAGTCCACAAACCAATGGGTGATGTCACGATGACTATGTCCACTTCTTATATACAGTCTATGTTCACACTGCTTGATGCCATCAAATCATAAGCACTGTGCCTTTAAGCATAATTCTGCGGTTCTTGAACTTTACTTGAGTATTTCCATTTTATGCTACTTTGTACTTCTACACCTTTAATATTGACTGACAAAACTGAAAGCTTAAAGTCATTCTTTATTTTGTCAAGTGGAGACTTCCTTATTATAAATATAAGGTTTTCTTTATCATTTTTGATTCTATAGGGAGAAACTCTATGTGCAATATACCATAAAGCACCAAAGCAAACAACTAGCATTTCATGGTTTAAGTTACTATAAGGAACAAACCACGCAGGATGAAAACATCCTCATATAAAGTCCTAATACACTCACATTTACAGTATAACTCTGTACTGTAGGGATCACTCCTAATGAACTTGAGGCTCACTATTAAGCCTTAAAGCAATATAACACCAACACTGTAGTCGATCCCTCAGAGGTATACAATTACACACACTTTATGCCTTGTTTAGGAATGTTGCAGCAAGTTTAATAGCAGGCTTTTTAAAGTTAAATACTGTGGGTAAATGCAGAGTGTTAGAGCTCCTAGAAAACTGATGTAACAGCCTCATAAAATCACATTTACTATCAGTGAGTCACACCGGGATCGTGTCATGTCAGGAGGCAGACTTGACATGACATTTATGAATACCAGTTGGAGTCCAGTTGCAATTTTTTTGCAACACATATAAATATAGATACTGTCCTGCACACATCCTCATCGCCCTTGTGAAGGATTTCAGTATTAAAAACATTATTAGTAGGATTAAATAACACCCCTAGTGGTGAGTAGAAGTGTCACAATAATAAGAATGTCAAAATATGTTAAAAAGTCACAATATGTATACTTATGGAATGTATTATATGTTTACAGTATTCTTACTTATAGAGTTTACTCATTGAATGTATTAAATCATAGTCACTAAAGGTATTAAAACACTGTATGAATAGTTTTGAGGGTCAGAAAGGGATCATTTTGAGTGAGGCTTTACAGAGATGCAGCAGAGGGACGGACAACTGACCAGCAGGTCACAGAGAGGAGGAGTTGAGGATGTTTGCCACAAAGGATCGATAGTGGGAGGGGACAGGATTCAAATGGAGCCAATCACTGATCAACGGAGGATCATTCACACGTTTTAGGACACTTTCCGACTGTCAGGGGATATAAAAGACAATGTTTTAGGGAGCATTCCTCAGACCGCTTCCGCCCCTCTTTTTCTGCACCTGGAATGGCCAGACCTGTGAGGAGGACGCGTGCATGTGGTCTCTGTTCTCGAGAACATTACTATTGATAGTTAATTCAGTTTGTAAGTGAACTTTGTGTAGTACATTAAATATTGTTTGATTTTGAACCGGATCCAGCCCATTTTTCTGGTGCGCGTGCGCAGTAAGAAGCTCGCAGCAGAAAAGTTCCTGCGGCCTGTAGGCTCTCATCCTTTGTTTTAAACCTCATCGCCCTCTTCAACAGCGTTTATAGAGGTCACTCCGCTCATAATGGAACACTCGCAGATTTATCTCTGTCACTTCTGTTTTGTGTCGCCTCCACAAAGTACCATCACGCAAAAGGTGTCCCTGAAGTATCTATTATATGTATGAGCTAATCTACGATGAGTGTAATGATAATAATAATAAACTTTATTCATAGAGCACTATGAACTCCTAGAACACAAAACAAGGTGCTTTACATGGTTGAACCAGTAACGAAAACAGTTCAGGACTGCGAGGACATAAACTCAGTTTACAGCAATATAAAAATCGAATGGAATGGAAATATTTTCCATATTTAAAGATTATTTTTGGGGCTTTTTTTGTCTTCATTTGATAGTACAGCCAATAGACAGGAAAGGTGAGGGAGAAAAAGCGGCCGTTTATTTTCCATTTCCTCCGCTCTTGAACTTGCCTTGCATGTGTTCCCTGCAGGCCTAAAGCTTCGTGTATGCAGGCTGTTGTTGGATACACAAAAATGTGCCGTAGTCGTCGAGGCTCGGTGATGACAGAGCAGCTCAGGTCAACCCGTTTACTGCGACAGGCTGCGTTCAAAACACAAGTTTGTTACTGTAACTATCAGTCTTGTGAGAAGGTTTTCCTGAGGGGGCTAGTTCACGCTGCTGTTTCTGATTGCTTTTGTTAACTCGAGAATATCATATACTTTTTAGAATTATCACTTGTGCATCTACAAAAATGATCAAACACTTTGCAACACCGCACAGAGATGAAACTAGTATCAATCTTCCCGTCTGACTCCGGGTTAAGACTGTTAATAAAGTACCTTAGTTAATGAGCCGCCACTCCCTGTTCAGGCGCTCTGAAACCTGTTTTTTTTTTTGTCATTTGACAGTTCCGTTCTGCTCCCGTTTCCTCCTGCTCCTCTGTTGTTTTTGTTTGTTCAACCAATCATCAAACTCCTCTCTGTTTCCAGGAGCTCTGTTCGTCGCCTCAGTTCATTGTAAACGGAGCCACGCGCCTGGACGTCCGCCAGGGAAAGCTCAGTAAGTAGACGGCCGCTGTGGTGTTACACAACACAGTCTGTTCAGACACGACCAGTCCACGAAAACACGAGGCACACTCTTCCCACAAGACAGTGGAGTAAAAAGAAAAGTTTTTAACGTTGAATTGCATAACAAATGCTGATATATTCATTGGTGTATTTATTTAGAGGTCATGTGAGTTTACCCGCCAGTACTTTTGAGTTGTTCCTGTCTAGTTTTTATGTGACATGGATAAGACTCGTTCTTCATGTCCTGACAATAAAATAAATATTTGGTACCGGCTGCCAACAAAAACAAACAGAAAAGTTTACAACGGTTTACATCCGGCAGTGGATTTATTTTCACTGGTCCACTCCATGTGATTTATCCACCAGTGGTTAATCATTATACATACAGCTAGTAGTGGTGTAACGGATCATAAAACTCACGGTTCGGATCGTACCCCGGATCAGAGTCACGGATCTGATCAGCACAACAAAAAAGGGAGCAAATATAACTTTTAGAGATCACATTCACGTTTTTTTTTGCCGCCGATACTAATTGCCGTTCATTGATGATCCATGTTGACAGAGGGTACATCCCAAGTCTCTTAATTCTCATTTCCTCGCTCCTCGATCCTAGCTTGAACCGGAAGTTGTTCTGCGCCGCCATATTGACGGCCGTCCCAAAGCTCTTATTTAGCTCTGAGGAGAGAGGAGGGAGGAGGGATCTCTGAGGAGCCATGAGCGAGGACCCACGGGAACAGACTTACAGGAAGTCTTTTAACGGCCGACACGCCCCCTTATTGTTCATCTGTCATGTGATTGGACGCTGCAGCCGATCGGACTGATGAGATTTTTTTCAACATGTAAACAGTGAAGACGGATCACAGATTAAACTCAAACTTTATATTTGATTCGTTTTCTGATTCAATATCTGGTTTAAATAAATGTTCATTGTAGACTGAACAACAAAAAGACCACAAACAACTTTCTTCATTTATTAGAAAGATTTGTCTTTTCATGATCTGAACTTTTATTATGGAAACAATTAAAGTCAGAGGGAACTGGAGAGACGAAACACTTATTTATATATATATATATATATATATATTTATATATATATATGTATATATACGTATATATATATATACATATACGTATATATACGTATATATATATATATGTTTTACTTTGTTTTACTAGCTTTTTCCATAAAAACACACAATTTATATGATAAAGAAATAAAAGATTGTTTTTATATAAATTAAAACAAATCTTGTCAAAAGTAATTTTAATATATTTTTATTTATTTATAGTATTTATTCAAGTTTCTCATCAACAATACAGTTTACGAGATTACATTTGAACACTTGATAACGTTATAATTTACCTTCGCCCAATTCTCATTTTCACTGAACAGAGCCTGAACGCATCACGATGTAACTGAACTGAACCATCGTTGGTTTGCTGTTAGCGGTGCTGCTAACGTTCACTAGCTCTCTACGTGTCAATTTAAACACTGATTGGTTGTTTACAGTGTAACATTACCAGAGATTGGTGACTAGAAAAACAATAAATGCCGATGTCCTGATCGCATATGTTACTGAACATTGGAGGATAATTACTGATAATGATAAGAAAAACTTTATTTCACACTGTGATGGTTAACTGTGTAATTAATCCGTGGTTCCCATACGTGACTTCGACACGGAGGAGCCGGGCATCGAAACCCGCTGATGGAAGGCCCGCTCTACCACTCCGAGCGACCCGTGTCACTTTTCGCTTGTGTCTTCGTGAGAAAACGTAGTTTGAAGACCTCATCTGGGATTCCAAGTGAAAGATCTGGAAGAGTCCCGATTACAAGACGGCAAGCTGCGTTGTGTGAACAGTACAGCAAACTGACGACTTTGAAAGTCGCACAGTGTGAACTTGGTTTTAACTTTTATTTGTTCAGCTTTGCCGTCAACTGTTCTTACGTCTATTTACTGTACATTGAGAGGGGTGCAAAAATTAGTTAAATTCCTTGTTTGTGCACACATACTTGGCCAATAAAGCTGATTCTGATTCACATTTGTCTCCCAAATAAATACAAAGTGGTCGTGTGAAATTGTCTGCCTGCATGCACCATGAATCAATCTAGCTAGTGCACAATGAATCATGGGAAACTGAGGTTCCACAGAGGATGCACCAGCTGTGTCAAAAGACGTCTGCGTATTGTGGAGCCTCTAAAATGGAAACTTACAAAACAGTTCATGGCACTCTGTGGTGAAGTGCAGTCATGACGCACCCTACTGATAACCTGACCTATCTGCCAAACCTCCCTTTTCCTTTAGATGATTGCTGGTTGCTCTCTGCCATCGCGTCTCTCTCCATGCATCACGTCCTGCTCAAGAAGGTCGTGCCTCTCGGACAGAGCTTCCAAGACGGATACAAGGGCTGCTTCTCCTTCTGGGTAAATAGCTGAACGTTGCCCAACATGCTCCTGTTTGTGCAGCACGGATGAATCTCAGTCTCCAGAAGCCGACATTTAAAGTCCCAGTGGAGCTGAAGTTTGAGCGCCTTTAGCTCCTCAACGTATTTCTTTGTGAAACATATGTATTTCAGCAGTGTACAGTCACAAAACGGATTCAAATCTAATCCTTCGCATTGGATGGGACCAGTAAAAAGTAGTCGGGCTTTGAGTTTAGCGTGATACGGAGCAACAGAAGACTGTTAGTTCCACACACACCTCCATCCCCTGTTGTTACATCAGGAGGACGAAGGAGAGATGAAAGGGCAACTTTGCTCTGTGTCACATTACATGCAGATTGAACGGCGCCCGGCTTAGCTCCATGACCATGTCAGTGGCCAGCAAAACTCTGCTGGTCCTTTGGCGTTATCCGGCATGTTCATCTGCATGTACTGCCTGCGCTGCAGTGACACAGAGCCGGTTAGGAAATCTGCAAAGTTTCCCTTGAATGAATTTAACTGAAGCCACATTGATTTGGAAATGAAAAGTAGAGTGTTTGCCCCCTCATATCCAAACACACATCGCCTCTAAGTCGCCCGAGGGATGAATTATTTGAGTGCAGGATGAGTCAACATTTGAAACTCTTTAACAGAAGAGAAAACGCTTTTACTGGTATTTTGACACATATTTAGCTTACAAACCACAGATAAATGAGCAATTAACACAGGGACACAGGTTAAACTGGGGAAATGTATTTTCGTTTCACTGGAACTTGTGTTGTAGTGTGATACAGACGTGGGGTTTTAAATAATCAAGGACAGTGACAAAGAGGAACTTTTTAATCTTTCTTTTCTTCTGTTGACAAAATAATGTTGCTTTCATCGAGAAAATCTGCATGATAGATTTTGGAAAATGTTGAAATATTATTTTTATGGCCTTTGTAAACTTGATGAAAGCAGCCCCCCCCCCCCCCCATCTCTCTCACTGTAGTTTTGGCAGTATGGTCAGTGGGAGGAGGTGAGGATTGACGACTTGTTGCCGACTCAGAACAACAATCTGATCTACCTCAGCTCCCCAGAGAGACTGGAGTTCTGGAGCTCCCTGCTGGAGAAGGCCTACGCCAAGTGAGTTTCTGTCAATCAGCGTGTGTGTGTGTGTGTGTGTGTGTGTGTGTGTGTGTGTGTGTGTGTGTGTGTGTGTGTGTGTGTGTGTGTGTGTGTGTGTGTGTGTGTGTGTGTGTGTGTGTGTGTGTGTGTGTGTGTGTGTGTGTGTGATGGAGAAATCATTACCTCATTTGGATGCGGAATGAGATCAACCTTCACTTAATTAGAATGTGAGATTAATAACATTCCAATTAATTGACCCTTCGCTAATTCTCGCCCGCCAGCGCAGACTGGCCAATCGTAGCGTAGCATCGGCCAGCTATGACCAGGGCCCGACAATTATCACACACTAGACTCACATGCAGTCTTTTCAGATGGTCTTCCTCTTCAGGCTGGTTCAGAGGATTTACGTTGTGTAATAGTGAAGGAGATATACCTTTCTAAAAAGTTGTGTTTCTATGTAAAAACCTGTGGCGCTAACATTAGCAGAGTGCATTAGCACATCATTAACTTACGTTAGCACTCCTATGCTACGCCAGCTACTGAAGCTATACTGAATGTATACACATGCTGTTATGAATACCTACCCGCCTTTATTTCATTGTCTTCTGTCAGGATCTCCAGGTGATGTGGTGGATCACTTTAACACAGTGATCTGTAGCTTTAGCTTCTATCTTTATCTCCTATCTTCACTCCTGAATCACTTTGACATCCTGGATATATTCATTAAACGCTTATTGCAGACCCTTCTGTCTGCTTCTCTCTGAAGTAGCTTTTACGTTTTTCCAGAAAATTAGATCATATTTCTGCAGGGAGTGCAGTTAGTGACAGTGTGGGCTCTATAGCTCTCACACCTATCGGAGTAGCAGGCGGGTGGCGGGGGCTTAGTGAAGGGTCAGTTGTGACACTTTTTCCTACGGGCACCTTGAGAAAACATTTCATTTCTAAAATAGACACCAATGGGGAGAAGAGTTCTTTCTTCTAATGGTTTTTTTTGTGAACACTTATTTTGTTGTCGATCAGGCCAGAAATATTCACTTGTACACAATCAATCTAATGTGCAGAGAGCTTATCATTTATTCTCATAAGGGGATTAATTAGTTTCAATGTAATGAGCCGATGACACTTCTCTGGTAACACCCTCAGAATAGACCGTAGGACGCAAATTCATCATGATGCTGTCCTCTTTGCTCAATAGTCTCACAATGAGTGTGTTGAACATTGCTCCAGGGCAACAATTTAAGGCCTTTACACACCGAGAAATTCAACTGGGGAGGATAAACTAGATCCTTATTTTTTAAAACGCGGTGCCCCATTTATCGCTGAACAAACTACATATATCTTTAATATCTCCAATTATACTGGGTTTATTCTAACAGCTTTGACAACACCAATACCCTGCTCTTGAATGTAATTGTTTTTAGCTGTGCTCTGTTGTTTTAATGTTTTTTTTTTGTGTGTGGGGGGGGGGGGTTCTTGTTAATTATTTTCTTGTGTGTATTTATTGTTTCAATTGTAACATCGACCTCATTGAATATAAGGGCATGCCCACAATGATTCCCTTGAGATTTAAATAAAAGTTAAATGAAAGAATAGATGAATGAATCTATCTACCGTATAACCAGAAATTAACTTCAAGGAAAAATATGTAAAATATTTATTAAATTTGTGACATCCTGAAGTCCTTCTCTTCCTACTTTTCCCTCTCTATGTTACCAGATGGAATTCAAACATATTGGAAAGTACATCCTCAATACTGGAACAGATTTACCAATTTCTAGGAATTAAACTCTGTTTGTTCACCTATATTCACGTTTTCTTAGAGAAAGCGTTTCTCTCACAAGCCTTTTTATTCCCAATCAGACCTTGTTTTTCCAGTTATTTCCCTGTTCGTTTACCACCTGGAATCTATCTGATGTTTTTTTGTCCTCACTGTGTCTTTTGTCCCAGGCTGAAAGGTGGCTACAGAGCTCTGGACATGGGCTTCCCTCATGAGGCCATGGTGGATATGACGGGCGGGGTGGCTGAGGTTTTGAAAATCTCCTCGCTGCCTCGAGACCTGCCGGCCTTCCTCAGTCACCTGCTGGCTAAAGGAGCGCTCATCAACTGTGCCAACTGCCAGGTACGGGGAGGAGGTTAGCGGTGGCGTGGAAGCTGGAGGGATCGACTTGTTAGGTCTAGTTTAAATCCCCGGAACACAGAAGCAGAGCATGTTCCCAGTGAAGCTGTACTTGAGGTTGGTGTAACGTTTCTTCTGTCCTGACAGCGGGTGGGTGGATGTGTTTGTTGTTTTCCCCCCAGGGTCCTTTGGAGAAACAGGGTGAACTGGGGATCATGTTCAGACATGCCTACTCTCTGACTGCAGTAGAAGAGGTAATTAACTATGCCCGTTAACATTACTATTTTTGAGAGCCTCACTTGACTTTAAACAAAATAACATCCAAAATATTATTATTATACTATATATAAAAACAATATTGGTAGCCGCATGCTTTGGATGAAAAAAGTCTGATTACTGACAACCCTCTGATTTTTAAAGACGCATGTGTGCACTTCAGAGAGGAAGAGGGGAACTCCTTCTACTGAGGCTACAAGTCCTAAACTCAACAGGAATTGAAGTGGAGGATTTGCATGCATTCATGTTGGCCTGTTCTCTGTGTTTGTCCTCCTCCGCCAGGTGAAGACAGCATACGGCAGCAAGAATTTAGTACGGCTCCTCAACCCCTGGGGCAACACAGAGTGGGAGGGGCCCTGGAGCGACCTGAAAGGGTTGGTGCACATTTTCAATTCATTTGAAGAGGAATCTATATTATATATAGTTTTAATTGTTTGATGCATCAATAACTATAATCCAGTAATCTAATATATATTATTCTGAAATGCGCCATCCTGCAAGATGTGTACTTTTAAACATCATGCAGGATGTGCTTTAACTATATTTTACTATTTAACATTTATTATTAGCACCGTTGGCGCTCAACTGTCGCCATGTTGAGAGCCGTATGGAGGCAATCCCTCAATCATAGACGTGCTCTGAAGTAAAAAGATCTGAGTACTTCTAACCACCACTGAAAATATGAATAAAATAATCACGCAAGTGGGACTAAACCTAATTAGAATCTAAACACAGGAATACAACATTATGTAAAGTACAATATAAAGTAACATATAGACTGGTAGCCTAGTGAGTAATAGTAAAATGTGTAAACTGCAATGTAAACAATAATGTGAACTGTAATGTAATATTTATATACGTATACGAGAACAGTTGTAGATTATATGTATATAAATACATATACTGTCATGCTTGTCACCTTTTCTCTGTCTGCCTTTCTTTGTCACAGTTTCTCAAATCTGGCGTCAAATTTCAAAATTCAACAATAATTATGCATATTAACTGAAGTATAGCTTCATTTATCTGTATTTACAGATAGTACTTATGTCTCAAAAAGACAAAAATATAAACATATTCACTAAGAGTGGTAACATTTGACCTGTTTGTTTTTTGGCGTATGTATGAAAGTCTCCTCTCTCTACTTGTGTGCCTGTGTCTCTCTGTCTCTGTGCAGTCCAGAGTGGAAGACAGTGAGCGTGGAGGAGCAGAAAAGGCTGGAAAGAGTGAGACGGGAGGACGGGGAGTTCTGGTGAGTTTGTGCATCTGAGCGTGCTCTCTGTGACTCCGACCGTCCGCCTTCTGCAAACATGTAACAACACACTCTGACATGCGAGGCTTAACCGCAACGAGAACAACGAGGAAAACAAGTCAGCTTATCCGCTACCTTGTCGCACCACCACGCACATGTGCTTTTTATTCTCATTTGTCAAAGAAAGGAAAAAGCATGCACTGATGCTTTGTGACTGATGATCTGAAGGACTGATGATCTGGACAATGTTTTCATTTTCTACTTAAAGTATTCTTACAGATTGAACTATATATATATATTAGTGGTGCAACGGATCATAAAACTAGGGAGCAAATATAACTTTTGTGGATCCCTGATCCCGTTTTTTTCCCCGCTGATACTAATTGCCGATCATTGATGATCCATATTGGCAGATACAGATCCCTATTATATATATTCTTTTATTCATAAAAAAACACAATTCAAACGATAAGGAAAGAAAAGATTGTATTTTGACTGTCTTCAGTAGTTTTAACGATGTATTATATGCTGCTTAGAGCTAGGGTTAGGAAGTTAAACAGCTCATAATTCATCTCTAATATCTCGATATTTTGTTGTGACATCTCCAAACAACTGGATTTATTCAAGTTTCTCACCAACTCTACATTTTGAATGAACATCATGCTGTATTGAAGAAGACTTGAAACTAGAGATTGAGACCATAAACTCATGTTTACAATGTTTACTGAGGGAATAAATCAAGAGAGAAGTAGAGTCATTTTCTCATAGACTTCTATACAACCAGAGGAGTCGCCCCCTGCTGGCCATCACAAGGCATCTATAACTGGCCTATTTCTCTCTCCATCAGGATGTCGGTGTCACACTTCCGACAGCACTTTGAGACGATGGAGGTGTGTCACCTGACCAACGATCTCAGTAAACCAGGGTCCAGCGTGCTGCCGTGGTGTTGTGTAATGCATCATGGGAACTGGGTGCCAAGCATCTCGGCGGGAGGCTCCGTCCAAGGGGGTAAGAAGATACATGGCGTCTTAACTAACTCCAGCACATTTACAGTGTTTATAAACCTTTTCAAAATAAAAGAACTAAAATGTTTTATGTGAGCCAGGTAATTGTGTTTTACCTGTTTTTTGTTCAAACAGACCTGGGGCCATTATTTGCACAGCAGCATTTGTTTGTAAATGTACAGTCTGTGGTGTCTTACCTTGTGTGTACAGTGCTGGAGTCATAACCCTCCCTCCTCCTTTTTTTAAGCCCCGGCCACTGAGGTGTGTTTGTGTATGATTAGTTGCAGACTCATCATGCTGAGACAAGTTTATTGGTCTGGTAACAAAGTGATGCCGCGGTACAGTGTGTTTGATCACTGTAACTTCTCTTCAGTCACTGACGATGACAATCTTGCAGGTAAAAGTGAGAATCTAAGACATGAAATAGTGCTGAAGTTAAAGTATAGGGATAAATAATAAATTAAATAATATATATATATATATATATGTGGTAGACAGGTGAAAGAGGAAATTGAGGCGTGGCAGACGTCTCTGGTGCCTTCTTACTTCACGTGTGTGACAACACTACACATACGCTACAGAACGGAACATATTTCAAAATGACAGAAGCTGAAGTCGATGAGTGCGTTGCAGGTGATTCCACAAAGGGCTGTGTTTGTGGGGTCAAAGGCCGTCGATGGGAACTGTTTTCAGTAGAGATGGTTATCGTTTGGATTTTATCAATACTTGTACTCTTATCGATGCTGCTTATCGGTTCGGTTCCTTATCGATACTCTTAGCGGTTCTTTTTGATTATATTGTGAGAAAAAAAGACAATGTATTGAGAAAAGATTCAACATTGCTTTATTATTCTTGTATGTAAACAAATAGTCTTTCGTGAGCAGCAATACAAGAAGTTCCAAAATCTTTAAAATACATTCACAGCTCAACAATTAGCTTTCATGTATTAGCCTGTTCTTATGATCAAACTCAGCATGGCATCACTAACGTTACCTGCAGTGGACGAGGATGGACGGCTGCTCCACAAACAGTAGACAACTGAGCACTTCTGCACATTGATGTTCAGCTTGTTGGTCACATGTTGTGACAAACTGCTGCTGTTTCCTCTCTCACTTGTGAGGGTTTTATTAGATTTATGACAACGAGAGTTCTCAGCATCTACTGGAGTCAAATGTAGTCACACTTTGGATCTTCTTCTCTCTGCCATGATGTGAGTCTCACGCTGTACTGAGCCGGAGTTGGTGGGTGTGTGTGTGTGTGTGTGTGTGTGTGTGTGTGTTCGTTCCAGGTTCGTTCTGGCAGAACCCTCAGTACTACTTCACCCTGTCGGAGGTGGACAGCGGCACAGCTAAGAACACCTGCTCCTTCGTTTTGGCTCTGATGCAGAAACACCAGAGGCGTAGCGGCGTTAACCTGGCTATAGCCCTGCATATTTACCCGGTACACACACACACACACACACACACACACACACAGAGAGGGAGAACAACCTGTCTAGGTGTGGCCGACTATGCAGATACCCATCAAGCTTTATTCTACAGCAACAACGCTATTATCTGAAGAGTCTGCTTCATGGATTCCTGAACTGAAACAGCCAAAGAAAAATAAATCTTAATCTAAAGCTCGGCATCATTTTGATCTTAAACCTCTCTTGTCAGACAGTCATTGTGCACGTTTGAACCGCTGTTCCTGAGAGCTATTCACCTCCTTTTAATCCGTTCACGAGGACATTGTTTTCTTTAGGGCACCAATCTTGAAAAGTGTGTCTAACATTTGTGACTCTTAATTCGCTACCAAACGGCCAAATAAAGCAGCGGCCATGTCGGAGGTGTCATGCGCATCATTCCCCACCGTTTCTGTTCATGTCAGGTCAGGCGTAGCGGCGTTAACCTGGCTATAGCCCTGCATATTTACCCGGTACACACACGCACGCACGCACGCACGCACGCACGCACGCACGCACGCACGCACGCACACACACACACACACAGTTATTCATTTATTAAATTATCACAGAAGTATTTTACAAGTGCAGTTACTCTGCAGGTCAAGATATTACATTAAAAAAACATACGTTTATTAATTACTTTACATTGATACATAATAAATCAGTGGTTTCCAAACTTTTTTACTTGCAACCTCTTACATAGAATGAAAAGTGTAGTTAGGGCTGCTTGTCATGCCTCAGTTGTCGATGGGACACATATTGAGATCAGAGGAACAGATTTATGTATCAGAAGTTTGGTTTTTCTTCTTTCCCCTCCCATTAATCACCAGGAGCAGCTACAACAGTAAAATGCTGCTTATACATTGACGCACCAGTATTATAATTATCTAATAATGATATAATATTAATAAATCATTCATAGGGAACTCTACTGCACAATGAGTACTTTTACTTTGGATACTTTAAGTCTTTTTGGCTGATGATACTTCTTTTACTTATGTAGGATTTTAAATGCAGGACTTTTACTTGCAATGGAGTATTTTTACATTGTTGTTCTTTTACTTGAGTGAACGATCTGAATACTTCTTCCACCACTGCAGAGAAGTGTGGGAGGATGGTATAAGTACAACAGCGTATTATAGATAGATAGATATATATATACTTTATTCATCCCCAGGGGGAAGTTTGTCTGTAGGGCCATTGTAGGTAAAACAATGAATAACTTATGGAGCTGGGGGAGAGGGTAATACTCTGAGAAGAAATTCCGAAATTTACGAGATTAAAGAGGCAAATTTACAAGAAAAAAACTTGAATATTATCTAAGATTATAAAGACATACATTTGCGAAAAAATAAAATCTTAAATTCTCTGAGACTCTTGACTACTTGAGATGTTATAAATAATACACATCTGTACTGATACAGTAACAAATGCTTGATTTTGTGTCTGCATGTAGTCCCAGATTTCCTCGATACAAATATATAAAGGCTTTCAACCTAAAGGTCCAGGGTTCGAGTCTCTGTTCAGGGAGACACGTTGCACAGTGAGAGAAACAGTAGTTTGTGTGTCCACGTGTTCTAAGTGTTTGCTGTCCCTCCAGGCCCATCCTAAGAACACATACCTGTCCTCAGAGGACCTGAAAGTGCTCCAACCGGTCCTCTACACCCCCAAGTACTCCCCGCGCCGGGAGGTGGTGCTCCGCGGCTCCCTCCCGCCGGGCCGCTACATCATCGTCTCTTCGACCCAAGCAGCCAATCAGCCGGGAGCGTTCCTCCTCCGGGTGCTGACGGAGCAGGGCAACGCTGCCACGTGAGTCACGGATACGACCTGAGATTAAGAAACATCGGAGGGCTCTTAATCATAAGAGTGATGATTTTAATATGTGGTTTTTTTTCTCCCAGTCCAGCCCACAAACCGCCACTCGACATCCCTCCATTGAAAGAGGTATGAGACAAATCAGTCACTAAACAAATACTCACCTGGTGAAGTGGAGCGGAGTGGAAGGGGCTCCAACTAAATTGACCAATGATGGAGATAAAAGTCACGGAAGCTTTTATGTGAGACAGTGTCAGTTGGGGTTTAAGTGTGTTCACAAGACGTGTAGGCTGTAGAAGAGCCGTTGTACGTTGTTTTGTCTACTCTAAAAGACTGTTGCCGAAGCCTGGATAGCTCAGTCGGTAGAGCATCAGACTTTTAATCTGAGGGTCCAGGGTTCAAGTCCCTGTTCAGGCAACAGGAGTTTTAGAAAGCTAGTATATGGCAGTACCAGCAAAGTCTTTCTGCAGTTCTATCTTGACTACAGAAATGTGCAGTACACATAAATAATATTATATGTTCTGCAGTTACTAACAAGAAAGCTGCATTGCTTCTGTCAATCCATGATGCTTGTTTTAACACATGCACGCCGAAGGTCAGGCCCAGCAGTAATGTACATCACAGTGCTTCAATTCCATGTCTCGTCCAAGTGTTACATCTACTGTAAGCAGCACAGAAAGAAAATATAACAGCTACTCACACAGCTGCATAGATTTAAAATATAATAGAAAGGACGGAAAGCAAGAGCTCAGAAAATCCCCCACAAAGTATTAAATATGACAATCAAGATGTTCTCCATTTAGTACTGTTTGTTTTAAAGCCGCTGATTGATTTCCCTGTTATAGCTGTCAGTCTCTGGGGTTTTAAAACATGTCTCGCCTGAACAGGGACTTGAACCCTGGACCCTCAGATTAAAAGTCTGATGCTCTGCCGTCTGAGCTATCCAGGCTCTCCTTGCTGAATGTAACACATCTTTTTCAAAAATCTCTATCTCTGTGAAAACTCAATACTTAATATTACTTAATAATATTGATGTTTGAAAACCTCTTGTTAGTGTTTCTCACACGTTGAGTTTTAATGTATCAAGGTAAGAATACAACGTGGGAATTCAGAGAAGCAATACCTTCCACCTCAGGAGCAGATACGTACAAAATATTGTCACTTGAGAGTGAATTTAGTTTATCTGAGCAACGTATTTTTAAAGGAGATACACATAAAGAAACTTCAATATGTGGTTCAAATGTTGTAGAGGAGGCATGTGTTTGAGTCCTGTTTCTGAATTGAGGCTCTGTGTTTTCTTCTTGCAGCTTTCATTTCCTCACCAGGCTGCTCTTCCTTCACTTGAATCAACCAAACAGCTGTTCAAGAAGCACAGCAGCAAGGTGAGATATCTGCTTTATTTCGCTGTGTCATCATCGCTTTCATTTGGGTAACTTCTCTATTTTACAATCTGGACATGCTTTTCACAACATTTCCTTGTTTTGCTTCTTCATAATAAAAGCTCCCAATTATCTAAAGAATGGGGGACTTTTATTGTGAAGAATTTATAGGGAACAAAATGGTTCTATTACCGTATTACATCCGCTGCTTTTAAATGTCATCGACTCAAGACAAGTGCGTCGTCAGTTAAAGACGCACCTCGGGCTGACTCGTCCGAGTCAAGCCAAGGCAGCACATGAGGAAGGCCGATTGTTCCCCACACAGTTTAGACAACCGCAATATTTAATTTAAAAGATGTTTTCTGAGCTTCTTGGCACAGATCTGAAGAAAGTGCCTTAAACTTGCATCCTCTCTACTGACCAGCAGGGGGCGACTCCTCTGATTGCAGGAAGAAGTCCCATTTTATAGAAGTTTATGAGAAACTTAACCTACTTCTCTCTTCATTTATTACCTCAGTAAACATTGTAAACATGAGTTTATGGTCTCAATCTCTAGTTTCAAGCATACAGCATGATGTTAATTTAGTAAATTATGGTCCATTTAGAGTCACAGACCATAAAGCAGAGTATAATTTAGGGCGGGGCTACACAATGATTGACAGGTTGCTGCCGCTACCAGAGACGTATACGACGTCTCTACGTCACTCCCCCGCAGTCCAAATATGGTCACTTCTGTTCAATGGTTGCAAAAAAAAACAAGATGGCGCCAAAATACCGAACTCGCATCTTCTAAACCGCAGTCCACAAATCAATGGGGTGACATCACGACGACTACTATCACTTGTTGTACTGCAGTCCATGGGTAAACCCCACCCTTCTGCTGCTCCCAGCAGTTTGATACAAATACTGAAAGGTTAACCTGCAAAGACTGATGTGTGTGTTGCACTGACCTGTTTGTCTTGTGTAGTGACTGTTTCCTGCTTTGTGTCATCTGAAGGGGCTTTGCAAACCAGTGCACCTCCACAAGCTGGTGACTGAGGCCATACAGGAAGGAGGTCAGTGGCGATCATCTGTCTCTCTATTCTCTTTCAACAGTAATTAGTTGTAAGGCCCTTAAGGATTGTTACACGTCATACTCAATGTTGTTTTTTGTTTGCAAAGCAGCAGCGAAGGATTTTCACAGGAACAGCAAAGCAAAATAAGGTCTACAGTGGTCACCTCTCTGATTTTTAGTATCATATTAGTTTGGCGGGCATTCGTCTGGGATCATGACAGACATCTACAGCTGGTTGGTTTGGAGCATTCAGTTCCTTTAGTTTCACCTGCTTAGCTCAAACTAAATCTCTATCTTTTTATCTTAAAAAAAAAGAGAATCTAAAACATAAAATAGTGCACATTTTATAATATAGGAATGAAATATAATATATATACTACTTAATTAGAATAGAATATAAACTATGATACTGTGGGTAGACTGGTGTACAGCAGTATAAAATGAATAAACTGTAATATAGATAGGATTTAATACATAAATATATATGTTTACTGTGGTGTGTTCAGGTAGTAGTTGAAGTAGGTAAAACGTTTGTTTTGTTTTTGATCTTTTTACAACACTTGTGGATTATGACACATGTTCATGTGGGGTATAAGATGATTATTTTTTCCAGTAGGTCACCACACTAAATAGTCAGTGAATCAGCCAATTGACCTGAATTATTTTTGTACTTAAAGGGGCCAGTGTGTGTGATATGGCGCCATCTAGTGGTGAGGTTGCAGATTGTAACCAACTGAAACTTCTCATCTGTTTGGTTTCACCACTGTTGGTCCAACAGCCACCTCTACTGAAACCGACCGATTAACAGAACAATATATATCGCATGCATGGTAAAGTGTCCACTGACGGTCTAACCTGTTGTGCTCAGTGTTGGCCGGCAGTGAGAAGTACTTGGCCCTGGAGCACTGCAAGAGCCTGGTGGTCCTCATGGACGTATCCTTGAAAAGTGACATCATGTCCATCACCTGTATCATATCTGTCATTATCTATCTGTATCTATCAAGCACACTCAGCATTGGACATAAAAAACATCTTTTAAGTGGTAAACAGTAACAACTTCACACCATTGGTAATTAACAAATGCTGCAATAGAGACATAAGACTGAGTCTCACAGACTGAGAGCTGACATTAACAAAGTTACATTTCTCCTGTTTCTCTCTGAATCCCCCTTTACTTATACCAACCCTCTCAATACATTGTAGGTGTCAAGTTCAGAGAACTGAGCATGTGAGAAACACTAAAGAGAGCTTTTAAAACATCAGTAGATGTATGAAGACTGTTGGAGAGCAATTGTATTGTGATTATTTATTATTACCACAATAATACCTTTGAAATAGCCTGGATAGCTCAGACAGCAGAGCATCAGACTTTTAATCCGAGGGTCCAGGGTTCCAGTTCCTGTTCAGGCGAGACACGTTTTAAAACAGCAGAAGCAGACAACAATAACAGGCAAATCATTCATCTAATATGGCCCGTGTTTAATTACATGTAGTCTAAATGGTAAACAATAAGAGTTTCATACTAATAGCAGAAGAATAAAGAATAAAAGAAAGAATCCGATGCAAGTACGTTTCCACATATATACCATCATAAACTCACAGAACGTAGTCTGTAAACTACAACCAGCCTACAAATCTGATTTAACAGGATGTAAATCTCTCTGTGACTTCCTGTCTGTTCTTTAAAGGATGCTGGAAACTGACAGACTTGACAGCAGTCTGCCGCCTGATCCACTATCCAGACGAGGGCCGGTTCATCTCAAACCACTTGGGCATGATATGGAATTGAGGCACACACACTTGCTTCTGTCAGCTCCAAGGAAACCTAAAACCTGTCTCGCCTGAGCATCAACTTGAACCCTGGAACCTCACATTAAAAGCCATTTAGTTATGATATTTTAGCAGTCAGAAGAAAGAATGACAGTGAACTATTACTCCTCTACAGTTCCTCTACATCGGTGAACACTCTGCCATGGTATCAATATTTTCAAACATATACATAAAGTGTGTACTTTGTTATTTGTTATCTTCCTGATAAAACATCTTGGTGACAGATGCTGTTCTGCAAAAAAGTGCTCACTATTATTTTGTCCATCCCTTTTATCCCAACGAGAGCAGGCTAAATAACAGAAAGGCCTCTGTGTGTAAAGCAAAGCATCACAAGCTGCAGCCTCCAAAATAATCCTTCTTTCTTTCATGTCCGTCAAATTTGTCACCCGTTTGTCTGACTGACATAAACACAAAAGAAAGAGAAAAGAGAAGTCGCTGTTGAGGCTCGATGGCGTTTGTCTGGTTTCATGTCCTTGACCTCGGGCTTTTATTCAGACACAAGGCAACGCTCGGCTGAACTGGCTGGACTTCCAGAGTCTGTGGGACAAGATCAGGAGGTGGACGGTAAGATTATCACTTTTGTTATTTAGCTTTGCAAAATGATCAACCATTTCATATCAGACAGACCAAGACATATTAATCACATTTCTAGAGTATATAAATGATTTTACATCGTTATAATGTTATGTGTATATGTAATAAATACCTGTTGTCTGTAAAAGTTTGTTGGGGTTTTAATTGAAGGACTTGGGCCAGTTAGAGTGCCGATGTTAGGTCGTTCATTAATGCTGTTGAGAACCATCATAAAACTTGCTCCATGTGTTCATCAGTTGGACAAAATCCTTCTCTTCACAAATGGAGCCATTATTAAGCCTTCTGTAATGAGACGTGGTGTTGTGTATTTCAGGATATCTTCCTGACATTTGACAAGAACAAAACACAACACCTGGAGTACAAAGAGGTGGCCCCCGCTCTGAGGAAAGCAGGTAGGACTGAGGACACACAGACACACCAATTAAGTTACTTCATTCACATTTAATGCATTTCTCAGTCAACGTGTAAAACTAGTGCAGTTGTCAGAAAACAACCCGTATGTGACCAGCAGGGGGAGCCAGACCACCTCTCTTTACCTCTTCAGCAGCTAAAACTATTATTACACACCTAAAAACATCAATATCAGTCTTACTGTATGCTTTATTTACAGTATGTTTAGCTTTACCTTGCAGCCTTTTCTGATGGAAAACTGAAGCTGTTATCTGAGCTCTCTTCAAAGCCACCAAAAAAACATCAGCTTTACTCTCAGAGCACAGGATTTACTGGTTGTGCACCTCAGTACGAATCCATTTTAGGTCACTGACTTTTAGTCAAGGACATTTTTTAAACTGCGACAATGAATGTGTTGTAACTCTGTAATGCTGTTCATTCTGTACACACATCTATTGCACTTCTGTCCATCCTGGGAGAGGGATCCCTCCTCTGTTGTTGCGTTAAAGGGTTTTTTGGGGGGGTGTTTCCTGTTCCGATGCGAGGGTTCCGGGACAGAGGATGTCGTACGTGTACAGATTGTAAAGCCCTTTGAGGAAAATTTGTAATTTGTGATTTTGGGCTGTACAAAAATAAATTGAATTGAATTGAACTTTAACTTCTACTTCAATAAGAGACCAGTAAATTCGCAAAATATCAGTAATAGCACTACACATGACACTCTTTTCTTCCTTTGTCTGTGCCAAGCCCTCACACATGTACAGCAGCCTGCTGTATACCTGCACACAGCGCAGAGGAGTAACTAAGTACACTTGGACTACTGCACTCAAATACAATTTTGACTTACTTTGTATTTGTCACTCCACCACATTTATCATCTTTAGTTACTTTTCTGATGAAAACCTGTGAGTTTCTAAAACAAGATATAGTTCAGGGTTAAATTGATATCACTGTTATAGTAATAATAATCCGATCATATAGTATATGATACGGTATCATTGTAAAGACCTTTACTTTTGCTATTTTAAGTACTTTTACTTTTGTAATTCTTACTTAACATTTTGAATGGAGGACTTGTACTCATTGTGCACTTGAACAGAACTTCTCCCACCACCGCCTGTGCACATGTGGATTTAAATACGTCTAAATGTTTGTTCGTCACTGCACCTGTCGAATGATCTCGGATTCATTCTGTCCCGTCTTTGGTTTGTCCCGTGTGTCTCGGCTCCAGGCATCGTGGTGGACGATCTGATAATGCAGCTGGTCGGACTGAGGTACACGGAGCCGGACCTGACCATCAGCTACCCCGGCTTCCTGTACCTGCTGATGAAGCTGGAGAGCATGACACGTAAGGGAGGGACACGGAGAAAGAGGGTTCTGAAACATTCACACCGTTAGAAGAGCTTCTCCAAACACCTGCCACTACAGGCAGGAAAACATTTCAACATTTGCCATCTTAGTTCAAACGCTTCTCAAATATTCCCTGTCCTCTTTTGCAGACAAATTCCAAGCGTACGACATGGTGGGGATGGGAAGCATAACTGTGAGCTACAGACAGGTACGGGCATTCATTATGACTCCTTCCTCTTCCTCTGCTTTAGATACTTTGAACAGAGAATTGAAAGAAATACAAACATGGAGGTCGCAGCTGTGGTATTTATCATACTTTTAAAATGACTTTAATATCTACATGGCAGTTTGGCAGTTTTGTTATTAAAGCTGTCAAACATGACAGTAAACGATGTACACTGCAGTTAAAACGTTCTGATTCAGCTGTTATGTTGGTGTTTTTCTTCTTTACTTCATTCATGACTATTTCAACAGATAAATACTGTATAATTCAGACACCAAATGTTTTATTTATGTTTGAAATACTTTTGAAGAATGAACGGTGCATCTGGGCTCTAAATGTTGAGTGGGTGTGTCTTTCTTTGGGCCCTCTGCAGTCTACTCAGTGGTGAGATTGAAGAGGTTTAAACTGGGATTAGTTCAGACATATAGAGTCGTCCTCTCAGATGTCAATCAGGCTTTGTGGGAGGAGATTCATAACTTTTGAACGGTTGTGCAGATATTACTGTTTGCCATTAAACCAGGTGAGTTTAAACTAAATGTTTTCTGCTCTCTGATTGGTTCCAGTGGCTCCACATGACCATGTACAACTGACCTGGGCCACTCGGAGGGATTCATCAGGATTTGCTCTGTCTGGTCTCCTTTCTTCTGATTTCCCTGCAGGATTTTAACGTGTTTATTTGTTGTTCACACGTATGAATGTAGATGCACAGCACAGCTCGCTGATAGAAACGTGTAGCAAACTGAGACTTCACACGCCATTCCTGTCTCCTCTCGGATGTCGTCATCATGTAGTCAAACGGAAACATCTTCCAGAACGCTCTTCAGCCATGGAAACATCCGGGGTCAAAGGTCAACGCTTTGAGGGAAAAGGGTTTATGATTCACTGTGTCGGTGGCACCTCAATGACTTCATGAATGAAACTTTTACGATGTTACCCCCCCCTGTCTAATATGGAAATTACCTTTAACCATGTTAAACACTAACACTGATACATGGTCCCATTATTGGTATGGAAGATTTAAAATGCCAACTTCAAAACATTCTAAACAAAGAGACAAAGTGAATTATGATAAACTAACCCCTTAAAGGCGAGACACTTTTGAAAAACATAGTTTTTAATGCACTGCTCAATTCTGAGACTTTGGGCTATTTTGCTTCCATAACACGTCTTCTTTCAGACTAGTGGAAAGAAAACATTTAAGTGTTACTACTTTGTCTATTTGTGTCTGTAGAGTTCTCCTAAGCTACCATTAGATGATGCCTCATTTAACCTTTGAGAAAACTTGAAATGCAAACAAATAATTGTTTTAGTGTCAGTAATCAACTGGGGACGTTTCCTGTTCATTTTCTTACCCGCCTGCAGTGTCTCCCTTATGACCCATTATTGTGTGTATTACTTTAATGCCAACAAGTCTATTAATTGATTGATAATTAAGTTGACTCATCATTTCACTGTCCTCCACTATGCATTTCTTTTTTACATGTTTTTATTGTGATGCCTTAAAGCAGTAAAGTGATAACCTGAATACAAAAGGATCCGTTCATCTGACGTGTACTTGATTGTAAAACAATGTACAGAGGTTTTGACCTCATTACTTCTGTTTAGGCTTTTGTTTCAGCCTCACGCTGCGTGAATAAAGAATAAAGGAGTCAAAGTGTGTGAAGTACTTCTTCTTCAGTTTGTTTAAAGGCTGCGGTGCGTCTCTGGAAAGGTGAACACACAATTCATTTCGGACAGAAATACATTATAACTGAACTACTTTAAATCGTCCCAGCTCTGCAAACAGTGGTAGAATGTTTGCTTACTGTACTTACAGACGCAAGGTACTTGTACTTTATTTGAGCATTCCCATTTCACGCTACATTATACTTCTACTCCACTACATCTCAGCAACCAGGAAGAAATATAAAAAGGACTACAAAGAGACCAAACAGCTGCAAAGAGACACAAAGACTCACGATGACTGTGAAACGGGGGTAAACAACCACACAAAGAAACACAAACATCAGCTACAAAGAGACGAGGAAAAGACAAAGAGAAGCAAAACAACTACAAACTGGGCCAAACGAACAAAACCAAAATAAAAGGAACTACAAAAAGACCAAAATATTTACAAAGAGACACAAAAACAACTGCAAAGAGACAGAATGACCACAAAGACACAAAACTGTGTTTTTAGAGATATGTGGTTCTCACAGGAC
Organism: Anarhichas minor; assembly: GCF_050575085.1. Lineage (NCBI taxonomy): Eukaryota > Metazoa > Chordata > Actinopteri > Perciformes > Anarhichadidae > Anarhichas > Anarhichas minor. The sequence continues at coordinate 998,235 of NW_027466492.1, read as the reverse complement.
AGAGATGCTACAAACATGTGATGATCTTATAGAATAAGATGCATTGATGCAGATTAACCTAGACATCAGGATATAAAGGAGTTAAAAACATCTACAGCAGTAAAATACAACATTCACATTAATGCAGCTGTTATATTAATCCACAAACATCATATATAATAGTAAAACACTGACAGGGAACATTACACTGCACTATCAGTACTATTACTATTGATAACACCTGCATGCTTTTATTTCTTCAAATGAATGTCTCAAACATTTTTGGTACTTCTGAGTATTTACGTCTAGCTGGTTTCTTGGGTCTTGTCAGTTTTGTTTCCATGATTAGACAAATGTACACCGGATATTTGTGTGCTAGTCTGGTTATGAAGAACTTCTCTGTGACTTCTCTACATTCTCTGAATGTGTGTGAACGACCTGACTACAGGAGATATTTTGAGAAACGGCCCTCTATTCTTTGCTGATGTCTGGTACTGTATGTGTAAATATCCGTCCTCCACCATTCTTTAAAGTGAGAACAGTCAGAGTTACAAATACCAGAGGTTGAGTGTGTGTGTGTGTGTGTGCGTGTGCATGTGTGTGTGTGCGCGCGTGTGTGTGTAACTGATGGAACATGTTTAATGCAGAGTGTTTTTACAGTGTGGTAGCTACTGTTGTTTTAGGATTGCACATGAAAGTTCGCCCTAACGACACGCTGTCTCTCTGTCACCTCTCAGAGTGCTTTATTGAAATGAATATGAGACGGCTAAACTTGCCTCCTTTGTTTGATCTCGCAGGAACTTATGTGGATGAAAATAAAAGCCATCGCCCCTCTACGCTCTGAGTAACGGATTGCGTGGGCTCAACCACCGGATGACAAACACGAGACAAATATAACCCTAAAAGGCTCAGTTGACCCCAAAAACAAAGAACTACAAACACTCCCAAAATTCAATGTATAAACAAATCTACAACGGTGGCAGCCAGTACAAGAACAAAAAAGCAAAAACATGTTTTTCCACTTAGCTCGACTGATATCTGTCCATGCTGAGAGCTTTTGTTTGAGATATGTCTCTGAAATATCTGTTGCACCTCAGATCAATGCCGGAGAATCACTGAAGTTTCTAGAAACCATTTCTTCAGGAGAGAGAAAAATGTTTCCACAAAACAGATAAAACATTAATTTATAGTTTTTTAATGGGATATGTTGTCATTTTTTGTAAGATTATATAAAAATGTGTTGTAATGTGAAATATTGTTGTACGATTATATAAAACACGTTTGTAGGACATTTGAACAAACTGAGGACTGTGAGAATGTGTTGCTTGCAAACACAAAACACTGACTGAGTTTGTGTGCCTCGGCATTCATATCGTCAGCTCCGATGTAAACATCACCGGCTACATTTGGAACTCTACTTGTCTTTGTTCAGTTCAAAAACATTCCATTCAGAAGTGGCTCCTTCCTGCTAATGAGCCAGCTGACCAACCACAGAGCTGCACTATATGGCATCACATGACAACGTCAGAGCTGAGGCAGGGTCCTGCTGCAGTCTATATGCCGCTCTAGGCCGCGGTGACGCTAATGGGCCGGGACAGCCTGAGCATGACCTACTTCTGTAGGTGGCTCCTGCAGGCGGGGGGGGGGCAGACAGCCACCCTCCAAATCAGGCCGAGCCTCCGTGTAATGGATGATACCGTGGATCAGGCTTCTCTGTTTTATGAGTGTCAGTCCTCTGGGTCAGTGGCTCTCGAGAGGTTTGGATCTTGACCTCTTGATGGTTCACCGGCTGGACATGAATCAACCACTAAAAATTGATTTCCCCTTTTCAGCTTGTTTCATTTTTTCCCCCTTTCAGCGGAGGCTGAGACACTGGACGCTATTTCATATTTTAGAAGGAAAAGCGTTTTTTCAATAAGTGACAATAATCAAGGACATTACATTCAAATTAAAGAGCACCTTCTGGCCCTGCATCAGCTGGTGATGCTTAGAGAAGTCACAAACAAACACTGGTGGGTCAGAGGGGGGAACCCCCATGTTTGATCAAACTGCAGCAAAAGTATCCTCCTGGATGCACACATGGTAGATACATTTGAAATAAGAAGTGCCCCCTAGGAGCCCCTTCCAGTGGAGACAACATCATGAAGTCCCCTTTAAGATGACCTTCCAGTGGAGACAACATGATGACAAGCCCTTTAAGATGACCTTCCAGTGGAGAAAACATGATAACATGCCCTTCAGGATGACCTTCCAGTGGACAAAACGTGATAAAGGTCCCCCTTGGATGCCCTTCCAGTGGGGAAAACGTGATGAAGCACCCTTTGGATGTCTGTCCAGTGAAGGAAACATGATGAAGTTCACTTCAAAATGCCCTTCCAGTGGAGAAGAAGCGATCAAAGGCCCCCTAACAGGGTATTTTCTGCGTGCTGGTGCCCCACCGCATGCTGCACCAGTGCCCTTTGTATACGTTTTACGCCCATGCCCCTCAGACAGCATGAGTCCGCCACTGTAAGAACATATCATTCTTCCTGTCCTGGTTCAATACTCATACTGATATTCTACTTACTAAAACATGGGCCTGTATTAACTGTTCGACTCTAGAGGATGGATTCGGAGCATGATTACAGTTTTTCAGCAACACCTCCTCGCTGCACTGTCACACTGTTACAGAAAAATCACATCTAAAAAAAATCCTCAATACAAGTCGTGTTCAAGTCTGGCAACAGATGAGACCGACTGTTGCAGTTTGGAGTCAAATATGCTGCTCAAGGGCACCTCAACAACAGAAACCTGCACCCTTCTGCTCACAAAGTGGCTTCTTTACTCTTATTTCCCTGCACATGCAAAGGTTACTCGTCTCAACCTTAAACGAAATTGAACAGTCATAATGTTTGTGTAAAACGATCAACAGATTAATTAGCAGTTTTATTTGATAAGACGGGTGTGACTGTTGGTTGGGTATAAATATATGTGTATATGTGTGTATATATATATATATGTATATATACACATATATATATATATATATATATATATGTATGTGTATATATATATATATATATATATTTTTGATTTACAATGTTTGATTGGTGCAGAAGCTCACGTTCAAATAGTGTATGAATATTCATGAGCTGTCTAGGCCTATAGAAGCTCCTGCAGACAGGTGTGTCAATTTGCACACGAATACAGTTCCACAGGGCGACATACGTGACGTTCCTTCAAAATAAAATACCATAACTTTGTGTGAGGATTTACACAAACAGGATTTAAACAAAATAACAAAATACACCCCAAATTGACTTTGCTGTTCGTTTAAAATTGATAATACAAGTTGGAGGCATTCACGTTATTATGGAAGATGGATATTAGGGACATTTTCAGAATTGATTGTGTACATTTCTTGTTGTTTTTTTGTTGGAAACTTGTTGTTGCCAAGTAGGTTTGCACATACAAGGAATACGCCTTAGTGTGTTCCTTGTATTCCATAACATAAACATAGTAAGAAAGTGAAATGAAAACATAAGGTAAAAGAAAGATATATATATAAATAAATATAATAACAATTTCAAAAGTACCTCAAAATATGTACAAGAAACAAAAATATAGAATGGAAGAGAAATACAATAAAAAGGAAATAATACTATACAAATATGTACAATACCTCTAGAATTGTATATGGAGGAGCTGTGCAGTTTTTTTTAGAAAAGTCCTATCCAAGCAAATATAATACATTTGTGTAAGAGAAAAAGAAAAAAGCTCCCCTGAACAATTAAACAAAAAACCTCAGAGGTGTTTGTGGAAGTTTGTGTTGGTGTGGGGGGGGGGAGATGAAAGCTAAAACGCGCACATGAATTACTTTGAAAGGCGACGCCGGAAGCGTCGCTCCCCGGCGCGTGCAGCTTGTCGGTGCCGCTTTCAAGCCTGTAGGAGCGGCCGGTTCCTCCCAGCAGCCTCACAGTTCCGAGGGAAAGCTTTTTCTTCTCACAGCAGCAGCGGAGATTTTCTGACTGCACACGCCGGATATTCATCATATTAAAAAAAAAAAGACACTCACTCACGACCGAAAGCGGCGAGAGATAGACGGACACCTCCCTGTGTCGTGTATCCCTCCACGTTCCTCCTTGTTTAGGCCGTAGTTGCGTTTTTTTTTTGCTCTTCATTTTTATGTTTTACGTCTAAATTGTTTCATACGTGTTGTCAGTCTCTCTGTGTCGCACTCAGGTTTGGTTGTGCTGACATGGTAGATTACCACGCTAATAATCAATCCTCGACCGGAGGCGTGCAGATGTACATGGAGCCAGAAAACGACTGGGACCGGGACCTACTGCTGGACCCGGCATGGGAGAAACAGCAGAGGAAGGTAAGGGAACCTAAAGTCGGGCCCAGCTGGGCCGAGTCGAGCCGGGCTGAGAAGGAGGCGGCGGCGGGCGGAAAGAAAATGGCAGGGGAGGGATGGGACGGGGAGTGGAGGTCAGAGACCGAGCACGGGCCTCTAAACCCCGCAGCTCAGCTCACAATGCCCCACTTTTTTTTTTTTGTATCAACCATTTTCTTTCTTCCCCCAGCCCGGCTCTCCTCTTCGCTCGTCTCCTCCGTGTACAGCTGCTTTATTTCCCCGCAGGTTAAATGCTAATATCTTGTATTTTAATCCCCCTTCCCCGTGAATGAAAAGTAATAACTCTGTTTGCTGAGCAAAGTCTAAACATTAGCTTTCACTCCTTTTTAAAAAGGGAGATTTTTCCCCCTCTCCGCGAGCGGAAACACGGCGCCACATTGTTGCAAAAAAAAATCTAAATCGTGGTTGTGCTGACATTTGGGGCTTAAAATAGCGAGAAATGCTGTGCTTTTTGGAAATGGTTAGTGCGTTATCGAGGCTTCCTGTCCCGCTTGGCTTGACTGGCCGCTCGGAGGCCGATAACACCGAGGCTGCTGGAAGAAGAGCCGACCGATAGACGCCGTTCAGGGGCCGATATGCAGATCATTTAACCCTGAAGCTGCTGCGGTTTGTTGCGTCCCACGTTTAGTCGTTCGTGTTAACTGAGAGGAGTTAGTGATTTAACTCATTGGCCTGCTGGGGACATTCCTAGCATGGTTAGCAGCTTTTTTTTTTTTATCGGTTTATGGCAGTCTTTTTTTAGAGCAGAAATGAATCTCAAACATTTGAAATGACTATATGACACATTGTCCATCGTGGATTGGTAAATCAGGATGTTCTGTGAACAGCAAAGGTGTTTTAAACTAAGAGCTATGTTGAGCACACCTGTTGTACAGATATGCACACACTGCAATGATTGAGGGAACACACCCATATGCACACATATGTAAAAACGTTATATATATCTATATATAGATATATATCTATATCTATATCTATATATAGATATATATCTATATATCTTCTTAAAAGTCTAACCAGGGACATGATCTGCTTCGGCTACAAGTCCTTTACACATTGCATCTGTCGCACTTTATTTAAATGTAACAGGGCCTGTGTGTTGTCCCTGTTAAATATATAAATACAAAATAAAATGTTCTCTCCACAGCTCTGGGACATGCAAGTTTCTGTAGCCAAACACCGCACAGAACTAAACGGCCACTTGCTGCAGATTTCTTTATTTATTTTTAGCTCCAGTAACTATTCTGCACAAATTGAGACAAAAAACTAGCACATAACCCCACTCGGTACCACGTGGAACATCGTTCCCCTGTTCTTTGGCCTAACACTATACCAATCCTTTACAGTTGTACTCCTCTTCACTACCTAACCGATCCTCATGCACACAGCGTTGTGCTATTTCTACTTGTCTATAACCAGCAGCTCCTACTCCACTCTCCCACCCCCACCTTCATCAGCTCTCCGTCCAACTTCTCCTCATCCTCTAACTCTTCCTCTTCCTCGACATGTTTTTTTTTTTAAACAGATTCCGCGAATGTTCCTCCTCTGATATTCACTAGACAAAGGTGACCTTGTTTTTTACGCAGTGTCTCCCCCCCTCCTCCTGCTGTGCTGAATGATCATGCCTCAAAATATAGACCCATTCAAGCTCGTGCAACATGAAAATGGACGTGGCGACGCGGGAAGCATCACCCTCTCCCATGAGGGAGTGGAGAGGTGGCGTGCTGAAGAGCCCCTGCCTGACGGAGTGGAATGATTTGAGTGGGGTGTGTTTTTCATGCTAACCGCCCCCGTCTTACTCACTCGCCGGCCGGATGACTGGCATACTTTTACTAGTGGTGCAGCAGCATGCCGTGCATTGACTCGTGCATTTCTATCGGGCCACTCAACGTTTTAGGCCGTCGACGTCAGACATTCCTGCTGCTGTCGATTGGCATCAGAACCTCTCGGGCGGTGCCGGGCCTTTCGCCCTTCCCCTCGTGGCGGTTGGACGGCCCGCGAGGACTCTCTGCGTGTTTGTTCTAGAGAGCGCACGGGTCAAAGTTTCCTCAACAAGAAAAGAAAAAAAACCTAACCTGCCGATCATTAACTGAACGAGGCTGGTTGTGCAAACCTGGGTCGAGGTCCACCCCTGAACCTGCACTCATAGGTGTTTGGTTGCACAGGCCTGGCTGGGGACACGTCGTCCCTCCCCTCCTCCTCCCCCTTGTCGAGCCTGAGCTGCGGGGGAACCAAGGGCAAATTCCTGCGGTGCATTCGCGCTCACTGTGCCAGTTATTGCGCAAAAGTGAGCACATGCCCTCCCACAGGAAATATGAAGAGGAGTGGATGTAATGAGTGTGGGAATGGATTTGTCCTTGTAGTAGTGTGTGTGTGTGAGGGGGCTTAGTCCGTGAGGTCAAAACCAGGAGCGGGTTTCTCGGACGCAGTGTTGTTTCCTCATGCTGACTCTTTATGTTGTCCCTGTTGAGTAATATAACACGTGGGGCGGCGGCATTCTTTATTAGGTGACCGTCATGTAGAGCGGGATGGACAGGGAAGCCAGAGTGATGACACGGATATATGTAAAAAAAATAAAATGCTTCATACTCGCACCTCATCTCAAGTTATCTTTTCAGTAAAAAGTTAGAAAAGATGCTTCAGAGACATTTGATTTTAATTTGCTCTGTTGAATAAACTTGTTTTGAATGTCTCTCGTGACGTCTGAGTCGCAGTGTTTTTTTTGTTGGTTTTTGTTTGCCATTCGAGCATGTCCCAACAGCCCAGAGTACCTGGACTGAGCCCAGCTGCCTCCGGTTTGTAGCAAGGCAAAGCTCCTCGCCCCCGATACACAAAACAAGTCTTTCTCGCCGCTCTTTGCATCCACAGCAGGCTGCGACACGTCAAAGGTATGCGGCGACGCCACCCGAGGTTTCACTGCCGCTCTGCGCATGTAAATGCTGCTCCTAGGCGACAGTTAGGCTGTGGCGACTGTGCAGCGAGGTGGGCGGGTGAGCCAACCGGGGAAGCAGTTAAGCTCACAAGCCAGAAGGGGGGGGGGGGGGGGTCATCATCGGCGGTTGATTGTTCACATTCGTCAAGGCTATGCACTTTTGAAATCTCATTTACCTGCATTTGTCCCGGCAGTAGTGTTTGGTTGATTCACAAAACAAAGCAAAAGGTCAAACTTTAGATGATTTAAAGAACTAGATAAATGGAGCCATGCTAATCAGAGCAGATGTGCTGCCAAAGCAAACTGATTCCTGGAATCACGTCGGAGCTCTTGTGTTTTTATTCCCTTCCCTCAGCTCGTATCAGGAGCGCGTAGCCACGACCGTGGAGCATTTCCTCATGAATCTGCTCGTGGCCGAATCAGTTGCGGTCAAATACTGTGATGTTTATCTGTCCTTCATTTTCCTACGCTGACTACCCGAGTGCACAGACGTGATTTGGATCTGAACGGGGGCAACTTTCTGTTCTTGAACGTGACCTGTCACATGGTCAGTTACATCCATCTTTTTCTCGTCCCACGTTTAGTTGTCTCAGTGCGGATGTGTCCTCCGATGTCACAAAGCAAGCAGCACGAGTTTGTGCGTAGACGGCCTCCTCCCCAGTGCCCAGACTTGCAACAAAACACACACTGACTTATTATTTTCCCGTCACTGCCAAGGTGGGCAGCCGGACACACAATGTTAGTTTGTTCTCCTGCCGCCCACTTTTCACATGCTTTCTGCGTGACTGGCAGGCGGAGCCGAGTTCAGACGGCCCGGGTTGGCTCGGGACATTTTGTCGATCGCCGCTACGCCGGCTAACATCTGGCTGCACGATAAGCTGTCTGTTTTTTTCCTGTTCTAAAACATTTAAAAAAAAGAATGAATGGAGCAGAAAAATGGTCGACTAACTAGCCGACTCACTAAACAACAATCGACAATGCTCTGTTTGTAGAGAGTTAAAGGAGCAGACGCTCCAATTGGTTTGTCTGTTTGTTTTTATGTGCGAGCGTGTGATTGGCTGATTCGGCGTAGCCAGGACCGACCTGACCGGGGAGTGGCGGATTCAAGAGGGAGTCAAAGCTGTGGAGCTCATCGGGTGTGCAGTTTAATCCAGATTATATTCCAGATGATGTGTGTTCTAGATATGAAGCCCAAATGAGGTCTCTCTGATGATTGTTGTTGTTCAAATGGCTTTTCAGAGAATAAAACTGACGCGGGAAATCTGGTGCAAAGAAAGTTCAAAATTTGTTGCGTTTTTAATTGGAATTATAATTTTGTGAAAACAATTAGTCAAAGGCCGAAACATTTAAGAACCGATGAATCGTCTGCTTCATTTGTGGAGCCAACGTGCCAAAGTTTACCCGCTTTCAGCTCCTCAGATGTGAGATGTTGCTGCTTTTCTCTGGTTTTACATCATTGTAAATTGTACATGTTTGGGATTTGGACTGTCTGGCAGTAAAAGGAACTAGTGATGGGATTTATTTTGGGACTGTTTTCTGACATTTTTATCGAGTGGATAATCCAGCAGTTGCCAAAGATACTCACCACTTGAACCGATATATAAATGCTTGTTGATGAGTCCTGACCCCGCTGCATACAACCTCCCCTCCCAACACACTGGGAGGAGTAAGTGATCAGCAGTAGCCGTCTCTAGGGCAGCTTGGGATGTGAGATGATGGAAGATGCAGTCTTTGGTCCTTCCCCCTTGCTGCCAGCTGATCCCGGGTCAGCTGTGGGAAAGCCCTCAGCTGACAGCGATCCAGAATCAGCTTGTGGACCTAAACAAGGAACCAGTCAGTGAGAGGAATGCATCCCCTCAGTCCCCCCACGCCCCTCAGTCTTTCTCTCCGTTATGTCATTGGCGGCGGCGAGAGAGCATGCAAGGGGGAAACATTCCTTTGGTGGCCCATTATAGGCCAGTGGGAGGGGACTTACTTTTACTAAAGGGGGGCGGGGTGTCCTGTTTTTTTTTTTTTTTTTTTTTGCCAGACACGGGGGGGGGGGGGGGGGGAAGAGTTGGGGTTTTGCAGGATTGCAGATGTGGTCTGCATGATTGGAGGCGAGAGGGAGAATCCTCCATGGGCGAGAATTTCCAGCCGCGGCGCTGATCGTCACTCCAAATATTTATTTGCAGAAATGTTTTCAGATGCCACCAGACCAGAAAAGTCCAGCACACTGAGCCCCTTAAAACACAACCCGATCAGTGGGGGGACTGTAGCCCCCCCCCCTCATTGAAAGAAATCTCTTTCCGGTCTGTTTCTCTCCAACTCTTTGTGTTTGCAGGGTCAGAGAGGAGGATCTGAATGTTGCAGAATCTGCGAATACAGTTCATGGCTGACACAACCTCCTTAGCTGCCCCCCCAATAAGCTCACTTCTTGGCCATTGTGTGTAGTTATGAGGATTAGTAAATGGCATTTCCCCCTGATGAATTGCAAATCGGCAACAATGGGGAGTAAGAATTTCCATTTGGTCGGCTGCCAGCGCGCATGGCGGTGGTTTATTTTGAAGCTCAGACTCCCTTTCTTCTTCTTCTGTATCCTCAACCGAGAGATTTAAAGGAAGATCAAACCGGCACACACGTGATAATTCTGGAAAGATTAATTAATTTATTAGTAATCCGTGTTGAAATCAGCAGGAGAGCTAATTAAAGTCAGCTGTTAGCATCCGGTGGGCGCCACAGCCGGAGCTAATGGCTAACGTTAACAGAGGGTGCACTGAGTTACATTATGATGCACCAGAGAATATTTAATCTTACATGAAATTCATGATTCATTGCGTTATTTGCTCTCAATGAAGCAAAGTGCTGCTCGGCTTAACGGTTGCTTTGAGTTAAAAATGAGTATTCGGCAAAGCTAAATGCTAGCGTTATGGTGATGTGATCAAATGTCGTCTGATGAAATGTAGTTTTTGGTTAGAAACCTGAATAAATCCAGTCGTTTTGAAGGAGATGTTTTCCTAACACTAGCTCTGAGTTTATTGTTTTGTCTGCTATCAATAATTGTGTCATTTCACCGGTATTGTTATGGACCATGGCATTTCTGGTACTGTGACGTCCCTCCCTGGAGCGGACGGTGACCTGTGTGTTTTGGGGGGGTGGGTGCAGTCTGAATGGGAGGTTTACCAGCCGAGTCGCATAGCTGTGGGTTGTGTCTGCCGGTAAACAAACGCAGGACATCATGTCCTCAATTACTGCCAGTTTCAAACGAAGGCCCGTTGAACGCGGGGAAATAAAACACGTCGGAAACAATGGAATATTGAAAAGGCTGCAGTTCAACTTTTTGCTTTTAGCAACTTCCTCATAAACAAACGCCTCGATAGAATTTAAATTGAGGAATTATAGTAACCTCAACTCACACCCCCACTTTACGTAGGTGTGTAATTGGGCTCCACTTACACCGCTTAAAAATAATAAACATCATGCTGCGTTCACTGCTGCAGTTTTCTAAAACGGGAGACTATTTTTCTGAGAACGACGGCAACGAAGAGTCCTTTTTCTGCTAATTTAGATTCTAGTAAAATGTTTGTCATTATAGTCAAACTAACTTGTGACAATAAGGGCTGAAAGACATAAAAAGTTGATGGCAGTCGTTCATTTCTTGAATCTGTTTTAATCTCTTAAAACTTTAAAGGGGGAACTTCACTGATTATACACACAAAGGTCAGTCAGGAGGGAGTACCACTCCGCCTGAAAACTGTTGTTCTGTGGAGATTGGTAAAGTCTAACATAAAGATGATATTCGTTGCATTATGGAAAATGTAGGATCTAGTGATTTTGGAGCTTGTCCCATACCAGGGACTAAAAGTCAGGATATCATTTCCTTTTTATCTCATACCAGGTTTAGCAAATGGCTTTTATTTCATTGTGGAACAAACCTTGTCATGTCGGTGTGTGTGTGTTGTTCACATAGTCTTAGGTCGTCCTTAATCTGATCGTCGCTGTGCAGCAACATCTGTGTGTGTGTGTCTGGGACACACCGCCACTCGCCCAGAGATTACGTCCCAGCTCAGATGACCAGTTTATGTCCAGACCAGACATGAACAGAAACGGTGGGGAATGATGCGCATGACACCTCCGACATGGCCGCTGCTTTATTTGGCCGTTTGGTAGCGAATTAAGAGTCACAAATGTTAGACACACTTTTCAAGATTGGTGCCCTAAAGAAAACAATGTCCTCGTGAACGGATTAAAAGGAGGTGAATAGCTCTCAGGAACAGCGGTTCAAACGTGCACAATGACTGTCTGACAAGAGAGGTTTAAGATCAAAATGATGCCGAGCTTTAGATTAAGATTTATTTTCTTTGGCTGTTTCAGTTCAGGAATCCATGAAGCAGACTCTTCAGATAATAGCGTTGTTGCTGTAGAATAAAGCTTGATGGGTATCTGCATAGTCGGCCACACCTAGACAGGTTGCTCTCCCTCTCTGTGTGTGTGTGTGTGTGTGTGTGTGTGTGTGTGTGTGTGTGTGTGTGTGTGTGTGTGTGTGTGTGTGTGTGTGTGTGTGTGTGTGTGTGTGTGTGTGTGTGTGTGTGTGTGTGTGTGTGTGTGTGTGTGTGTGTGTGTGTGTGTGTGTGTGTGTGTGTGTGTGTGTGTGTGTGTGTGTGTGTGTGTGTGTGTGTGTGTGTGTGTGTGTGTGCGCGCTAGTCTGGTAACAAAGAGATAGCTGAGGTCCTCATGCTACATCTGGGATACGCTTATACACACACGGAAGACATCTGGAGGGGATGTTGGGCTGCATCAGGGGTTAGCACCATAGCAGCTCCAGATAAACCATTAGACAGGCATTAAAAAAGACACCTGATTATCTTCGGTTCTTCACCAGACACAAAAAGCTATTTTTGTTTTTTTGGTTCCTCGTAGCAACCAGATGGAAACCTCTGGTTCTGAAGAATGAAGCCAATGCGGAAGTGTCTTAAAACGTGCATTCTCTCTCCTCACCATCAGGGGGCGACTCCTCTGGTTGTATAGAAGTCTATGAGAAAATGACTCTACTTCTCTCTTGATTTATTCCCTCAGTAAACATTGTGAACAGGAGTTTATCGTCTCAATCTCTAGTTTCAAGTTTTCTTCAATACAGCATGATGTTCATTTAGTAAATTATGATCCATTTAGAGTTAAAGCAGAGTATGCTTTAGGGCGGGGCTACACGGTGATTGACAGGTCGCTGACCAAGCTTCAAAACGTCTCTTGTAGCAGACGGCTACGCTTTCTGAACATAATAAAATAACACTTCGTTATCGCCCACATTGTCAATAGCAGCGCATAGCAGCTTCACTGCTTCCGTTCTGACCTTTCACAATAAAAGCCCTCGACAAATGGGCCACACCACATCAAGAGGCAGACAAGATCAGCTAGGTGTCACATGCACGTCTCCGTCCAATCAGTTCACACAACAGTCTGTCTGCGTTTAAACAGAGCAGTGAAATGTCTTTAATCGCCATGAACAGGTTGTTCAGGAAGCTGTAGCAGCTTCACAATAAAAGCCTTGTAATGTTTGGCTGTTGGAGAGCTTTAATAGTAAAGCATTAGTGTTTGGTGTTTTTTTCATTAGCCAAGACGGTGCATGTTTTTTTGATGGGGACTCATTTCTACCGTTGTAGGTGCACTGAGCTGGACTCAGATCTGCTTCTGGGATCTGCAGGCATCGTTTGTCGTGGTGCCGGCCGTCACAGCGGCTTTTAACAACAAAAGACACGAGTGGAGACGGGGCAAACGGACCATGATTCAAACAGAGTGCGTGTTTGTTTCCTCCACGGCCGTCTCTGATTTCCTCCCGCTGTATTATTTAACAGCTTTCTAACTGGGGCAAAGAGGTGTAGAGGAGAGGCCTACTGGGACACACGCATGCATACGACAGACATGTTGGATAGTGTGTATACAGTTATTTCAACCCACGCACGCGCACCACAACTGCTTTTCATGAAATATGCAAACGCAGTGAGTCTATGACAGAATCGGAAACATAAAGTACTTCCCAAAAGCTTCACGATGCCAAAGTAACATCTGGTATTTTACACAGCACATTTGAAAGCCTGATAAAGATTTAGTGGATCTTTAAAAAGATTGATTTGTAAGTGAAGGAAGACAAATCCAGAATTTTAAACTGGTGTGAAGTAAAAAAAAAAAAAAAAGAAAGAATTGGGAGCACCTGAAGCAGAAACATTTCAGTGGAGCTTCCATGTGTGCTGGTTTCAGGGCACATAACGGCAGCATAAAATATTTACCGACTGTGCCTGGCCTTCAGGTTCCTCCGCTCTCATTTTCAGCGAGGACGCTCCACTCGCCAGAGAATCCCACGCAGCGCTCTCCCTCTCCCGACTCTCCACATTCATTCCTTCCCCTCGCACATTCTCCACCAGCTCTCTCTCCTCTTTGCCAGAGTCGTTAAGGCAACCGGTTCAGACAGAAGAGAACAGGAGTGTGTGTGTTGCTATTTTCAGGACTTGGCCTGTTTGGTGTTGCAATTGTTTTCCTGTGTGATTCAGCTTTGGGGCTTCTATCTATATTGTGTGGCATATTTCTGGTCGGGCATCTCCAGGACCACCCTGGGGTCTGTTCACTTCAATCAGTTTATCGTTGTCTTTCATAGTTCAGAGGAAGTCCTTCAGAGACCACACGCCCAGAGCTCCTTCTCCGCTTAGAGTTTTACAGCACAGAAGAACTCTGTTGGTCTTTGATCTCATACATAAACATTTCACTTTAAAGACCCATAGAATCGTTGCATATTTTGAAGCATTAATCCCTAATATTGACATTCAAATTATTATTAATAACTCACAAACATTGTTTGCAATAATCCACCTTCTCTCGACCCCTCTCCTAAACACACACACAGCGAGCAACGCAGCGTTTAGTTTTCAGTCCAACATTCGTTTGTTGGCGTTTAGCCTGCATCTGTATGGGGCGGTCTAGCAGCAATCTAACAGCACCATAAATTACACTTATGAATCACAATAACATCAAATATAATGACATACTATTGCAGCTTCATTGGAATATTCTGAAAATGATGATTCGGCCAAGCCCTTTTTGGCACAGTGTTGTTCTGCAGAGAACAAGAGAGAAATTGAGACGCAGACAGACCTTTACAAACCATTATTTTGGGATATACAGTCTGCTAATGTAAGACTGCATTCAGACTCCCAATAGCTGCCAGCAGAGCGCTCGAGACAGATGGATGATAAGCACTTACTGCAGGTTCACTGCCAGTTTATGCCACTGCTGGCCTCAGGGTTTCACACAAATATGGAAAGCAGAAGGATTCTTTTCCTCTTTTCCGTCATTTTCCTGGTGACAGCATCGGAGAACTGCAAATCTGAGGAGTTGATAATATTGGTTTTTGGTGGTGAAGTGGTTTTGTGTGTGTGGAGACTGAACCGGTGGAAGAATGTGTCATGTGGACAAATATATCATTTCTTCAGAAATCCAGAATGCAGAAATAATCCTTTTATTTTTGATAAATGGCTCAGCGTTAAAAAAAAAACACAAACCCTAACCTCAGAGAAGAAGCAAAGAGGATGAGTGTGAGGAGGAGGAGGAGGCGTTGGAGGGTGACTGCAGCACTGTGTGTTTTTATCCCCCTGGGAGTCGTAGTAGTGGGAGAAAGAGGAAGGAAGGCTCTGTGGTTTCTGCGGTTTTCTGTCTCGGATATAAAATCACCACGCACGCACGCACGCAGTCAGAGAGACAGACAGATAGATTGCTGTGTGTGTGGGTCACCCCCGCCTCAAAGGACCAGATGGCTGGCCCGAGAAAGCAGGCAATGTCTGCAGACCGGCACCCACTGTATATCGAATAAACGCACAGAACAAGGAGTTATCTGTCACTTTTAAAACTGTTGTGAATAATGCACTTCACATAGTTGTCTTTATGTTGCAGAAGGAAAAGAAACCCCCCCCCCACTGGAAATACCAGAAATGAAACAAAACAATTGCAAAAATAGGGTAGTAATCCTCTGCTGAGGTGGAGATGTTGCAACAATCTGCACTAAACGCTACGTTGACCAACTGTTTCATGCCACTTTTGTACTTGAACGCTCTTTTCTAGATCCTTGACAACTGACTTTTTAAATTCTGCCTCCAAAAGGCTTTAGGAGTAGAAGCCTGTGTAGCAGGAAGTGGTCCAGGTCTCTGCTCTCAATGTGGGTCAGGGAAGTCCTCTCCGCCATCGGCCACGAGCCTACTATCCTGTCCGATCCAATCAAAGCCAGCCTACAGGGGGATTACTCAGCTAACCCCCCCCTTCGATTAACAAAGACTACTCTGTTGGCCCTCGTCTGACTCACAGCGCTGTGGGGAGTGCATGCGGCGCAAACACAGACCCTGGTACGGTTTTGTCTCGGCTCTCTGGTTTTGACACCACAGCCGTCTCTGCAGCGTGAGCGTTTCCTGCTAAACGCGCTCTCTTAACACCTTCACGGGGTCGACGGGTTATTTCTCGCTTTCTCGCACACGTCGATGGCTGCAGCGGTGCTGCTCTCCAGCTGCGCTTTGTTGTAATAAGTTGTTTGATTTGTCGGAGTATGTACAGGCAGGAGTGTGAAGTCTACTTTAGAGGAGGATGGAGAGGTGACGGGGGCAGGAACACTCTGACGGTTGAGAGGCCAGAGAATGAAAGTGTAGTCGGACTGGTTGGTACCAGGGACACCAGGTGCTGAGATGCATTTTAAACCTTTCTAAAAATAAGATGCTGTAGCCCTGGGTTGCTTAGCAACAGCCCTGAAGCAGAGTCGGGGTGCTCATACGGCTGCTGCGTTATCCTTCACCAGCAAACTGCATGTGCATTTTCCTCGGTGAAACTTGGTAATTATCTGTAACAGCAGCTGTAACATATCATTTGAAGACAGAGCTGCAGATCTGTGCAACACTGCTGATCTCAGAAGTCTCTCAGTTCTTGGAAGAGAAGCGTCGGTAAAGTGGAGGAAGCCAGCCGAGCGTTGAGCTCTGAGACGACCGAGGTGTGAATGTGCAAAAGGAAGTTCAGTGTTTCAAAGTCTGCCCCGACAGATCTGATACCAGTGTGATTTAAGAAAAGGTTAAATATGTCACAATGACCTCTCTAATATCTATTTTCTGTTGCTGAGAAACAACTGGAGTCATTCAAGTTTCTCGCCAAGAACTACATTTTACGAGATGACATTTGAATGCATCGTCTTAACGCAAAAACGTAGCTCTGCCTCATGCTATTTGTTACCGAACAGAATTCAAACGTATCATCGTGAAACTCAGTGCAACCTCCGTTAACGTTAGCCGTTGGCTAGCCGTTGGCTAACGTTAACGGAGGTTGCACGTTGAATGCTTTGTCCTGGTTTGATCATGAGATTCATGTTATGTTTCGTTTACACCTGGTTTAGGTTGAACTCTGGTTCATTCTACTCGTCCAGATGGACAGAAAGTGATTGAGAGAGTGGTTGGCGTAGTTTTAAAGGGATAGTAATGATCTGGAGCTGTGATTTTATGCACCACAATTGTTCCAAAAATCCAAACCGAGAACAATAAAACCGTCTGCCTGGTAATCCCTGACCGCCACTCTTAACTTCCGTCTGATGTGACACTCGGAGGCTGATTAATGTCCATTTGCATGCCGATTTGCTTTGGCATGCGCTCGACTGTGTGTGTGTGTGTGTGTGTGTGTGTGTGTGTCAGACAGGCTTTGGGCCAGTGAGTGTGGAATGTGTGCGCGTTTAGTACGGGTCATCAACAAGCGGAAACTCCAGAAAACAAACTCCTTGTATCGGGATCTGGACCCTTTCAGCCCCCTTACGAGCCCCCCCCCCCCCACACCCCCCCACCCTTCCTTATGACAAGCAGCACCAGGAAGTCCTTGAAAAGTCTGGAGACCGTTTGCATGCATCTAGATTGAAGTCCTTATCTCGTATCAGCTTGTAGAGATCTGGTTTTACCCGCCGCTGACTGGTTTGCATGCATGCCTCTGCATGCTTCTTAAATCCTAAAATTCCCGTTTCTGCAATCGCAAAATATCTTACGTACAGGATTATTCTTTCTTTCACCTGCACGTCCCTATCCTGGATACACGGCTCCGGGTTAACAGTACAAGCTTAAATGACGCTTAGTTTCTTCATCATGAGTTTGAAGAATGATATTTTTGACTTCCTGAGAAGTGCAGAAACTCCCACACAGGCTATTAAAATCCAGCACATAGGAGCGAAGGCCGCCTGAGGACACGCACACGCTTGTTGACACACACATTTGACCGGAGTCTCCTGTACACTGGCAGGAAGTTGGGAGGTTGTTTGTCGTTGGGCGGCAGCTCTACTCTACAGCCTTTAGTCTTCACTTAACTTAACCTGCCCGTCACTTCCTGTCTCTCTGCGTCCCTCCTTCTGCTCGTCGGTCTCTCTCATCCGTCTCTCTCCTTGTTTCTGCTGCTTCATAGGAAGCAGAACGGAGGTAGAAAAGGTGTTTGTGTGTCGTGTGTTTGTGTGTCGTGTGTTTGTGTGTCGTGTTTCACATTCCTGCACTTTACAACACACACACACACACACACACACACACACACACACACACACACACACAAACAGTGGACATAGATGCACTCAGGTTACTGGAAAGGATCTGCAGTGTTGCCCTGAAAGTGTGTTTTTTCATTTAATTCTAAACTCTCTGCATGTCCATTGTTGGTGTGTGTTTGTTGGGGTGTGTGTATCAGCGGGGGGGGCTCACCTTGCTACCCTCTTACATCACCATTGTCGCTGTGACAGCCAGTCAAATGCGTTGCCTTATAAGGTAAAAGTGTGCAAGGCGGGTGAGGAGGAGGAGGAGGAGGGGGAGGAGGAGGGGCAGGAAGAGCCTGTTACCGTGACAATGCTGTCTGCTGCCGGGCAACTAGGCCGGCCTGAAACTCCCGTTTGGCCACATTTTCTCTCTCTCACACACACACACACACGCTCACACGCAGAGCCCTCCGTTCTCTCCCCTTCGTATCTGGAGCGCCACATGATTCACTCATTTAATATTTGCTCGATGAGATACGAGACATTTCTGTCCCTTTGTTGTCTGTCTGTCTCTCTCTGAGGTGTGTGTGTGCACTGGGTAGCAGGTTTTGTATGAGATCAGCAACACAAATTCCATTTTTTCGAGGGAATGCCAAGTATGAAGATTTATAGCTGTTGGAATGTCGCACTTCTCATACCGCACACGCGCAGGTTACGCTACTGTAAAACAAGCAGGCCTGCTTTGTTTGTTCACACTCAAACCGTGCAGTTTCTTCTTGTCCTTTCTTTCCTCCCTCTCACAGAGGTCAAGCTGCACTGACCTTGGTTTTATCACTTGATAATCAGCCGTGTGTGTGTGATCGTAGCTCACAGAGGTAGAGGGAAGCGATGCTGCCAGCTAATCATGTGTCTCTACAGTATTTTTTAAATTAAAATAACCCAGCAGCACTGAGTAACTCTGTCTTGTAGCGCTCACTCATTCCATCTATAGCGGTGTTTCCTGTCTGACACGTTGACCCGCTACAGGCAGAGAGGGGAGATCAGGTACAGCGCTGGTGAAATGTTGTTTCTACATGTATCGGAAGTTTTATTGCCCCACCCCTCTAGATGAAGACAATAAGAAGTTCAGTTCTCACACATTGTGCACCAACAAAAATGACTTCTCTTTTCTGACCAATAACTTCCTCTGGCTGGTTTTTATCGGTCACGGTTAAAAACTGACTCTGTGGTGTGATGGAACAGTAGAAAACAGAAGTTAAGCATCCTCTGCGACGATTGCCTAAGCCTGCCTTTAGTTGGTCACCAGACGCAGTGTTTAGTTTCATTTCTTTTAAATGTACAACAGTGTTGGCGAGGTAATAATGACATGCATCAAAATAACAATAAATAGGTGCACTGTGCAGCAGTAAAACACTGATAACATGCGGCGATCAGAGAAGAGACGCAGTCAGAAGTGTATGAAGGTGAGATCTAAAGAGCCAATCAGACTTTGTTGCTGGTCAGAAAACTGGTCCCGCTCCTTGAATACTCATCACTGCTGATGTTTCATTGGTTGTAATGACACAAACCATCAGCAAGGCCTCCGGTCTCAGACGCCACCTTCTCTTCTCCTGCTGTGTCCTGTGCTGCACATTGTGATCTATGCAAGCCGTATCGCACGACATCATTTGTATTTACACCATCATCTCTATTTTGAGATGAGGCCGGTTCTTTTGTAATATTTGAAAGTGTACGAGTATGATTTTTGAGAGAAGATGCCCAATGCTAATATTGGATTTCTGATAAAGTATGCCCACCATCATCTAACACGATAACATAATAGCTAACGCATGTTAAAAATATATACTATTAACTACTACTAACTGACTGACTTTGATACACTCACAATAGCGTCTGTCCCTGCTTTACCCTACAATATGAAGACAACGAGTTGTGACTGGTGAAAGTAGTCCAGTGTGTTTGTGTCGAGCTGGTCTTGTGTGTTAATGGTGCTGATGAGCAGTGAACGCTGTAGCGGCAGCCATCACATCATCATCAGCAGCGCTGTCATAATAGTGGACTTGGCATACTATGGTTCAGCCGGTTGTTACTCAACAAATGTGTGCGCATGGACACACCCGACGTTAATGGTTACTCTCTTCACACTGGCACAGTAAATCACGTCCACATGTCGGTGAATCATGTTTTCCAGAAATATCAGCTCTGTAAAGAAACCTTGTGTTAACTCTAAATGAATTCCTTCTTGACCGACTTGTTGATGCTTCATATCATGTTTGCCGGATTTACCAGCTGTTGAATTCCACCGTAAAGCCACTACGAGGAACTTTTGTTTTGTGTTGATCTTGGCGGTCCCTGTGGACAGAAGCGGTAGTGTCTCCAAGCACCAGAGTCTCTTTCGAAAACCCCTCGTTTTGACTGCAGTAGGGGTCTGACGGTCTGCCCCGCTCAGCCCTGGTTCTGGTTCCCCCCATGCCTTCCTTCCAGCAGGCCGAAGCAATGAGACCTGGGTAGCCAGCGCTGTGGTGTCTTTGTTGGCTCCCAGCGGGTACCGGTGGAGAAGCGAGGTCCGCGGCAGACTGTTTGCTGCCGTTAGGGTCCAGGGGAGTCTGAGCTAAAGGAGTTGCTGGTGGACCTGCATGATCTCCCGCGAAATTCCGACCCAGTTGCCTCGATGACGATCATCAAGAATCCCGATATAGAAATAACAGTCTTCTAGCTGATGGTCTTGTTCACTTATGTAGGACATTTAGAGGCATCCGTATGAAAATTTAGACTGTTCCTTTAAACTTTAGCCATTTAAAAAATCTTTCCATTTCATGTGTTGCCATTGCTATCGTATATTTTTCTTTTTTATGGCATCAGTCTGGTTCGTTGCCATTTTCTGCACTTACAGAAACATGTTTGTCTCACGCTGGGAAAACCCATAAATGCTGAAAAAGCCCCAACAGCAAGAGCCGGCACCAAGAGCCAGTTTGGCATCGAGACAACGGAACGCTTTGTAACCAGAAGCGGGTTCGGTGGAGTGATTCCGTTTCCTGCTGCCTGAACTGATCAACAGAACGGCAGAACTGTCACGGCGCTCTGGAAAGATTCAGCCAGCGGTTTTAATAAAAGGCCGACACAAACAGCTGACTCTTCGCCCTGCCAGCTGTTATCGGGCCTGCCAAAGCTCCTGATTGGGACTGTGTAAAAACACACACACAGAAGTGGGTGTGTATAGTAATAATAATAATAATGACCTCAGCTCATTCAGCGATTGCAGAGCTCTGGTTTTGTAATGGGAGGTCGGGCTGAGGAAAGAAGGGGAACACCGATCTGGCTACCGGTGGTTCTGGCTGCCCAGACCATTAGAACGCAATGAGCCACTTCTACGTCACAGCAAGGCAAAAAGTCAAAGGAGGCGTCGGCTCTCTCTGACTGCGATAATTTTTCCAGATTTACGGCCAAGTTGAGACTTGACTAGTGCGGTCAAAGCTTTTGTCCCGTAAGGAAGGTGATGTGAAGTTAGATTCACTCAACTTGGAGATGAAGCACGTCCAAGGTCTGTCTTGGTCTAGCTCGGCTAGAAACACAGAATCCGTTAGCATGTTGCTCACCAGCCAGTTTTTATCCGGCACCGTCGACGTTGTCTTCGCTTCACTTCTTCAGCTTTCTTTAGCAGTTTAGCTAACACAAATGTGAGCTGAGCACACGGCGGTGCGACACATGCAGAGTGAATGTAGGGAAAACACTGGAATGGATACTTGCTGTTTTTTTTGTTTTTTTGCCTGTCTAACTATAAGAAACGCACCTTGTTGATTGTTTGTGTACATTTTAAAAAGTATATTCAGTCTTACTTTACTGTCGAGGACTTTGAGGAAGTATCAAATATAGTTAAGTAAATGCAGTTGAAGTGGTGACACATCAAGCGAGTCATGCGCAATAGTGTGCGTGTCATTATTCCCTCAAGAGTAGTGGAACTTTTCCAAACTCGCATGGCGGTTGTGAAGACGACGGGCCGGTTGAGTCATTGAGTGGGCGGGTTTTAAGGCCCTGGATTGTAAAACGCCGTCGGTCATTGCACCGCCTCTTTAACACGCGGCCGGTTACCTGAGGTGTGGCTTCTAGAAGGAAGGACTGTGTTCAACAAGAGGAGTCCTGTGATTCATATCTCTCCTGGTATCAAGTGAATAATTCATCTTTTTGCCTGTGAAAGTGCAGTGTGCGTTGTTTTTATTTATTTCCATTGTTAATTCAACTGAAGTGTCATTTCACACTGAAGCGGGTTGTTTTGAACATTTACTTCTTTACTTCTTTTAATTCATTTGGGCAGGTCCTCAGCATTTGGATGCCAAAAAAAAAAAAAAAGATTCCATTCAACTACATTGTCGTCCGTTAGGATTTAGAAAATGATCCGAGAAACATCCGTTAGCCACAGGAGCAGGTGTTCATGGATGGACAAAACGAGCAATTTGAACATATTGTTTTGACATTTTAAGTAGGCAATCGATTCATGCAGTTTCTAAACAATAACCTCGTAATCAATAATTCGAATTATGGTGAATTTCAGTCCTAAAATCTTAAATATTTTGCTGTTCATTTGTCTGATAAGCTAGTTGGGAGATCAGAATTTCTTTCTCTTTTCTTTTTACACCAATTACTTAGACTTGTGAGCCCATGCGACCTTTCTTCACAAGCCTGCATGATTCCATTGAATCAAACAAATGTGACAGTGGATCTTTCTGCTGTGGCTCTGGCCTGAGAAATACAAATTGCAAGTGTGAGATCCTGAGAGTATAATTGGCCAGATACCGGTCACCTCTCACCTCCAGACTTTGCAGTTAGCAGCGCCTTCCGTCCCACTAACCTCACTCAGCTTTCTACAAGAGTCACCTCAGGTATTTGAATCACCACAGCGCAGCAGCCTTTATGAACTTCCTGTGCACGTTCCTCTCTGAGCCCATTGTCAGTGGACATGGAGGCTGTAAACCTCCAGACGGCTAAGTTTCCTCGGGGGTTAATGTTTCACGTCTTGTACAGTTGGGATTCATTCGCCGCATTCCTGGGGAATTAACATGGACATCCTCCCACCCCCGCCGCTTCCTGTGCTGCGACTCTAAAGACAGGAAGTGGATTAGTTTGGCTGCTGATTGGCTGGGGAGAGGTGATGGTGTGATATGAGAGAAACAGACGCACACACTGAGGGGAAAACCTTTTGCTAAGTAATTCTGACCTCGTGTGAATGAGGTTGTTTTTTCCTCGCTGCCTCTTTGTCTCACCGTATTTGGTATTTGACATGCAAAGACAGAAGGAAGGTTTAGGGGGAAACGAAACAGAAAAAAGGACAACTGAATGGCTTGTTTGATTCCTTCATATCAGTTTCCATATTACTTTTGATATTAGAAGTACCAATTGAGTGCCCGCCCACATGTTACAGCTTATTGGAGAGTTGAGGATCCTCACTAGGTCCGTCACGATAGTTGCGTTAACTTATCCTACGATATGTAGACATGACCTCTGCATTTTTAACTTATCGACTTATTGTACGATATATAGCCATAACTTCATTTTTACGTTATCAACTTATTAAGATACTGTGTTTCCCAAAAAGAACAAAAAACCTCCTCGGATACATACAGAACAGAGACGTCATGCAGTTTCCTGCTTGGAGGAGATTTAACTGTTTCTGGCCTCCACAAGCGTGAACATAGTATGAGCGAGAGCTGAAGACGAGGGCGGGAAAGAGGAAGGAGAGGAAGTAGCTGAGAGGAGGAGAGAGAAGATGTACTAGACGGGGAGTCAGAGGGAGGAAGAACATAGCTGGCATTCCTGACATCTGTCATGCTGAGCAGGGGTTGACACTCGTTCATCAAGCATTCCCTTCTTCTTTCATTCTGTCCTCTCTCCTCACCCCTCTCACCTTTTTCTTTTTTTCTGTTTGCCCGACTCTGCTATGCAGAGCTGGTACAAGAAAAAGAATTTCACGAGAAATGTTTGTGGTTACTTTTTTTTATTTTTTTCAAACTGAAGTGGGTGGAGCCAGACAGCACAAACCCATTAGATTTGTCTGCGACAACGGCAGATAAATGATGCAGATTAAATTATCCATGACATTTGCATACAAATAGATCTGTTTTCCTTCTCTGTGTACTCAAAACAACAGAACGTTAGTGTGTATGTAGTTTGTAAAACCTTGTATCCCCCCACCTTTTCTGTTGCCTCTCTTCATTTCCTCCCAGAATGAGTCCCAGTGTCCTAATAAATCTCTCTACCCCCTCAGCCTCCTCCTGCACACAACAGTCACCGAAGCATCACAGATTATTTATGCACATTTTGAAGTAGCACATTAGAAAAGCTGCACGGAAAACATTTGATTCCTCAATTGCGTTCTGTTAACGCTCGCTCGGGGTGGTTTTTGGCTTTTGTTGAAATAGTGTTGACGGCTAAATAGGTAACGGAATGGGCCTTTGTCGGTTAAATGCTGACGTGGCAAACCTTTTCCTCACATGTCTGATCAGCTGTTTTCCCCGTCTTCCCAGATATTCCCCGCGTGCGAATGCTCGTCTTTTTGCCGAGTTGTAACAACTTCCTGAAGACCCTTCTGTGTTTTTCTCCTATAGATGGTTTTGTTTCTGGTTCACAACCTACTCTTCTTCTATTTATTTGCAGGATTACAGACGCGTGTCTGCCAACATGGCGCCAACTTGTGACCAAACTACGCTTTAGCCGAGTTTAATCGCCCCAAACTAGCAGATTTCTAAACTGTGCTTAGAATTTAGTGAGTGTCCGGTTAAGAGAGGGAGAGAGAGTGTTTGTGACGATGAGTATGAAGTTATCAGTGACGTAGTAGCCGTGAACGTAGCAACGCTACAACAAGTTGCTGTGTCTTGCATGTCATTCAGCTGATAATGGTGAAGGTGGTTACAACGTAACATTTTCTCATTAAGGGTTGAGGCTCTGGGTGGTATTTGCGCTCACAGACTCCTCCGGCTTATTGCTTCACAGCAGGTTACACCGACTACCTTTTAAGGAGGAGCGATTTCTTAATCGCGGCCCCCTTTAGAGCCGGAGTGATCACACATACTTTGGAGGATTAATATTTTTAATCTCTGGGCGATTTTCTTGTCTGAGTGAAGTACATGTGGTGGATTGGCTTAATGAACAGTAAGTATGTTCAGTCCAATTTCTAATAAAGACTTGACCATAAAAACCTCAGCACATGCATAAATAAATCCATCTTTTCTAGAAGTCTTTCAGTGACACACCAACCTTATTAATACGTGCTACGTCGCGGATGATCGTGTCAGCCGAAATCCTCACCTGGAAAAGCAGAAGATTAAGAAACGTGTGTCTTTTGTGGTGGATGTGTCAACATACGGTGATGCAACGGTGATGCAACGCTGAAGCAACCGGCCCCAAAGTCCCCAGCAGTTAGTATTGAAACACAGCCGGACGACGTGGCCTCATAGTGTAGAAACATGCAGCCTCAGGTTGACTTTCTTTAGGACAAACAGCTTCGATATGAGAGTTTGTCGGAAGTATTTCAATCTTTACTAAAGTAAAAGTACTCCTACCACACTGTAA
Source organism: Anarhichas minor (assembly GCF_050575085.1). Lineage (NCBI taxonomy): Eukaryota > Metazoa > Chordata > Actinopteri > Perciformes > Anarhichadidae > Anarhichas > Anarhichas minor. Next base: position 972,873 of record NW_027466492.1, on the reverse strand, counting down.
ACAAGTCCTGCATGGAAAATGTTAGTTGTACTTAAGTATATAAATGTCCCTCTGACTATTTTATATTCTATCATTAGATTATCATTACTCATGTAAAAGCAGTAGTTAGTTGAGCTGGAGCTTGTTCTACATTATGAACTATTGATTATTTTCATTATAGATTAATCTGCAATTAATTTGCAACGCAAGTCTTTTAATTCAAGAAATTGAATTTGCTACACAATTATTTATGAGTTGGTATTAATCATTTGTTAGTCTCACATAGCCAGTGTGTGTAAAGTGTCTTGCTTTTAAGATCCGAGGTCGCTGATCCTAAAATAGGACACAGTCTCTGTTGGTGGAGGTGCAACCTGACCCAATGACGGCAACAAAGACAGGAAGAGGCATAAATAAATGAACAAATGACCCCGACCCGTCACGACGGCCCTCCTCCTCCCCTCGTTTCCTCTTCTCACTCGCCACCTTTTTAAGTCTCCTCTCATAACATGCTAGCTATTCACTAAAAGCCAGCAGCCAGCTGCTGATTAGTTTGGACTTTGGCCGATAAACGGTCAAGTCATCATTCATTAGGATATATATATATATATATATATATATATATATATATATATATATATATATATATATATATATATATATATATATATATATATATATATATATATATATATATATATATATCTCAAAATCCAATCAAAAAACTACGTATGACGTGTGCTTAGATAGACTAGTACCAACCAATAATATTGTGATGTCCCTCCATCGATCAATCTGCAACTTTTGGCCACCAAGGAGGTGTTCGTGTGGAGCCACCGTCTTCTTTAGCTCAGTATCAAAGCCCGCCTACTTTTTAGCCGTCCAATGAAATGCGAAGGATTCGAGTCGGCCGGGCGCCGAGCTCTCCTCCTCCCTGGCGGAGCATCCGTCTGCGGGTGGAAGTTCTTCAGAGAGGCCGGATCTGTCATGCATGACATGCATTAAGACTTACGATACTCTTCTCCCTGATGATGGCGTTCACTTATGAAGGTCCTATAGAGGCGGCAGCAGTAAACTGAGGCTGTTCTCACAACCACTTAAAAGTTCCCCGCATGAACTTTAATTATATTTGTCACATATGTCGTCTCTCTTCCTCCCAGTTGGATCATTCATCATGTTTTCACTCCTCTTGATCATCTCCTGGCTTCCTCTCTCCCCCCCTTCTGCATTTCCTCTCCTTAATCCTCCCTCTCTATTTGTTTCTGTTATCTCCTGGAGAGCCGTACGTCCGCTCTAAGCTTGTTGACTCACATAATGGCATATCTGAGGGGCATTAGGCCGGCCAAGAAGGTGTGTGCGTGTGCGTGTGTGCAAGCACTACTTTACTGACTACCTGTCAGCACATGAAACAAGAGGGAGGCTCCCTGTGTTTCTCTGTGTGTGTGTTCACTGCCGTTCAGCCTTGAGGGTAATAAGACTAAAACAATCCTCCGCAGCAGAGCTGTGCTTCGTCTTCTTCCCGGATCTATTCTTCCTCCTGTTCGCTGTCACATGACATGAGCATGTTGTCAAGACTTTTCTCACAACAAACTGTTCACTGGTTTAGCTGCAGGCTGGTTCCTCGTCGTCCTCAACCCCTCAGTTGTCATGCACCGTGAAGCCCTCCAGGTCCCCGTGCCCCCCCCCCCCCCCCACCCCCACTGAGGGACGGTGTCGTGTTCCCTTACTGTGACTCCAGAGCGGTGCAGCAGCTCTACAGTAGCGGGCCTGCATAACCAGTTCCAACGGGGCTGCATGGAACCAGAGTGCAGTGCTATTTCCTAGTTTGCGGTGTCTAGATTTCTGTTCCCGCTCTGCGTCGTTGTGGAAAGGAGGCGTCGTGATGTTTGTTTCTCAAGTGGAGTTCGAGGAATCTTGAAGATGGTGATTTGCGTTGTGGTTTGCTTGACTTAATGGAAGACAGTTGTGACTCCCAACATTTTAAAATGTGGAGTTGAACTTTTGGTAGTTGACAGATGCTGGGAATGCATGTGGGAGACTTCTCCTCCCTGTGTGTTGAGGCACAAAGACCAACCCGTCCTCCACAGCGTCTGAAGCCAAAGACTGCGACGACTGTGCCACGGTGTCGCACGCCACAGCCCCATTTTTGTTTTTTTATAATCCCCGTGCCTCTAAGAATAGGAGGCCTTGTGTCAGGCCAGACCAGACTAGCTGCCGAGGCCTTTGGTCTGGTGCAGCCGGTCCAGTCTAGTACGGCTCCGTCCAAAGTTCCTTGAGGTTGTAGCTCTCTGCCAGCAGGTCCCATAAAACTCCTTTAACTAGCAGCGCAAACCTGCTTTTTAAAAAAAAAAAATTTTGGTGCAGCAACTTGCCGTCTGCTTCTGTTTTTATAGTTGTTTCTTCGTTCTCTGGCGCGTCCACACAACAGGCCTCAATACAACCAACATGACTACGTTTACATGCACACAATATTCCACAAGACAGCTTTCACTAATGAATTGTATTTGGATTATATATTTCATTACATTACAATTTTCAGTTTCCGGAGTCCATTCCTAACCTCCCCCGTGTCACTTTGGCTCTTCTTCTTTTTAGTATTTTTCACGACAGTCTCGCTGGTGTTGTGGAGGACAAACGCTGCTGCCTAATTCAAACCGCACTTTCAAAAGGTGCAAACTGTCACTCTGCAGTTGTTTTTACAGGAAGTGACAAAAGACGTCTTTGTGTCAACGGTTTCATAAAGTCAGAGTCTCAATGTAGCAGTGAGATATCAAACCGTTCATTTTATCTAGATGAGTTGCACAACTGGGCTGTGGTAGGAGTGTTTGCAGCGTGTGTGTGTGTGTGTGTGTGTGTGTGTGTGTGTGTGTGTGCACCGTGGCTGTGCCAAGAATACATCTCAAAGACGTGGCTTGAAAGCGTGAGACCTTTTTGACTTGTGAGAAGTGTGTTGCCTCGAAGAGGTCAAAACTCTAAGTGTGAAGAAAACGTAATCGTAAGAACAGAAGTGTGTAACTGAGACTGTGTATATGAAGTGGACATAGTCATTGTGATTTCACCCATTGGTTTGTGGGCTGCTGTTGGGAAGCACTGTTCCTTTTGGCTATCGCCATTTTTTGCTACCGCCGTCTCTGTTCTTGTCCATCGACGTCTGTTTTTTGGCCGTCGCCATCTTGTCTTTTTGTGGAACCAGAAGTGATACGAGAGGATGGCGTTGGGTACAGCTAAATGCTGAACAGTATAATAGCTGTTTGTTGAAGACTGACACAAAGTCAGCAGTGTGGATGAGTCAGTGGAGCTGCCACAGAAACAGGCTGTCAGTGTGGAGTTGCTTTAAGAGTGAGCTCATTGGCGCTGGCAAGAAAGAAAAAGGGTGTGATCTACAAATCACACACACACACACACACACACACACACACACACACACACACTGCTGACGTGCAGAGAATACACGGCACTAGAGCAATAACCTTGTGTTCAACCTGGCTCATTCTTCCCAGGTATAGCAAGACACACCCTTATCTGTGTGGGTGTGTGTGTGCACCCTTCAGTATACATACAATTAGGTTGCCTATGTATTCAGAGAACTGCACATGCATTGAGACGTTGGGTGTGGAAGAACTGGTGAAATAGTTGAAGAGAGCAGCACAGGTATACGATAGGTGTGTAGTGGAACGTCCATTCAAGCACATTCCTGTGTGTGTGTGTGTGTGTGTGTGAGAGATGCTGTCCACCCTTTTTCTGCTCTCTCTCTATGGAACTCCATGTTTTCACTGTTTCAAATGGAGGTTTGTGTCATGTGTTTCCATGTGCGTGTGCATTTTAGAGTTCAAAACTTCTGCCGAGTTCCTCTCTTTGAAACGAATAGCTAACTGAACCTTGACCTTTGACCTCTGTAGGGCCCATTAGGGTTGGGGGGTGTCACACTGATGACTGTGTGTGTGTGGAAATGGAGATCAAACGGCTGACCCCAGTAGACCCCGTTAGGCTCCGTCTGTTTTTCCACCCTCTGGCAGCAGTAAAGCAGCGAGGAGGCGGCTGTATATCTCCCACGGAAGACGGAGACACGTTGAACGACTTAACCGCTTCCAGATATTACTCCAGAACACAAACAAGAATGTCTGATTATGTCGAGAATCACAATCACGGTTATTTTGGTCAATATTGAGATGGCGATCATTCATTGAATTTGGAAACATCATGCATTCAGAAGGACAGCCTTGATTTTTAAAGTAAAAGGGACAGTTCATGCTAGAAATCCTGACCGGTTGCTGAAGATAAGCCACAGACCTTGTTGTGAGCAGTTTCATGTTGAAACTACAAGTTCCTTGTACCAAGACAAAGATGAACATGAACAGTACGCATTTTAACATCAGTCCGTTGCACTTTGAGAGCTAGATCTATGAAGAACTTTGTGCTCTTGTAAACAGTTTAATCATTAACCCCGTTGGTTGTATATGTACAGCTATGACACCAGTCACACCCACAGTGTTATAAACGAGACGGGGGTTCAGGACGGGTTGGTTGAGGACAGTCCGCCCCCGGGTTGACGGTCTTCCAGGGAGTCCCTCCCACTAACCGTGTGCACCGTAAGGCTGCTTTGATGAAGATTTTCTGTTTAATTTGATAAGACAATGATAGATGTTACAAATGGAACTTCGGACGTGTAAAATCCCCAAAAGCAGCTCTAACACATGTCACCGTGATGACACGTCGGGGTTCAGCAGTGACCTCAAACGGCGAGACGAGAGCCCATGCGTGAAACAGTGATGTCAGAGAGGACGTTGTCCATCGTGGCTACAGATACCGGAGGATGAGAGCAAAGCTGGGTCGTGAGTGTTGAGAAGGCGCCGCGCAGACGTCTGCTTGTTATGTGTCCTCAGCTCAGAGCAAAAATCCTCTGGTCTGATCTCACACACACACACACACACACCAGCTTTAACAGGCTTCACTGGCACTCGCCCCATTTGGTCAGTTCACTTTTAAAGTCGGTCGGTTCAGCCAGTAGATATCCACGACAGTCAAAACTGGAACTGTGATGCGATAACGACTTGCAAACTCATATTTAAATTAGCATTTTAAACTGGGTTATTTGAAAGCCAGTCGAGGTGAAGCAGTTGAAATAATGCTTGCAGGGCACCAGTACAAGATTTGGTCGCACCCTTCTTTTCTGTTACAGCGCAACATGAATCAATGCTCCGTCTGTCCCTGCTGCACTTTTATCATCAGTGGCGTTGTGTCATTCTCCCCACTAGCCGCCTCCTCTCTCTCCTCATTGTTGCCTTTTAGAATTATCAGCCATGTGCTGCTTCATTTTCGGAAAACATTAATCGACGGTGGCTGATGTCTCTAATCCATAATGATGTGTTTGTACAAGGGGAGTTCAGGTCAGTTCACCTTGCCTGAGATATCGCACGATAATGTTGTCACATGCTGGACCTGATGCTGTTTTTGTTTCTGTTGTGACAAGAAGAATTGTGTGTGTGTGTGTGTGTGTGTGTGTGTGTGTGTGTGTGTGTGTGTGTGTGTGTGTGTGTGTGTGTGTGTGTGTGTGTGTGTGTGTGTGTGTGTGTGTGTGTGTGTGTGTGTGTGTGTGTGTGTGTGTGTGTGTGCGCGTATGCCCGTACTCGAACACGCAGCAGCACCACACCTCGTTGTCCCGGAGTGACAGCTAGCCAGAGGCATGCTACGTCCCCCCCATGATCAAAGCTAGCTGAACGCTGTCACGGACTCGACTACAGGGCTACTGTAAGCTACGACAAAGCCGGGCTGAAGTGCCCTCGAGCAAGGCGCATAGCGGCTGACGGGGGTCTGACCTCCAGTCCCTCAGAGGGAGGCAGATGAAAGCCGTGGGATCCGCAGCCTCGTAAAGTTCCTCTAGCTCGTAAAGTCCCTGCAGGTCTCGACCCGTCCCTGTTTGTCCTCGTCGCCGCTCCCAGTGGCAGCGCTCCTGTTAGAACAGAGCCCGCGTTTAGCACGGCTGCTCTCCCATACGGTTTAACGTTCCTTTATTTTCATATTTTTTTTTTTTAAACAAAAGCATCCAAACTTACAGAAACCCCTCGTCGTTCCTCACTTCGCTCCATCCGGGTTTAGGTGGCAATTCAGAAAAAGAGATTTGTTTTTTAGTTTAGAGACGTTCATCGTGTTCATTTGATGGGCCACCAACAGCTACACCTCCTCTTTCTTTGAACAAACCTGTAAAACATCTGTTACAGTCTTGGAGCATGGAACAGTCTGTTGCATCATGCAAACCCTGAACGATGTGAGGTTCATAGTAAAGTTTGAATAAAGTACTTTTCAAACAAAGTTTCAGCGTGAGACGAGTGTGTGAATGTTGTCGCTGGGAGATGTGGCCACACTCTTCTATCCAGATATAGGTCCTTTCATATCTCTCTGACTATGAATATCACCATGTAGCATGTTTTCTGCTATGTAAAACAACCACGTCTTAAAGTGAAATACTAGATTAAAAATAACATGTACAGGTCTATTCCATATCTTATCGAAACAAAGAGTGACAGCAAACGGATTTCTACACGTCTGAATCGACTCTATTGGTTATTCTTGTTGCTATCGTTGAGTTTTTTGTACTTCTTTCAGACCTGCTCTGTTTACGTTCGGTGTCATTGAGATGTATTGGACGTGTAGCGTGATGGCGTCACACAATGTTATTTGTGTTATCTGGAGGTGTACGGCCTCCACATTGTTTTATTCAGTTCGTTAAGAAACAACGTCGTAAAAATGACAACTGAAAGACGTTTGGCGATGTACACATCGTCATGTCGTCCAGCCCCAGTTGTAATGCGCTTTACCAAATTAGATTCTTTATTAAAATAATAGAAATACAAAATGTATTGTAGATGCTTTATGATGCTCTCAAACCGGAAGCTTCTTTCATCTTTGCAGTGCAGAGATCAGTGACAGTGATGGATGCAGCTCCACTCTGATTGTCTGCTTTGTGTTGAACTAAGCTGGAACTTCCTGCCATTGCAGTGCCACTTCCTGCTGCATTGTCGTTAACTCTGAGTGTGTGTGTGGTAGAGAGGGCATTGTCTTTCTGCCCCCCGCCCCCCCAACTTTGTCTGTACGTCTGTTTGTTTATGTGAAATGTATCTCCCCTTCCTCCCTCCTGTGTGTGTGTGTGTGTGTGTGTGAGACCCTCCCCCAGATAAGCCGATACCAACCCCCAACACACACACAGAGCTGAGGGAGAATACAGAGGGCTGAAGGGTGCTATTATCCAGGAGGCTCAATGGGCGCTTTGTGGTGGTGTCCGTGGTGGGACGGGGGGGACGGGGACGGGGGGGGAGCTGGGCAGGGCAGCGAGCCCCCCTGTCATGTTTGTGAACACACAGCGGTGGAGAAAGAGGTGTACGGGTCGATAGATACTCACTTACTTTCAGCGGTGATGACAGTGGTTGATCCGTACCGGTCATACCGGAGCTAACGGCTAACGTACGGAGGTTCCATAGAGTTCCATTATCTGGAGCCTTGTATACCAGCTGCTATAACAAAACAAGATGACAAAAATGATCCGTATCAGCTGATACGGATCATCGGCAATCGGTATCGACAGCACACAAATGTTATCGCGGGCATCTCTAAAAGCTATATTTGCTCCTTTTTTTTCTTCTGCTGATCCGATCTGTGACTATAAACGCTGACACGATCCAAACCGTGAGTTCTGTAAACCGCTGCACCAAAAGTGACATTTTCTTCAAAGTTTTGGAGAAGTTTTGAGACTGCTGGTGTGAGTCTGAAGTGAAGCCAGAGTTCATCTCTAGGATTTTAAAATAAGTCTATGAATTGTCTGGTGAGAACTCATCTTTATCCTCCAGTCCAAAAGTGAAATGTATATAAATAAAGATGAAATATACAACTAAAGAAAGAATCAGCAAATTTCTTAGTTGAGAAACTACTAAATGTTTCTTGTTCATCTTACTTAACTGTCTGTTTTACCTCCTTTATTTTCCAGCTGGGGAAAAACCTACTTTCCTTCCTTCACGTTCTTGCTTCCTTTTTCCTCCTCCCCTCTCATGACGGACATTCCCTCTCAAAGCCGTTACATTTCAGCCGTTAAGCTTTATAACACGTATTTTTGTCACTTGACATTTTTTAGGCACTTCCCCTGAATTATGTAACAAGTCAGGAAATAAAAGTGTTTTGACACATTGACGAGCCATAAGTGTGATTTCTGACTGAGTGGCGTGACAAAAGCTCTCCGGTCCCGTGCCTACCTCAGTGCCACGAAACCCTTTCACAATAAAATGATTCTAAACACATTTCTGAAGAATGCTGGCGAACCAGAAGCACAAAAAACAACGTGAAAGCAGCTGTTGACGTGTGAGATTTGTGCTGCTCGCAACGCCACATTTTCATTGTGACATGCAGTGTAAATTGTTCTTTGATGTCACTGGCCGCTCTCATTTCTTAGCTGTAGGTATTGTATTACAACATCTGTCTCCTCCCCTTTTTTCTTCTGCTACTTCCTGTCTTATCAAAAGTAACTCCCTGACCTTCCTTCCTGTCCATTGAAATTCATTTTCTTTTGATTTGAAAGTGATTTATTGTCGTAAAAGCTGAAAAACCAACAAACCAAACAGGCTCTGAATAATAACCATGTGCCTCCTGTTTCTGTTCTCTCTCACGCAGACGTTCACGGCATGGTGCAACTCCCACCTGAGGAAGTCCGGCACGCAGATCGAGAACATCGAGGAGGACTTCAGGGATGGGCTCAAACTGATGCTGCTGCTGGAGACCATCGCAGGTAACTCGTCTGTAGAGAGTCAGGCTGCTGAGTGGGGACGTTTTTTTAAAGTTATATCTCGACTAAACCGGCCGTAGGGACGTCTGACGTTTCGCACAGAACCCGCAGGGAAAGCCGTCAAGCCCAACACACACACACACACACTCATGTGTCACTGAGCCTCTGAGCTGTCAATGAAAATGTTGTTAGTTGTTTAAGATGCACGACGTCGCTGTCCGTTCCGGGGCGTGGTCGCTCACAGCCTCAGCATGGACCCACAGACTGTATATAAAGATGGGCGACATGACAGCTCAGCCCCCTGGTGGTTGGCTGCAGTACAGGTCCCAAAGTCCTCCAGGTTAGCGGCCAGAATAAATCAAAGTAAACGTCGAATAGATTTCTCCCAAATATGCTGTTTGTGATTTCGTGGCATTGTTGTCACGCCGATGTATGTTAAAGTGTTTATTCATTCTTTATTTGATGCTTAGATATGCATGAGACATCATCACTGACAGCTGAGTCAGCAGTCCCAGAGCTGGATGCTTGGGGAAATGTGCGAGACAGGAGCTGTAACTTTGACTCTCCATAACCGTCTGGGTGATAGAGCGTGTGTCAGTTTGTCCGATAGTGGCCGATGGTTAGCCACCAGTCACTCGGGGACGTACGACTCCAGATTATAATCTAGACAAATGTTAAATACCACATCAAATAGCACTCGTACTTCGAGACCGGCACTCCACTCCGGCTGTAAATGCCAGCAGACTTTAAATTTCGTTTTAGATATTTTTTTATTTAGAATGTTTGAGCTATTTTTCTTCAGAAAGTAATGGTCCACTTTATGTCAAAGCATTCCAGCGATAACCTTCAAAAATCCACTATCTATCAACCTCTAATTTACAGAGGTATTGTGATTAGTTATTGTGTCTTGCTTGCCAAAAAGCCACCGTGGTGCTGACGTAGCAGCTAAGTGGCTCACGCTAACGGACTGTGGCCTCCTTGCTCAGCTCGTGATTGGCTCTAGCGGGTATTTAGTCAGGACCTCGATGCCGCTCTGGCTCCAAATGACGTCCAAATCGCAAGTGTTATTTATTCCCTCAGTAAACATTATAAACATGAGTTTATGGTCTCAATCTCTAGTTTTCAAGTCTTCTTCAATACAGCATGATGTTCATTTAGTAAATTATGGTACATTTAGAGTCAAATAGACCATAAAGCAGAGTATGCTTTAGGGCGGGCTTACTGTGATTGACGGATTGCTACCAGAGCCATATACGCCGTCACTACATCACTCCTCCACATTCCAAATATGGTTACCGTTCATTGCGAGGAAAACAACATGGCAACAGTCGTATTCCCAGATGGCGACTAAAACAGCAGTCCACAAACCAATGGGTGATGTCACAATGACTACGTCCACTTCTTTTATACAGTCTATGGGCAGCGTCCTTAACTGGCATACTTTGTCTTTACTTTTGTACAGTGGAAGGAAGTGGAGCCGCGTTGCCCATCTGTATATACAGTCTATCTATTGACCACAGAAACCTAGAGGACCTGCTCTACATCTATCACTGTATGACTGCAGTCCTCTCCTTGTGTTTAATAGCAGGTTGTAGCTCAGTAGATCATCATATTAACTGCTATAATAAAATCTGACTTCCTTCGCATTCACTCCAGTTTTTTTTTTTTTTCTGCCTTGAGCGACGCCATCATCCCCTCTGTAACTCTAACTGTCCTGACGGAGTGTATTTCTGCTGAGCCTGTGGAAACATGCTCAGCTGTCATCACCGCAGGAGCTAACTCTTCACTTTTTGTGTGTGTGTGTTGTGTGTGTGTGTGTGCGTGTGCGTGCGTGTGTGTGTGTGTTTTTCCACAGGCGAACGGTTACCCAAACCTGAGCGAGGCAAGATGAGGGTGCACAAGATCAACAACGTTAACAAAGCCCTGGACTTCATCGCAGGCAAAGGAGTCAAGCTGGTCTCTATTGGAGCAGAGGGTAAGCGTATAAAAAGAGGACCCCCGTCCCCAAATAGAAACATATTCTTTATGAGTCCTCAGACCTCACTGGTAAAACGACATGCCATTCATCCACCTCTGTCCTGCTTAAAACTTCTGACCTCACGAGAAAAAAGCTTTCGCTTCGTTTTCATACTTGGAGGCGAGAGTACAATCCACAACGACAGTAAATCTGAACAGGGTTTAGTTAAAAATAGGGCTGTGCTGAAGCTTTTTTTATTTTGTTTCTGATCAGTCTTTTAATATTGAATATCTGGCAGCCAAATCAAATATTTCTTTATTTTGTCCCCCATAAGACAGCTGCACAGCATACTGATGCTAAAGTAATATCTCACACATTAAAATTAGAAAATTAATTTCATTCAGGATGGCGTAACAGCTGTCTCTTTATGAACACAGAACCTGCTCCGTCTCTTTATGAACACAGAACCTGCTCCGTCTCTTTATGAACACAGAACCTGCTCCGTCTCTTTATAAACACAGAACCTGCTCCGTCTCTTTATAAACACAGAACCTGCTCCGTCTCTTTATAAACACAGAACCTGCTCCGTCTCTTTATAAACACAGAACCTGCTCCGTCTCTTTATAAACATAGACCCTGCTCCGTCTCTTTATAAACATAGACCCTGCTCCGTCTCTTTATAAACATAGACCCTGCTCCGTCTCTTTATAAACATAGACCCTGCTCCGTCTCTTTATAAACACAGACCCTGCTCCGTCTCTTTATGAACACAGACCCTGCTCCGTCTCTTTATGAACACAGACCCTGCTCCGTCTCTTTATGAACACAGACCCTGCTCCGTCTCTTTATAAACACAGACCCTGCTCCGTCTCTTTATAAACACAGACCCTGCTCCGTCTCTTTATAAACACAGACCCTGCTCCGTCTCTTTATAAACACAGACCCTGCTCCGTCTCTTTATAAACATAGACCCTGCTCCGTCTCTTTATAAACATAGACCCTGCTCCGTCTCTTTATAAACACAGACCCTGCTCCGTCTCTTTATGAACACAGAACCTGCTCCGTCTCTTTATAAACACAGACCCTGCTCCGTCTCTTTATGAACACAGACCCTGCTCCGTCTCTTTATAAACACAGCCCCTGCTCCGTCTCTTTATAAACACAGACCCTGCTCCGTCTCTTTATAAACACAGACCCTGCTCCGTCTCTTTAAGAACACAGACCCTGCTCCGTCTCTTTAAGAACACAGACCCTGCTCCGTCTCTTTAAGAACACAGACCCTGCTCCGTCTCTTTAAGAACACAGACCCTGCTCCGTCTCTTTAAGAACACAGACCCTGCTCCGTCTCTTTAAGAACACAGACCCTGCTCCGTCTCTTTAAGAACACAGACCCTGCTCCGTCTCTTTAAGAACACAGAACCTGCTCCGTCTCTTTAAGAACACAGAACCTGCTCCGTCTCTTTAAGAACACAGAACCTGCTCCGTCTCTTTAAGAACACAGAACCTGCTCCGTCTCTTTAAGAACACAGACCCTGCTCCGTCTCTTTAAGAACACAGAACCTGCTCCGTCTCTTTAAGAACACAGACCCTGCTCCATCCTGCCGATTGAGGACACAGGTCCAGGGCAATGATATCACACTGCTGTGTGTGTGTGTCAGCTGGAGGAGTGTGACCTTTATTCCTACTTTATCAGGAAAACGTGACATTCTTGCCACATGACACTGCTGATACTGAACACCATTGAACTCAAAGTTGCCCAAAATACTGCACTACCAAACACACTCTGCACATTGTGAACTCACACACACACACACACTCTCTTTCTGGCCTTCTCTGAAAGCAACCCACTAAAGGTCATCTAGTGGAAACTAACAGTGAGACAAATGCTGACATAGAAGATGGAAGAGGAAAGAATTGAGGGATGGTGGTGACGCGATGAGAGAGGAGGAAATCCTACAAACATTTTAGAAGGACACATTCTGGTTCCCCTTTGATCTTCAGGGACTTCAATCTTAAAGGAATACTTCATCCCCAAAAAATGTGTTTTATCAGCTACTCACCCTGTATTCTAGAAGAAAACTTCTAGAAGAAAACTGCCTTCACGGTGAACGGAGAATCCCAAAACTAAAAAATGTAATTCTTCATTAATTGAAGTAAATGCAGAAAAACTATATCAAAACATCTGTTTACGAACTCTCACACAACTCATGCTGTATAATCCAAGTCTCATTTATCCGGTTGTATTCTCACTACTTCCAAATCACATGCATCTTCACTGATTCTTCAAGATTTTCAAGGTAACATGGGGTGATTTATTAAATTAATGCTCATTTTGTCAGCGAAGTATTTCATTAAACCTTCCTGTAATACATTAAAGGACAAAGTTGGGGAGACACAGTGGCAAAAATAGGCTTTTTTTTCTAAATCTCAGAACAAAAAGAAAAGATTTGCATTAATAAATCTGACTGATTTATTTTAAATGGGACATTTAGCTCCTTCAGCACAAGTAGAAATTAGGGATGCACAATAAAATGAATATTAATTGCGATCACCGTTTTGGCTTCCCACAATTAAACAGACACTGTCGTGATATTGATGTTTTTTTTTAAATACTCCGCTCATAGAAAACTCACTGCATATCAAATCAAGGGTTTCCTAAACTAACCGGCTACCAGGGGCCATCCAGATGTTTTGCCGTCCTGCTGCTGCTGCACATCGTGTAATACAACAGAGCAGGAGAACAAAATGAAAAGGCACTGAATTCAAAAGGAAGAACCTTACTTTCAGTCTGATATTGACTCAAAGACGTGTACATTAGCAGTGCACTGTGCATAAAACAGTTTGTACCTAAAATCAATTTATAATGGTGATAAATAATCGTGATCTCAATATTGATCAAAATAATTGGGATTATCATTTAGGCCACAATCTGAGAGTCAAACACAGAAGAAGGTTAGAATGACCGCGAAGTGAGAGTGTGATGGACTAACGAGAGGACGAGTGTATGATGGCACTGACAGACCAACGGTCTCAGGTCTGTGTTTGAGCTGTGAGTGGAACACAACACACCACCCTGTTCTGTGTGTGTGTGTGTTCATTAACCTGCCAGATATCTGCTGATGCTGGTGGGAAAACTGAGATTGTGATATTTGAAAGTACCAGCCTGTAAATATTTTTCCCGGCTTAAAGGAATTTGTTAGTTGTATGAGTTGACGTTCTAAAGAGTAAACTAAATATTGATTTCACCACAGGCTCGGTTGGTCAATATGCTCTTAGTTTGTACAAATCCACAGTCGCTGATGTTGGAAACAAGTTCTTAATCCAATATTGTTTTTGGGGGGATATGTGTATGCGAGTGTTTTTGTATGAGAGAGAGACACAGAGAGTTAATGTCCTGAATGAAGGGTTAGTTGTTGGGCAGGACGGCTTTAAGTCTATCATTTAAGCATAAGATGATTACATTCATTTAACATGCTAATATGCCATGATTAATATAGGCTAACAGAGTGCACAGTGGCTGATGTAGTTCATTTGGACAGAACGTGCAGACTTTTATATTCCCCCATCAACCAATCGATTGGATTAAACAGTTGACTGCATTTTATATCTACGACAAATTCATTTTGTTTTATGAAAGACATGATGAAAGCATCTCACTTGGAAGAGAAACTGGAAGCTGTGGGACATTAAGTGCAGCTGTGTGTGGGTGTGTTGGCATTATTAGATGTAATAGCAAGGTTGTACAAACAGCAGTGACAGACGGTGGATGTAGACGCAACAAAAGAAATGTGCTGATTGATTATTGACTATTTTCATTTTATTATTTTTTGTGCAGAAATCGTGGACGGAAACGCCAAGATGACCCTGGGAATGATCTGGACCATCATCCTCCGCTTCGCCATCCAGGACATCTCCGTAGAAGGTACAACTTCCTGAGGCTTTCAGTTTGCATAAACACATTCAGCAGCAGCTTGGCAGAGAAGTGCCTTGCTGAAGGGCTCTGTTTTCAGGATTATAAAGGCAGGGTTGGTAATCTTTACCTGACATCCTGATAGCAATCAATGAATCAAATGCTCTGACCAAAAAAAATCCATCGGAGTCTCCCTCAAGCTGCTAGATGAACAGCTGTGAGTGCAAACAACAGCCATGTTTGTTGTTTACGTTATGCTCATTTTGGGGGCGTGGCTTTTGAGGGAGGCCTGAAGGGGACGGGCTGTTGGTCTTGCCGACTTGTCGACTTCCTCGCTAGATTCAGCAACTTTTGGAGCTGCTGCTGCTAGCTGCGTTTATTGGAAAAGAGTTGGCAACCCTGGGCTGTGGGAACAAGAGTGAAAGTAACAAAGCTAAAGACGCACCCACGCACACACACACGTACTTTTAAGCTAAAAGCGCTATCGGACTGGGATAATTTGCCTAACTTTTTTTCATGACTTGAGGACTGGCTTTGCTTGCTCACCAAATGTATTTGTTCTTCTTTCTTTAGTTTATACAAAAAAAACTTGTTTTGTTGCTTTATTCCAATTTTGGTGCATTTAGTGCAGATGTAGTTCAATTGATGTGGGAGGAACCTCTCGTTGATGTTACCTTGTTGATCGTTTCATTGATCATCATCACTGTTTTGCGCATGCGTCTACTTTCTGTTTAAATACCTGTTAATTTGGTGCAATTTAAAGGGTTTAATCCTCATTTTAAATTTAAGGAATACTTGGTTATACAATGAAAAACTGCTACATATTTTAAACTTTTTCAAACCAAGTCTCCCCACTAATGGTCGTATCCATGAACCGTTTAGTCTGGAAAATGTCAGAGGATAAGCTCTCGGCGTCCATGCTGAAACCCAGGACACTGAATTTAGACTGATTGAGCTGCGGTGACTCTCTGCTGGCTAATTAGAAGCCGTCTGTGTTGAATTAACTCTGGTTGGTGTCGGCCACCAGAAGCAATATTGAGTCATATTTGTTACTCTCCAGATTAGCGGCTGATACGTTTCTTAATGTTTGTACGGGCACAGGCAGTAAACAACAACATCCCTCACTCCTCCAGTCCGCTGAGGACGGAAGCAGTTTATATTTAGCTCGCATCATAAACGGGCACCGCCGTATTTTCCTCTCTGACGGAGCACCGTTCATAGAAATATAATAAGACGTTGATTAAATGTGATGAGACATTTTCTTCTGATCCAGACCTCCTCGTCCTCCTTTTCTTTTTCTTCTTCTCTCCTGCTGCTCCTCTAACTTCTTCCTCCTCATTGCAGAAACTTCTGCAAAGGAGGGTCTTCTGTTGTGGTGCCAGAGGAAGACCGCTCCCTACAAGAATGTCAACGTGCAGAACTTCCACATCAGGTAATACACAAACACACACACACACGTACACTCTTTATTTTTCAATAAATTAATTGATTATATTATTAATATACTACTACTGATAATAATAATAGTAATATTAATAATGGATTAAATCAATTGTATTTTTAGCAATTCATTATTATCACATATAAATATATTGATCAGAGAGCACTTCCATTATAATTCAGAGCAGTTTATATAAAGTGATGAAGGCCTCCTACAAGCGTCTGGGGGCGATCCAAAGCTGGATCAATTGGTAAAAATGACAAAGAATGAATTAATTAAATACAAAAAAAACTTAAGAAATACATGAATGAATAATGTTCCAGATTAATTTGAACTATGACCCGGACTGAACCTGATCTTCCGTTCTTTTGCTCCCTGACGGGGCCCCATTGTGCTTCGCTGCCAGTGGACGGGACGGCCCTCCACATGACTTTAATATTATTGTTATAGTTGTTATTAATAGTAGCTCTGGTGGTGGCAGTAAATAAAGGATCAGTATTGGCATTAGTGTATGACGGACTCCTATAATGTGTAGAAAGGTCGCCCCCTGTTGGAGAAACAGGAACATGTTTCACTGCTCTGAAGGAGTCAGAAGACACTTACATTATTGTGACAGGGAAATGTGGTGTGCATGTGTTTGTACATTTAAGAAACAATAGAAGAAGCTGTGTAAGGCTCATACAAAGTACAAAAACCTTTTTATAGTATCAGTGCTTCACTCAAAACCAAGCAAAGACCAGGTCTAAGTTAAGACCAGGGTTCATACAGTCATGAAAACCTGGAAAAGTCATGGATTAAAAACAAAACGGTTACAGGCCTGGAGAAGTTTTGGTTCAAGCGCAACTTTTCTTGCCTAACCCTAACCACAGCTGGTTCTGTGATGTTACCCCTCCGCCTCACACTCTGCTCATCTGTTCTCTCCAACAGCTGGAAGGACGGTCTCGCCTTCAACGCTCTGATCCACAGACACAGACCGGATCTCATCGATTACGACAGCCTCAGAAAGGTAGACCGCCTCACACACACACACACACGCACACAGTTACACTACCGCTGGACATCAACACGAAACCCAGTCCAGACCCAAATGTTGTAAAGTCTTTGCATATTGTTATGCAAACTAGTAAAGTTTCAAATGACCACTAATCAAAAACTTGCTGATAATAATTTTGTTTTAAACGTGAAGTTGTCTTCTGACGCTGTGATTGGTTGTCTAGGATGACCCGGTGACCAACCTGAACAATGCCTTCGAGGTGGCTGAGAAGCACCTGGACATCCCCAAGATGTTGGACGCAGAAGGTAGGTTCTGACGTTTCCTGTGATTGATGCCGTGTTGTTGTTATAGTTTGGTCCTGCTATATATATATATGTGTGTGTGTGTGTGTGTGTGTGTACTGTAATCCACCCTACTGTATGCAAACTGTTTTCAATGAGTGGCTGTGTTTACATGCACACAACAAGGTGACTGTGATGCGAGTGGGCAGTAGTCTGTCATTTTACAACCCTTGTATTACATTTGTCAAGTACTCGTTTTCAGCTGTGATTCAAAATGTGAGCAGATTTAAAACAGGAACAGCTTCCTGTTTCAGTGTCAAGTGTTTAGAACAGGCTGGATTATCAACAGGCAAGGTGTTGCTTTATCAAAGCTCTTCTTCAAACTTCACAGTAGAACCAGAAGGCTAGTCTAGAGTTAGCACTGTTGAACATCAGCTGAACTAATCCCAGTTTAAACCTCTTCAATCTAACCACTGAGTAGACTGCAGAGGGCCCAAAGAAAGACACAACATCTCAACATTTAGAGCCCAGTTCAGTAAAGATGGAGGATCACTGAAGACTACATCCAAGTTCAACAGTATTCTCTCCCGTCATGTAACACTGAGGGGACGTCAGCTAGATGGAAGTTTGAATCTTTTCATTATTGAAGAAAAGAAAAACATCCACATAACAGCTGATTCATAACTTTCAACAGGAGTGAACATAGTTTGCAGGTCCCAATGCTTTCTGATGTAGTGAAACTGTAACACCGACCAATTTATAATCGCTTAATCAGTTTGAGTGATTTCTTTTTTTTTTTCACATTTGAGGAGCTGGAATCTTCTTTTTTGGTTTATTTACTCTGTCACAGTAAACTGAATATCTTCGAGTTGAGGACAAACAAAGACATTTAAGGATGTCATATTGGACATTTTATAGATGAAACAACTAATCGATCAATCGAAAATAATCAAAAAGATTCATTTACAATGAAAACAATTGCTGAATTTCATTATTGTCTCACTTCCATTACAGTCACAGTGTTGATGATCTCCAAATGCAGTTATATCAGGATCGATGGAGCCTCCATCCCTCCCCCTCCTCTTCTGTCTCCTCTCATTCTTTGGATTGTAAAAAAATTTCTTTGCGGAACTTAATTCTTGTTGTTCTAAAATATCCCACTTCCCCAGAAAATGAAGTTATGGTCATTCTGTCTGTTAACAGCTACAGCAGCTTGTTAAGTGTGTGTGTGCGTGTATACTATGTGAGTGCATGTCCCTTCACGTGTGTCCTGTGCTGTGTATAATCGCGTGTCGTCTGTCTTGCCTGTGTATATATATGTGCGTGTGTGTGTGTCTTCATAACCATGGTCTCCCCCCTTGTAGACATTGTGAACACTGCTCGTCCGGATGAGAAAGCCATAATGACTTATGTGTCCAGTTTCTACCATGCCTTCTCTGGAGCACAGAAGGTACCCTTTGACCCCCTGACCATGACCCTTTAACCCGCCCCTTCCTCGTTACTAACAAGGTGCGGCTTCCTGTCCAGCATGGCCTCAGTTTCTCGACAGCGCTGCTAAGCCCCCGAGCCTCGACAAGGACACTGGATTCATGGGGCACACAAACACACACAAGCTCAAATAGTGCGACTGTAACTGTGCTGGGGAACGCAGTAAATGTTCTGTCTTCTTGTCGAAATGAGTCCGTAGATTGCAGAAGAATGCAGCTCAGCTTCTTGGTAGCACTGTTTTTACAATGAATCGCTGTTATCAAGACAGTAATGGTTCATTGGTGTTTGCAGCAGCCAGACTTTTTAACTGCTAAGTTAACTATTCTACTATTTGTAGAATAAGATTGCGGTGGTTGCTTCATTGGATTGTTTCCTAATCGTGTGATCCAACCAAATCCAATATAACTCCAGAGAGTTGTAAAGTCCAAAAGTCAACATTGATACATACTGTAGATAGATCTGATCGTTTTTATCAAACGGAATATTCTGCTTCAGTCCATATTTGTTGGCTTGTAGCCTCAAAAATATTTGCCGTCAAAAAAGTTTGCTCTCCTGCTTGCTTCACAAAAGGATCACACACCTGTATTACAATGGTGGTCTAACAGCAATCTAACAGCACCATAGACTAAATGTATACAATCTAACAGCACCATAGACTAAATGTATACAATCTAACAGCGCCATAGACTAAATGTATACAATCTAACAGCACCATAGACTAAATGTATACAATCTAACAGCGCCATAGACTAAATGTATACAATCTAACAGCACCATAGACTAAATGTATACAATCTAACAGCGCCATAGACTAAATGTATACAATCTAACAGCGCCATAGACTAAATGTATACAATCTAACAGCGCCATAGACTAAATGTATACAATCTAACAGCACCATAGACTAAATGTATACAATCTAACAGCGCCATAGACTAAATGTATACAATCTAACAGCGCCATAGACTAAATGTATACAATCTAACAGCACCATAGACTAAATGTATACAATCTAACGGCACCATAGACTAAATGTATACAATCTAACAGCACCATAGACTAAATGTATACAATCTAACAGCGCCATAGACTAAATGTATACAATCTAACAGCGCCATAGACTAAATGTATACAATCTAACAGCGCCATAGACTAAATGTATACAATCTAACAGCACCATAGACTAAATGTATACAATCTAACAGCACCATAGACTAAATGTATACAATCTAACAGCACCATAAATAACATTTATAGAACCGCAATAATCAAAAAAATAATTTTTTCCCATCTTATTTTATATATTTTTTATAATATTTTATATACTACATTTTAGTTAATATTTACCAAATAATCTTTAATAAATCCTTTGTAAACATCTCTTAATATTACATAGGTTATTTTGTATTTGTAAAGCACTTGCACTGTTTAGTGCTGTGTAATATAAATCACTTTAAAGCTTTGCTGAGGTATCAAAGCATTTCATGATTGAGTGATGACTATTTCAACAAACGCTTGAGATTATCACATCGTGTAAAATAATTGTTCAAATTTAAGACCGTTGGTGCATTCAGTAGCATCTTCTATAACGAAAATGTCTCTGAATTTTACTATTTGATCTGTCACTCTCTTCTACCCTCCCATCTCTCGTTCCTCTCGTTCACCACCTCCTCCTCTTATTTAGCCTCCCCTGCCTGTAGGCCTCTGACAGGAAGCCAGTTGATGCGTCTCTTGTTTTGCTCCGCTTCCTCTAATTAATTTTCTGGCTCATTCAGAACTTGTTTGTGAGCCTCTGCAGTCTCAGGAGACGGCCGTGTGCGTGTGAACTTGTTCCATGTGCAGCTGATTCTCCTTCTTGAATTATTTACACAGTCAGACACAACAGAGACAGTTTGTATTTGTAGCAGCTTTGAACGATTAAAAACAAACTCGTAAATCTCCGGACGTGCTGCTTTTGTCAGCGTTGTACTATATTTTCTTACATCACATGTAATCCTGTTCACACAAAGCTTTTCATCAACATCTGGTGTTGTTTTCCAGTCAGTTATTCTTCCCAAATGTCCAAGTGAACAGTTACAGTCGAGACCCTGAAATTGTGTCGCAGTCATTTGTTAGGCGGGAAAAAAAAGATGTTAGTTTAATTTCAAAGGAAACTTTAAAGCATGTTGTGCTGATTAATGTGCTGTTTTTACAAATGAGGAATCGGCTGAATCAAATCTGCAGATTTATAAGATTTCTAAACTTCAAACCTAGAGCTGAAATTAATGATTGTATTTGTTTTGTTATGCTGTGGTTTAGTATTAGTTTGTAAAATGTCAAATATTGAAGGATGCCCAAGTTCCTAAAGCGCAAACTTTTTTTTTCTCCAAATGAGCGGTTTTAACCGAAAGAATCCCTTTACACACGGTGGGGGCGTGACGAATTAACCACAAGAAAATGCAAAATGCCTTTATTAACGCTGCAAAAGCGTAGAAAAATCCACCTTGTTCCGGAAACAAAACGTGTCGCTTTTTTGGCACATAATATGAAAGTACTCATGACAAAAACTGTTAGAAAAAAGTGAATTAATGTGTATGTTAATTGCGCGACAAAAAAAATGCGTTGCGTTTCATAGTTCTGTATCGACTTGTAGTTTCAGACCTCGGAGCATATAATAATATTATTATTATCCTGATCATGTAATGGCATCATTCCCACCCACTGAATGAACTTTCACACTTTGAATGATCTGCTTTGAGTAAATTCGCCTCAAACTCAGATTTAAAGAGCTTCATTTAGCAGACGATGTTTGTGTCCCGGCCTTGAACCTTGTGGCTCCAGTGTCCTTCAGCTCACTTCAAGAGGACATGCGTCCTCCCGCTGAAGTCCCTCCTCCTGCTGTCAGTGTGGGGGGAGGATGCTGGTGGTGGTAATAGGAGGAACCTGAAGCTGTGGACCTAAAGAGGGAGCCACTATCTCTTCCTAACCCTTGCGCAAGGACAATATAGCTTTGGCTTCACTCTCTCTCTGTCTCTCTCTCTGTTTACTTTCCTTCGCCAACCTCTCTCTGTCCTGCTGGGTGATGCGTAGACATCGTGGGTACGCTGAGGCCGGATGAGAAGGCCATAATGACCTATGTGTCCTGCTTCTATCACGCCTTCTCTGGCGCGCAGAAGGTGAGCTTTTCACGCTTTTTCAGACTCGCATTAACACTTCAGTGCAACAACAGAAAAAACAGGGTTTCCATCAGTCGTTATGACATGGGTCATTTTTCTTCGGGAATGTAGGTGATATCATCTAGTGTCCAAAAGTGGGTCAAATCACAGGAACATACTGGAATGTTTCCCCTGCATTTATTAGATGGAGATGCTTTATGCGTCTCCTCATTGGAAATCAGATTGCTCTCTTT
The DNA here is from genome assembly GCF_050575085.1 of Anarhichas minor. NCBI lineage: Eukaryota > Metazoa > Chordata > Actinopteri > Perciformes > Anarhichadidae > Anarhichas > Anarhichas minor. The sequence continues at coordinate 950,671 of NW_027466492.1, read as the reverse complement.
TACGTAGTTCTGGAAACCAGAACTACGTAAGGGAAATGTCAACAGATTAGGATCATAATGGGAGCTCTGACGACAAGAAATGCTTTCTGATGCTTCTGTTTCTCTGGACATCGACTGTGTTTCCCCCAAAGTGGCTTTACCTTATGATCTGGATTTAAATTCCCAAACTCATGTTAGTAATGTGATCATCTACTGTATACTCTCCTACTGAAAGAATACCATGTGCCTTCACTAGATTATGGATCTCAGCTGGGCAACTGAAGACGCACTATTAGACCAGTATCACAAATGCTTCCAATATAGCTTAAGATGCTGGATCTCATCATCATCGTATCATTTATCAGCTCATTTAGGCTACGCAGGAACAACCACACGTGTCACCTGCTACCGGATCAGCACTGCACATGTGCACACTAGTACTTCACACCTGTTGTTAAAACACTCGTGTGAACAACTAATTATCGTTGAAACCAGGAGGAGAACTAGTTAACGTTGGCTGTTAGCAGTCGGCGGGCAGCACAGTGCTGCTCGGCTACAGAAGGGAGCTAACGGCTAACCTTAATGGAGGTTGCACCGAGTTACATTATAATAGCTCTATTCAGTCAAAATAAGTATTGGGCAAAAGTGAATTATAACGCTATCATGATGCGATATGAAATTAGATATTAGAGAGGGAAGTATTACCCGTTTAACTTTTGGATCGGCACGATAACTATTCGGAATCGGGAAGAAAAAAAATCTTATCGGAAACATCCAATTTGAATTTATATGCATGTATACATATACTGTGTGTGTGTGTGTATATTCTAGTGTTGAAAAGATTCAACACTAGAATACTATCGATTACTAAAAATCGATGCAAGGCTTAGTTTACTTTTGCTCCTTAATAAAGCAAAACTATTTTGTATCTGATTAATTGATGGAATAATCAGTAGAATGATCAATTACTAAAATAAGTGCAAGCTGCAGCCTTAATTTCCTCCAGAATACATGTCCGTGTGGTCGTGTCCGTCCCTCCGGTGGAAAGCGATGAGAAGTGAACGATCATCCCACTGATGTGGTTTTGGGAAATGCAGACCTGTTTGGGTTTATTACTGCGGGAAACACTGGTCGATGTCCTCCAGTTTCTCTTCAGCCATTAACATCTCTCAACTCTAAATGTTTGTTTTATTGTGTGATATTATTTGGTTGTGTGTGTGTGTATATATATACATGGAATATATTAGCTTAGAAGTAAATATTTCAACTTCAAAGCGTGTTAGAACGGCAAATAGAAAGTTAGTTGTACAGAATATTTTGGCTTTAATCCACATGTCAAAGTACTGTGTACTGTGTTTGTTTTATTCCAGCGGTACAGTAGTGTAATATCCTAGGCAGCCCTACCGATGTGGACTACAGCGCTACATGAACCTGTAACTAGATGTATGGACTGACTCCTGAGTTTTGTCGGGAGACGCATGGAGCTTTAAAACACAAAGATTGATTTTTGTTTTTGGCACATTTAAACTAACCATCAACAGCTGGAGCATGATTTTATTAGTCCAATCCATTTGACTTCCATTTGTTTGAGTTCATTTGCACTTTTCTTTAACAATGTGTGCCTTTATGGTTGGATTTATTCCTATTCACTGCCTGTGTGTGGAGTGTGTAATCACAAATTAGGGAAGTAACAGAGTTATGATAACGCTAGTAATAAAAGCCCAGGTTGAGGTTGTTGCAAAGAGCCGGAGACGCTTGTGTTCTGTTTGTTTTAGTGACTTTTTAACGCGCAGCTACAGTGAATGGACTCAATGTCACAGTGCTTTATCCAATCACTGCGAGCGCCACTCACCACTCCGTTTCCCGATAGGCCGAGACGGCCGCCAATCGCATCTGCAAAGTGCTGGCCGTCAACCAGGAGAACGAGCAAATGATGGAGGACTACGAGAAGCTGGCCAGCGAGGTGAGGACAAACACCCTCTTCCTCTGAGATCCTCGACGTCCCCCTGAACATTCCACACATGCCGATACACCGTCTAGAAAATAACTTTGATCACGAGCGTCCTGAACCCGTCTTCTTCTCTGCCTCCCAGCTGCTGGAGTGGATCCGTCGCACCGTCCCCTGGCTGGAGAACCGGACCCAGGAGAAGACCGTGAACGACATGCAGGCGAAGCAGGAGGACTTCAGAGACTACCGCTGTGTCCACAAACCGCCCAAGGTACGGGGAGTTACTTCTGCGGTGCAAATAGGCACAGCGACATGTGAGAGTGGCTTTTAGATTTAACGGTAACCAGTCTCGCTTAGAGCCAGTTGAGGGTCTTTGTCCCGACGCTGCATGAATGTGTCCACTAATGCTTGCGAGCCTCTTGTCTTCAGGTCCAAGAGAAATGCCAGCTGGAGATCAGCTTCAACACTCTGCAGACTAAACTGAGACTCAGCAACAGACCTGCCTTCATGCCATCAGAGGGACGCATGGTGTCTGTATGTATGCAGTGATCGTTCGTGTCACCCATTTTGTATTAAAAAGGTCCACGTCTTAAGACATTTCAAGTTTATTATCTGTTACAGGCTGCATAAAATATGCCCATCGCATTAGAAAAAAGATAAAGTTCAACTCATTCTACCAATTGTGAACTAGAGAGGCAAAGAAACGGGCGCCGCGCTGTACTCTGATATCAGTATCTCATACCGTCTGGTCTCAGGATATCAACGGAGCGTGGCACACTTTGGAGGGGGCGGAGAAGGGCTACGAGGAGTGGATCCTCAGCGAGATCCGCCGCCTGGAGAGACTGGAGCACTTGGCCGAGAAGTTCCACCAGAAGGCCGCCATCCACGAATCCTGGACCGACGGTACGTGGAGGGTTTAATCACACACACACGTCCACACTGGGTGGACATACCGAGTACTGGGCTGAATCGCCTCTGGGATCAAGTTGGATCCTCTTCTTTTATTTTATTCATTTGTTTTTGCCTCAGTTTGAAGATGTAAAATCCCTCCAACTGCACTTTTTGTTAAAAGTGGAATTGTTAAGGGACATAAATAATGACAGAACACAGCTTTGGTGTTTATTTAACCAGTCAGCCTTCCTCCTGAAGAGAGCAGATGATGCAGGTATTTCAAACAATGCACTTAAAGCACAATTTAGTTTTTTTTAAAGTGTAGTAAGCGTTTATTTTCTTAAGGAAAACTATGACTAAATATGTTCGTCAAGAACCTTTTTATCCCCACGACTGGTGATCCGTCTTTATTTTCGTTATCGAAAAAAAGAGGAGACAAAATATTATAGATTATTCTTTCTATCCTGTACGGAGTTCGTCGGAACACGAACACGCTCATTCAAAATGCGTCTTACAATAAGCAACTTTCAGATAAATGTGTTGTGTGTGTGTATGCAGGTAAGGAGGCCATGCTGACGCAGAAAGACTACGAGACCTCCACCCTGTCAGAGGTCAAGGCGTTGCTACGGAAACACGAGGCCTTTGAGAGCGACCTGGCGGCCCATCAGGACCGAGTGGAGCAGATCGCCGCCATCGCACAGGAGCTCAAGTGAGGAACAAGTGTGGAAAGGAAAAACAGCTGTGGACCCGACGGTCACCGTGTGAAAACAATAATACAACAGAAAGTCGAGGGGATTTTTTTTCATTGGATTTTGAATTATTGCAGAAAAACAAGCTCTATCACAAACAAACGTTTATGATACTTCCACGCAGGAAGAAACCTTCTGAGAAGGCAGGTTGCTACCGTGGCGTTGTCTGTTCCGGGAGTTGGCCATGTTTATGTCCATCAACTTTAACCCTTTCGCTGTGTTTTCACTTCATGGAAGTTAATTGAAACAATTTGGTCGCCTAAACATTTGAATCGCCTCTCGTGTCACTTCTGGACGGTGAAAAATGCCGAACTCAAGGCTTCAAAACAGTCCACAAACCAAATAGTGTCACTGTGGCTACATCCTTTTCTTTGGTAGTCTATGGTTATACGTTTTGTGCAGCAAGATAATCTTCACAAATTTTGTGGCGTAAATAAGCTACGTAAATGGCCAAAAGTAAAAGGCTAACGCTAGGCTACAAAGGAACTACACCACGGTCAGATGGCTTCACGTCACCACTGCTAAGCTAAAGGCGGACCAGTTGGCAGTGATGACGTTTTGCAGTCTCATTTCGACACTTATTAGCAACCGCCTTTTTTAAAAGCATTAAATTACTAGTAGACCTTATTTCAGGCATCTAACCAAAAACCCACTCAAGAAACCCATCCGGGTGTTCGGACTCGTTCCTGCAGCACACTACTCTTACTCTATAGAACTGGATCATTCATCTGTTCAAGTGAAGCATGGGCTCTGAACTCCTCTGCTCTGTTTGCAGCGAGCTGGACTACTACGACTCCGCCAAGGTCAACGCTCGCTGTCAGAAGATCTGCGACCAGTGGGACTCCCTGGGAGCCTTCACCCAGAGCCGCAAAGAGTCACTGGAGGTAACGCTCACTCATCAGTCCGCTGTGTATATGTGGCCACTAAATATCGGGCCATTTGCTAATGTATTCTACACCCTCACTGATGGCACACAGATCTGGAAAGTCAACTTCTTCGGCTGTCTTTAGTGGTTTATGCCGATGCTTAGCTTGACAAGCTTTTGCACTCCTTCTGTACTTCTGTTGTCAAACTGCATGCGCACACGTACATCATCGTTGTTTACGGAATGTGAAATGGTCTGTAGAGCTTTATGAAAATGATTATGCCTCATCGTTTGAAACCATTGTTTTGCGGGGGACAAAATTGTCGAGGGTGTTTGTGTTTATAAGTTTGTAGAAAATAGAAGGTAGAAAAAACAGTTTTTTGTGTAATGTTATCCATCTCTAATGCCTAGTGAAGTATTTACTCTGTCCTCAAACAGCTGTATCAAGTACTAGTATCCACACGTTTACGTTCTTGTCATTAATTTGTTAAAATGTATTTTGATAAAACTCCTCCTCTGGCCGTTTCCTTGCCAACAGAGGACAGAGAAGCAGCTGGAGTCGATAGACGAGCTTTACCTGGAGTACGCCAAGAGAGCGGCGCCCTTCAACAACTGGATGGAGGGAGCGATGGAGGACCTGCAGGACATGTTCATCGTCCACAATATCGAGGAGATCCAGGTAACCTGTCCAGATAAACCGGTAAACTATATCTGGCACAAGATACATTTTTATTACAGATATAATAAATGTGTTTTTTCTCCTCCTCCAGGGTCTCATCACAGCCCACGAGCAGTTCAAGTCCACCCTGGCGGAGGCCAACAAGGAGCGGGAGGCCATCCAGGCCATCCAGGCCGAGGTGCAGAAGATCGCCCAGAGCAACGGCATCAAGCTGAGCGGAGCCAACCCGTACACCACCATCACACCCGAGAGCATCGACGGCAAGTGGGAGAAGGTAGGCTGCAGACCGCGCTCGGTACAGGGGGACCTGGCACAAGTCATGGGTTTTAAAAATGGCAGATAACCCGGAGAGGTTTCGGAAGAAAAATGAATAAACCCAGAAAGTTTTTGGAAAAGGAAAATAGAAATTTGTTTCACAAATGTATAATAGAGCGATGCAGGGATGACGTCTTTCTGTCGGCCAACAGGAAGTTAGAATCACACTGGTTCTCTCGGCAAAAAGCCAACGGGATTTTTCCATTCCATTTTGAATTATTTAAAAAAAAGGGTTATTTATTCTACCTTTATTTAACCAGATAAGTCAATTGAGAACCAGTTCTCATTTACAATGACGACCTGGCCCAAAGAGGCAGCAACAGGAAGCAAGTCGTTACAAACGTCTCTCGCGCAAAGGTTTGTGAAACTTATGTTTCGTTCAGCAGGATAATCTTCACTAAAACAAACCCGACACGGTATACACGAGGAGTCTGTGACGGACTCGTCGGGGTGAGGACGGTTTGTAGTCTCATTTAGCCGTTCGTTAGCAACCGCCTGTTGTAAAACAAGTCATGCAGAGACACAAACCAGCGTTGTCAGCTCTTATTCCCCAACAGTCATAACCGGTCATTCAAAGCCAAAAAGAGCCATCGTATAGTAGAACATGTGTATATGTTATGTGTGCTATATATGTATAGTATAACATATACATATGTATATGTTGAAAGAAAGGCCATAGTGTAGTACGATGGAAACAAAACAATACTCTGCTGTTGTGATTACAATTATGTTTCCTGACTGTACATTTTACGTCAAGAGTCTAAAAACTTTATTTATTATTATTTACAACCGCTCTGATCGACTTATTTCAAGATATACTTTGGTAAAAGAGTTTATGGTTACAAATAAGGTTGAACCCCGTTTGTAATGATTAGAAGTGTTTTATTCTTTCCCCATAACTCATATTTTTGTTCTATCTTATTGAGTTCATGTGGACATGATGCATTGGAGATGATTTCCATGTTCTGCTCTTGTTTGTCATCTCTGACGCTTCTTGGACTGGTTATTGTTATTCGCTTTAGGGAGATGAACTTCAGTAACTCCACAGAGTTAACCAATAAAAGCAGCAAACACTTGATGCAGGTCTATATATTTTGTTGTTGTGCATACCAGAACCATAAGCTGTACCTCGTCCAGTATTTATTTAGAGATGACTAGTTGATTGATTACTAACGTAGCTGCAGCGAGCCAAAGATCTCTGCAGGCCGAATGATCTAAAGATGTTCTCCAGGTGTGTGTGTGTGTTACAGTAGGAAGTCTTTCTAATGTGTCTGTGTGTGTGTGTTTGCAGGCGATGGCCATGGTGCCGCTGCGTGACACCGCCCTGCAGGGCGAGCTCAACAAGCAGAACTCCAACGACACCCTGAGAGCCAAGTTCGCCACCCAGGCCAACACGGTCGGCGCCTACATACAGGCCAAAATGGAGGTAACTGATTCCGCCCACGCAGTCGAGTCCGACTGACAGTTGCGTGCAAAGCACTTCCTCACCGCACAGCTGTGTTTGTCGCAGCTTCTCCGGGCCAACATTGTGCAACAGTGAGCTCATAGAGCAAAGTAGGGTCTGTTTTTTTTTCACATGGCTGATCACTAGTTTTTGGGATTGGGCCTTTATCCTGCTGCAACACGCACCGCTCCACTCACAACCGTTCATGACAGTACATACTTTATTTTCAGACATATTTTGTTGTTTTTTTTAAATGGAGCTGCTGCAACTTGTCACTGTCGCATCTTCACTTACGGTGCTTTCACACTAGTCCCGGTTGGTTTCGGTTAAAACAAACTCCGGTCCGGTGTAGTCCGGTTCCTTTTGGGCTCCTCTGACAGCTGTCAATTGAAACCCGTTGGGGACCAAACAAACTGAATCGAGACCCCCTAAAAAGGCTGGTCTCGGTCCGCTTCCCAGTGGACTCTGATGCGGTTCGTTTGTGGTGTGAAAGCAAACCGGATTTTATGATAGAAGATATGTGTGTGAGAGCTTGCGTCCGAGCGTCTTCCGAAGATTTCACACTCGCAGCGGTCAACAGGACAGTAAAACACTCGTGTGCATCTTTTGTCGGCAGGAAATCGGCAGGATATCCATCGAGATGAACGGCACCCTGGAGGACCAGCTGACCAACCTGAAGGAGTACCAGAAGACCATCATGTCGTACATGCCCGAAATCAACACGCTGGAGGGGTACCATCAGCTCATCCAGGAGGCCCTCATCTTCGACAACCAGTACACCTCCTACACGATGGAGGTAACACACACACACACACACACACACACACACACACCTTCATGAATGAATCCGTTCGATCATCGCGGTCTCGCTCACAAATGCTGTTTTGTGCCTTTTTTGAAAGTTATTTCTAAAGCTCATTAGTCTTTTTTTCCCCCTAAAATTTTTAAATGCAACGTGTGTCCTCCCCCCACCTCTCCCCGTCTCCCTTTGCTTCCTCCCTCTCGTGTCCTCCCTCACAGCACCTCCGCGTGGGCTGGGAGCAGCTGCTGACCACCATCGCCAGAACCATCAACGAGGTGGAGAACCAGATCCTGACGCGTGACGCCAAGGGCATCACCCAGGAGCAGCTCCACGAGTACCGCGCCTCCTTCAACCACTTTGACAAGGTCAGGGGCCCGAGCTCCGGGGCCACGGCTCACACAGCACACTTGTTCGGCAGTCTCTATACTCGCTATATCACAGTGTTACAAGAGGTCCTCTGGAGAATCAGTTCTTGGGCTGGGAGCTGAGTCATTTTATCTTTCTTTGCTGGTATTGTTTAATTCAGTTGTATCTGGGCAGCAGGCTTTATGTTGACACAGTCGGCTCAGTAAAACACACATACAAAGATTGTTGCAGTTAATCGGTTCCTTTTTTGATTATATTTACTTTAATATCACAGCATAAAACATGCATACAGAGCAGTAAACAGTTTTTGATTATTTATTTTTAATATTTTGATTTATACATTTACTGGCAGTTGTGTAAAATCGCTTTGCATTATTGTCAGTCTACATTTTTCATGAGGATTTAGCTTCTATATGAATGCGTAACGCGACTGAATGTTCAGTCCTTACTAGGGGGTGAGAGAAGAGCCAAGCGCGTGAGTATTCATCCAGATGTTTAGCACATGTTGGGGAGAGCAGAGAGGGAGAGGGAGAGTGTACCGGGGTGGGGTTTGGTGACCGGCTCTTACTTTAGCTGAGAGGGCAAAGGGTGAGGATATGATGTGGGAATCACAGTACAGGTCCAGACTAAAGACTGATGTGTTAGTCACAGGGACAGGTTGGCTGTTTCTGAAGGGGGGTAGAATGAGGTACTTATCTGTAATCGGTGTATTACTACAGTAGATGGAGTTCGGAGAAATAGACCGCAGAACCAGCACGAGAGCAAAGCAATATACTGCTGTGGACGAGGGGGGGGGGGGGGGGGGGCAGCAGCAACATGTATTTTAGACGAAAAGAAAAAAAATCGATATCAGAGAATTAGTGTCCGCTATATTTAGAATACTTTCACCGCTTTAGTTTACCATCAAATAGGCTTTCCCTACGGGGAACTGAAGCCGGTATCGATGCTCTCTTTAGAGCCACCAGACTAACGGCTTCAGTTCCCCAGAGAGGGCTGTCAGTCGGCACGGTAAAGCGGTGAAAGTATTCTGAGTATAGCGGACACTTAAATTGATATCGATATTTTTAAAATACGTCCACAGCAGTACATTGTTTCTCTAAACTCCATCTACAGTCCTGACTATGGAGAAGCACCTCATGCAACCCCACTTCAAAAACAACCCAACGTTCCCTTTAGGGTCGATGAAAACATAACGACTACGGTACATTTTAGCTGTACAGCTGTTGTGTCTTCACCCTGATGGCGGGTCAGAACCTGTTATTTGTAGTATGAAGATGCACTCGCCTCACAACTGGTGCTTCACTGGATGTAAAATGCACAACGTGTCGCCAACCTTCTGTGTGTCAAACCACCGCCATTCACCATCTCACACCACTATGTGTGTGCGTGTCACTTTGTGTGTCACTGATTCACGCTGCTGTCCGACACTCATCCATCACATCACAGCGGTGTTTCTGGGCACACGCCACTAGAATCTCCACACAGGACACGAGGAACGTCATCACCATGTTTTCCTCTTTAAACAGTGGCATTTTTAATGTTTATGCGAACACACTTCATGACTAACTCAAGATGTGTCCGGTCCTCAACGGGTCCGTCGTGTGTGTTGACATTGTCTAAATGTCCGTGAATGTCTTGTCTGTCCCCCTCCATCCTCCATGTCCTCATCTTCCCCTCTGCATGCCCGTGTGGATCTCACGCTCGCCATCCACCACCCATCCCCGTGTTGTGATTTGACGTGTCGTTGGGTGTTGGGCTGATCTCAGGACCACAGCGGGGCACTGATGGCCGAGGAGTTCAAGGCCTGCTTGATCAGTCTGGGCTACGACGTGGAGAACGAGAAGCAGGTAGGAGCCGTTCGGAGAGAGTCGCTGTTTTGTCGGGGCCTCCGAGCAGGAGAGCGGAGCGGTGATCACTGGGCAATCTGAGCCGGGGCTAAAGCCGTCGATCATTTTCAGGTTTTTTCATTGATTGTTTGAAGAAACAATGAGGAGGATTTTCTTAAAATAAACAAAAAAACATACAAAATCATACCAAAAATAGAAAGTTGTACCCTGTAGTATCGGACGTGTTTTTCACTCGCACGCCTCACACAACAGATATTTTAAACATTAGACATTTTAAATCAATTCACTCATCTGCACAAGAACACACTGCATTTGTATTTATTTTGAGTTATTTAACCTTCATTTATCCAGAATGATCCCATTGAGTTAGAATCTCATTTCCAAGAGGGGTCCTGGCCAAGATGACGGCGTAAAGAAATTTCTCAAAAGCATCACACAAAAACATAAACAAGAGTTTAAAAAGCAAATTGCATAAGAACTTTAAAATGTCACCAGCAAGACTGCACGTACAACTCTAAACTCACCTCGAAATGGAAGCAAGATGACAGTGAAGTCTGGCTTCAAACATTTTAAAAGATCATAATCCCTCACACTGAAGACAAAACATCTGGATTACTGACACAATTGGATTAGTAATTAAATTTTCAGATAAAAAGAACAAGATAAGGATGTAAACTGTGCGAGTATATTCTGAAAATGATTGGTGCTTGTGCCTTCCTGCATCACAGTTTTTAGATCATAAACATTGGTCACGTTTTATCTATATTAATTTGACAAACTTAATACCTGATATTGTTGTTATATGAAACAAACTGGTCCGTGATCAGCCGGCTCCGAGACTCCTGCTCAGGGTCCAAGGCAGGGTTCAGTCCACCAGCATGGAGGGCAGAGACGATGTCCCTGTTGGTCCACCGGGGGTCTCTGTTGCTTTGTGCCGCTTTAGCTCGGAAACCAGGCTCCCTCTCGCTCTCTGAACCCCCCCTCCCCCCCTCTGTCTGTCTGTCTGTCTGTCGGGTTCAACTTTCGCTGTTAACAGTTTGTGATTTTTTTTTCATCTTTCTTTCACCCCCTCCCCAAACATTTCTCTAAAATATTTGGATTTCTGTCCATCCCTCTTTTTCATCCTGTCACTCCTCCTCTCTGCCACTCGTATATCTCTGACTCCCCCCTTACCACCCCCCCCCCCCCGGCCTTCGCTGTGCCGCGTGGCGGCCCACAGAAGCGATCGGGTCAGATGGTCTCGGAGGATTTCCGGGCTCTACTCATTTCTACAGGATACAGCCTGGTACTGCTGCTGCTGGCATGATGCTCTCACAGGGTGTCCGCAGGTCCAACAACATCCCGATTCTACCAAGTGTGGCAAATTCAAAAACCTTAAGTGACTTCAATGAATGTCTCCTGTCATGCTAATTTTCCAGTGAGAATTTGACCCATTCATGATTAGGGCTGGATGTCCATCTATCTCTATCTGGTAGAGTAACAGCCCAAATGTTTACTTATTCTTCAATCACATATTCCCTCAAATCATCATTTTTACAGACTGATGTGTAGCTTTTTGTTTATAGTTCTTTTAGTATACTTCACCCCCAAAATGACCATTTGTATGTCGATTATTCACCTCGAGTTCTTCAAGAAAGTTTTGTTTTTCTCGCACGTCTTACGGTGAACGAAGAATCAGAAGAAGATCTCGAGGAACTGAAGTCAATTATTTTTAACTACAAAACTACATCAAAACATAGGTTTACAAGCTGTCACACAGCTCGAGCAGCATAATCTCATTTATCCAGTGGTATGCTCTCTGCTTCCCAAACACATGCATCTTCGCTAAAACCGGACTATTTGAAACCTCGTCCGTAGAGCGCCTGTGCACGCGTGAGGCGTTTGTGAGGAGTGTTTTAAATGTGAGAAAAACCAAGTTTTCTAGATAACAAGGAGTTAGGAATTCACTTCAAAAATGTCCTTTTAGGAGGTCAAGTATTCCTTTTAGGAAAACAATGTGTAATTGACACATTTAAGAAGTTTGGCTTTTAATTTTTTTTGATTAAATAGCAAAAATGGGTTTTGTAAAGAAAGTTTTGTACATTCCTCAAAGTCAAATATAAAAAAAACTTGTTTTTTTAAAATAAGAAATATGTTCAAACCAACCTGGTCCTATTCATTTTTATTTTTTATCATCACAGATATATTTACCATTTGTTTCATTTTAAAGTATATTTTGGTGCAATATCTTAAATCTGAGTTGACACCTGCAGACACCCTGCTCCCTCTCTCTCTCTCTCTCTCTCTCTCGCTCCCTCTCTCTCCCTCCCGCTCTCGTTGCTTCTCCGTTTGTCACATCTGTGTCGCTTTTCTACTCACTACCTTTCTGCCCTGGTCTGTGGCTACCGACTGAAGGACAAATGTCATTTTTCATAGAGACCATCAGAATTCTACATAACCATTTGTCCTCGGTGCCGTCCTCTTGTCTGTGTTAGACATTAGGTATTAACCAGTGGTCATGTAATCTATGTATATGCATGTGTCCAAAGTGTGGAATACAAAACATCAGGACCACGATCATAACTTTTACATCTGTTCTTCGGCTCAGTCTATTTCCTGGAGGTCCTGATGTTTTTACACACTTGGAGTTCTGCGTGTCACGTTCTGTCTGGGTGGGTGTGTGTGTGTGTGTGTGTGTCTCCTGGGTTAACCCGTTGCTGTCTTGGTTGCCAGGGAGAGAGTGAGTTTGCTCGCATCATGAGCATAGTGGACCCCAACGGCAGCGGCGCCGTGACCTTCCAGGCCTTCATCGACTTCATGTCCAGGGAAACGACCGACACGGACACCGCGGACCAGGTCATCGCCTCCTTCAAGATCCTGGCTGCTGATAAGGTGTGTGTGTGTGTGTAATAATGTTATTTTCTATTCATTTTTATATTCTTTATAACCCAGGTGAAATAATTCAGTAAGATGTTTTCTAATTGGATTATTATTTAAAATAAAATGCGTTGAATTGATCCAAACATTAAGCTCACACTAACGGAACAAATGCAATCCTTGCTTCTGATTGGCCAAGGAAACCAGACGCTCTCATTGAGGCTTTTTGGATTTGATTTGAAGTTATTTTCAAACTGCAGTACATTTAAACATTATTGAACAACACATGCAATTAGCTTTAGTTCTTAAATGAAAATGGAAAATCTTTTGGGAAATTACAGTAAATTTGATGAATGATTCTGTCTGAATTGTCCACATTGTAATCAGGAAATGGATCAGAACAATAGTTTTGTCCATAGTTTCAACCTCTAATGATGAGTCACCATTAAGCTCTGTGGTGTAAGAGAGGGCGCACGCACTGCAGTATATCATATGTTTAAAGCATAACAGTAAATTGGTCCTGTCAGGTGTACTTGTGTTCTTTTTTTTTATTATGGCTCGTAATTTGTCTTTGAATAAAGTAAGAAAAGGATTTCAAGTGTACAAGTGTAGACCAATATAAGGACAAACAATTGAGGCCATCACTAACGGTCCCCTTCCTCTCCGTTTCCACCAGACCTTCATCACGGCCGAGGAGCTGAGGAGGGAGCTCCCCCCCGACCAGGCGGAGTACTGCATCGCCCGCATGGCGCCCTACACGGGGGCCGACGCCGCCCCTGGCGCCCTGGACTACATGTCCTTCTCCACCGCCCTGTACGGAGAGAGCGACCTGTAAAGGAGGCAAGAGGAGGAGGAGGGCTGGACAGAGGAGGAAGGGAGGGAGGGAGGTAGACAGTCATTCTGTGCATAGAGAAGACGCCCAGGAATCAAGCGTCTGGAACGAATTGGAGTGGTGGTTGTAAGGTGCCCCTGCGTGTGCCGGTTTAGAAATCGTCAGAATATTTCTTTTAAAGAACGCGGATACTTGTTGATGGAACTTGTAGTTCGGTTTGGCCTCTGTCGAATGTTTCTTCCCAGCCTCTAAACGGATCCAGAGTAATCAATTTGTGGTAAAAAGGTTCATATGAACAGGCATATCCAGGGGCAGCTGCGGGACGTGGGGAGGGGTCATTCAGCTTCACCCTCTCTGCCTTTTGTGGGATCAAACGAGCTAATCTGATACTTATGCTTATTTTTTGTTTATTTTATTATAATTTCTTTCTTCTTGCCAGGCGGGTTCAGGGCATGTTGTGGGCTTTTGACGTGGCGACTGGCGAGGTTTGTGTATTAGTTCCTAGAGATATATGCTGCGGGACGGGGGTGTTGACCAACCAGAGATAAAAAATAAAAAAAGACATATTTACCCATAATTCCCATGTTGCTGGACTAGGTGTCTAACCTCCGCTCTTTTTTCCTCCTCCTGTCTTTGTTTATTTCTTTTTTCTTTTTCCCGAGCAGGTGGGAAGAGTTCGGGTGGGCGGGGAGCTCAGCGCTGTACATACTTATTTTTTTCAGTGCGGAGAGTGGCACACACGGTTCTAGTTGTCGAGAGTAATTACTCACAGGCTTTCAATAAGGGGGGGGGGGGCGAAGAGTGACATTTATTATAAAAATGAATAAATAAAATGACACAAACACAAGCAATTGAAAAAAAAAAGCCAATGACAGAGAGAGAGCAGTTTCACCAGTGGATAGGTTTGAGCTTCCAGAAGTCTTCACTTCTTTTTTGTTTTCGCAATGGAAGACGTTGGTCGCCATGAAGTTTAAGGCTCGTGTACCTAAAGGCCTCCTGTAAAAAACACATGACGGGCAAACAACCATAGTTATCCACAAATATTTGCTTCTGTGAAACTTTTCTCCTGGGGTGGGCTTCAGGTGCTTATTTAAATACAAAGACTATACATTTATATGATAGGTAGGATTGTAGTAGTCAAAGTTAGACCAGTTTTATATGCCAGAAATCGGGCACACATGCAGAAATATATTCAAACACACACGTCATGGATGCATCTGATTGGCTGAATGAAAGTTTTTTTTTTTTTTGCACTTCCTGGATTTTTTTTAGGAGCTGTCATAGTGCCGCGCTGTGGAGGGAAAAATGGCAAAACATAAGAAATGAGATCAATGTGCCTATTGGTGGCTGCAGCCCTGTCCCCCCCTCTCTCTCTCTCTCTTACTCTCTCCCACGTCCTCCCCCTCTTTTCTTACATCCCGTCATTTGTCTCTAAAGTAAAGGGAAAGAAAATTTACTGCGGGGAAAGATCCAGGAGGGGTCTTTATGTAAACATTCCATTATGTGCAAATGAAAAATATTCTAAAAAAAGGAAATTATGTATTAAAAAAACAAAAACAAAAAAAACTATGCAATCATGTGTTCAATATCTGAGTTCTAGGGGAAGTTGTGGGCATCAATCGGGCCCTTTACTGAGAACAGTCCCTGTCTAAATTAAACGCAGGTTAACGAGATTTCTCCAGTGTTTGTTGGCTGTTACGGGGGAGAAGAGGGGGCAGACAGGGAAAGCAACTGAGAAGAAAAGACTCGGACCAAAAGCTTGTTTCTATTTTTTTTCCTTTCTCCCCCTGCGAGGTTGGAGAGAAAAATAACTCTGAAATTGTGATTTATTTTTTTCCTTTTTTTTGTACTCTTTAATATCAAACCTTATCTGCTGTACTGGAAACTGCAACGCCTTCTGTCTCTAATGATAAGTGAGTTTCACAAAAGCACACATAAAAGTTTCCTTACAAAATACCTCCGCTTGACTCCATGTCTTTTTTTTTTGTGTCTGTCTGTCCGTGTTGAACTTGAGATCTGCTGTCAATGAGACTAAAGGCTGCGGAAACAAAACGATCCCATGAAAAGTTTAGTTTCCCCTCTTATTCTTTTCAACTGTAAATACAGAATACATTCTATTATTATGAAGATGGTCTTATGATGATGCAGCCTTGCCAGTTTGATGTGACATTAGCATAGTTGTTTACATATTTAATACAACTGATGTATATTATAAATATATATATTTACATGCCAGTATTACTGGGGTTAACCACCGCCAGCTACAGGTTTTAACTTGTAGAGTTTATGTCCTGAGTTTGGACACGAGAAACGGAAATGGGCAGTACCTTTTTGAGAGGTGTCTGATCTGCGCACGCATCGCCGACCTGCTTGTACGCTCGCGGGTGTTTCTTTTTTTTTTTTTATTAGCACAAGACAGCTAATCGGCAACATGGGCGGCTCGGTGACCTCCGAAAAAGTGACGACGAAGTCGGCCTTCGTTTAGACCTTTCCTTACCATCATCCTTACCATCACCCGCTGCGGACTAGCGTGTCCGCTCCGCGCGCACCGCGGCGCTTTGAAGCCTCGGAAAGACAGGGCGCTACTAAGGGCGCGCGGCCGCTTCTCTGGTCCGCCGTCGCAGGGATGCTGCTCGCGCTCACCTTCGCGTGCCGCGCGCTGCTCGTCTTCGTGCTGTCGGAGTCGGTTCAGACCGACAGAGCAGCGGTAGGACCTGAACTTCTACTTCGACTTGCTAACAAGTAGCATATTCTGTTTGCTGAGCTAGTGAGTGGAACTTTGTGCGTCTGCAGACTGGTGAGAGATGAATTTGAGGAATTAACTTCCTAAACTAGTAGCTGTACTAGTACTGTACTAGTGTAGTATGCCCAGAACTCTATACCGGCTCAGTTGAAATATGTTAACAGGTTTGTGGCTGAAAACTTTGTGAATTTAGTTTTTAGTCGCCAATTTATCAAGCAGATAAGTGCAGATATTTATTTTAAACACGCATTTATGAAAGAGGCAACACAACACACACAATATATCACTATTATATCGATAATGTGGTGTGAGACTAGATATCGGGTATCTTAATGTAGTATATGTCATAAGTATTTTCTTCTGGTTTTAGAGGCCCCATTACAGTTGTGTGATATCATTTTCTGAACTGACCCAATTAGTCATTATCTCCACATTACTGAGGATTATGTGTAAAAAGAGTCATTGTGAAAGCACCAAATGGCCAACCCTGCAAAATTATCGCATAACATCGACATCGAGGTATTTAGTCAAAGAATATTGTGATATTTGATTTTCTCCATATACCCTGGCCCTCCAACACAAAAGAGAAGTGACCTTATTATATTTTATTATTGGCTTGTAATTGGCTAATGAAACCCCCTAATTCCATGGGCTTCATTTTGTTGAAACATTTGTTTTAAATCTGATGGATGGAACCATTTCTTTCATATATAGATTCTGAACCTATAGCCTTTATTTCTATTTATTTCCCACTGACACAGGCTTCGACTAACTTACTTTGACTCATTCAACTTTTACTAAAAATATCTGCTATATTTAGCAATTTTCAATGATTGCTTTTTTCCCCTGTATTAAATATAAAACAAGTAAAACAAGATTTCCAGCCAAACAAAGCAAAGACGACCCCCTTTACATGAGACCTTTACAAGGACCTTCTCTGAAGGAGGAACGTCAATACTTCTCAGCACCAGCCAGCACCTTTCACTTTACACACAGACTGTATGAGAAGTGGATGTAGTCATGGTGACGTTACCCATTGGTTTGTGGACTGCCGTCATGAAGCCATCTTGGCTTTTTTGCAACCAATGAACAGAAGTGAACGTATTTGGAATGCGGAGGAGTGACGTAGTGACGCCGTGTACGGCTCTGGTAGCAACAGCAACCTGTCAATCACAGTAGCCCGCCCTAAAGCATACCCTGCTTTATGGTCTATTTGACTGTAAATGGATCATAATTTACTAAATGTTAGTAAAGGTGTGTGCGTGTTTGTTGTTTTTTATCTACGTAATTGGCCTGCTGTTGAGGGACAACTAGCGGCTACACCACAGTGGCTTCCTGATTTTTGATCAGCTGTCTTTAATTGGTTTAGTCCAGGGGTGGGCAAACTTTTTTGCTTGGGGGCCACATTGAGTTTTAAAATTTGAAAGACGGGCCGGGCCAGTAGCAGATGATTGGAGAGTGTTTGTGTGAACTAATATAAATTACAAGTCAAAGTCATTACCTAAAAAATAAAGAAAACTTACATTTAATTTCAGTGGGAAGTGTTGTTGGTTACCCCTTTTTGCCAGTGCAATTAACATTTGGTGTCAGTTTGGTTGTGGTAATTGTCAGAACAGATCTGAGATGTTTATCAGTGAAAGACAGGTCTTTTTTCGCAATTTTGCTTCTTTGAAGCGATCATTGACTTTCATGATCGTTTGACTTTCACATTACTCTGCTCTGTAAAGTCTTTCCTTGTCTCTCCCCCCTGTGTCACGGTGTGGGTACATCTCACTGGAGTCAGGAAACGTATCAGAATGCCCTTATTTTATTGACTAAACTGCATCACGTGACCTGATTTACAATGCATTGGTCGGTGTTTTGCCTGCACCGCTGAACAAGTGCCGTAAATGCTGGAAAGGAACGTGAATAACTCCGCTGCATAAAGCAAAGGCCCGCGACCCACTGAAAACGGGTCCGCGACGAACCACCAGTTGAGAATCACTAGTCCGCAGGATCGTGACGAGCGGTGAACAGCTGTTTGTGTGGCGTGTCTTACGTCTCTTCATGTTTCCTTCACCTACATTCCCCTGGGTCCTAAGCCCCTCCATGTACCAACGTACATCTATAACAAATACCACACATATTACACGGTAATCAGCGTTGCATATGTGTCAAACTCTATCGGTGCATCTCCGGTCTGTCTTTGTTCATCCTGCATCGCTCTGTTCTGTTCTTTAATGTAACGTTACTGGAGCGACAGAAGAAAATACATAAAACATAGTAGCCTACAAATATACAAAAACACAAGTTCACATAACACAATGTACATCAAAGACCTAATGACTTTAAATACAAACCTTCATCATCACGCCAATCATCAATGGTTCAAACTGCAGTATGGAACTTGAATTTGTTCGTTCTTCATCAGGAGATGTTTGTCCTCACACACACACCTCTGAGATGTTAAATATGTCATCGGCGGCCCTCAGCATGTTAATGGCCGCTTTAACTGCTTAGCTGCACAGATTGATGGCAGAGACGGCTACGTTCACAAGTGAGCGATTCAGCCCTTCACAGGCAGGTAGTTCAGACGCTGAAATCCCCGCCGCTGGGTGTCAACAGGCCTTTCAGCAGCATCAGCAAGTCTTTTCCAGGACAAACATCGCGTTTCAAAGCTCTGGAGATGCGTTTTTATGTTTTCCTAAAGCAAGAAGCAAGTGAGAGGCACGAGGAGACAGTGGTGGCTTGTTCTGGCTTTCTCTGCTGTTCGCTTACTTTCTCTCTCTCTGTCTGTCTCTGTCTCTCTCTCTCTCTTAAGTTTAATTCAAAAGTACCAACAGAAAATATATATATGTACTATATGTATATTGGTATATATATATATGTATGTGTATATATATATGTATGTGTATGTATACATATATATGTATATAGGTACAGATAACTTGAGATAAAAATAGAGAAATGTACACATTGCAGTTGAAAAATGAGAACTGTGCAAATACTTTTACACTTTTTAAAAGAAAAGTATTTAAAGGAATATGTCTGTTTCTCTATCACACCCACACATGCACACACTCATGGCTGAAGCTTTACTGGCCCAACAAACACTGGTGGTAATTGTTCTAACACTGAGGATATTGTAGTTGCTGTAGTTCTACCTGACAGACAGGAACTCCAGTCTGCCCAACACTCTGCGGCTCTGACCCCCCCCCCCCCCCTCTCTTATTCCACCCAGACTTTCATTCCTCAACGCTCTCTGCAGGCCTCCTTCATGTAATCACACATTATTCACCATAACCAGCAAATGATCGGCCTTTATGATAACAATACAAATAGTAGCTGATTCATATATATTATGTTTAATGTTCGATCCCTGCAGTCAATTCATACATTAATGTCTGGATATTAAGGAACAGAGGTCTCATTTACCACTAAATTATGTCAACACTGTAACACACTGTGTGTGTGTGTGTGTGTGTGTGTGTGTGTGGTGAGGCTGATGGACAAAGAGGTACTGATGCAGGCTGTGTAGCAGGGGGCAGTGTGTCCGTACTTGTTCCAGGTGTTTTCAGTGAGTGTGTCTCTGGTGTGAAGTTGTGTGTGATCCTGAGCTTGAGAGTGGAGAGGAGCATGTGGAAGTCTTTTAGATCATCACGCTCTCCCGGACTTTCCTCTCCTTGGTTTCCTGTCCTTGTTTCCTCTTCTCTTCTTTTCACATCTCCTCTCGTCTCCTTGTTTCGTCTCCTCCCTTCTCCTTGTTTTCTGTCCTCTTTTCTCTTCTCCTCTTTTCTTTTGTCTCGGGGTGAGCGAGACACAGCATGAATAAGCCGCATCTTCCCCTATCGGGTGCTTCACTCCAGCTGATGTCGGTGCTAGGAGGAGTGTCTTGAGAGACAGCATCTTGAGAGAGATTTGGACACCATTGTTTCAGTGGTGTGTGTCTCTTCTCTTCTTCTCCTTGGGGGGGGGGGGGGGGGGGGGCGGCTCTGGGAGGAGCCGGTTGTCCTGTAACTAAAAGGACGGTAGTTTGATACCCGTTCTCTGCGTGAGACACTGAACCCCAAGTTGCTCCCCAGGCTTAGGATGGGTTAAATGCAGAGGTCAAATGTCATGTATGTACCTGTATGTTTAGGACAATTGTATAAACATTGAATAAAACACGACTGCTTTTGTCCATAGGGAAGGCCAAAATCGACACGAAATGAAAGTTGCTCGTAGTAGCTATAACTGTATGCGTTTCATTTATGCAGGAAGGAAACAAAGCTTCCATTGGCTAGTTTTAATGCTTATTCCAAAACATCCGTCTGTGCGTTTGTAGCCTTTCCTGATCGCCGAGAACATGTGGCCCCGTGGTTGTGTCCTGGACTGCCAGAGGGGGCGCCACAGAGCCGTGTGCGGCAGCAACGGCAGGCTGTATAAATCGCCGTGTGCTTTCCAGAGGGCCCGGTGCATCAACACACAGCTCCGCCCCGCTCCGCGAGCACACTGCTCAGGTACGGACCTTCACACTTGCATCATCAGCACCTGGTAATGTGCTCCTCAATCCTGCGTACGGTCCAAGATTTAGAGTTTCATCCGCTACTTTACGCTGACTCAGATGAACAAGGACTACTTCTCATCGTGGAGAGTTCTGGGACTGTGTATGCATGTCTGTGTTTACAGTGAACAGCATTCGTACCTCCACACTCCCCGTCAATGGGAGCACATGCAGGAAGTACTCACCTCCGTTACTTCAGTAACAGCAACAATACTACAGTGTAGTAAAAGCCCTGCATTCAAATACAAGTACAGGAGTAGTGGCTTTAACGTATACTTAAAGTACACAAAGTTAAAGTTTTCATTGTACAAAATGGCCTATTTCTAGGATAATATATAGTATAATATTGGATTATAATTATTGATGCATTAATGTGTTCATCACTTTAATGTTGCAGCTGGTAAAGGTGGAGCTACTGGGTAGCGTGTGAATATTTTGTGTTATTAATCTGAATCTGCAAAGTAACTAAAATGATCAAATGAATGTAGTAGAGTAAAAAGTACAGTAATATTTGTGTCTGAGATGTAGTGTAGTAGAAGTATAAAGTAGAATTCAATGGAAATACTCAAGTAAAGACCAAAGTGGACCAATTTTAAAATTCATTGTCCCCATTAGTCACATAGATACAAAAACATGGTTTTGAAGAATACCTGAGTTCCCCTCTGAGTACTTGAGTAAATGTACCGAGTCACTCTCCACCACTGGGAACATCTGGACACTAATGACTCGATGTCGCTTTCTTCTCAGACCCGAGTCAGTCCAAATGCCAGCTGGCCCGGTCTCAGGCCCTGGAGGCCGGCGCCCACCACAGCGGCGGCCATGTTAGCCCGGCAGCTGCCATCTTTGTGCCAGAGTGCGGTCCGGACGCTCACTTCCTGCCAGTGCAGTGCCACAACCAGACCGGATACTGCTGGTGCTCCATGCCCGACGGCAAACCTGTCAGCGGGACCTCGGTCCTCCATCTGATGCCCGACTGTACCGGTCAGATGTACTTTATTCACATTAAAAGGAACAAAACTAGCTGAGACATCCACGTGTCCGCCATCAAAGGTTGTGTATTTCCCACACGTCTGTCTCAATAAATCATCCCGAACAGATCACATCGCCAAGTTACCTCAGACCAGCGATGCAGATTCAGCTCCAATTAAAGGTGAGAAAGACGTTTAACTCCAAAAGGCAGCATTGCTCTCTCTCTCTCTGCATACAGTACATGTTTATTCTTCCCATTCTAGATGTGGACTTGAATGCATACTTGTTCTGTATGTTTCTCTTTTTTTCCCCGTCTCCTGGCATGGCACTGCTTGTTTTCTCTTGCCAGACGCACCTGCAGGAAGTGGAGCATTCACAGGTCGCTCCACACGCCGACACTCCCTCCGCTCTCTGGTTCTTCACATGCCTTCTTCCTCCGAGACGATTCCTTTTTCTCCCTTTCTGGTTCGTGTTACTTTCACTCTTTTCTTATGTTCCAGATGAAGTTGGTGAACCAGGACCTACATTGGAGCCCAGGAAGCCTACAGGTGACAAACCCAACCTTCTCCAATAAGGACACGATTCTTTTTGTCCACTTACCAAATTACAGATTTCATCCAAGCTACACTCACTGAATAGAGTTGATCATGTAATCCATGTTTCAGTAAGCGTTGTGCAGTTAACTGGCAGATCTTTTGCTTCGCTCTCCTCTTTACAACATCTCCACAAACACCTTTAAACGTTCTTTGACAGAGCTGACCGCTCCTCTGCTCTGGGTGACCTTCCTGATGAACTCTGACCCTAAAGGGAACCGCTCAGTCAGACGACCCTCTGGTAAGAGCCAGTGAGCCGGTTCACTTCTGAAAGTCTGCAGATGTAATATGGTGACTAGAAAATGAGCTGTTGCTCAAAAATGCCACCAGGTTTTCTTCACTCTTTTTTTTCCAGGACTTATAAGAGAACTATACTTGGCTATGCTTGAACACGCAGTGTCCACTTTATTAGGTACACTTCTAATATCCTATACTTTATTACTCAATTTATTCACTCTGTTATGATATACTTTCACACAAAGCAGGATTAAATGCACACACAGGACCGATACACGATCATCATGTATCTAGAGATTGGATCCTGTGCCTTGCTCAAGGGCAGTGCCCAGGAGGCAAACTGGCACCTCTCTAGCTTTTCTGGTTTGCAGAAAATGAGGTCATTGTCAATGAGGTCATTTACGCAAACATTTGCTCATCTTCTCCTTTTACAATTTATAGATAAGGCCAGCTGTGAATTGGGTCGCAATGGTTTGTCTCTTTTTAAAAAAAAAAGTGGATTCCCAGAAAACAGGTTGCTGTATATGACCTACATAAGCAAACGAGACCATCAGCGAGATATTAGCTATATCTCCCCTTCAATCCCATATACCTGAGGAAGTTGGTCATTCCTTTATAGTTACTCCAAATGGTAAATGGACTTGCGTTTCAGTTTCTTGCACAAGGACACTTCAACGTGGACCGGAGGAGCTGGGGATCGATCTTACGATTGGAAGACGACCCGCTTTACCTCTAAGAGTGTCAGACCTCTACTGCAGTTAAACGAGAGGGATCTGGTGCTCGCAATCACTACCTCCAAAATCAACACCAAATGAAAGTTCCTCTTTGGTACTAAAACAGAAATAGATGTAGGGTGTATTGTAGGGTGTATTGTCTTTAAATGTCCTCACAAATATACTGTAGTGTTCATGTGTTTGCACAGACACTCCTCAGACGTGCGAGCGCGAGCGGGCGTCGCTGCTCTCTCTCTGGCAGGAGGAGCGCTTCGTCCCAGAATGCACTGCGGACGGCCGCTACAGCCCCGCGCAGTGTCACGCTGCCACGGGTTACTGTTGGTGTGTCCGGGTGGACAGCGGCAGGCCGCTGCCGGGCACATCTGCGAGGTAATCAATCAGTCTGTTAGTTCAATAGTTCTCAATAAGTCATTTAAATTGATCTTTTCTTTGTCTTTCCTTCTGTTCTCCCTCTCCTCCCCTCTCCTCCCCTCTCCTCTCCTCTCCTCTCCTCTCCTCTCCTCTCCTCCCCTCCCTGGATATGACGGCTTTCTATATGCACAAATGTAATTACGCACTGATGCACAGAAGCGTCGCCTCTTAATCATCCAATTTTACACCAATTACTGTCTCTGTTCCCTCAGTAAGTCTCCCTTAAAGGAAACACACAGAACAAATCAGAGTACATTGCGGTCGGACGATTTTGTTCTCCGGGGGTTTTATCAGCGTTGTTGATGCTCAACGTTTTTAATGGGATGGTTTTCTTTGGTTCACTGGTGTGAGGAGAACTCCCCCGAGAACCTGATAATGTTTCTCCCACAGACAAACCGTGTATGCGCTATCTCTAGGTGTAATTAATTAGAAAGTATTTCACTTTTACCAGGGAAGGACATTTTGACCAGTTAAGTAATACATTTCTTAAACTTTTTGGCAGATAACAGAATATTTCCACCACTAATGTAGCGTCACATGAACAGAAGAGCCCTGTTTTAAAAACGTTTAACTTTCTGTTTCTGTTGCTGTTCAGAGGTTTGGAATATTTAGCTATAAATGGGTGGTCATTGAATAGTCTTTCTCCTGCAGTCAGCTGACAATTCCTTGGCTTTTTCTAGTCATAATACATACTTCCTCTGTAATGATGGTTAACTGACAGTTAAAATCCTCTGTTTCTATGCAGGAATCGCATCCCAGAGTGCACTGGGGCAGAGGAGGCACCAACAGACAGCAGGCCCAGGAAAAACCCTCTGCCTGGTAAATATGAGTCTCTGTTACATACATACAAAAATATATATATATATATATATTTAGAAAAGATTATAATAATTCTATTAAATGTTTCAGATATTTTCTCTAGAAAATCCTGTTTATTTCATTTCTAATTCTTGAAACATTTAGTTTGTCGCCTCTCCTGAGGGAGGTGATGGAAACATGAAGCGGGAGGATAGGACAGGGTCGACTGTTGTCATGTGAGGACAGGGTCGACTGTTGTCACGCGAGGACAGGGTCGACTGTTGTCACGCGAGGACAGGGTCGACTGTTGTCACGCGAGGACAGGGTCGACTGTTGTCACGCGAGGACAGGGTCGACTGTTGTCACGCGAGGACAGTCGCCAGCATCCCTGGTAACGCTCCTCCCTGCTCTGTTCCCCCTCAGGCTGTCCCGGAGCTCGTAGGAAGCACTTCCTGCAGAGTCTGGTTAGAGCTCTGCAGCTGGAAGCAGAGCATGCTGGAAGTGTGAGCCTCTACCAGTAAGTCTTATTCTTCCGCTCATCACAGCAGGTGTGGTGATTATTAATCTCCTGTGAAGACTGTGTGTGGGCTGTTTACCTCCTGTAGCAGCTGATGTCCCAGTAAGGAGGCAGGGATCAGATGGTTGCGCTCTGTTTTATATCCATGGTGAGATTGTTGGCGTGTTACACAGGAACTCTCCTGAGTTCAAGCGGAACCCAGGGTCACACTCAGGTGAGGTCTTCAGGATCCGGTGGGTTTTTGGCTTTGTCCCATTTCATGTACTTATTGGTTTATTTGGTAGGGACAGTGCACATTAATAAAACATCAAATGTGCCAGAGTTAGCCAAGAGGCTATTGCTCATCTGTATTCCCTGGACAGATGTTACCACATCACCCTTAATTAAACAGAATATAAGATACAAATTACAAAGTTATGCATCATCTATCCTTTCTAAGCGTGCAGAAACAATAATAAAAGAAGAGAGAATATTAATACGAGTAGAAACATCAATTCAGGACACCCTCACACTACATTGTTAAGTATTATAAAGACATCCAACACATGCAAAGCAAACGAGGGATAATTGTGTTAACAGACACATGGACTAAAGACGAGATTATGCTGCGTGGTTTGACACTAAACACATACAGAGCAGAAGCACAGAACATAAAACCATGCAGAGTATGACCAATATATAAATCAGTCTGACAGAGCAATACAAGAGTTCAAGCTTTTACTTTGCAAGCAACTCTATTGTGTTCAGGCTTCTAGCTCTACGTACAGGCTGTTCCTTATGTCCCCATAATGGTGAGGGCCCGGCACAGGCAGGCAGGCAGGCAGGCAGACGGGCGGGCAGACGGGCAGATAGGCAGGCAGACAGGCAGGCAGACAGGCAGACAGGCAGACGGGCGGGCAGACGGGCAGACAGACGTTTAATATTTCTCTTTAAACTGCAGTGTGTTCATAAGGCCTTGGAAGCGCGTTAAATGCATCTTCTACCTTGTGAAACATTTCCAAAGTCACTGTTTTGAATCGTTAGAACTCATCCTCCTCTCCTCTATAATTGTCACCTTGTTGATTACAAACACAAACAGCACAGATGACGCTCGTCAACATTATTACCGTAGGCACCACTGGTGGCAAAAATTATACTCATTTTCCACCTTGGACCTCGGGGGAAGCAGAACTTTCCTCAGGTCGGTGCCGAGACGCTGCTCAGAGTGCCAAATGAAAACCAATTTCACAGTTCAGTGAACAACCGACTCGATCAAATACCTGATTAACTGATGACTGTTGGAAGAACAGCACGGACCGACTCCATCCGCTTCCCTGTTCCGCGCCTCTCTTTGCCAGTCAACGTTCATTACTTACCTCGTTCCCTCCCTCCCTCTCACTTTGTCCTCTTCATAACGTCCTCTTCTTCTCATTTTCACCAATCTGCGTCTCATCCTGCACCTCCTTCTCTGCCTCGCTCTCCTGCTTTCCCAACGTTACCATTTTATGGTGTAACAAAAGCCTCGTTATGCCAGATAGCACCTCTGCAAACACACACACACACACTTACACGATGCCCAGGTTTCATTTCCACCGTTACTTTTCCTCCTGATAACTTTGTGTTTGTCTAATCAATTTCCAGGTTTGCTTGTGTTTTGGTCTGATGGAGGAAAGTGGAGCTGTGTTTTTCTGCTCGCTGTGTAACCGATCAGGAGCCCGGGAGACGCCCGGTGAGTTTGTGTTTCAGCGGGCTGCCACGTCCTCGTGAAATTGGATATTTATCGAGTTCAGGAGGAATAGAACGTGATTGGTTTACAATCATTTGGACCTGTTGACGCCTGCTGTGGTCGCAAATATAATCTCACTTAAACTTGAAATCAAATTTTGTATCACGCTCACGTTACTGCAGCGTATAACGACGGCATCTGTGGTGTGGTTGATCCAACCTTGCAAAGTGAAGCGATGTGGTTCCTTTCCTATTTTTTTTTATCACCGTGGGTTTTCTTTCTCAGAAATATGACTTAATAAAAAGATTTTCCTCGGGACTTTACAACTTTCTCACAGAACATTACCCCCCAACCCTGGCTCATTATAAAATCATCATAATGTTTTTTACTGCCGTTGTACATTCACCTCTCCAGGCTTTAGTGGCTGAAAGAGATAGTTTGTGATGGATGTAGATTGGATTCATGTCTGTTCAAAGGGATCCTAAAGCATCCCCTTTTCATGGTCGGGTAAAAAGGATCAAAAACAATATCTATAGGAATGTTTCCAATCATTCCTGCCACATACTTCTCGTCCATAGTCAGTCATTTCCACTGATATATGACTAAATACATATCTGACCCTGGTGAGCTCCACAGAAGGGATATGATTGCCATACGTTGGGTTTTTGGATGTTAGACCAACCACTTCCTGCATATAAAGCTCTCCTGCAACTACCACTGCTGTTGACATGCATGTTCAGTATCCATTGTAACTGCTGTGAATCAAAGCCGTCTGCAGCTGCAGCTTCATGTACAGACGGAGTGTCTCATTCTGAAAACGACAGATTCTCAGTGGATTACTCCTTTAAACCTCTCACCTCTTTAGGTTTTCGTCCCGTCTCTTTCCACCAGGCCCTCAAACACGCCTCACTCCAGCTCTCCCTCTCCATCCTCCAACACCCCGACCTCCGCCGCTCCGGACGACGCTTCTCCCGCCGCTTCTCCCGCCGCTCCGGAGGCCGCGGAGTCCTCCGGGCCAGAGGCGGCGCTGCGGTGGCACTTCGGCCGGCTGGACGCGGACTCCAGCGGGTCGCTGAGCGAACGCGAGGCCCGACCCCTCCGGCAGTTCCTGCGACGGAGGCTGAAGCCGCGACGGTGCGCCAAGAAGTTCGCCCAGCACTGCGACGGGGATGGAGACCGAAGCCTGACGCTGGAGGAGCTGAGGGTCTGCCTGGGCCTCTAAAGGTGGGTCAGAGCCGGGTGTCCCAAACCACTGTAGTGTTATCTCACAGAGCCGGGTGTCCTAAACCACTGTAGTGTTATCTCATAGAGCCGGGTGTCCTAAACCACTGTAGCGTTATCTCATAGAGCCGGGTGTCCTAAACCACTGTAGTGTTATCTCATAGTGGTTTCAAATCTTTCATTGTTTAAGGGCCTGATCAGACAAATTCGTAAAAGCAAACAGACCGGCCGTTTTTGGAAGTTTGCTGCGTTTTTTGTTGTTCGAATGAGTGCAAATGTAAGCTTAACACAAATCCATGAACTGTTTAACTTAGCTTAACAGAACAATTTAGATGAATGAAAACAACTTACCCAGAAATCTACAGCACTAATTTGTCTCCTGCTGTTGGGTTGAGATCATGCTAACTACTAAAGTCATGTAGTTCCGGGTATCCAGCAGAGAAAAAAAAAAGTTTTTCTAATCGAAAAGCAGCTCTCAAAATGATTCCCTCTCATTGAAATCAAGTGCAGTAAGCCGCCCCAGGCTGTCTGATCAGGGACTGCCACTAACAGCTCTGGCAAAAAACAAGATACAATCTAAGCCGAGACACAATACTATGAAAGCTGGCAGGTTGGCCGCCTTCAATTTTCAGCGTCAAAAAAACTGCGTGGATCCCAACGGTGGAGTCTAAAGGAAAGCATTGTGCACACTGTGCACGTACCGCCTGTTTCCGAGCCAATCAACCTATTAACCTGATTCAGAGCAGGTGCACCAGCTGGCACGACGAAAGGGAGCCAAAGTCCCCACCAGCACGGTGCTCACAGCACAACCTGCTCTTGGCAGCATTTACCTACTTCGAACCAGGGCAACGGGAAAAACAATCTCACTGAGACTTTTAGACCATCTTCTGTATTATTCACTGTAAACAAGCAGTAAATCATTCTATAATGTGACCAACACAAGCACTGGATACAGTCAACATATAAACTGCTCTTTTATATAGGCCAGGCAATATGAATATCATATCTTGATTTAGCGATTGGAGTTCAATCACAGTATACAGTATGATTATATGACATGGTAGACATGTCATATAATCATCACTTTTTAATTAAAATCTGAAAAAAGAACAACAAAGCGCCGCAGAACAGCAGACCTTGTGTGATCACTGACATATGTAATAATTATGAATCTTACATCAGTAACAGTATTGTAACGAATCACTCAAACTAAAGTGCCCACTGACCGTGACTCTCCCGCTCGTAGACACGTTAATAGTTCCTGCTTCAGCTGCAGCTTTTATTCCTCGACAAACTGAAACCTACTCTGTACATTTGCGACAACCTTTACCGCTAATTCCCTCTCTGCCAAGATGGCCGCCACCCGTCTGCTCTGAGCTCGTCAACCGCTACTCTCTCTCTCTCTCTCAACGCCATGTCACACTACTTACAGCAACGTAACATGTAAACACGTGGATTGCGCTTAAAACCACAGACTGTATGTAAGAAGTGGACGTAGTCTTCATGACGTCATCCATTGGTTTGTGGTCTGCTGTTCTGAAGCCTCGAATTCGGCGACTTTGCCGTCGGCATCTTGGATTTCGACCGTCGCCATGTTGTTTTTTTTGCAAACAATGAACAGAAGCTACTATATTTGGAATGCGGAGGAGTGACACAGAGACGCTGTATACGTCTCTGGTAGCAGCAGCAACCTGTCAATCACAGTAGCCCCGCCCTAAAGCATACTCTGCTTTAAGGTCTGTTTGACTCTAAATGGATCATAATCTACGAAATGAACATCATGCTGTATTGAAGAAGACTTGAAACTAGAGATTGAGACCATAAACTCATGTTTACAATGTTTACTGAGGGAATAAATCAAGAGAGAAGTAGAGTTATTTTCTCACAGACTTCTTTTTACAACCAGAGGAGTCGCCCCCTGCTGGTCAGTAGAGAGAATGCAGCTTTTAAGACACTTCCGCATTGGTTTCACTCGGCTGAACCGGAGGTTGCCGCCTGCTTAAAACCAGACCTCGGACATTTTAACGCGGTAGCGCTGCGAGCATCAAAAGCGTGCACGTGGCATTTTACAAGCTCTTCATCCACTCTCATTCGCCGATTTCCCGCTGAATGTAGGACGGGGTGTGCGCACGTGAAGCCCACGTGGGCCAGGTGCTTCTAACCCTCTGGTTGTTTTTAATCACAGACTTTGCGAAAGCTGTGTGAAAACACAATATTTAGGAAATTCTATCAGATGAGTTTTGTTCAGTTTGTCAGAACAGTGGAGGTTATCGAATCGCGACAACAAAGTTACTCATGAAGTAACTAATAGCTCATTTGCATTTATTTTGTCAAAATCAGCTAAATATTCAGCCATGATATTGAAAATCTTTCAGATAACACTAAGCTACGCTTTCTGTGCTCCAACACAACAAACTCTGACGATACCAGCAGTCCTCTTTCCAACTCTGACTCAAGTTTTCATCCCGTTGTTTTCACCTCTCGCGAGATTTCAGAACGAGACTTCTGTAAGACACAAAAACAAACTTTTCAATGGAAAAGTAAAGAAAGATATTCGATTTTTTCTGTAGGGTTCTTTCCATAATGTTGTCGGCTGCAGCGTTCTCCCTCAATACTAGACCACTGTTTAAAAAGTCTCGTCCCCGTTACAGAAAACATGTTAAAATAAGGGTTGAAAAATACCAAAGTAACCCTTTAAGTATGCTGCAGTGAAGGTACTTCGCTGCTTTCTACCACCTCTCACAGTGTGACCAAGGTGAGGCCATCACCGGTCCACAGGCTGAGATAAAAGCCTCTTTTTTTCCCTCCTCTTGCTGATGCCAGGGGAGCGGAGCGTTTCGGGGGCCGGCAGCCAGACAAGTTACACCCAGCACTGTCCGAGTGTTTGTGTACCTTTATGAAATGAAAACAAACGCGGGCAGCGGTTTAAATGGCCTGCTTGTCAGCGAGCCATCAGTCACAACTCAGCCGTGACTCAAGCTCACTAATCAGGCCGCCGCAGACGGCCATGACAGCTGGAGGAGTGCGTGTGTGTGTGTGTGTCTGGCTGGGAGTCGGGGTGTTATTATGAGTGTGTGTGTGGGGTCACTAACTCACTATTCAGCCTTCCTGGGACAAAGAGTCTATTTCTACATGAATTTACGGCGTTTCTGTTGACATACACAAATTGAAATATGTGGTTCATACAGAGAACTTATAGTGCCTTACTATACAGATCCCATTGACTTACACTACCGTTTAAAAAATATGAATCTCCTGCTCCCAAAGCTCGATTGTGTCCAGTCAGCTGTCTGAGAGGACCACTCTATATGTCTGAATGGTCTTTCATGCTTTTATCTTGTAGAAAGTCCTCTTTACTGACATGTTTTGTTTTGGAGAACAAAACTCTGAACAACGGTTCAGTCAGATTTAAAACAGGAACAGCTTCCAACAAAAGAGGAATGTAACAGGATCCCTGCTACCCGGTGGGTCTTGTGAGCACACAGTTGAGTGACGGTTTCAAATGTTCTTTATTGTCATATAATCTGACTGGGCTTGGCCGTGTGCTCTCCTGCTTTGCCTCCGAGCACACGCCGCGGGAGTCTGCAGTGATCTCCCGTCCTGCTGTACCACTGTCGCTCGTCCCGAGCTGTCCCCTCTCGCCTCCTTGTGATTAAATACAGCCGAGAGTGAGACAATCAGAATCCGTTTCAGCTGCGCCTAATTAAGTCTCTTCCCGGCACCGTTCCCTGAACCACTCCCACACTCCGTCCCCTCCACAGCTGAGCCCACCCACGCCCTCCACCACAAGGAATAACAATAACAGCTTATTCATAACTTTTCAAAGTTAATGTAAATGGGGAAAAAGTACTTACCACACAGTGTACTATGTGGTACAGTGTTTTATGACTCTACTTATGTGTGCATACATCATGCTGGACGTATTTGGGATTTAAATTCAACAGTCTGAAACATTGTCGTGTCATTTCCCGCAGACTTCACCTGCATCATTGTTACATCACAATCACTCAGTGAAGTGAGATGTGCAGGCGAGCGGGGATCTGAGGGTAGGAGATAGAAAGGAAAAAGGGAGGAATAGATAAGGAGGAGAAGAGAGGCTGCCATCAGGGCTGTAGTTTGGACTTGTTGGTTTTTAATGTTTTATGTTCTCAGTACTTTATCTCCCCCTCTCTCTCTCTCTCTCTCTCTCTGCCACAGAGAGCAACAGAAGAACTCACACGATGCCAAAGGCCGACTGGTTTCCTTCTCCCGCCGCCTCACTCTCAGCGATCACGGTCCTGTTCATTCGTCCATAACATCAAGGACACCATCTCAATGCTCGCATCCTTTTCAACCAGCACTGACTGAAGGGAGAACTCGTCACCTTTTATGTGGATGTTCAATCAGCGCTGAATGTAAATGTAGTCCGCTGAAGAAATGAATTCCTCAGAGCGTGCTGCATCGGCTGAGTAAGCTGCTGTCTCCGTGTGCCGGGACGCATTGCACGCAAGCTACGAGGCTCGCTACGTTACACAAGTTCTCTTTTAGTCTGATCATTTCATTCAAAATGCCGATAAAGCAACACCTGAATCGAAAGAAAAACAACTCGACACCTTCTGAATTCAGGTTTCTCTCTTGCACCAAACTGAGACGTACTCGTCGTTTAAACTTCCTTCATATTAGACAGAAACAAAGTAAAACTCACCAAACGTGTCGGTTCATTTTTCCACTCTTCCAACAACTAGCAACTCTGGTTGGGTGGAAATAAAATCCTCAAATTCAGAGTGAGATGTGATAATATGTCTGCTCTACACGCTGTTATCCCCACGCCGTCTCTCTCTGCCGTGCCGGCTGCCGGAAGAAACAACAGATTTTTGCAGCTGCGCCCCAGACATAAATACACTCTATCTTTTGTCCTCACTGCCTCCTCAGTCCCACCCTCAACAGGCTGCAGTGGTTCAACATAACGGCAACATTTTCAAATGAACATGGAATGACTTCAGCATACTGTTTCTGTGATATAATCCCCGTGGTCGCTACTTCATCTTTGTTTTGCATTGCCCCTTGCACCACACAAAATGATCATTTGTTTATGAATAGGTTAACCCATGTTAGCAAATGTCGCATGTAGTGAGCATAAGACGGGAAAAACGAGACTTGGATTAAACTGCTCGGGTCGTGTGTGAGTTTGTAAATGGATGTTTTGATACAGGTTTGCTGTTGATAAAGATTTTTCGCAGTTTTGGGATTCTTTGTTCACCATGGAGGCGAGAAAAAACAAGACTTTAAGGAAACATAGTTGAGTGTTTACACTACAAATGGTCATTTGGGGCTTGAAGTATTCCTTTAACTCTCCTCTCCTTGGTCCTTTCCTTCATTTCTTTGATTCCTTCTTCCTTCTCTAGGTTGCCTGAATCCTCGCTTCCTTTTGTTCTTCATCGCACCTTCACTTTTTCCCTCTCTCCTTTACTTCATCTATTTCTCTCATTCTTGGTGACTTTCCCTTTCCAGACATCCTCACCTTTGGTGTTCCCTTCCTCCTACTTCCTACTTCCCTCCCTGCTTTGAACATACTTTGCTTCCCCATATTTTATATACATATTGCCAATATATTGATGTAACATATTTTGAACATGTTTAATTCATAACTTTGTATACATTATGTCTTATACAACACTTTCTAAGAGACCGATTGATTGATTGAAACTCAACTGAAGAACGTCCGAGTCATTTCCAGTTTTTGATTCCCTGACGTTTGTAAATGTGATTTGAATAAAGTGATGATGTCATTAATCGTGTGCCAGTAGTCATCAGTGGATGTGAATGAAGTCCTTCTCTGGTTCTGGTCTCACTGGAAGGCCTGGCTTGTTGCCACAGAAACCGCCGCCCTCATTGCCCCACGGTAAACAAATCAACGAATAAACAGGAAGCAGCAGAGGAGCAGCAGCCAAGTATGTCCCAGGATGCATTAGCTCCTGTCCAAGTTGATCACTGTGCTTGAATTTGATTGGACGTGTCTCCAGCGTGATTTCTCTTCCTCTGTGGTGTCCAGACTGAGCCTGGGGGGCTGACATGAGGACTGTGTGTGTGTGTGTGTGTGTGTGTGTTTGTTTTATCAGGGGGCTCTAACTACACAAAGCTACAATGACACCCGGAGAACAACCGTGTTTGTCACAGTAATGACCGTCTGCTTATCTGTCCCTGACGGACAGCCTGCAGGGCTCAACGGGATCTAGAGTCGAGCTTTTTGGCTCGATGGAAAAGCTACTGAATGAGCAAAGCTACTGAATGTAATAAATGTTTTTAAAAAAAGACAAAGGAATGTAAAGCTCGTCATCAAAACAACCTCTGTTTAATGAGGCCAAAGCTCCGTGGACTCCCCAAATCAATGACATCACATGGTGTGATATCATTAAACTCCAAGCGACTGGTCCATCATGTGATGTTTTAATGAGAAGCGATGTGTTTTGTGATACTGTGTCGATTCTAAAAAACACTTGATTTTTAATTAAAGGTCCAGTGTGTAGGATTTGGTGGCAGGCAGCAACCAGGCTGCAACCTCCGCTTCTGACAAGTGAAGTAAATTATGGTCCATTTAGAGTCAAATAGACCATAAAGTAGAGTATGCGTTATGGGCGGGCTTACTGTGATTGACAGGTCACTAAAATACGTATACTGCGTCTTGAGGTCACTCCTCCGCAGTCCAAACATGGTTACTGGCTGCAAAAATCCAAGATGGCGACAGCCAAAATGTCGAACTCGAGGCTTCAAAACAGCCGTCCACAAACCAATGGGTGATGTCACGTCGACCACGTCCACTTCTTATATACACTAAATAAATACTGCCAACTGAATAACCCCCCCCCCCCCCCCCCCCCATGAGGGCCAATCTAGTCTAAGTAAGTATGAAAGTGTTGCTCTCTTTGTCTCTATTTTGCCCATCAGACAGCTAAAAAGGATGTTTTTTATTTTTTAATAAAACAGTGTGCAGATTAAATGATGTGACAATCAGTGTTCCTATCCTGTCTGCATGGAAATGTGGTTTCCTGTCTGCAGAACACATTCCCATTCATAGAAAAACAAGTTGTCGGTTTAAAGACTAAGTCTATAAAAAAGACAAACAATTGTGACATTTTTTTTGTAGCCAACAGTGACGCTATATGTTACCTTCATTTAACCAGGGAGTCACATTGAGATTCAATCTCTTTTACCAGAGGAGCATCCTACTCTTGTGAACAGGCTCGCTTTGCCTTGGTACTGATAGAATAGCCCTCAAATTGCTTGTTTTAACTAACTGATAGTCCAGAATCATAAATAATCTATAATCCATCTACAGTCCTATAAAACAGGTAGAAGTGACATACAACTTGATAAATTGTTCATTTGACAGTAATCTTCTGGTTATCATTGCCCTGAACTGGGGTAAAAAAAAGAGAAATTAGAAAAAACTGCAGAAAGACATGAGACATGGCATCAGTTCCCATCTTTTAGGTAACATTTTGGGTTTAAAGCAGGATGTGAAGCAGTATAGCACGAGGATCCAGATTGTGTTTGCCATCCTGACTTTATGCAGACCCACTGTGGTTATGAGTACGCACTTTGGGGTAATGCTTTCCAACCTTTTTACATTCAGACCTCTGAAAATGCGATGAAACAATGTTGTCATAACATGTTATGTCCACTAGTCGTAAGCGGTCCCGTTGGGATTTCTTTCTTCTAAGCCTGATATATTTGAATTTAACCAGGATTGAAGAGGTGAAACTATCCAGTATTTCACAAAAGGAGCAAAAATTGTCAGGAAAAATAAAATAATTTAGCGCAGCAGAAATACATGTTTTTCCTTCTTCTTTTGTTCTCAGATTTGTGACTCTTTGGAGGTGTCCCGGAACAGCAGGAATCCCCACAAACTGACAAACTATTGTTCATCTTGCAACTCGAAAGTCAAATCCATCATCAGCTGACCACACCCCGGCCTCTCCACTGGGTGATGTATATCTGTGACCAGCAGATGGCGCTCTGGCTGCAGTGAGAGCAGCAGGTGAGGGAACCTCTTGCACTCACAAACACACGCACACACACACACGCACACAACCACACACACACGCACTGTATCGCTCCCCAGACATAATACCAGCAGAACAGACAGGAAACGCTGCATACTGATAATAGATCTCATAAGAAAACACAGGTATGGATTTTATGATAATACAAACTACTCATAAGATGGAAGTGAGCGGAGTTAGAGCCCCAGGAAGAAGAGGCAGGGGGGTTTGATATGGATTGTGTAAATTATATGATATTGATATAAATTATGCATGAGCTGGAGCCTTTAAATGAAAAGGTCTATAATGGTTTCTGTATGTGTGTGTGTGTGTGTGTGTGTGTGTGTGTGTGTGTGTGTGTGTGTGTGTGTGTGTGTGTGTGTGTGTGTGTGTGTGTGTGTGTGTGTGTGCTGAGCCCATGACTAACAACAGAGAAATAGCCTGTGGGTCACACACAGCCATCAATCTGCCAAGGATTTCAGCTCAGAAGAACATGGAGAGACACACACGGGAGTTCCATTTGCATGCTGGGATTAATCTATAATTCATCCAGTATAATCCATAACTGCCATTTTCCCCTGGCTGTATCTTTGGGCCACACGAACAAAATGGAAACAGTAAAGTCTTTATTGTAATAAAAAGCATGAAGACTGAAGCAGCAAGTACAATTGCTTATCTGGAGAGAACACACACACACACACACACACACACACACACACACACACACACACACACACACACACACAGAGGTGCAGACCAGTGTGAGCTTTGATACTAAATTAATCAAGTCACACATGGAAGTCATTTTTTCATTGTGACTTCCATATGACATAAATGCACACATAAGAGGACGTACCAGACAAGCAGGACAGACAGGAGGAGTTTTCAAAGTGGTTCTAGTTCAGGGAGCGAATGGGATCAAACTGCTGCTCAACAACAGGACAGGTTAATCCCAACCTATCACCTGGACAAAATGTTGTCATGTGTCAAATGTTGTTTCTGAACCACAAATACGTTTCATAAGTGCGCTCCATATCAGGGTCGTATCTCGCTTGCATTGCCACATGGTTAACGTTGTGAAGCGATTGGTTAGTTTTAGGCAACAAAACTACTTGGTTAGAAAAGATATCATGGTTTGTGTTGAAATAATAATGTTGTGGCAATTTATCATATTGTTCTTTTTAGATGTAAAGATTAGATTTAGTATCGCTTAACTCTGAACATTGTGTGCATGCAGACGTTACAAAAGCAAAACTCGCCACCAAACAAATGTATCTTGTGTCTGACTTGCTGTAGTCTCAACCGGATGGTTGTGAAAGCTCACAACAGGCAGGAATAACAGCAATAACTATAATAATGTGCAGTGTGTGTGAAACGTATATACTCCGTAGAACCAATGACTTGTTGTTAGACCTCCGAACCATCCATGGGGAAGGAGCTCTATCCATTCAGCTGAATTATTCTAAGTGTCTGTTCAGTAGAATACTTAAAGACAGTTGAGAGCTTTCTCATCACTTTTATTTCTTCCCACCTCAAATAACGTAACTACGTCAATAAATGACCTTCAGCGGATGTTCTTACATAACGTTTTGTAATAAGCGTAACAACGGTACATAACGTGCAAAGTTAACATTTAGTTTTGGTTTTTACGCGGGACACGAACAGGGTCTCCTGGGTGAGAGTCCTGCATTTCATTGACTCCTCCCACCTACTCCTTGTGGATTATCTCTCTTTTCATACTCGCGATTGCGTAACTTTCAACAAAGGCCGCTCGATATACTTCATCACTTGCTCTATCTGAATGCAAAACGGCAACATTCAACGCATACGTGGTTTGCAGAAACATACATTTTCCCTGGTGACTGGGCTGTTAATCCTGATGATGCCAGTGTGAGTAGTCCTACATAAGACATCACAGCCGGTGTTTGGCCACCAGCTTCTTCTCGACACGTACTGACTTGGTCTTGCTGGGTCAGAACCCTTGGCGTCGCACTGGGTAGCCCAGCGCGCCAAACTATGACGCTACTCCACGGTCACAGTAAACAGGTGGTTAACATTGTGAATTTAAAGAAAAACACTTGCTTTGGTTTAGGCAACAAAGCCGCTTAGATTCGGTTTAGGAAAAACATCATGCATGGGCTTTAAAAAAGAACATAAACCAAGTTAAGCGTAAATAACGTAACACAAGTATGGAAAACACGTCACAAACATCACTAATATAGCTTCAAAATGACTCGACAAGTCTTTAGGACACTAACACCGGGCTCTTGGTTGAAAGTCCTGTGTTTGTTTGACCCATCCACCTCCACTCCCACTCACCCGGTGTGGGTTTTTTTGTCTTCATTCACACTCCCGGAGCATTTTCTCTGAGCGTC
Source organism: Anarhichas minor (assembly GCF_050575085.1). Taxonomy (NCBI): domain Eukaryota; kingdom Metazoa; phylum Chordata; class Actinopteri; order Perciformes; family Anarhichadidae; genus Anarhichas; species Anarhichas minor. Next base: position 912,252 of record NW_027466492.1, on the reverse strand, counting down.
CAATAACGACGCGGATGGGTTTACATTGTCGTTACTCGACTGTCTCATGCAGATGCTAAGGGGCGCCCTGTGTGTCTGTATCGGATGCAGAGTGGGCGTGACAAAGCGTCTTTGTTTGACGCCCTGGGAGCGAGAACGGGCTGAGCGTTATTATGAGACTCACAATAACAACGAAATATAAATGTTGTAATCAAGACACAAATATTCGGTTGGCTTAAACTCACAGAAGTTATAATTGCAAGGCTGTAAAGTTTTCCATGCTAATGAACAAGGGGCTTCTTTTCGTAAGTATGCCGTGCTGCATTCGCTGTCTCTACCTGACCTTAATAATGGACTGACTCTTGTAGTTGTTGGGCTGTAGTAGAGAGCTGTCATGGGCAATATGATTTTACCAAGCCCACACTTTACTTGTCTTTCATTGCAAAACAACACTATATTCCTTGGACCAGTGGAAATGTTTAACTTCACACAGTCCAGTCTGCTTTCCTGCAACACTGCTGTAAGTAAAAGTGTGTTTGTGGTCAAAGGCTTTGGCCCGGTATGCAGCGGGCAGTGGTACACTGGCAACCACTGAGAACATGCAGTGGTAATATCACGATCTGCAGGAACTGGTATTCGGCTCATATAAGAAAACCAATGTGCACAAAAAGACATCCATCCTGTGAAAATATGTGGTGATATCTGTGGGAATAATCGGCCAGCTCTAATGCATGGACTTGTGTACTTTGACCTTGGGAAAGGTTCCCGTGGGAAGCAGCCGGGTGCTGATGTGGCGTAGAGCCTTGTTTTATGTCGACAGAGTTATGTTATTACACTCATCAGTGGCTGGTAACGGTCTGATAGATGGGAAGGTTACATTAGAGGGTCACTTCCATAATTATGTCTCTGTTCTGTCGTGCTCTGCAGCCTCTTTCATATTCATATTGCACTCTTAACCGCAGTAATAAAGGCTTTTATTCTCAGTGTTAGCAGGGAATCCACCAGGACCACCTCTTGCCTGCTAATCACATGCAGGCGGGTTAAACTGAAGTAATAATCCAATTCATTATTTCCACTGAAATTTCCACTCAGATGTATCATTTATCATATCACTGGGGTCAGAACTAATAGAAATACAGGGGTGGAAGAAGTACTCTGATCTTGTACTTAAGTAAAAGTAGTAATACTTTTTAGAAATACAAGTAAACGTCCTGGATTCAAAGTCGTAATCAGAATCAGACACGGTTTATTGCCTTTGCATGTACAAGGAAAATGACTTGGTCATTGTGCACAAACAGTACAATGGTATAAAGACACAATTTAAAATAACGATGGGATACAATAGAATATGAAAAAAGATAAGAATACGTAAAAGTATGTCATCAATATGTTATTCAAGTGTTTGTTGTGTTTAAGTGTACATTTTACTTCAGTAAATGTTGAAAAGTATTAGCATCAAAACATACTTAAAGTACCAAAAGCAAAAGCACTCGTTATGCAGAATGTCCCATTTTAGAATAATGTATATTTTATTGTTGGATTATAATTATGAATGCATTAATGTGTTCACTTTAATGTTGACTCTGGTAAAGCTGGAGCGAATATATATTAATATAATATTTCAAAAAAAATGTGGGGGGTAACATTTTGTATTATTAATCAGAATCTGCAAAGCTATATGAGCTTTAAAATGAATGTAATGGAGTAGAATTATAAAGTAGCAGAAAATGCAAATACCCAAAATTGTACTGAAGTACAGAACTCGAGTAAATGTACTTAATTACTTTCCACCACTGTAGAAATGTAACCCAAATGACAGCAAGATCACGCTCTCTTCACTGACACTCACACATTCCCTGTTGCATATCCAACACTTGGACATCATGGAAGGATGAGTCAGCATTATTTACTCTCAGCAGAGACGTACACCGCCACCTAAAAGCATCCGTAACACCTGCCGAGCATCCATTCTCTGCATCCTTCAGGCGTCCCGGCAGCTGGTTCTGGCCTGATTAGCAATATCTGCATCTCCACAACCGACACCGGCGTTGGACTGACGCTGAGCTCACAGCGCCGCACAGACAGAAGTGATGTAAACTCCTCAGCACAGATGGTTGGAGCCAGAGGCAGGATTTGCACCTCCGTCTGTCACTGAGGAGCAATGGGATGATGTAACTAAACTTCGAGGCCATTAAAGTGTCTTGCAGACTAAATCAATTTCATATTAGCAGCCACTAAAGTAGAGCGTTTGCTGGTGTCTCAGTGAAGTTGCTTCTTAAAGGGATCAGTATTGACTTAAAGTCAATGGGACCACTCACGATCAGGTCCTAAAGGGGGTGAAGAGCAGGTCAGAGGAGCAGATTCATGTTTCAGACTAAAAACAGGAGCCATCAATGTCAACATTTAGCTGATAAGCTTTCAAGTGGATTGGCATCACAGTACTGATTAACTAGCCCAAATCAGCATTTTAAATCATGCTTTAGACGGGCAGGTTTATGTTAAAATCAACTTCATTTTATAGGCAGTGCGATTGCACTGATCGATCGATCTGAGTGGATGCAAACCAACATGAATCAGGCAGCAGAAACGTGTCTGTGTGAGAATCCTATAATTGAGGCTAAATCCTCACTAATATGTTTTCGTTTTAAAACCCATGATTTATTTTGCTACGTTTGCGCCCAAGCGTCCACGCTACTCTGGCGTTTGACAACCCCTAAAACAGAAACACGGCTAACCCCGTTTTACTCTGAACGCTCCTGGTTGTGTTTCAGTCTGGATAGGCAGAAACGGAGACATGACCTTTTCTTTCCTCCTGATTGGACATGCTGCTATCATGTGACGCTTCTCGGAAGAAGCGCCTTTAATTCAACATAGGATAAGGAATTACAGGCGTTTCTGACCTTTGTTCTATAGTGCAGTGTTTTTCAACCTTTTCTGAGCCGAGGCACATTTTTTACATTAATTAAAAAGATCCTGCGGCACACCAACAAACAAAAACGTTACAAAATGACACCTTTTAGCATAATACAGCATATCTGCCATGGTGTCAAACTCAATCCCAGGGAGGGACATAATAACAAATTGTGACTACGTTGAGGGCCAAATGAGTCTCCATTTAATAAACAGGATAGAAGGGATATTGGACAAAGTGCAAAAAGAATACATGTTTAGGTAGACTACATTATTTTATGCATACGTGCCAGAGCCAGATGTTTGGCATCTTTTCTTGGCTGCCAGTTCATTAATATCTTATGGGTTAGGTTCTGTGCTGTGGAAACCCTCAGGATGGAGTGAAGGTGTGCATCAGTGAGACGACTCCTGTGTGGGTTTGTGTTCCTCTTCATCACAGAGAACAGCTGCTCACACAGGTATGTGCTTCCAAACATGCAGAGCGTTTGAGCAGCATGTAGGCGGAGTTAAGGCATCGTTTCAGGGGTGAAGCTTGGAAACTGTGCAGCGCCCTCAGAGTCATACTTTGCCTTGAGTGTCATTACACTGGAGGGCTATCAGCTCCACAGGTGCTCTTTCCACCTCAACTGCAAACGGATTGCTGAGCAGTTGAAATTTACATTTCTGAGCTCCAAAGTCGGCAAATCGCCGAGTGAACCTAGTTTATCAGCAAAATGTGCAGTCGGGAACACAGCGGTGGAGACTTTCACTGCATCACACGTCTGTGATCACACGTCCCCGTCCCTGAAGCTGGAGGTTTAGCGCAGTGAGATGCTTCGTTATGTTGCACATAAAGCCAGCTCACATCGCCACTTTTTGTCCCGGAGCTCTGTGGTGTGGCGGGCCAGTTATGATAAACATGATATTTTCTGGCGGGCCGTTGTACCGAGGAACGGATATATGCTGACAATTTAATGACAAGTCTCTCAATGTGTTGATGCTTGCTAGGCTGTGCTGTCCAGGGCCCAGTTCAGAGTCTGCATTTTTCCTTTTCAAATATTTCTCCATCGCTGTTCGTCTCGTCATCGCAACCTCGCGTGTCACTTCATTCTACTGTCCTAAATGAACACGGTCATTACTGCGCTACCTACTACCACCCACTGGCATGGAAGAGTATTTATTACTTAGCCAGACACTATATTGCAGCTCAGACGCTCAATAACGGCAAAGTATTTGCAACAACTAAATAATATTTCTTTAGACTCATTAAGTGAAATTGGACATTTTCCCACAGCACACCTGACGATCTCTCACGGCACACTGGTGTGCCGCGGCACAGCGGTTGTAAATCACTGCTCTATGCTATGCTACAGTCTTAAATGAAAAATATATCATAAATAAAAACTAGCCACTAATTTAAAACCTGGGATTAAAGATTACTGGCTCAGATGCAGTGGTGTATAAAGTACCCAAAAGCCATACTTGAGTAAAAGTAAAGATACCTTACTGGAAAATTACTCCAGTAAAAGTAAAAGTCACCTATTAGAATACTACTTGAGTAAAAGTCTTAAAGTATCTGATATTTATTGTACTTAAGTATCAAAAGTAATTTTCTGATATTAAATGTACTTAAGTTTTGAAAGTAAAAGTACAAGTAAATGCTGTTAATAAAAAAGCAAAGGGTCAGAATTATGAAGTTTATTCTTTTAAGTGCTGTGGCCACCAGGACCAAGGATAAGGAGCTGTGTTGACAATAATTGTGTTGGCTGTGATCCATCCAGGAGCAACAATGTTCAACATAATATATTGTACATAAGTATACTTTTGCATCTGCTATGAACTTATCATCATAATTCTCCTAAAAGCAATTTGACACTATGAAGGAGTTGTAACAGTGCGTTTATAAGTATGCTCATTCCGACTAGAGGATGTAGAGAGCAAATGCATAATATTGTGTTCAGCAAAAAATATCCACTTGATGCATCAGGTCAGTGTTGTGAGAAAGGACACCTGCCTTGTAAACTCCTATGGGCCTGATTTGAACACAATAGGCAAAGGTTTTGCTCAAACTGAATCTGCAATTGTGCGACTGCTACCATCATAACTCCATCTGATCATCCACAAAATGACTCAAATACCAAAACATGATCAATACTAAAGCAGCACCGAAAGTAACAACCCAGTCATTACTGGAAACTGAAAAATGTCCTGTTCATCTTCAAAAGACAATTCTACTACAATGTAGCTTCTTTACATTCTAATATAATGTAAAGAAGCTACATTGTATAGAATGATTCTATTGAAGTTATTCCTTTTTAAATGTTTTAGACGAGTCACTAATCACTTTAAAAGAGTGATTATAGCTGATTTAACTTACAGACATGAGATTGATCTTCTCATGTCTCTTTATACAATGATATAAATTCATCCCCGTTTTATTGATATCTTACGAAAAGTTACTCCTCATTTTTCGTGCGTTTTTCCTGCAAAAGTCCAGCAACATGAGTCAGTTTTCGCTTGTTACACGCATACTGTCTTTTCAAAAATAAACTTCCATCTTCACAGGAAACAACTAAGGTTTAGGTGATGAAACTACTTAGTTAGGTTTAGGAAGAGATCGTGGTTTGCGTTAAAATATCTACGGAAGTGGCGTTGCTTAAGTACGGAAGTCACGTCACAAATAAATCAACATTGGCTTCTCGTTTCACACACGGCACAAACTGCGGCCTCCTGGAGGAAACACCAGTGTTTGTTTGACCCATCCACCTCTCCTCATCCCACCCGTCCTGTGTGGAATTCTACTCGTGTTGTCGCTCGCTAGCTATAGCATGTAGCATCCTGGGCATCAAAACACCGCGGCTTTGAGAGCACTTGTTTTGCGCATTAACGTGATTAACCAATGATTTAACTTGTAAGCTAGGACCACTGATTCACCAAACCTGCTTGCTTGCAGTCTCTGTTCCACCACAGTCCCCGACGTTGGTCTCATGATTCATTTTGTTTCTAAAGATAGATTTGATTTTGTAGCGAGTAACGAAGGTTTCAGGGGAAATGTATCGGAGTAAAAGTATCAGTTTTCTTTGCAAAATGTAGTGAAGTAAAAGTAAAAGTAAACAGAAATATAACTAGTAAAGTAAAGTACAGATATCCAAAAAAACGACTTAAGTATAGTAACGAAGTATTTCTACTTCGTTACTATACACCACTGCTCAGATGAATGTTTTTAAACTTCCCCAACAATTTAATTTAATTTAATTCAATTTAACAAAATTAAACGCAAGCTGACTGTGCAGCTGTTTTATTCTGCCTTTTCATTTCTCTGCCTGATAAACTTCCAACTCACAGATTTAATGCAGCCTCTCGTACAGATCAGAAACTCAGAGGACGATTTAGAACATAACACACACACACATGCTGAGGGCTTTACCATTTTTGGGGTCATGACCCATCAGACATTATGTGAAACCGAGTCAGATGAGCACAGAGAATATCACAGCAGGAGATCTGGACAAGGCCAACTCACCGGAGCGGATAAAGCTTATATAATGTTGCTGAATTACATGATGGTGATGTGTTATCCTGCACTCCACTGAACACACTCATCAGTGCTGCAGGTGACGGATATAAGAGGATTAATGCCGGCATGTGTGTAATCAGTAATCAAATTCTCTGTGATTCTTGATAATGACATGAGAATTGGAGCTAAAGCTCAGGCACATTGACACAGGGGGAGAATTTGGTCACGTCCTTTCTTCTGAATCTCATCAAAGAACAGCAGGACTGTATATCTTCTTCTCCATGGGACTCCTGGCATGAAAGGTTTGGACACCTCTGGTTGAGTACAACCATCACATTCTCATCCCAACTTGTCGCATAGTGACGCTCGGTCAACCTCCGTTTCTAAAGAGTGAAGCCAATGCGGAAGTGTTTTGAACTTGCATTCTCTCTACTGACCAGCAGGGGGCGACTCCTCTGGTTGTATAGAAGTCTATGAGAAAATGACTCTGCTTCTCTCTTGATTTATTACCTCAGTAAACATTGTGAACATGAGTTTTTGGTCTCAATCTCTAGTTTCAAGTCTTCTTCAATACAGCATGATGTTCATTTAGTAACTTCTGGTCCATTTAGAGTCAAATAGACCATAAAGCAGGGTATGCTTTAGGGCGGAGCTACTTTGTGATTGACAGGTCGCTGCCGCTACCAGAGCAATACAGAGTGTCTCTACGTCACTCCTCCGTAGTTTAAACTTGGTCAGTTCCGTTCACTGGTTGCAAAAAGTATAGATGGCGACGGCCAAAACGGCAAACTCGAGGCTTTAAAACCACAGACAAACTAATATGTGACGTCACAACGACTAAGTCCACTTCTTATATATAGTCTGTTACTAACGATGGTGGCCCAGCGCGTCAAGCTATGACGCTCCACTATGACGCTCCACTCCGATCATGGTACACATGTGGTTAATAAAAACAGTTCAGTAACAAAACCACTTATTTACATTTAAGAAAAACATTTTTAGTTTTATTGAATCATGATTCACAAAGCCGCGTTTCCATTCCCATGTGTTTATGCCTGTTTTGAAGTATTGCGTTAGAAAAGCTGCACGGAAACAATAAAATCTGATAAAATTGTGCAAAAACAGGGTAATGCTCCCGTGAGGTGGTTTTTGTCTTACATAACCGACCAGCTGTTTCTGCTGACGGCCTCTTCCCACATATATATTTATAATGTTTTCATCTCTGTACGCTAGATTATGAATCCATACTCTGCCTCTGATTGGCGAGTACTTTGTTGGTTGGACTGGTTAGGATAAGAATATTAGGGTAAGCCAATCAGAGGCAGACTATAGTAGGATTCTTAACATTGCTCTCCGGACCGCATGAAACAGGACCAATACTAGCTGAAATGATAGAACTATTCAAACTTGCCCCAATTGAAACAACTTCCTGAAGACCGATCTCCGTCTTTTCTCTGGTAGATCGCCCAAGGCGACTTGTTTTGTGTCCACTTCTTCTTCTGCTGTAATTACTGGCGGATTAAAGCCATGCTTAAAGCGTGGCCTGTACCGCCAACTTCTATAGTTTATTCGCTTCAAACCAGCTGATGAAAACGCATTTCTTTTTTGCAACTTTTCAAAAGTTTGCCTAAGATTGGCTTGACAACCGAATAGAAACATGGATACTTTTAGCTGCAGACTCCCCTCGTGTGATATCACGCCAACAGGGCGACATCACCTCTTAGCAGCAAAAAAGAAAGCCTGAGTCCTAAAATCCTAAAGCTACAAGTCCTGTTGTGACAAACTGGCTCAAGGAATATGAGATATGAGAGTCCATAGCTCATGTGCAACCCTGTGGAGATTGCTTGTGCTTTCTTTGGTGGCATTCATCGTGACCGATCCTTGTCTGGAACTCTGTAACTGTCCCCTCTTCATCACTGTGTAGAATCTCTCCTGTTGGTGCTGGAGCCAGAGGTGCGGTATGAATTATACTGCAGTTTGTTTGCTGATGACATCCTGTTTTTTTCCCCACATCCTTCATTTGGCCCCTGTGGCCTGGCGGCAGGAGCTGACAGCGCAAAACCCAAACATAAATTTCAGTTAGCCATTTCACGTTTGCCAGCATCTCTCTTCTTCTGGCCCTGATTTTCATCTCTCTGTTCTTTATTCTGTTGTTGTTGTTTCCACTTTATATTATGAGCCAGCTAAAGTGAATTCATGAAGGTGCACACAACAAGGCAGCCGTCCACTGATCGCATTACTGCTGAAAAGTTGTAGTCTGTGTTGTTCATGGTGTCTCCCTCTCTCTCTCTCTTAGCTCCTCATGTCTCTCGGTGCTAATGGTGATGACAGTGAGGTGCCAATATATGTTTAGAGATTGATTGATGAATCCACATTTGTCACACATGAACACACACACACACACACACACACACACACACACACACACACACACACACACACACACACACACATACTGAACGCAGCTCCTGCTCTCCTCCTCTCCCTCATTGTCCCAACAGACTCATTGCACATTTTCACCCCGCCGGCCACAGCTCCTCCTGGCTCCTCCATTCGCTCCACATCTTCTTCTTTTCTAAGCCGTTATCATCATTTTCTCCCTGTGCAATTTCTTGGGTTTCCATTTTCTTCTCGCTGAGGGCTTTTCTGATTTTCACCCCCTTAGAGATCTCACTAAATTCTCCTATAAATCTCCCTCGTCGTCTCTCGCCTCCACCTCATCATCATCTCAAGCTTTCCATTTTACTCCCTCATCCTCTGTCCATCTCTCCCTCGGTTTCCACAATCTTTTCTTTTGCTCTCTGCTTCTTCTCACCTCACTTGACTTCTTATCACATTTCTCCTTCTCTCCTTCTCTCTGCACCTCTTCCTAGAATCTCAGCATAAGCACCCAACATTCACTGTCTTTACCTGGACTGAGCTGAGTTGCAGCAGCTTTCTTGGAAAAAACGAGACGAAAGCTGAAAATCAATACACCATTTTCCTGTGATAATTCGCCAGTACCAATGTTTTTCACACATATTTTCACTGAAACCTGAAGTAGTGAGAGGAGATGATTTGTTACATTTAAACACAGTAAAAGCAAGAAACTGCAAAAAATCTGTATGTGGTGCAAAGCTCTACCTGACCTCATTTAAAACTAATATATGTCTGTATTTGTACTTTGTATTTGTACTTTGTATTTGTACTTTGTATATATATATATATATATATATATATATAACATATATATCATGAAGTTAAGGCTGAAAAATATATTTTTGTTAATTGTGATTTTATGCCATTTACATCAGTAGTTTCCAACCCTTTATTGGCTTATGACCCTTTAGACCAGGGGCCCGAGGGCCAGAATCTAGCTCACTTGATGACTTTGCAAAGCGACGTCTTTAATTCAAATTTTTCCATCAAAGGCACTGCTATTCCTATAATAACTAGCATGATTCAGGGATGCTCCATATCTTTTTTTTCTTTTTTTTTAGCCTGAGGGGGGGGGATCATGTGTTTGGTTGTGTGTGTGTGTGTGTGTATCTGTCTGTCTGTCCACGGCTAATCTCGCATACTGATGGACACATCAGCTTGATATTTTTTTTTGCTAATTCATGACTGTATGGTCAAGGACCTGTTGTGGTTGCGGTGATTTCACAATTTTTTAATAACTTAATTTCCAGCTAAAAACGAGCCTTACCTAGTGTGATTTAAAAACGGACCTTTGCAGAAAAGTTTAGTCTCATTTTGAACCAGAGCATAAGCAGATTAATTCCATACCTGAGGCACGAGAAGAGATAAATAAATCCCTGTTTTTGTTATCTCAGTCACCATCTTGACTGGAAGGAAGCCAGGCTTGTCAATCGAGAGAGACACGCCATGTCGGAGATCTGGGGTCCCGTTTACAACCGTTGCGTACGCACAAAACAGGGCCTGAAAGACGCGTACGTACCTCAACACATGCGTATGAACATTTTGGAGACACAGGGAAATTAGCAACGCAGATAGTCAGGTGGTGAATTTGACTTCATATCACAAGTCACTTTGCACTTATAGCCTCCTCAGCGCAGAGGAGACACCAAACTACCGACACTCGTGGTCAACTGTGGAGCATCTGATGAAATGATCATTATCTGTAAGATAATGTCAAATAACGTTAAAGAACTGCAGAACAGAGCGACAATAGTTTTGTTGTTTTTGTGAGTAAAATCGCTGCAGTGAACACAACTTTATTTATTCATTTATGGTTTATTCCATAGTGACAGATAGAAAAACTGAAAACAGCTATCCGATGCTAGTATCAAACCTCACTGGAGCAGAGGTTCCACCTGCACATAATGATTGTGTACATAGCCATTGACAGCTCTCGCACAATCTCGGGACAAACAAATTTCCCTCTGATGAAGCAGTGAAGGACGAACCCTCCACGGCAAGCTTTATCTGTCAGCTCTCAACCATGCAGCCGCAGCAGGAGGATCGATGAAAAGATTTCCAATCGGAGTAAGTCATTCCTTTCTCCCTCTTTGGCCTCCACTTCCCCCCTCTCTCCTCCGCTCTATCTTCATCTCAGTATGCCTTCATCTTAGCTGTATTTTCTTCTGAGTCTCTTTTTACATAATTTCCCCATTTTTAAGTCTTGTTTTACACATACACTGTATTTAAGAAGTGGACGTAGTCATCGTGACGTCACCCATTGGTTTGTGGACTGCTGTTATGAAGCCTCGAGTTTGGCGATTTCACCGTCGCCATCTTGGATTACGGCCGTTGCCATGTTGTTTTTTTCGCAACCAATGAACAGAAGTTCAAATATGTGGAATGCAGAGGAGTGACGTAGAGACTCCGTATACGTCTCTGGTAGCAGCAGCGACCTGTCAATCACAGTAGCCCCGCCCTAAAGCATCCCCTGCTTTATGGTCTATTTGACTCTAAATGGACCATAATCTACTAAATGAACATCATGCTGTATTGAAGAAGACTTGAAACTAGAGATTGAGACCATAAACTCATGTTCACAATGTTTACTGAGGGAATAAATCAAGAGAGAAGTAGAGTCATTTTCTCATAGACTTCTATACAACCAGAGGAGTCGCCCCCTGCTGGTCAGTAGAGAGAATGAAGGTTTTAAGACACTTACGTTTTTTTGCCATACTTGAATTTTCCCCTTCCAACACACCTGAACATTTAGTGTGGATCCTACACACTGTTTTATGAAATGAGACCCCTGCAGTCTACTGGGTGCACTTTTCTAGTTCATTAGTTGTAAACATTTGTTGAATTTCCTCTTTTCACTGCACAGGGTGACAACACGCTGAAGCTTTACATGTGCTGTAATAATCAGCACAAGCAAAGAAGCCCATCTCATGCCGGCAGTGTTATAGTTGGCGCTCCCCAACATTTTAACTCACATTTCCCATAATCTCTGTTACGCTGTGTTCCCTGTCTCCAAACATGTGAGAGAAACTCCTCCACCAGTCCATCACTGTTCCGCCATCTGCCACGTTGAGAGAGCAGAGCTCCGTTAGTTTTGCAGGAATGCTGCCGTCCGCTTGTTTTGTCCCATAAAGCAATCAACCCACTGGCATACAAAGGGAAATGCAGAGTGCAGGCTTTTAGAAGCCCACCGTCATCCTGCCAATGCTTACAATGTTGTACTAATGTCTGAAAATCGTGTGTTCGTTCTGACTGATTCCTAACTATCTCTCTGCTGTGCGTCTCTCGCTTGAGATGTGATCCTCCAGTCAAGTGGATTTGATTTAGAGGCCCCTGGTTGCAAATCGCTCTGAGGTCAGTCAACATGCCTGTGGCTTGCCTCGGTGGGGGGGGACAAACAGATTTCCCCAACCATGCAGCCACACGGAGGATCGATGAAATGATTTCCAGTCGAATTAAGTCATTTCTTTCTTCATCTTTGGCCTCCACTTTCCCCCTCTCTCCTCCTTCTCCCACTGAGTATGCCTTCATCTCAGCTGTATTTTTGTCAGAGTCTCTTTTTGCATGTTTTCCCATCTCTCACGTCTTCTTTTCTTTCTTTCTAGCTCTCCGTCCCCATTCCATGTCCGTCTATCTGGCCTTCTCTATCCATCTCCCAGTTGTCTGCTTTCTAGACGGATCCACAGCCGGCCGTGTCCCGCCCACTCACAAAACACTCACTGGCGAGACCGCTTATTACACTGTCATTTATTTTCCCAGAGTGCCGTGTGTATGTTTGTGTGTGAGTGTGTGTCAAGAGAAAAGAGACGGAAAAGGAAATGGCCTCACAGCATCTCCAGGCTGATTTCATTTAGATTCAATGTACCTCGCAGAGCCTATTGGTGGTTCGGAGCGAGGCTCGGGATGAGGGGGGGGGGGGGGGGGGGGGTCTGGGCTATCACAGACACCCTGTAGTTGAAAGCTGTAGATGAAAGCTTCCGCTGTTGTGGGAGAGCTCCCACCATCTGTTGCTGGAAAAAGGCTCAACTTTGCAACATGTTTCTGTCACTGAAGGTATTGAAACAAATTGCTTTGTGATGCTCAGAACCAGCAGCCAGCCGTCCACGGGCCAAAGAGTTTATGCCTTCAGATTTATGCCGTTTTGGAGCCCCTTTGAGCCTTTTGACTTGAATATACTTGATAGCCCAAAGATTTAAAAGGATGTTATTTAAAAAGTGTGCCGTAATTCAATCCATTTCCTGAATCCACTAATGCTAGTCATTCCCAGCCAGTTGACACCATAATTCCCCGGATCCAGTTTGTTTGCACCAATCCGACAGCATTCAGTCAGGTTGCAGGAGAGAACCAAGAAGAACTGATGTTGCGTTATACTGGGCTTCAGTTGGGGAAAAATGGTACAGCTACTATGAATAGCCACAACTTTGCATAATGGTCGTGCGTAATGACAGCTGTTGGAGAAAACTGCACTTTATTGCTGTTCTTTTCGTTAAAGGTGCAACATTCAGAGCGTTAATCTCAACGGATTCATGTGGATCCTTTAGAGACTTTGGCTCCCCACCGACACTCACTCACAAGACAAGGGAAGACCCAGCGCTCTCCAGTAGGTGGCGGTCTAATGTATGGATGCCGCGGAGAAAACCAAATGTATAACTATATCTATAACTGGATACCTACATGCAACAGCTGACATGCACTTGCATTAATGTTTAGAGTAAAAGGTTAAAAAAATCTGAAACTTGTGTAGTACGGATTTTACAGCAAATGATGGATCATACAGAGCAGTAGGCTACGGGTTGATTACCACCAACAATCAGAATTATCTTCAGTCAGTTTCATTTTTCTCATAAAGAATGAGATATTCAATTCAATTCAATTCAATTTATTTTGTATAGCCCAAAATCACAAATTACAAATTTGCCTCAGAGGGCTTTACAATCTGTACACATACGACATCCTCTGTCCCGGGACCCTCACATCGGTACAGGAAACACTCCCCCCAAAAAAACCTTTAACGGGGAGAAAAGAGGGAGAGACGTGACGTAGAGATATGACGTATGGCGGTTATTAGAATGATGTCTTATAAGATGAAAGAGCGGCTGGAAGTAGTTTTGTTGCGTAAACCTAACAAAGTATTTTTACGATATTTCCCTAAATCGAACTATTCCACAATCTTTTCCCCAAACCTAACCAAGCAACGTATCCTCATACAGTGGTTTGTACGATAAGTCTTCATTTTTTGTGCGTTTTCCTAAGACAATACAGCAACTTGTGTCAGTTTAACGCTTGTTACACGCATATGGTCTTTTCAAAATAAACTTCCATTTTTAAAGGAAACTCAGTTAGGTTTAGGCAACAAAACGACTCGGTTAGGTTTAGGAAAAGATCATTGTTTCAGTTACTGAAGTACACGTGACAAATAAACGACATTGACTTCTCACACAGGCTGAAGCACATCTCCTGCTCAAAGATCGTTGTTTGTTGGACCCACGCTCCTCCCGTCCCTCCCGCCTGTGTCTGCTTTTATACTTCGTCATTTATGATTACGTGGATAACATACAAGATAATCTACGAATTACGGCACATTATTTTTTGTAGCTGTTTGCTACAAATGCCGGATGAGACCATCCTGAATCACTGAGATTGAGATCTTTTAACACACCAAACACCAAACTATAATATAGCATAGTCACAATTTGGTATAATGTAGTATAGCCCACTACGAGCATACTGGTAACCTACAGTACGAGCATGATTTGAAACGTTAGGAGCTGTGATGGCACCATTAAATTGATTATGATTACACAAATCACAAATCCTCATCATCACCAGCCAACTGTAGAGCACCACATTCATTCAGCTCACAGATTCAGCAGCATTTACTCAGTAGTTAGTGTCTTGATTGATGCATGGTTGATCATTTGACACTAATTTGCATCGTTTTATGCACATTAACAAAATCAACTTGTAATTTAAGTCATGGCGTGACTAGACGCGTATCACTTCATAATCTGTCCTGCTTGTTTCTGAGGTATTATGTTCATGTTTTCTTCTTCAGATAAAAGAAGCAGTTGTTTGTCTCTGCTGTCTCTGCTGCTGTCTCCCCCTTCACTTCATCCCTCATTAAATATGGAAGGAAGAGTGTAGAGGAGACATTTCTTTTTTAATACAATGGAATTAAGAGGGTGAGTACTTAAAGCTTTCATGCTCCAGATGAACTGACACAAGCTCACTGTGAAGTAAGCAAGTGATGAATTGGACTTTGTATCGTTGTTTCTCTCTGGTCACTTTCTTTTCTGCTATTGTCTTTTGTATTGTCTTTTGTATTGTCTTTTGTATTGTCTTTTCCAGCTGAGTGGAGGCAGTGGACCACCAGGGACGAAAGAAGTCAAGAAGTTGATTTGCTGGCCCGCTCCTCCTCCCCAGGTACAGTAGTCTCACCCCGTATGCTTTATGAGGCAGTTTATTGACCTTGGTGCCACGCTGTTTTATATAGCTTCTAACCTGGTAGTTCTCTTTTCCTATACAGAACTTCTTCAACATAAACGGCCATCAAAGTCACTGAGAAGAACCTTCAACTGTTTGTGAAACAGTCTCAATGTAATACTGATGCCTCTATATGACCTACATAAGTAAAGAAGACCATCAGCTCAAAGATTCTCTATTTCTAAAACATTATGTCCACGTAAAATTTCGACGAAACAATTTACAGAAAGCAGTTTCATCTGAAACTCTTACAGCTCAGACTCCAGCGGGGGCCTCCAGCAGGGGCCTCCAGCGGGGGCCTCCAGCGGGGGCCTCCAGCAGGGGGCCTCCAGCAGCAACCAGCCCGCCGTTGATACACCAAGGAGCGCAAACACCTGTGCGGGCGTTCGGGTCAGGTGACCATGGTCTGATATGACCGATTTACACATAAGCAGCAAAAAATATGGTGCGTCCAAAAAGCCTTTTCCCACAGACGTGTCAGACACTTTGTCATGCCCCAGAGGAAAAGCCACAGGTGTGAATAATGACATTTAAGACGGCTGAATGCCAGGTAGCTGCTTCAGTGCTCCGGCTGTCGCACAATCAGGACTAAATGTTATTCGTAACATCTGTGTATTTACTACAGTCAGGGGATGTCGATGGGAGACGTGTGCATGGTTTGCATCTGGAAATGGGACGGAGTGCAAGATATCCAAGGTAAGGTGAGCCAAAACGTGCTCGTTAATGCTTGTCCTCGAATCCGGGGCCACCAGAAGGGCCCTGCTTGAGAAATGTACATTTCAGCCCGACATATTTAAACATGGTTTGAATCTGTCTCGTGACCTCTGTGCCACGCCCCCTGACCTTTCATGCCTGTGAAAAAAATGTCAAATTAGGCTTAAAGGAAGCTTCCACCACCAACATTCAATATGAAAATAAATCCCCAGAAACAACAGCGCTGTTGTGCTCGCATTCCGTCTGATGCTGGAATAACTGAACATCGTCTTTTATGTGATGTCTCTCGGTGCCTCTCTCCTCCTCCGCCTTGATACGATTTAATGATAACCATGTTTGCTTTTTCATCGAGGAATCTCTCACCGCCGCCTGCTCTCATTTACATAATTGTCCAGCGCTCACGTGTCCGGGACTCGTGGGATGCATCGCATCATTTATCTGCATGAGAGCGAGGGGGAGTCACTGCTGCTGCAGGCAATACCCTGTTCTTTAAGTAACATTTAATTCACGAGATGTAGTGTGTGTGTGTGTGTGTGTTTGTGCGTTTGTGAGTGTGTACAAGCACTTTGGCGTTGAGATGTATAGTGCAGCACTGAGGTCATTGTGGGGTCATTTCAGCCAATCTCTTCTCTGTCCTCTGGTATTTTATTTACTAGCAGAGACTTACTGCCAGACTTTTCTCTACTCTCTGATATTTAATGAGGCGATGAAGAGAAACAGAGGTGTCTTTACTTGCACCCAGGAATTATTTCAAGTACATTAACATACCATATATACTGTATATGTCATACATCAATAAATGTACCATTTGAGTAGATTAAAGCCCAAGTGCCTGTGGTGGGAAGCGGTAGGGTTTCCGAGCACCAGAGCCTCACCTTACTGCGGAGAGTCTTACAGTCCTGGTTCTGGTTCTGTTACGTACAAGGTAACACTGTAAACTCACCAGGTTCTTGTTTTTGCTCATGCGTCTGTTTGTTCTTATTTTGTGGTTTTCGATATGACTTGTGTTTATTCTCTGTCTCTGTTTTGTATCATTTTATTACTGTTCAAAATTTTAAAAAATATATATTGAAAATAAAAAAGTAGAAAGTATTGTAGGCTAAGCAAACACTTCCAAGTGTAAAATTCAGGTGAAATTAACTGAAAGTGTTTTTGTTTGAATGTTTTTTGTTTTATTATATTGACCCTCTCAATACAGCATTATTCAGCGTATTGAATGCATATTTCAGCAGAAACAGAAGTTGTCTCAGATTATATCAGGATTTTATACACTGCTAGAACACTGAACGAGAAGCAGAAGTGGGCTCTCTGTAAACGTGGAGTGTGGTGTCTGAAGGTGGTGCACGCTACGCTGGCGTCCCAGCGAGGTCGATTCAGCACAGCGAGTCTATCCAGAGACTGATTGACGGACTGTATTTCCTGCCTGCTTGGTCAGCAGTTCTCTGCAGTCTAAAGCGTGGCGCGCCGGCTAAGTAATTGGCCCCTGCTCGATATTCAGATGAATGCCCCCCCCCCCCCTCTCTCCCTCTGCAAACGCTCCACTGCACCACTGACTTCAGTTATTGGGTTAACTCAGGAAATGCACAAATATGGAACCTGCTAATATCCAGATATTAAGAGCGTCAGGTATGATAATGGTTAATGTGATATGACTAATAAAAACAAGGAGGAGACGAAGATGTCTCGTGTCTGTTTGTAAAAAATTCACAACATTTTAAGACCATTGATTCGTGTACAAGGACACCAATTTGTTTTTGTGTGACTCCTCGGGAATGTTAATTAGGATCCTTTCCCCGTGGTGTAGCAAAGACTAGAAGTGTCATCGTCACCCGTTGGTTTGTGGACACGGTAGTTACCATATTTGGACTACGGAGGAGGGACGTAGAGACGCTGTATAACGGATCTGGTAGCTGTAGCGAACTGTCAATCACAGTAGCCCCGCCCTAAAGCATACTCTGCTTTATGGTCTGTTTGACTCTAAATGGACCATAATCTACTAAATGAACATCATGCTGTATTGAAGAAGACTTGAAACTAGAGATTGAGACCATAAACTCATGTTTACAATGTTTACTGAGGTAATAAATCAAGAGAGAAGTAGAGTCATTTTCTCATAGACTTCTATACAACCAGAGGAGTCGCCCCCTGATGGACATTAGAGAGAATGCAAGTTTTAAGACACTTTCGCATTGGTTTCACTCTTTAGAACCCGAGGCTGTCACCTGGTGGACACACAAATGAAACCCATCCATGTGACTGTGCAACGGTCAGAGCTGGTGACGTAGTTTTAAATAGTGAGGAAGACGAGACCGCTGTTTGAGAGTGTTGTTGTGAAGTGACGTGTTCAGGGCGGTTTTCCTAAATCTAACTGGTTTTGTTCCCTGAACCTAGCGTTCGTTCGTTCGTGTGCATGTACAAAAATAACTAGATTACAACTTTGTGACTATTTTGTAAACTGCCTCGAGACTGTGTTGTTTTATTCGCTTTGTATTCTTCTTCTTCCACTTCAGTTTCTCTTCCTTCTTTTTGAGGCCACTCCACCTCCATTTCTTTAATGTCATCCCCCATGTCCTTCTTCTCTCTCCTCTCCTTTCTTTCCATATCCCTCCTTTTGTTTCATCCCGTGTGTTTATTTATCCTTTCATGTCACCTCTCCTCTCCCCGTCCTCTCTCATCTCCTCTACTCTCCACTCTTACCTTCATTTTCTCCCGTCCTCTCTCCTAGAATTTACTCTCCTCTCCTCCATCCCTATACTCTCCCTCATTTCTTTCTTTTCGTTCCTTCCTCTCCTCTTTATTTAATTTTTCTTTAAATTTCTATGTTTTGTCTGCAATTGACTTATGTCCTTTATCCCTCCTTTAATCCTCCTCTTGTCTCCTCAACTCCCCTTTCCACTCATCTCCTTGACTCTTCTCCTCTCTCTTTGTCTCCTCTCCCTTTTCCTTCCATTCCTTGATGTATGTCCTTCATCCCTTCTTTAATCCTCCTTTGCTCTCTCCTGGCTTCCTCCCCTCTCCACTGCTTTTCTCTCCGCTGTCCTTGTCTCCTCTCCTCTCTCCTCCCCTCACCACCCATCTCCTCTCCTCTCCACTCCTCCCCTCCCCTTGTGTCCTCTCCTTGTCTCCCCACATTTCCTGTCCACTCTCCTCTCTTTTCCATTTCCCCTTCCATTTCTGTTTTGTCTGCCCTTGATTAGTTTCCTTTATCTCTCATTTAATCCTCCTCTTGACTTCTTACCTCATCTTTCCTTCCTCTCCTCTCTTCTTGTGTCAGCTCCTCTCTTCTCCTCTCTCATTGTCTCCTCTCCCTCCCCCTTTTCCTTTCCATTTCTATGTTTTGTTTGCCCTTGATTTCTGTCCTTCATCTCTTCTTGAATCCTCCTCTCCTCTCCTCTCTCCTTGTCTCCTCTCCTGGGCGCACATCCCCTCTCCCCATCCATCCGCGCCCCCGATGACAAACCGCGCTCCCCGCCCGGCTGCGCGCTTTGTGTGATGAAGGGACCGCTGGGAGGGGGAGCGCGAGTTCTTGTGTGCAGTTAGTTGAGTGTGTCAGAGAGAGAGAGAGCGAGCGAGCGAGAGAGTGAGAGTCGAGCAGCGGGGACGGAGCGGCAGCACCGAGATCAGTTTTCTCTCCCACTCTCTCATTCTAACATCAGATGCTCACCTCCTCGCGTGGCCGGCACGAGAACACGAGGTAAGAGACATTCTCCCTAACACTTCTGCGCAGTTCTTCTGTGTTTGGTGCGCCTTTGCTGTGCGCCTTTGCTGTGCGCCTTTGCTCATGTGCGCTTGCACAGCCCGATGCGGGCATCACCGGGCTGCTTGCTGACCGTGGCCGCGTCCGACCATGTGGAGCTGCTTTGTGGTGCCAAAAAAAACAAGACCACTGACAAGAGTGTGTCTCCCTAGAAGTGTTGCAGTTGTTTTAAAGGCTGTAAATAGATGGCTATCTATAAAGATGTACATGAGAATATCTGCGTTGACAGCCAGTTGTCATAATCTGTGGAAAGATTAAAATATATTTAAACACGCTCGACATAATCATAATGTATCCTCGTTTGCGAGGCGTCTCTGTGTCCTACATTCCCCCTGAAGTTGTTTTGTAGGGAGCGTGAGTGAAATGCTAAGGATGTTGCGGGGATTTATTTTTTGCGAGCGATGCACACGGACCGCTTTCTTCCGAAGTGCCTCCCCGGCTTTAATGAGCGCCACAGCCCCGCGTGGCCCCAGAGGGAGTCCGTGCAGCCCTGGGACTGCTGGGACCGCGCGCCGCGGGTGGTGTTGTTGTTCCTGCGCCGGAGATCAACAACACCAACCAACTCTTGGCGTTTGCGCTGGAGCTGCCTTCATTTACCGCGGAGAGACAGTTCACCACAGATAGCGAGGGATTTTTCTGATTCTGCATATAATTTAATGAAACAAATGAAACATAAAAATATGAAGTAAACCGGTGAGGATATCAAACGTCTCCTAAATTAAAATATTTTGAAGCCGTTGCTTCGTTGGTGGTGAAACAACTATATGAGGTTGGAGTAAATCAAAGATGATCACACTGCGCCTCTTGCCATGCGTCAAGTCAACAGGAATAAACACGCAACTTCCGGTTGAACTTTCAAAAATAAAAACCGTGCAGATAAACAACGGAAACGCACGTGTTGTTTTTTTTAAGACTGACTTTGGTCAAATGTGTTGCATAATGATTGTATTTCCTTGTTGCACGTCGTCTCTGTCAATAACCTAAATACATTTCTGTAACCAACGAAATGTAGCAGTCCGGAAACAGTGTGTGGATCAGGGGCGTTTCTAGGATTGAAAGACAGGGGGGGCTTAGCCCCAAGGGGAGTGGCATGTTTGCGCACATAGCGCCTGGCAATTTGTTTTGGGGCCCATTTGGGGCCGTGGATATCCATTGTTTCAGACAGTTCATAGATTGGTTCAATCAGAAAGAGTGTGATTTTGCTCTGTAGTTTTGCTTGCATTCAGTATATGATAACACAAGAGACAGAATTTGAGGGTCATAGTGAAATTTGACAACACAAATATGAACTTTTCTCAAATAAAGAGAGAGAAATTATTTTCCTGCTTGTAAAGGAAAGATGGATAAACTAGCTCCCAAATCCTAATTCTTAAAGGGACCGCACACAATGGATGGAGAATGGACCTGACAGTGTGAACTTTATATCGTGAAGTATGATGATAGGCTGTTGGATTGTAATTTGAAGGGGGAGAAAACATACAAACCAGAACGTACACACATATGTAGCATGTTAGAGTTATAAATAACTTGTCCATGTGAGAAACAATAGTTTAATTTAATGGCATCACCAAAAAAAAAAATCTTTTTAAATTTTTTTATTTATTAAAGCCAAATTATTTAGGGGGGCTTCAGCCCCCCTAAAATGGGCCCTAAAAATAGGCCTAACGACGCCCCTGGTGTGGATGCATATAATATGGAGGATGCATTCGGATTATGCCTCACTGTGTGACAGAATGAAAAGCTTTTATCTTGAAAGCTACTTTGCTCATCTTCCGGTTTCCCGTTGTTTCTTTCTGTCCACCTTGACGCAGCAGTGTTCTGTCCGGGCAGGGCTTTCTGCTCAGCAGGTTGGGTTGGCTGTATGATGTTCCATCACCCGACTACGGGATCACCTCCACCCCTCCTCCATCCACCATCATCTCACCAGACTCCATGTCATTTTTCACCGTTTTAACTGACCGAGTCACTGCAGGTTTCCAACGACTTTATTAATGTTGTAGTTGAGCACAATATATGGAGGAAATATTAAATAGATATAAAACACAGAATCTTCATGCATTTACATGCAAATATTGCCCCTTAATGTGTTTTTAATTGATATCAGATTATGAAGTGAACATGTGTTCATTATGGCCAATTATTATTATTTTTTTTTTCCTGTGCACAGAAGCTGCAGTGGGGCTTCCCAGGGCTTTTCCTCTCTCTCTCTCTATCTCCCTCTCTCTGTCCCTGCAGTTTTTTCCCGGGGCTTCCCTTGTTTTTCCTGCACCAGCCTTCCGCCCAGCCCTTCTCTGTCGATGGGGCCGGGCTACTCCCCTCCCTCCATCCCTCCATCCATCTATGAAGGGAGAAAATGCTGTAGGATACAGATGCAGCAGCAGAACGAGATGTTGAATGTTTGGAAAAAGAACACAGGAGAAACACAGGAGAATGCTGTTTGAGTTCCATGAAAACCAAGTACTTTTGTTGCCTAAACCTAACCAAGTACTTTTGTTTTGATTTCATTTGTAGTCATTTTAAGCTAAACCGTGATGTAACCAAACAGGCGTTGATATCCCATGATTTTCTTTTGTCGTACGTTATCCACGTGATCTTGAACGAAGACATATAAAGACTGTTAAATCACACCCCGTGCAGGCGAGCGGGACGGGAGGTGGATGGGTCCAACAAATGGCGATCTTTCAGCCAAGAGAGTGTGAAACGAGAAATTATTGTTGATGTTTTTGTAACTTGCCTATTTCAGTAACGGCACATCCGTAGTTATTTGAACCCAAACGACGATCTATTCCTAAACCTAAGAACTGAGTTTCCTACCCAATCAAGCAGTTTTTGTTGTTGTTTTTTGTTTCAATTTACAACGTTAACCTCGTGTTTCAAACTGTTTCAAAATGCGACCGTGACCCATGAGAAACGTAACTACAAGTGCAGTTAAGTTGGATGGGAACGTAATGTTGTTGTTGACATGGTTGGAAATGCAGGCTGCCCATACAATCAAACTTCTTTTTTGCAACCAGAGGAGTCGCCCCCTGCTGGACAATACAAAGAATGCAGGTTTAAGGCACTTCGGCATCGGCTTCACTTTTCAGCCTAACCTTTGCCGCCTCTTCGTTTTATTTTACTTCTGGTGATTTCATCGGCGCTTCAAAAATCAAAAAAGTGGTGTTCATTTGTAAAGATTATCTTGTTGAGCTAACCGTGTTATTTTCTGCATTGGCCCGTTGTCGAGGGAACCAGTGTGAAGCTAACTTCTGCGGTTGTCCTACATAAACACGTCATCCTGCGGTGCACTACACAGCTACTGCAGCAGCCGTTTGTCCCTCGGGGAATGTTTTAGGACTCAGAGTCATGTTAAATCAAACTCATTGCACAGTGTGTTCTTCTGCGGTTCGATTAGGAGACTTTTGCCTTTCCGTCCTCTGGTGTCTGGTATTAGCTTGTACGGCCATTTTTAGAACTCCAGCAACATCTTCCGAGCACTAGTGCTGCTTTACCTTTCCTATTGGCTGATGGATTATTCATTAGCACTCCTCCTTCCTCTCCTCCATAATCCAACGCTCCCTGTCTCTTTCCTCTCCCCCCGTCCTCCACATGGTTTCCCTCTCTGTCGCGTACATTTCACTATAAGGCGTTTAGCAGATTCTCACACAGAGAGACATATGTCCCCTTTTCGCTGCATCCTCTAACCTCTATTTACCCAGCGGGTGTTGTGCCGCTCTTTCATCACTGCCACACTTCACATTAACAAATCACACTTGGGAAAAGCTCAGGCACAACCACAGCTCCTGCATTGCTGGCTGCTGTGTCGGGCTGTTACATAATGTTATGTTCCTCAGCTCGGCTGTTAAAGTGATGATCTGCAACATTTTGATAGAATACAATATTACCAAGCTTATGATTTAGCAGAAAGCCACTTCATGAAAGCTTTCCCATCCGTGAGCTGATGTGATGAAGTGAGCATAGACTGTATGAGTTCGGCACTTTGGCCGTCTCCATCTTCTTATGGTTACGACCTGTTCATCACAAGGTAGTCCCGCCCTAAAGCATACTCTGCTTTATGGTCTATTTGACTCTAAATGGACCATCATTTACTAAATGAACATCATGCTGTATTGAAGAAGACTTGAAACTATTGATTGAGACCCTAAACTCATGTTTACAATGTTTACTGAGGTAATAAATCAAGAGAGAAGTAGAGTCATTTCCTCATAGACGTCTATACAATCGGAGGAGTCGCATTTCCGCATTGGCTTCACTCTTCAGAACCAGAGGTTGCTGCCTGGAAGTGATGCATTCAGTGTCTTTGTAATAAGCAGACAAAGTAAATGTAAAGTTAGCATGAAAAAGTGACGCTTAGGAACTCAAAAGACATCAATGGAAAGTGGCTGTTTGAACCATCAACGTTTTATAGCTGCAACAATGTATCAATTGGTCGATCAGCCATCAGGCAACTTTTTTGATAATCTTTGTTTGTTTTTTAATCATCATTTAAGTACCTTCTCCATGTTATCACATCTCTTGAATTTGTTTTTTGTTCTGACATTATAGGAAACTGAACACTATTGTGTTTTGGACTGTTGCTGGTACACATCAAGAGCTATGAGAAAGTCACCTTATGATCTAGGAAATTATCTCATTTTCACTGTTTTCAAATTTTTTATGAACAAAAAGATGAGTCAACTCATTGAGAAAAAAAATCATCATGTTATTGTTATGTTGCAGCAAAATGTTTGGATTGTTAATGGTCACTAGGGTTGTCTGTTGGTCCTCGTTCAGTTTGCTGAGATGCCACCAAAATGTTCCAGAGTGGCGATACTTCGCGTCTGATAAAGTAAAGGCAGTGAATGCTTCCATTCACATGATGGGTATCGAATGAAGTACTCTATTGGTATTACTTTAAGGGTACTAGTATTGGTACTGGTATTGTAATATTTTAACAATACCCAGCCCATTGGCTATACTTGTTTGGTAACCTTAACCAAGTATTTATAATGCTTCTATGCATTGGAAGACACTGAAAAATAACTTTTTTTCGTCTTTAGCTTTAACTTAACTTAGATTGTTTTTTGAAATATTCTGGTAACTAACGAGCATGCAAGATTAAATGCACAACCTCCTTGGCAGAGGTATAAAGAATCTGCAGATTACTTCAAGCAGAACCTTTTTCTAGAAGGATTTATGATAGTACAACACATCAGACAACACAAAGAACACACAAAGAGCAGCAAACCAGAAGCAACAAAGCCATTAATCTCCTTAATCAAAGTAAGCGTCCCGCTCTGTATTCCTTCGTCTCAGCGCCTCATTATCTTCCTCCAGTATCCTACGTCCTCCGCCGTCTCCTCTCCACCCGATTGCTCTCTTGGGGATACATTCAGGGCTGTTTCCGTACCTCCGGCCTCTTCACACTTTTTAATTACACAAATGATCCGACTGATTGGTGCAGGGTAAAGCGGCGTGTGTCTGAGTGGGTGTAAACGAATAAGCGAATAAACGGAGACAGGGGGATTTTATTTTGATTTTTTTGTCAGGACAGACAGACGGACGGACAGGCGGACAGTCTGGAGCTCTGTCACTTTGGAGATTAAACCAAATATCTGAAAATGTGAGAGTGCTGTAGTGAGAAGCATCGCTCTTTGGCTGATATTGGATCAGTGCTGTATGAGCGAGCAAACAAGAAAACAAATAAAAGAGCAAACAGACTGATCTTTTCCTAATCCCTACACCTCCAATTTCATTTTGGAGGATAAAAAAACAGAGAGAGATTAAGCGTAGGCAGACATGTAAACAGACAGACAAAGACTCTGGAGAGCATGTGTCCAATAAGATCCAGGACATGGATTTAGACAGGAAGACGGAGTCAGAAAATAAAGGCTTAGAGAGAGGAGATATATGAAGGAGCACAAGAAACGAAAAGACGGCAAAGACATGTCAAACAAGGCGCCTGGTTTCAAGTCCGTCACAAGCCTTCAAGAACTAGTTCACGTCAATTCACAAGTCTTTATATGCACTGAAATTAAGTTGCAAAACTTTATTTTCAGTGCAGGCGCCTAATTATTCAGACTTTTTCGTCAATGTCTTATCCCTCTTTTCTGTGTTCTGGGATTTTATGGAGTCAAAACTTGATTGTTTTTACATGGAGTTTTTTTTTACCGTTCTGTTACGTAACTTCCAGACTTTACGGATACCAGTTACGTACCTTACTTAATGAAACTTACTTATTTTAACCTTTTCCCAACGCTCACGACGTAGTTTTGTTGCGTGAGTAAACCTTAAAAAAAAAGTGTAAGGAGCGGAAACTCTACGTTCCCTGTGAACACAGAAGTTTATTTTGAAAAGACACTGTGTACTGTGTGCATGTAACTAGCACGAACTGTGTGTTCCCTGTGAACACAGACGTTTATTTTGAAAAGACAGTGTATGCATGTAACATTAGGGAAACTGACACACTGTCCCCGAGCCCCAAACTGACGCTAGAGGGTACCTAGAGCGTCAGAGTTCCATTTGCAGAAGAAGAAGAAGTTGTTTACCTCGATGAGCCTGAACCTGCAGCTGTTCTTCACAGAGCCGTGGAAAGGTCACGATGGGATTGTTACCAGCTGTGACACTGGTATTGTTTCCACCTGGTGGGACTGTGTGTGAGTCATCATCGCAAACCGGGTCCTGGAGACACCTACTGTAGCAGGAACGCACCACATAGGAGTTGTTTTACTACGCGCCAGGTGTCTTATTTATGTCTGATTTAGCATTGCAGCTGGTGTGATTGCAAGATGGTCTCTAGTTCTGCGAAGTACTGCGTTCCGACTGATTCATAGAGGAAGGCTGAGCTGTATTAGGACATCGCATCAAGCATTAGACGGCTGTGACTTTTGTTTTCAAGCTCATTCACTTGAAATTTGGCAGTTTTGACCTAAAAGAGACAAATGAAATCACCGAGCCACAACCGGTTCAACATTGATTGGACAAACGGACAGTACAGAGTGCGTCTGTGTTTGTGAATAAATGTTTTCTCCTCCCGCTCACCCTTTCCTCCACTCTACCACTTCTATGTGTAACCTCGCCCTCTCTGCCTCTCACTCATCCGTCTCTACAGCCTGTGAATATCAATGAGGATCATAGTGACATAATTCATGGCTACGGCTTGTTTTGTTCCGTCCACGCATGCAGGGTCCTCCAGATCTTTGTCCTCTCCCTTCTCTTTTAACAACTCATTTGTCTTCTTCTTGCTTCGATCCATCCTCCAGTGCTTCTTCACTCATATGATTTTCGTTCCTTCCATCCTTCTCTTCCACCTCTTTTTTTCTCCTCCTCCAATCATTTTCAGTGCTGTCATGCTTATCCTCCATCTGTTTTCCAGTTTCATTCATCCACTCCCCTCTTCTCCTCCCATCCTCATCATTTAATTTCCTTTTTCTTAGACGTCCTAAGCTACATTTCATTTTCTTATGTTATTTTCTTTCTTCAAATCTCCTCCCTTTCTTCTTCTTACCTTCTATTTGCATATGTTTCTCTTACTAATCCCTCTCCTCTCATCCTCTGCATCCTCCTTACTCTAATTCTGCTACCACCTGCATTTTTAGCCCTCCTTTTCTGCTCTCCAGTTGCTCACTTTCCTTTCCTTCCTTCCTTCCTTCGTCTCTCGTTCCTCTAACTGCTAATTTCTTTCTTTCCCGTCATTTCATCGTCTCTCCCCTCAAAAACTCTTCCCTCCCACACTCGAGTCCTCCGTCCGTCAGTTGTCCCCTGAGGGTGCGATCGAGCTCTCGTGTGGGTCGGATCGGCTCTGAGTGGACCGTAGGTTTGAAGAGCATGCTGATTATGGGACTCTGTTCCTCTCAGTGGTGTTCCAGTAATTTAATGGCCCACTCAATGACCTTTTACTTTCTAACGCCTCTTGTTCTTCTTTCTTTGAGCCGGAGCTTTAACATCAATCTCATCTCTTTAATAACCTGGATAATCATCTCAATGTTTGAAGAGAAGCAGGTTTACTGTTTCTTCCCAATTTATTTCCCAGTAGAATAATACAAAATCCTCCCACTCGTCTTCCTCTTTGTCTGACTGACAGGTTCAATATCTGCCGAGTTATCCTTTCTTCCTCCTCCTCCTCCTCCTCCTCTTTTGTCCCTCATTCTCTCCCATCATCCACCCACTACAGCCACTCTGTCCTTAACACTCCACCTCCACTTTACCTCTGCGTGTGATTGACTGGCGGTAAATGTGTCCACTCGTGCATTTCCTGTGTCTCCCTCTGGGATCAGGAGAAGGAGAGTTATTAGTGGTTAGTGATGTCATATGGCACCATGCAACCTCGGCCTCCTCTCTGACACAACGCTGGGCTGATGTTCACTCTGCAACCGTTGACATTGTCACTCGCGGTGCCGCCGCACGCTCTAAAAAAAAGAAACAAAAAGAGGACTTCTGTTTGAAACGACCAGAAGTGAACGAGGATCCCACAGAACTGAGAGGACCTCTCCGGCGACGGGCAGACCCGAGCTGCCGCCGGGGTGACCACGGATCCACGAGACTCGTGTCCCGATGTCCGGTCGCCCCCTGTGAGTGCCCCTAGTGCAGGAAAGGACTGCGAGAAGGGGGAGAGAGGCAGAGGACCAGTTCTCTCTCTATATGACTCACTCGCCTGGCCTGAGGGAGAGTGGCTGAAGAGGAGCTTCTCCTGCCCCCCCCCCCCCCCCCGATTTGCCTCGATAGCCTCCGCTAAGAGAAACTATACCGGTAGCCAATTGCACCAAATAGTAATAAATCACCAACAGAAGCACAACCAGTAGCTCGTTTGCTTTCTTCTCTGGATCGCAAAACATTGAACTTTAGTATAATCTATCGCTCGAATAGCCGTCGGTTAGTCTTAAATTGTTCTACCCCTGCTCAGAGCCCAACAGATATAAAGCTCTTTCAAAGTCACCGTCGTATAGGACCGGCTTGAAGCGGGACTTCCCCGGGTCTCTCTTTACTACAGAAATGGATGTTAGTATATGCAAAAGGTGCATCAGTCGTGTGCCGTGCTGGAAGTCCTTCAACTTACCACAGGGGCTGGCAGATCTCCCCCAGAGGAGACCCCTTCTCTCTGGGTTCCCCGAAGAGACGTGGAAAAAGAGTCGTCTAAAAAAGTTACATTTTTACTTGTTTATTTCGTCCAATTCAAAGTATATTTATTTTGGTTCAAATACAGAGAACAATTTATCAACAAAAAGACGTAAAGAAAAATCGAAAATAATTAAAAACCCTGAACTCAGTGAGCGAGCTGTTTTCAAAAGTCCGGAGATTTTTAAGAATTGAAGTTTTAACCCCACACAGGTAACCTGGTGGACTTCTCCCCAACTCCAGCCCCGATTGTCTAAAACCGGGAATATTTCTACTCTAGATACACCGGGGGAAAGTTTCACCCCCGCCTCGGTGCCTTCCTCCGGAGGCATGACATGGGCATGGTAACCCCCCTTAATTTTAGTCATACATTGACGGACATATCGTTATCTAACACAACGACCTCTGGTGCTCAGGACGTGTGACACACCGTGCTCACTGGTTGATAATAATACTCAGACATGTACTCCTCATCGTGTGTTTTCAACAGGTTACAGGGATACATGATAATACATCAAAAATAAAAGATACAAAACATAATACACCTTTTTGCCCAGCGTAAGATTAATAACAGAGTATTCTCATATATACGTACTCTTCTGCATAAATTGCGCCCATGTCCTTAAGGGCCCCTTGTCCTTAAGGGCCCATGTCCTTAAGGGCCCCTTGTCCTTAAGGGGCAAGAACGCGGACGCGGCCCAATGCCTTTTACGAGGTGAACGTAAGGCCGAAGGGGACCTAAACTGAAGCCTAAAATGAATGAAAATAAAAAGTAAAAAGTAAAAAATAACAATTGTGTGTGTAGGTATGCGCCACCGCACTCTGCAAAGGGCTAATGGTTAACCGGTTAATGCAGACGTCCTGTCTGAAGTCTATGTCTGAGACTAACCACGATGCCTTTGTTGTGAAAACATAATCACCGAAGCACATCATCCTGTTCTGTCACACGGAAACTACCTTTCATACCTAACCACATGGTTACCTGGAAAGCCCCTACTAGCCCTACACATGTGTGTGTGCAAGTGGTATGTGTGTGTGTGTGGGTATGTCGTAACTGTACGTCCGTGCAGCTGGTGCCATCTTACAAGAGACACAGAGCCCTTTGCCTCTCTAAGTTAGATTTTTGTTTTTCTGTATTTTTTAGTCATTCTTTTGCTGAGCAGCAATTCGGTGCCTCTAACACCTAATAACCAGGGCAGTCCGTCTAGAAGGAATCCACAATTTCGCAAACACTCCAACCCATCCAACAACATGCATGAGATCTGAATCATCAGGAGGTTTCTGTTTGGACGTCGGAAGCTCACTTCCATCATGTTTGATTGTGTTCACGCCTCGATTAGAAATGAGCTGAATATATGGATCAACAGTGTAGATGTGTCTCAGTGAACAGGAGAATGTTCGATACATTTTGAGATGTTTTTTTTTGCATCTAAAATACATTTTTAATTAGCCGTCCTGGTGTCATTTGTTAGCGCACTAGCAGCACAAGGATGAAGATGCTTTTAAGGATAGTTTGGTATTTTTTTAAACCCCGATTTCCCCCATGTTTTTGTGTCTACGTGACGAATGAACCATTTTTGAAATTGATCCAGTATTGAGGACCAATTAAATACTGACCAATCCAGTATTCAAGGTCAATTTGTGCAGCTCCAATGTGACGCTCTGTCAACTTTTTCAACATGTTTTTTTTACCTCTCGCTTGATTGCGTACCAAGTCTCGCTCAGGGAGGAGTCTCGTTGGGAAAGTCTGAAATGTGCCTTCTTTTCCAATTTTCTTTTCCGGATTTTTTCGAAATTCGGTTAACATTTGCGATACGTTTGGTTGGGAACCTGGCTACAGGATGTACATCAGAAAACTCTTCATCTGCTGTGCTCAGTTTTTACACTCCCAACACACACACACACACACACACACACACACACACACACACACACACACACACACACACACACACACACACACATAGATGCAGGAATATACAGACTTGACACACCCCACTGGCCCACCCACGTACATACTCATTGGTCTGAGTCCAGCGACTGTGCCACCAGCTGTTCCCCTATTGGCTGTCGTCCTCATGTAGGAGCTGTGTGCATGTGTGTCACTTTCACTCAATCTCTCACTCAGTCTCACCCACTCTTTCTTTCTCATATCAGCATGTCTTCTGTCAAACTAGTGGAAAGAAGACATACAGAATACACATTTTGATGTTTTATTACTTTGTTTATCTCCGTCTGTAGATATTTTATAAATTCACCAAAAGTTACCATTACAGAATGCCTCATTTGCATATTAAAAAATAGCATTTCAGAAAACTTGTTATACAAAAAATGATTGACTTATGTAAGTAAAGAACTGGAGAAGTTTCATGGTGATATTTATTTGTTACATTTTTCATCCTATTGAAATATCTTTAAAGGGAAGTTCGAAATTCGTTTTTTTTGTCTCACTCTGAGCCAGAAATCTCCACTTCAGTAGCCTTTACATACATTCAACTTTCCAGTTTCATTCCTGTCTATATTATGAAGGTTTATACAGAGGGGTTTGTTCATATATCATTCATAGCCTGACAACATTGTATTACTAAAATCATGATGGAAATAGATTTTTATATGGCTGTTGACAGTATCTTTGTATTTATTCATGGAGTGACACAAAGAGATATCCACGATCCCCTCTGTAAAAACCTTTTACTTTAACATGTCAACAAAATAAAACAAGAATTTTGGACCTGGCTTTATCCAATGTTCAGATTTCTGTTCTGGAAATCTATGCAAATTTGCACATATTTAAGAAGAAAATGCCTCATATCCATATTTAAACATAACATTTTAGAAAACATATAATACAGAAAAATATTGTCTTGATGTCAGTAATCAGCTGGGGAAAGTCTCATGTTTTTTTTACCCTATTCACCTGTAGTGTCTCTCCTGAGTCATCAGTGTTACACAAAGGACCTACACAGTGGGCAGAAACAAACAATGGTACAGTGCTGTGCAGAAGATACGACATTAGAGGTGTTTTGAGGGGAAATCAATCTATCGCTGAAAGATAACATCCGGGGCGGATGTTCTTCCTTTAGTTCTCACTCACAGTGTGTGAATGTGGGTTTGTGTATATCATTCATCAAACTATTCCTCTTGGAGCAGTTTCTTTTCGTGAATAATGCAGCCTGAAAAGATTAAAATTGCAGTGGCTCATCCGAAATACATCGCTAAAATTTGCAATCGTTTTTGAGTTATTTTCTCAGTAATACTCAGAAATGATCTTGTTTGTGGTTATTTCTCTCCACAGTCACCCTGTAAATTGAGCCTATGTGGTAGTCTTAGAGCTTCCTACCATGCCATGTACACCGCCAGCAGACTCCATCAAACAGATACTGTTTCGTTTCTGTTACTTTAAAAAAAGTCCTTCCATCAAATTCCAACTGCACTTTTATTTATTCCCTTGTACATATTTATTCCCATATTAATTTATTTCTTGTATGTATACATACAAGAAATTGGGTTGAAATTGGGTTGAAATTTCATTGGGTTCAACCCAATTTCATTGGGTTGAAATTGTATGTAAGAAATTATACATACAATTGGGTTGTATTGGCTCTATAGAGCCAATACAACTCCGCAGATGTGTAACATCTCAGCTATCTTACTGTTTTTATAGGTCACAGCGAATACATATTTTCTATCTATAATATTTCATACTTCTTTATTTTTAAATGATTTGTGTGCAAGCACCGTCAGGATTGCTACTTACTTTGGTTGCGCAATTCTCTAATCTATTCTATACAGCGAGTGCCTCTGAAATGGGTCATTTTTAAGCAGGTAGAATTGTTCTGGTTTAACCATTTATTGTGGAAAGAAATGTAGCTGGGACTTCAAGATCACGCAAATATTTTACCGGCGTCGGTTGAACTTGGGTTAATGCATTCAACTGCGGGATCTTAAAGGTACAGGTGCATTTAGAGAGATCTGTTGGCCGGAATGGAACTGAATATTATTAAGTATGTTTTTCTTCTGTGTATCACCTGAAACTAAGAGACGTGTTTGTTACCTTAGAATGAGCCGTTTTCATCTACGTATCTTCCTGTTCCATGTTTCTACAGTAGCCCATAACGGACAAATTGAACACTGGCTATAGAGAGGGCAATTCGCGTTACTGTGTTTTTTGCGCAGGAACGCGGGAGAAGTTTCAGTTGGTTGCAGTCTACAACCTCACCGCTAGATGGTGCCACATCCCTGCTGCACACTGCTCCTTTATTGAACCTGACAATCGGCTCCTTGAAACGCAAATGTTCTTCTTTCCCATAGACTGTATATAAGAAGTGGACATAGTCATCTTGACATCACCCATTGGTTTTTGGACTGCTGTTTTGAAGCCCTGAGTTCGGTGATTCCGCCATCTCCATCTTGTATTTTGGCCATCGCCATGTTGTTGTTTTTTGCAACCAATGAACGTAAGTTACCATATTTGGAATGCGGAGGAGTGACGTAGAGACGGCGTATATGTCTCTGATAGCGGCAGCAACCTGTCAATCACAGTAAGCCCGCCCTAAAGCATCCTCTGCTTTATGGTCTATTTGACTCTAAATGGAGCATCATTTACTAAAAGAACATCATGCTGTATTGAAGAAGACTTGAAACTAGAGATTGAGACCATAAACTCATGTTCACAATGTTTACTGAGGGAATAAATCAAGAGAGAAGTAGAGTCATTTTCTCATAGACTTCTATACAATCAGACTTGTTTTTGAAACCAGAGGAGTCGCAGAAGTTTTAAGACACTTCCACATCAACTTCACTCTGCAGAATCGGAGGTTGCCTCCTGGTCTTTCCTCGTCTTCCTCCGGCTCAGCAGCAGTCAATGTAATTAGATTGAGATTGTTTACAGTCACATTCTCATCAAATCTTCTCACTGTCTGGCACACACACAAAAAAACACTCAAGCTGTGATTGGTTATTGCTTTTTCATCCCTTCTCCACATACCTCCACGCTGTGACTCATCACACACACACTGTGACCACATCAAATTCTGTCAGGGACTTCTTCAAACCATTACTGGTCTCACTGATGTCTGTCTTCTTGATTTATCATAATGTGTGTGTGTGGTTGTCTTGGCCCTTCCTTATATTATTATATTCTACAGCCTGATGCTTTCTGCATTCTGCCCTCAGCACTTGGTGTTAATTAATTGAAAAAAATCTAAATATCGGCTCCCGCAGGATGCTGCCGATTGATGTTCCAGGCTCTTTAACAAGGAGGTCTGATGCTGAGCAGAATCTTTGCTCCTGAACAAACTGAGCTCAAGAGAAAATCTATGATTAAAAACCCCTCCAGGCCTGGTGTTACGTGATAGCCTCAAGCCGTGTTCACACCAAACGCGGCACGAGTAGATTACATACAAAGATTACAAATTGACGCAAATGGCGCGGTGCGGGTGACGCAAATTTGCGCCATTCGTGTGATTTAGTTGATAACGGCTGCCAGGGCGATAAGCCACGCCCCCCCTCCAGCGCGTCTAGACTTTATAGTTCTTAAGTTGTCCCAGCTGATTCGCCTGCTGGACTGATGGTCCGAGCTGCGTCATGTGTAAGAAGCTTACTGTAACGACCATCTCTGCACTCCCACTCTCAGCTGAAAGTAAAGAGTTTCTATCAAACCCTTTTAAAGCTTTTTGTGCTTGTTGGATTTATGTCTGTGTTTTTGTGTGCTGCTGTTTCATTGATGTAATGTAAGACTTGTGATGTGTGTGTGTGTGTGTGTGTGTGTGTGTGTGTGTGTGTGTGTGTGTGTGTGTGTGTGTGTCGCCATATGCTCGTCAGTGCTGCCCTTTTGTAATCAAGACAATAAGTGTGTTATATAGGATGTAAACATTTATCCCGCCGTGCGCAGTAATGTCATCTGACCTCTGCGATCTTATAACGGAAACACATCCCATCCTTAGGCTTTTTATCTTGTTAGCTGTGAACTCTATCATCGGTGTGTTTACTGCCACTTTTATTTGATTAGTATTTATCCAGAGGAGACTCTGCTGAGCATGTGGAGTCTCTTTTTCTTAAAATAATCCCTTTGTTGTATTAAAGACAGTGAATAGTGTTGCCTCTGGTCTGAAAACGGCTTCACCATAACCTGCAGGCCTGTGACACATCTATTGGTCACTGTTCATACTATCCATATGACGGATTAAAACATAAATATAAAGAGGTTTACTGCTGAGCTTCCAGCATTGTGTTATGAAACACGACATGTCGGATGAGAAAGCCTCTGGCTCTGATTATGCAACTCTGAGCTCACTGTTGGTGGTCAGATGTGACTGCAGTTAGCGTCTCAGACTGAGTTCTCCACCGATTAAGCATGCATTCCTATCATTTTATTGGACGTACAGCTTAAAAAAAGAAAAAAAAGATTAGAATTGATGCAACAGAAGCAGATATATCGTCTCTTTCTGTCGGGGTGTGTTATGCCACTATCGGCTAATGCATCACGGAGCCTGAGGCCTGCAGCAGAGGCTACAGACGTCTGGTAAATTCACTTCCTTCTTACTCCAAACCTCCAGGATTTATTTTTAATTTTCTAATTTGTAGTCTTCAGCCCCAACCAACGCTGACTCAAACGACATCACTTGAGGCGATTTATCGGAGTTCACGCAGCCCCCTTTGGAGCCAGAAAGGGCTTTATACAACTTATTCTTCACATAAGCAGTAGTAATGTACAACACCTGCAAGCAGATATGAAGTTATAATGTATAACTTTTCATACATACATACATACGTACATACATATTTAAAATATTTAACAACTAGAGGTAAAAGAACACTGAATGACTAATTTAAAGGTACACTGTGGAGATTCTGACCACTAGTGGAGCTGTAGAGCAATGTTCTGTTCTACACTTTTATCTTGCTAATACATAGACAAGTGGCTGTAATGTTAGCAGCGTTGCTCACACGCTTGCAAAACTTACTCACAAAATGGTGGAAATGCTCCAATATAAAGGAATATGACCTAAAATGCAGAAATGCAGAAAACATGAGAGTTTGCTCAGATTTTACGGAACACAAAATCCATGTGTTTAATAAGGGCGTGAGAAAATGTCTTTTTTGTTGAGAAAAGTCATAAACAAAACAGTTTGTTTACAATCAGTTTTGTTGCATGCAACTTCTGCTATCTCGTTACAGTTTCAACTCGAGCCTGCTCTAGAAAATGAATCCGTAAGTGTGACCCGAGGAAAATAAAAAGACATTTCTAACACAACTGAATGCGAGTTTTCTTGCCGGCTGTGCTGTAAATAATGTATGCAGAATCCTGCCCAAATTCCCAAATGAGCTGGCAAAATTTGTACCACGAGAAAATGACCCGGCTGACCGATCTCCCCGGCTCCCTCTTTCATGTCTCTCAACCTCAGTGGTTCCCCTGCGGCCCCGGGGGCCGTGTTGTTTTTTTTAGATGGCAGCAGGGGTCAGGGCCGGGGTCAGTCGCTGTGACCACCGGGGCCGTTGCTGCTGCGGGGGTAACTGACACACAATTCTGGCTACCGCTGCTGCTGTATTATTTAGCACAGACACACATCATTGGTTACGCTCACACATACATATTACACATGAAATGATTGAAAGCAGATGTTCTTGATGACTTTCTTTTTAATCCTCCAAACAAGGAAATGTGGTTGATAATTAAAACAAAACAAAAAAAAAGGACACCCACACTGGGGCATCAAACGTCTCCCCTCCACGCTGCCGGGTGCTCCCCCTGTGTCAGCATGAGCGAGCGTTTTGTTCGGCCGGTAGCATTGTGTTGGGGGGTTTATGGCCGCCTGCCTGCATCATCGTCTGGCTGCTCTTCCTGATAACACGTTGTTGTTGCCAGCACACGGATCAGTGCTCTGGAAATAAAGGTGGAAATCAGTTTTGTGTCTTTGTGAAATGGAACAACTTTGGTTCTTATGACCGTTGAACGAAACAATCAATGTGAAGACACCGTCTCGGGGGGAACTGCGATGGGCGTTTTTTAAATTACACGATATTCTATAAGATGATTGAGCAAATTATGAATGGATCTTGAAAACAGTTGCGGCCCTGCTGCGATGCCGTGTCCGCTGCCCTGTTGTGTTTCTGGACAACGTCTTTGAGACATCTCTCGCTGTCTCTTTTGACATTTAGCGGGTGATGTTATCTCCTCTGGAGCTGCCATAGCTGGCAGCTGTGTGGCTGGCTTGAAACGTCAGTGGTCGACTGTGGTACGGTTTGAGAAAAAGTCCTGAGAGAGCATTTTTCAACAGATTGTCATTATGAAGGCTGTTCCTCTGCAGCTAAAACAGGACAGGATATACTGGAAGTCCTGACATTTTGAAGGCATCTTAGTTTCCCAGAAGTATTTCGGCCAGTTAATTCTATGTGCTGTACGATTTCAGTCCCACCCTCACTAAATTGCGATTCATAGAGGCATTTACACAGAAGCCAGTGTACAGTTGAGTCCTGAATATTGTTCCACTGGACTATACAGAACAGAACAATTATATGAACAGATACTACATATGTATTTGAATATATGAGCTTAAAGCTGGAATAGCTATCAGGTAGATCCAGCCGTTTTTATGACCTGACAAACACGGAAATAAAATGTAGTCTTCTTTCACAGCCTGATAAGTGACACGGTAATACGACGGCCACAGGTTAGATCTGCTCCCCTGGGGCTGAAAACCATGTATCTCCAAAGATCAGCTCGTCTCGGATTAGGAGCAGAATCCTTATTTTCTTTCGCTGACCTTCAGGCGTGTTTTTGATAAGTCTGGTTGGATCTCATGGTCCCCGAGATCAAGAAAGTGTAAATGGGCCATGAGAGGAAAATAACTGAAAATACCAACAGGTGACAGCAGCTCTATATTAGTGAAGCGTGACCATACTAGATGGTGGTAGTGGTGGTGGTGGTGGTGGTGGTGGTGTTGGTGGTGGGAGGCAAACACAGAGGAGAGAGATGAGGTTTACAGGAAAATGCAACACCAGATATGAAGAGAGAAGAAGGCTCTGGTCACTGTTATTACATTAGGAGACTTTTAAGGAGTGTTATTGGAGCCCTGAGGCCATGATGAGGAGCTGGAGAAGCTCTAATTCACAGCCATTACTGTAACACAGCTTGAGCTTGTTATCGTCGAGACAGACAGACCCTTTAGCAAGAGGCAACAGCAGGGCAAACATATTAAACCAACAGGTGCGTTTGTTGTCATTCTTAATCAATGACTTAATCCACATTCAGTGCTGTAGTGAGTATTTTGGACAGCAGGACGGTGTGTTGGATTGAGTCAAAACAAACGACAGCATACATACATAGTGCTTGTAAGTAGATACATTCCCTGTTGGTTAACTGTTCTGACAATTAGAAACATAAAAATAATTGCTTTCCTGTTTTATTATGTTCTCGTATTGCTGATGACATCATGCTAGGTGGAATCATTACACAGTAAAAACAATAAAGACAATAGAGGTGAGGTCGACATGAAGACTGATGGAGCTCGGAGGTGTAAATGAGTTTGACTGTGTCTGAATCAGTTTGCAGCAAACTGTTTCTGGATGGATAGACATTTAAATGTTCCCCACCTTCCTGCTGTGACAGTGTTCTTTTGAACTTCTCTTCTAAAGTTACAGTGTCACGCACGATTAACTCACCTGTGGTGAATCTGAAATGAAGTTTAATAGATATAAATATATATGGTAAAACCAGTAATTGCTGTTGTGTAACTTGGTTCCTGCTGTCTCTCTGTATTGAGGCTTTTTACCCCCCCGGTGTGACACTCTCTCCCAGAACTGTTTAAAACCATTAGCTGTTTGATAATTAGCATCTGATGGTAAAATAATACTGCAATACAACACTACTTTATGGCTCTATGGCTCTAACATTTTGGTTTGTTTGTACATTTTCAATGGTGCTTCTTGCATTGATATACTGTTGTTTATGAGAGAAAATTAGACAGTAGCATGAGGTGATACTAACTCGAACACTGTGGATGTACAGCAGTGGCGGGCCGTGCATTTTATACCTGGGCCTTCACTGCTGTCCTCATTATGACGTCACAGCTATGGTTGTTATTTCTTTCGTGAAAAATGAAGCTCAACACCTGTAAATACACTAACTGCAGAGTGCAGATACATGAATACGCCGAGAGTGTGTCTCCTCTCTTCTCTGACTGCAGCTGGGACTGCTGCGCGAGGCTTCTGTGAGAGTACCCGCCTGTGAGTGCTCTGGGGCGGCTCACGACAGCACCCGCTGCTCGGTCACGACAGTGCAGAACGGTACGTGCTTTCATGTCAGAGTCAAAACACCAGAAAAGTCTCCAACAACACCAGAAAAAGTTGCTCTATTTTTCGCTAGTAGCTTTTGACAAAAAAAGTCGTTATGAGGGTTCGGAAAGTTGCCAGATTTAGCGAGAAAGTCGCCAAGTTGGCAACACTGGCACTGACTAAATGTGTCCCCAGACCAACATTGGACGTAACAATGGTTCCCATCACATATAAAACCAAACAAAAATCCATCTTCATAAAAACAAGTTGTACAAATAATAATATATAAACAAGCATATTAAAGCTACTGCAGATGTAAAAACAAAAGCAGTTAACTTACCAAAGCTGCTGTTCACTATTTAAAGACAAAGTCCATCCTCCTTTTTTGTTAACAAAGAGTTTAATCTCACGGTTGTTCAGTACATCCTGCGTTTTAGTTCCAGTAAGAAGTCCTTCTCTATTCATGGACGCCAGTGAAGATAGTCGAGCCTCCCCAGTTGTATTTCCTGAATACGTTTTAATGCGTTTGAGGGCTGAAAATGTCCTCTCGACAGAGGCAGCAGATATTGGGATTGTCACCGGCCAACATGTCACGCTAGCCCACTGACCAATCACATATGGCTAGGCCAGCTAGAAGGCTCTGACATGTCAAAGAATACGCCCAACATGTCAAACTAAAGATCTGATTGGTTGAAGACTATGACAATCAACAATATCGTCCCCATTCACTTAAACTGCAAAGGGATTCACCTGAGAGTCTGCAGGCCTCGGGCCTCTGTTCTTACCTAGAGACACAGAGGTGAAATCTGATTGGATAAAAGCTCTACTTAAAACAAGCTGCGCTGGAAGCAGAGCAACTGAGGAAGACAGTAGCTGTGCAATGAGAAAATAAGATAATGGGAAAAATATTTATAATACATGTAGTAGTGCTGGGCGGTATACCGGTTCATCCGGGGACTGCCATCCTTTACCTCTCCTGACATCCCCTCCAACCTACACACCTGCATCTCATTTACTCGTCAGCCACACACAGTTCACCTCTCTTTGTTCTTGGTCAGATCATCATTGTCTCTATGCAGTTTCTTGCTACCAGAGGACTGTCTGCTAGATTCTGCAAAATAATAACGTCAACAACGAATGCAAAATAAAAGAGGACGCCGTTCATTGAATCTGCAATGACATGATTTCATGTGTTGCCCTCTTTTCAGTCATAAGTATGAGATCATAACACAAGGAAAAATTCCAAGGACTGTTTAAGCCTGGAGGCAACTGACTCATTGATTATTCAAAAGAAGGTGAAGCTCTACATTAGTGGTGAGGTGTCATTGTACTACTCTACTCATATTTGTTTTGAGTTTTCTTGTTATATGCATCTTGAACCTTGCTTTTTGCTGGCCTCAGTTTTGCCCCAGGCTCAGAGAGATGAAAGTCAGTAGCAGCGTGTGTTTTTGTGACGTTCAGGTGCCTCCTGTCTGGAGACATTCTGGTGGAGATGCAACACCCACCTGCCTCACACTGACAAGACCTGACACATCACATCAGCTAACGTGTTACCGTGCACGGCAGCTGGATTGGCAGGGTTTCATATCACACAAAAAAATCCATCTTGACAGGCTTCAAGTAATGTGTTTTTGTCCAGACCAATCAGCGTCCTCTGAGGGGCTGCTACAAGCTACTGTTTGTGACAACACAGAGAGGAGACTGCTCATTCAAAACAACAACGGCGGCTCTATCGGGGAGTACTGGGGAGTATTTTTACCATGAAGGAAGAGCAAGAGCGTCCCTGAAAGTTTAGTTGACAGGTGGTTCAATCCAATCATGGTTCTGTGTAACAAACCATCTGTTTTGTCTGGTTAGCTAAAACTGAAAGTGACTTAGAATAAGGGAGTCAGAAAGAAAGACTAGTACAATGTCAGAAGGGATAAGAAACACTGTGGCCATGTACAATATATGGCATTCAGACCAGACTGACCCTTCCCTAAGCCCCGCCCCCCGCCTGCTAACACAAGCTGTCAAGCTGTCAGAGCAACCATGGTGCCCACACTGTCACTAACTGCATGAATATTATCTAACTTTTGTAAAAACGAAAAAAGCGATTTCAGAGAGAAGCAGACATACGGGTCTAAAACATTTGTTTCATGAATATATCCAGGATGTCAAACTCAGCAGTGGAAACAGGTTAACAAGATAAAGATAGAAGCTAAAGCTACAGATCACTGTGTTAAAGTGAACCACCACATCACCTGGAGATCCAGACAGAAGACAATGAAATAAAAAAAGGAAAGTAGCTCTTTATTCACAACCTAACAACAAACGCAGTATGTGTCTACATTTAATAAACCTGAGGTAGCTAGAGTAGAAGTGCTAACTCTAGTTAATGATGTGCTAGCGTATTCTGCTAATGTTAGTTCTACAGGTTTTTACGTAGAAACGCAACATTTTAGAATGTTCTTCCAACCTCTCCGGGTAACGAGCATCCCTATAGCCAATAGAATATAGAGTAATATAAACAGTCAGACCCTCTGTGCCAACATACTGATGTCGGTCTGAACGGCTGAAAACTTATTTTTGTCCTCCGACAAACCTTTTCTGTCTCTTCTTCTTGCTTTATTTCTGTCACCATTCTTCTCTCCAGCTGCTCCTCCGAGTTAATGCCTTGATGCACAAATACCACACAGGCCAGTGGTTCGACTCTGTGTGTGTGTGTGTGTGTGTGTGTGTGTGTGTGTGTGTGCGTGTCATATCTCTCTCTTTTTGAGAGCGTGCAGGCTTGTTTCAGTTTGTTGTGTATTTCTGTGTTCGGGGACTTCCTATTGTTACACGACCGTGCTTCTCTTTCATTTCTCTCTGTCTTTTCCCTCCGGTCCTCTCAGTCTCTCACTTGTTCTTCTCTGTCCTCCCTCGTTCATCCCATCATCCCTCACTTCCTTTCAGCCTGTCACGGACTTCTCCAAATGGCCTTGTTTTAGAGCGCTGCAGCCTGACACTGAATGGCACTCACATGGTTCCTCTCTCCTTGTGTGTGTGTGTCTCTCTCTCTCTCTCTCTCTCTCTCTCTCTCTCTCTCTCTCTTTCTCTCTCTTCTCTTCTCAGCATGCACACATTTAAACATTAAAACTTGCAGCCTCCTTCACGCACACACACACACAGAACGACACACATTTTAAATATTTTATATAAATTAAATTAATAATACACAACATTCAACTGTTTACAGAGACTTTTGAAGATACTTAGCAAACTCTTTCTGTGCCAAAGGGGCTGGCAGATGAATGCAGCAAAGGAAACACACACACACACACACACACACACACACACACACACACACACACACACACACACACACACACACACACACGAGAAGTGGAAACAAGTTTATATTTTTTAAGATTTGAATATTTTGAGTGAGCTGACCTTTAGCTGCAAATGAATGGCTCAGACTTACTTGTGTATTCATAGGCGCCACATAAACAGTTTGAGCTGTTAGAAATGAACTCATCTGTTGTTTAACGTTCAGGGTTAGACAGTAGCATTTTAACTGGCTGCTGCAATGTAGCCTGACTGTGAGTTTAAAGCTGAGTTATACAATTTTGTGACAGGGCTGAAACTCCAAAAAACAGACTCACAGAAAGGGAGTTAAAGCAGCACACACACACACACACCCACACACAGGTTTTGTAGAAACTTTGCAGAAGGTGCCACACACAGCTGGGATTTGAATCCAGTTTACTGAAGAGTGACATGCGGAGAGGAGGTGTGTGTGTGCAGAATGTATCATGTTAAATGTGTAATATCTAGCCACATGCAATCTAAATTTCCAATCATCAGTTACATAAATGAAAGCCAGCTATTAACTAACAACAGGTCAAGAGAGCCGGTCAAACAAACACTGCTGTTATATAATCTTCACCTGCGTTGTGTCGGCCTATAGCTTACGTTAGTCATCTGTGTGTTCATTAGGGGTCTCACCCAAGCCTTCAGGATGAGTGCCGGGCTTTGAAACAAATTTGACATCGTGGTCAAACGGTGAAATTACAACTTCCACGTGATGCCACATGGCCCAAAAAGACTTTCCCCCATATACCGACATCGGGAATGAGATGTCTGTAAATCATACACATGAATAGCCCCTATTTAAATCAAGTTGTAAAATACACTAATTGCTGAATCCAGAGTTATTTTCCTTCCTCCGTTCATGTGAATGATCCGGAGACGGGGTTAAAGAAACGCTTGTGTGCATGCTCTATGGGCCCCGTAATGTGGAGGATCCGGGTATTGTTATATGAATTCTATAAGTCAAGCTCATTTTGCTTCATGAGTCTTCATACATCCATGGTCTAACCTGTGTAACGGCAGCAACAGACAGTTTAATGATCCGGTGGGGATCCCCCCCGGGGATCAGACATCCGGTGCTGGGGTTTGCTCTGGTTGAATTCAAGCTAACTTCAACTGAAAGTACCTCCGTCTCCCCAAACAAAAACAGAAGTCGTTTTCTTGTTTTTGCAACTTTGAATTGAATCCGACAAACAAACTGTTGCAACACACACGGACCCTGTACCTTCAGCGTGATTGACAAGCTCTTTGGGCAGCTCTTACACATTTGCACCTTTAATCAGCAGATAAAGTCACGCGAAAGCAAGAGAGAGAAACTTTAACAAGATGTGAGCGATGAGCCCAGATGTGTGAAACGAAGTGTGATGGAGGAAGTCACCAGAGGACCTGAGCTCTTCTCACCGCAGCTTCAGCTTTACCTGCAAAACTGACAGCCGGGGGAGCGGGGGACTCAGCCAAGGCTTATTGGAGCCCTTATTCTTCTAAACTCTGTTTACTTTTTTTTATTTACTCGGAGTGAGACTCTCTTCTCTTTCAGCACTGTCACACCGATCCTCAGCCGGGGAGCTTACCAGTAGAACCACAGGCCTTTAAACTGAGCAGCTGTCCAGCCAAAGGATGAGACGGCTGTTTATTATCAACTCGTCAAATGAATAGACCGAAACCAACGCTGGATTTGTCCTCCAAAGAGTGCTGTCTGCGTAGCAGCGTGCGCCTCTGCGCCGCAGAGCTCCACTATCATCCAAAATCACACGTTACCATTCGTGTTTGTTCATTATTATGTGTTCATTACACTGAGCAGAACCAGTGTGATTTATTCACTGTCGCCAATACATCCCTGAAAACATC
This sequence comes from Anarhichas minor, assembly GCF_050575085.1. Lineage (NCBI taxonomy): Eukaryota > Metazoa > Chordata > Actinopteri > Perciformes > Anarhichadidae > Anarhichas > Anarhichas minor. The sequence continues at coordinate 867,949 of NW_027466492.1, read as the reverse complement.
CCCCCCCAAAAAGTTGTTATTGAAAATAAATTGTCCCAACACGTATTGTTCCAATTTAAATTGTTGACATTGTTAGAATGTTAAATTTATTGAGGAGTGGATTGTTGTCTCTTTAGGGGAATAAAAACGTAAGATGTGAATAAAGGGCACTTTGTCAATTAGGGGATCGTTAATGAGGTCAAATATGATGACACATCCACATAAATTCATGCAGTTCCATGTTGAGACAGAAGCTCATATCCTCCAGCAGACAGTTTTTCCACTCAATTAACCTCTGTTCAGATTTGCATAAATGTGTTTCCGCGGCGTGCAGCTTCAGCTACGGTGTTCTCATTAATACGAACAATAAGCAGTGTATTCATGCTGGGCCAGCACAGAGAGACCGCTTCTCATCGGTGAGTGGTTCCAGGTAATGGAGCCGCTCTGGTTTGAAACAATGGGAGCAGAGAGATAAAAGGCTGGCGGTGCCGAAACATGGGATTTAAAGGGGAGAAGAGAACAAATGAGCCAGGTGACCGAATGAGAGACTGCTGAACTACTCTACGTGGATGATGGGAATCCGGCCCATTATTCACCTTTGTCACCTTTCTTCTATCTAGAGTGGTAATCTACCGTTTCTGTAGTGAAACTGATAACACCGCTCTGTTACCACTATTAGGACCGTTAGCTGCTAGCTGCCGGCTCAGCCACCGCCATGTTGAGAGCTGCGTGGGGGCAATACCTCAACATATCTGAACTTAAATGTTAGCATTTTTTGACAAGTTTGATAAAGTTAAAATAGCCATACTGTAAATGATGTAATACAACTGTCATTATGGGAATTTTGGTCCAGTTTGGATTGATTGTATACTCCATTTAATGCGACATTATTGTAACCACAAAACTTGTCCGAATGTTTCCACAGAAAACGCCTTTTAAAATTATAATTTTGTATCATGCTACTTGGAGACTTGTAAAATCCAAACTCACAGCCTGCCTGCTCACCCTGTCGCTGTCTTTTCTGCTTCTGTGCTCGTCAGCGTCGCTCTCAACTCAAAACTGCCAGACTGTGCAGGTTTCTGCAGAGACATCCATAATTCATAACTGAAGGGTTCAAACAAGCGTGTGTGTGTGTGGTGTTCATACATAAGAGTGTACAGTAGTATGTGTGTGTGCTTGTGTGTGTGTGTGTGTGTGTGTGTGTGTGTGTGTGTGTGCACATGCAGCTCTGGTGTTTCATGTTGCGGTGATACACTTCTGATTAGCAGGACCTCAGCAGGACATTGTGTTCAAATGGGTTCGACCTCATGTTATTAACCTTTTTTTTATCAGAGCTTATCGGCTCTAATAGAGCAGATAGACGTGTTCTACTGGTGCACAATACGCACTTACATGACAAGTGATTCCATCACTGCTTTATACAGCGGGAGATTCCCTGCAGTGCAATTTCAATTTTAATAGACTGGAATTTATTTTGAAGTGAGTGGAGTTATGAACTTCATTTGGCTTTCACATGAATTATTTATTTTATATCATATTTGCATTCACATTGGGTTTGTATTGAGTTGAATTGAAAAGGTGACAGGCTCACTTAAGGTGGATTCACGTGTTCAATCTAACAGGGCAGGTGCAGGCTATATAGTCCCAACTTCGCTGCCAAGCAAATAGCATCTCAGTGCTCGCTGGCTATTTGGACGTATTTAAATTACAACATACAGTTAACACATTGACACCCACTGACTAAAGGACAATAACACTTTATTCACAAGTATTCACAATCACAAGTGTTGAAAACAACACAAACTTGTTGTTGCATGTATTAGATTAGCCAATGGAAATGTACATGATGCTTACTTGTCATGCACATTATGTGACAGGCAACAGAAGTTTATCCACACTTTTTTTTTTATATATTTGGGATCAGCTTCTATTTGAAAAAACACAGTGACTCGCTATAAGTCTGTATTAACTGTAGGTCCTCTCAGCTTCTGAATATGTAAATTGACATTTGATTGTAACTGCAACACGTTCTCACTCAGTGTCAAGTATCGCTGCCTGGTCGGTGGCTCTACACTTTAAACTTTGACGCTCTAGGTAACCCTCAGTTTTGGACTCAAGGACGAAGTGTCAGTTTCCAGTCGATACGTACAGTGTCTTATCAAAATAAATGTCTAACGTAGTTTTACTCAGTTTTTAGTTTTACTTACATAACAAAACTACTTGGTGAAGCTTTGAAACAAAGTCATGGGTTCAAATAAGTAGGCATGTTACGCAATTGGTGCTCGTTAACTTTGTATGTTACGTAACTTAACGACGGTAAAATAAGTCGATGCAGACTTTGTTTCACATGGGACATGAACAGACGTCTGCTGGGTGAAAATCTGTTTGTTTGACCCACCGTCCTCTCTGACTTCTTCCCTAAAGAGACTTTCTCGCTCTTTATACTTGGTCAGTTGCTCTGACTGTCTAACAAAGACATGGATGGGTTTATATAGTTAGTTGAAAGCCCGGTGCGTGTCATGCAGACGGACCAAGAGGTGGTATTTGATGAGTTGGGAGTGACAACGGATTGAACTGTAATACTGTGCGGTTGATCTTATATATTTGTTCACTATGTGGATATTAAATTAGATTAACAAAAAAAGAAAAGTGAGCTTGATCAAGCCATATATTTGTATTTGTCCTCATTAAATGAGTGTATTCCACGATCTCTGTCAAACCTCCATCAGCTGCTGTCTTATCAGGCACTTGGGGACTGTGGCAGTTAATGGAAATGTTTATAGAACAAGTGTGGATATCAGGGCGGAGCCGATGTGACTGAAAGCGATGCTCATCTAGTTACACACAGGGCAGACCTCTGAGAAGTGATTGAGACTCTTCCCATTCTAACTGATGCCATCTGGGTTTAGATTTGGAGCCGCCAATCAACGATCCCACCTGGGGCCCCTAAAAGAATGAGGCCGGCCCTACTAATGGCTGTCAGACCTCCCCGAGTCCTTGAAGGTTTCACTCTGAAGCACTGACTCTTCTACGAAGTAGACCAAATGTGACTCCCTCCTCGTCTCCCTGTGATCGCAGTGTTTGTAGATTTTTGTGTTACAAAAAAAGCTTTGCTTTGCGTAAATTTTGCTTTAAAAGCCAAGAAAGTGATGCCTTGCTCATACTGGAGCTTAGCGTTGTTAAATCCATCGGTGTTAAACCCGTCATTAGCATTATAATGATGGTTCCTCCCACAAGTCTCCTCCAGAACGGGGGCGACCTCTGGCCCATGTTGTAATGTCTCATTAAATTAATAACGGCTGTGTTTTGTCTCCGTGTGAGCTGGATGTCCCAATGAGACCACTCAGCCCGAGCTAATAACTCTGCTGTTGTAAAGAGTCTGATGAGTCAGGAGGTGGTGGTTATGTGTGTGTGTGTGTGTGTGTGTGTGTTGTTCCCTGTCAGTGTTTTACTATATGATGAAGGAGTAGGAGGGTTTTCTCAACACATAAAGAAACACTTCATCCTTCGGTTTATCACAAAGATTCAACATCAACACATCTGGAGATACGTGGTTTTCACTGGACAGCAAGGGGTAAAAACTATTATCTGCAAGAGATCTAAAAGCTGTCAGACAAATGGAGTGGAGTAAAAAATACAATCTTTACCTCTGAGGTGTAGTGGAGTAGTGGAGCTCGGATTCACCTAAGTACAGTTCTTTAGTAAATGTACTTAGTTAAAGGGTAAATTAGGGAAACCTAATTTATCCTTTACATGTTCCCTGAACACTTATCAACAAATTGTGCATCAAAATAATTGTTTTACACTGTAGTATTGCAGCTTTTACTTAAGTAAGATCTGAGTACTTCAGAGTGTGTGCGTGTGAGAGTGTGTATCCATTGGTTGACAATAGGAACTTTATAGATCGGTTATTCATTCCGGACCTGTATTCAGATAGTTGTGTAGGAGAACAGGTAATACTGAATGCAGCTCCTCCACACTGTGCCTGATGAATTCATGTTCTAACGGAGCCTGAAATGATGGAATTAAACTATTTATTTATGCTGTCATTATATCACCACCTCTCTTGCTGACTTCATAAAATATATTTATTCCTGGTGTGACATTAACCATGGTCTGTGGCCACATAAAGTTACTCTGTGGCCACCAAATTCTCCTGTAAGTGACCCCCAAGTTTGATCTGGTCTGTCTCAATGAGGTTACAGTGTCCCGTGTCCTCACTCAATCTCATGCGTGTGAGTTTAACTGCATTGTTTTCTACTGGAATGTTCTCCCTGGTGCGATGAGATTTGTCGTCTATCCCATAGCTTCTCATTTCACTGCAAGAAGTGATAGACTTTATATATTTTGCAGTGTGTGAATTTAGATAAGAAATAACATATTTTCGATCTGTTCATTTATTGAGGTGTCACAGCGAAGGAAGGCCGTGTTAAGCTGCTTTCAATTTCCTTGATTGTGTTGTTTTTACATGAGTTTACATTTGGGCCACCGAAAATTGTAACTTTGGCCACCAAATTTAGGGACTTGGTGCTTAAAAATGATGAGCATCCCTGTGTATTAAATATATATTGTTCCCTCACAAAAGCCGTACTTTGTTAGACATTTGCATGCCATTTATTTATTTATAGCAAGCATTGTGTGGTTCAAAAGCTTGCTATTTAATTCTGGATAAAACCCTCAATTGTCAGAGTGTAGTTGTTGTTGTGGCGAAATTGTTAACTGTTAGCTAGATTTAAAATGTCGTTGGAGAAAGTGGACGGATGAATCTTTTCTTCACTGTTCCCTCTGTCCACTTATGGGGCCGTCCAATCCAGGTTAATGTATTTTCCCCAATCGATCTGTCGGCCTTCATATTCATTCCCACTTTGTCGTCTTCCATTCATCACTCAGTCCTGCCGTCTGTGCTTTACCAAACAGGTCATTATTCTCTTTAAGTGCACACTGCTCCTCTGCTCCTCTGGGCTCCAGCAGAAAAACCTGTTGTGTCAACTTTTCTCTCTTTTGCATCAGAGCCAGTGGGCGGCGGCTGAGCGGGAGGAGGATTCATGGCTTAATTTCGGTGTAGTGAGATCGGGGTGTTTTATTTATTCAGAGGGAAATATAAATAAAATGAGATCAATTAAGAGATTTAGCAGCTGCTGTCTCAGCTGTCGGCAGATGTGATGGAGGGAGAAATGCTAGGCTAACTTTAGCCGGTAGTGTGGTTAGGTGAGATAAGACTGTGACTGGACTCCTCGCTGGTGCAGGACCCTGACCTGACGGCTACAGGACCATTCCTGCGATTTGTTTTTCTTTCACTTTGCTTATTTGGCACTTATCACTCCCTTCAGCAGTGGCCACCCGTCCGTCCGTCCACGCATCCATCTCTTCATTCACTCTGGTCATTTTATCACTCCGTTTGTCCTTATTTATTTTCTGCTGACTGCAGCCAAGTTGGTTGGCTCGCACAGCTCTGCTTTATCAGCAGTGGACCATACGTACAACCTTCAGTGAGGACAGAGGAGAGGAGGTGGTGAGGAGAGGGATGGAGGGGAGAGATGAGGGATGGAGGGGAGAGATGAGGGATTGAGGGGAGGGATTAGGAGAGCGGAGGAGAGGGATTGAGGGGAGAGATGAATGAGGGATGGAGGGGAGGGAAGAGGAGAGAGGAGGAGAGGGATGAAAGGGAGAGTTTAGGGATGTAGAGAGGGGTAGAGGGATGGAGAGGAGAGATGTGGGATGGAGGGAAGAGAGGGGAAGGTTGGAGGGGAGAGGAGAAGGATGGAGGGGAGAGAAGAGGAGAGGAGAAGGTTGGAGGGGAGAGGAGAAGGATGGAGGGGAGAGAAGAGGAGAGGAGAAGGATGGAGGGGAGAGGTGAAGGATGGAGGGGAGAGAAGAGGAGAGGAGAAGGTTGGAGGGGAGAGGAGAAGGATGGAGGGGAGAGAAGAGGAGAGGAGAAGGATGGAGGGGAGAGGTGAAGGATGGAGGGGAGAGAAGAGGAGAGGAGAAGGTTGGAAGGGAGAGGTGAAGGATGGAGGGGAGAGAAGAGGAGAGGAGAAGGTTGGAGGGGAGAACAGAAGGATGTAGGGGAGAGAAGAGGAGAGGAGAAGGATGGAGGGGAGAGAAGAGGAGAGGAGAAGGATGGAGGGGAGAGGTGAAGGATGGAGGGGAGAGAAGAGGAGAGGAGAAGGTTGGAGGGGAGAGGTGAAGGATGGAGGGGAGAGAAGAGGAGAGGAGAAGGTTGGAGGGGAGAGGTGAAGGATGGAGGGGAGAGGTGAAAAGGTGAAAGCAGAGAGAAAAGAAATGTGGCTGTTAGCAATCATGGATTTATGAAGAGGCTGGATACAGTGTTGAGATGGCAATCCATCAGTTAAAGTTGCTCACACAGCAGATACACTGAAATGAATTTTCAGTTTGGAATTTTCTGTCTCCTTATTTTATGATATCAGTCGTTCGTGTGTGTCCATTCTGCAGCCCCAGACCTTTAAGCCTCGTCGGCCGTCCGATCTACCTCCAGTGGTCGGGATCGTGCCTTGGCTTTCGTGGAACACCCTCGGCGCTGAGCCGCCTAGCATGCTAGTACTCTCAACTACTGTGCGCTGCCAAAACCTTCCCGGGGAAACTTGCATTGACTAATTTGTTTTCCTCATTTACATTACATTACATTACAGTCATTTAGCAGACACTTTTATCCAAAGCGACTTACAATAAGTGTATTCAACATCGGTTTTCGAGAGAACAACTAGTCACCAGAAGTAATAAGTGCATGTCCCTACCTCAAACAAGCATCTAAGAGCATAAACCAGAGCCAACGTACAGTGCAGAAACAAACGAATGAAATAAGTGCCACAAGCTAATATAAAAACAATAAGTGCAATAAGCTAGTATGAATACAGTAGATGCTAAGTAAGTGCTAAGCGGAAGGGTAGGCCTTCTTGAAGAGGTGAGTTTTCAGCCTGCGCCGAAAGATGGGCAGCGACTCTGCCGTCCTGACGTCAGTGGGGAGTTCATTCCACCACTGTGGGGCCAGGACAGAAAACAGCCGCGACCGGGTCGATCGGCCGCAGGGACCTCTGAGCGACGGGGCAACCAGTCGCCCCGAGGTAGCAGAGCGAAGTGGTCGGGCCGGGGTGTAGGGCTTGACCATGGCCTGGAGATAGGAAGGAGCTGTTCCTTTCACTGCCCTGTAGGCTAGCACCAGAGTCTTAAACTGGATGCGGGCTCTTACAGGTAGCCAGTGTAGAGAACGGAGAAGGCAAGTTGTGTGGGAGAACTTGGGGCGATTGAACACCAGGCGAGCTGCAGCTTTCTGGACAAGCTCCAGAGGTCTGATGGCCAGCGCCAGGGCTCCGGCAAGTAGTGAGTTGCAGTAGTCCAGGAGGGAGATGACAAGAGCCTGGATTAGCACCTGCGCCGTCTCATCAGTGAGGAAGGGGCGAATCCTCCTGATGTTGTAGAGCAGGAATCTGCAGGAGCGCGTAACCGATGCAATGTTTGCTGAGAACGACAGTTGGTCATCCAGGGTCACACCCAGGTTTCTCGCAGTCCGAGTTGGAGTCACCACGGTATCAGCAATGGTGATGGACAGGTCTCGGTGCGGGCAACCCTTCCCCGGGAGGAACAGTAGCTCGGTTTTGTCCAGGTTGAGCTTGAGGTGGTGTGTCGTCATCCACTTCGAGATGTCAGCCAAGCACGCAGCGATGCGTGCCTCCACTTGAGTGTCCCCGGGGGGAAATGACAAGACCAGCTGGGTGTCATCGGCATAACAATGGTAGGAGAAGTCATGCGAGCGAATAACAGAACCCGGTTTAACAGAAACCGTCATTTAACGGTTTTGAAACGAATACATGTACCATTCCAACCTTGGTGCTTATGTTTAGTGTGTGTGTGTGTGAGATCGATCCCATGCCGTGAGCTCCTGCAGGTGTTGATGTGTGTGTCTCATTAGCTGCTGGGTGACTGTTGTGAAAGACCAGGACGTCCAGCTGGTAACCTGTTAGAAAAACAACAGGAACACACACACACACACAGTGTGCTATCAGGCAACAGGATTAAAGCACTTAACAGCACTGAGCTTAAAGGCTCAATAAATGACCCCATGCTAATTATTTTACCTCTTGATTATCAAGCGGTGCAGTCGCCAGGATGTCGTCCGTACGTGTCCGTCTGGAATAAACCCGCCTCGTGCATCAGAGCGGCAGCCATCTGTCTGGCAGGGGACGGGTGTTTTTGGACGTGAGTTTATTGGACTTCTCTGTTTGTTTGCCTTTGGGAGCCGTTGAAGAGAGAGACGGCCGTGTTTGTTTCATTTGTTTCTCAGTGTTTTCTCATTATTTATTAATGTGTATTTTTGCGAGGGACAGATAATCAGAATACTCCGTCACTGCATGTGGTGCTTCTGGGTTATGTTTGCCACCTCCTTACTCTCTTTAACACAGCCATAGTTGACGGTCATCTTTAAATACACACTCCTTAATCCAGATGTGAGAGCGTCCAGCCACCCGTGATTGAAATGCTGTAGCCTCCAGTTCAGCAAACCTCAAACGTGACATTTAAACGGTGTTCCAATTCCACACTGGCATTTATCAGTATGGATTCTTTTGACATTTTCTTTCTTTGCTGTTTGTACAAAGAAAAAATATACTGTAAGCAGCAACTTTGTAAATCTACTAAGAGTTGAACTTAAAGGAACAGTGTGCAAGAGTTAGTGGTGAGTTTACAGCAACAACATGACCCTTAGTACTATGGTGGCCTGCAGGTAGGAATAGGTAGGACTTTATTTCTACTTTTATAGATACACAATTCTTTTTCATGACTGAATACTCGCTTTTAAAAACATGAATATAATATATTAAAATGAAATAAATTCAGAAGAGGAATAGAAAATATATATTTAAGTTATATCTAAATATTATTGACAGAGCAGCAAGAGTTATGTTTACTACAGCAAAGTTACTATAGAAAGTCATTAATAGCTCACTGGAAACAAATGTAAAATGTTAATAAAACATTTTGGAGTGAAGTTGATAAAGAATAAAGAACACAGACAGTCAGTCACAGTCATTCCTTCTGTCCTATGTCCTCTGTCCTGTCCTATGTCCTCTGTCCTATGTCCTCTGTCCTGTCCTATGTCCTCTGTCCTATGTCCTCTGTCCTCGATAGACTCAATGCAAGCTGTGAATTTGTGGCTTCGTTTCCTTTGTGTCGTTGCAATGTGAGACAATACCAACCTTTTTGAGAATATCTATTTTGGTCATTTTGTGAATGTAGTATAGAACTGGAACACAGAATTGGTGTACTGTAGAAGCCTCTATATCTGTTTTAAATATTTCTTAAGGAAGGGTGTAACGCATCTCGTCACAGGCGGTTCTGGCTCAGTGCGCTCTGCAGGAGTCAGCAGTTCTTTGATGGAGTCCGGTGTGGGCTGCAGTGCATCGCGTAGGCCGTTTGCCCTAATTAAGGTCTCGACCGCAAGTTCAAGAGCCGTGCTGTTCCATTTAATGTTATCTTGCTTCTATGCAGCTGAGCACGGCTTCCGTGTGGAACAATAAACCACACTGAGCTCTGTGATGTGTGGAAAAGCATTATAAGGTGAAGTGAAGTTAGCTCTCTCTCTTCTCTGACTCACCCTGATGCACTGAACTTCACTTCATGTATGTTGAATCAAAAAGCTTGGACTTATTTGCAGGTGGAGTAACCGCGTGTATGAATGTGGTCGAGCTTTTGCCAGAGCAGGTGGGCGTCCTCGTGTCAGATCTTTCCATTCGAGCCTTTGTCATCCCGGACTTTGTTCTCCCTCGAGGGAGGAGGCAATAATGGTGCAACATCTGGATCTGAATGTTAAAGGAACAGCTCTCTCTCTCTCCGGGGCAAAGATACCATCTGATATCATCTCTGATCAAGGTTGAAAAAACTTATATATAAACTTATATATTTGGCTTTGAGAAGCTGTCATCACAGTGGCTGTTTACTTTTCAGCCTGCACCTCTCCCACTGTGTCCTGGTTCAGTGCAACGTCCCTCCAACTATTATTATCCAGGCTCTTTAAAACTACTTATAGAAATGCTGTGTGTGTGTGTGTGTGTGTGTGTGTGTGTGTGTGTGTGTGTGTGTGTGTGTGTGTGTGTGTGTGTGTGTGTGTTAGGGCTGCACCGATTCGACTCTTTCAGTCCTGATACTTGGGCTGATACAGAGAACAGGTCCAACACCAGTGTTTACTTTTAAATAACTATAATTATAATAATATATAAATACATAAATAAATGAATAATTAGAGGTGTGGAAGAGACTGGGATTATTATTTTATGTGTAAGGCATCATCAGGCTTGACTTAAACATTGCTTTGTAAAACAAAATATATATAAATATATTTTTTCTTAATATTTATCTATTATTTAAATAATAAATATGCACTGGCAACTTGTTAATAGCAATTAAAAATCTAATGAAATTAGTGTAAGTGTAAACCTTTCATTAATGCAGCAACAAATTGGACAAAACTGGGATTAGAAATCTATATATAATGTATATTGCATATAAACATACAATTGAAGCATATTATGGGTTGCATCACATCCTCCCCAGGGCTGTTGCCGTGGCGACATGCAGACGCGTGGGGCCGAGGAGGAAACACGCAGCTGAGGCCGCTGTCTGCGCACCGATAACAAGAGATACAAGACAGACACGGCCGCTCCCTGCTGCTGCTGCACAGCTCGGCGCTGCATCGTCTGTCTGCATGTTGGTGCCTCATTAGGAGACGCGGGACAGGTAACCCCGGCTGAGTCCGCTCGGCTCAAGGTTACAGCGCAGATCAGAGTTATGTGTGGCGATGATTCATAAAACCCTGTAGAGGATGTTACTCACCCTCTGGCGACCATATTGGAGGTCCTCACTCGCAATCAGCTGATTAAGATTCTGAAAAAGGCAATTCAATTAGCTCAGCAGAAGTGCAGTTGCATTTCATTATCATGCTCGAATGTTATTAAGTTTGATTTGAAATGGCATTCTATCTAGTAGAAGCTATTAGCGAATCAAACATTAACATTTGCTGTGTTGCCAGAGTCTCATGCTGGTGGCGAGGGCCAACCAGCACTGAGGAGAGGATCCGCTCACACCGAGCGGCCGTCTCTGACCCGTCGAGTCGAATCCCCCATGCTCGTGTTGAGAAACGAAAAATATATACAGTTCACTATGAAACTGTATTAGTCATGGAAAAATTAGAACTGTACGAGTTTTTCCCTTTTGTATCAAGCAGCAGATGTAGCTTGATGTGTTTGAGTTCAATTGCCGACATCACAATATCGATGCTGAAACGATACACCGTGCAACAAGAATGTTGAAGCTGCCTGAGTCAAGCCCCGGGATCAGCTCTGACCAGGCAGCTCGGCCACAGAGGGACTCAGGGCGCCATCTTGGAACACTGAGTGAGCTAAGCTGCAACTTTTGCTCCGCTGCAGGAGCAAAAGTACCGTGTCATAGTAACTTCAGTTTGGCAGCAAATGAACACAACATGATGTTTCATGCACAATCTTTATGCCCCTGCGCTGGCGCCGTCCGTCCCATTCTCTTCAACATGGTAACTCAGGAACACCTGGAGGGAATTGCTTCAATTTGATGGGCACGACTGCAATCCCAGCGCAAGAATTCCAACCTCCAGGTTCCATTTTACAACCACGTACTGTATATACGGTCCCACAAACAGCCGCTACACAAACAGCCGCTACACACACACACACACACACACACACACACACACACACACACACACACACACACACACACACACACACACACACACCATATGTCCAAGGAGACATCCATACTGCAGAAGGCTCCTATGGAAACTGTAGCCTAAAGGCAACAACTGCACACACACACATATACCGAATGGAAAAATAAACAAGGAGGAAAATAGAGTAAACATATGTATTATTCATACATCACTTCCTTCATATCCAGACTAATACATAATGTATTCATCATTTATTAACCAATGAGCAGTGAGAATAATGCGTTTAGCTCCGAGGAGGAGCAGATGGAGTCATGTGTGTTTACGTGATTGATTTTAAAATACACGTAGAGAAAGTTTGGCTTTGGTTGTTTTTTGTCGCTGTTGTTCTCGGTCCTTCTGGAAACCAACGCAAATATTCACACTTCACTGTTTTGTTTCCATGCAGAAGTACTCTGAGGGATGTGAAAAAGGTTCGAGGAGAAAATGCTGATTAGATGAGCATAGCAGGATAAATCTGTCTAGGACAGACTTTTCACAAATGTGTGTGTGTTTCCTGACAGATATGCGTGGGCGGGTTTTGTTGTGTGAATGTATGTGTGTGTGTGTGTGTGTGTGTGTGCTTTGACCCGTTAAGTGTGAAGGTGAGTGCTGCATGGAGGTTCAACATCCTGATGAACACGGCACCAGCTGAGAGACCACCTGGACTATACCTGACCTGGGACTCACACACACTCACGCACACACACACGCTCACACGCACACACACACACACACACTCACAGAATGGAAAAATAAACAAACAGGAAAGGAGAGTAAACAGATGTATTATTCATACATCACTTCCTTTATTTCCAGACTAATTCATATTTAAATTAATCATTTATTATGGATATGAACCCCACCAACCCGGACCTTAAAATCCAAGATGGCCATAAGGTGCATCAATAGTAAAAAAAGCTGCAGTAATATGCTTTTTAATAGCAACTATTTTTTTTTAATTTATTGGTTAGTAGTAGCATCGTTCAGGAGACTCTTGTACATTGTCAAGTACTAAGAAGACATGCAACACAGGGGCTCTCAAATCAACACATACAAAGCCAATAAAATGAGGAATAATTATGTTAAATAGAAACATGGACTATAGATAAGATTATGCTGCATTGTTAGACACTAAAAAACATCCATGTCAGAGGCACAAAACCTAAAAGCATGTAAAATGTATGTAAAATATATAAGTCAGTCTGACACGGCTAAACAACAATAACAATGCACGAGACTCTTTTTTACTTGTGTTTCATTGAATCAGTCATACGTACAGTACTCTCCGACTCCTATCTGTGTCTGTGTGCGTGTCTGTAATGTGTTGTTAGCAACTGGTTTTGCTAACAGTAGCTAACTTATCTTGGAGCAAACCCCATTAAGTTTTCCGACTTGTCGCGCTGGAACGCAGTCAGCTCGGGTGTGACGTCATTTCCAGCTTCTATTTGCGATTCTCATGATATCTCTGGAATGCCTTCAGCGAATTTCTTCAAATTTGGCACAAACGTCAGCCTGGACTCAAGGTTGAACTGATTAGAATTTGGTGGTCGCGGCTATGACGATTTCACACAAATGTGTAATAGGGTAAAATGATGAAGTGATGACATTTTGGACAGACATGGATGTCATAATGCTCAACAGCCCAATATTCGCTATTATTGCCTTTTTTGTTTGTTTGTTGCAAATTACTTAATTTATTCTGAGCTCTATAAAAAGCTTTATTGTTTGTGGATGAAGGAAAGGCTTAAGCACGGAATGAGAGCGGACGAACCCGTCGGCCTGTGTGTATTCTTTTCTCTTTCGTTGTTGTTGTTCAGCGTTTGTAGCCAACATGTAGAATGTGACTGTTGAACTTTGTGGTCTTTGTCCTGCCTCTAGTCTATTGTGATTGGACGGCTGGGATAAAAAAAAAAGTGACCATGACAAGCGCAGCGTTTTACCCAAATGTTGAACTTTTTTCATCTCTCGGCAAGCAGGAAAAGAAACACCAAACGTACGGCGCTCAGTGCAGAACAAATGTCAGCTCCTCTTCATGCTGGTGTAGTTTGTAGCGGTAGCGTTAAAATATTAGCCTGCTGTAATGCCCCAACACTGGTTACAGAAAATGAGTGGAACAGCAGGCCGGTGGGCAGCACTGGGTCTCTGCTCCCTCTCTTTAAATTCTCTCCTTCTTGCCCTCCCTCTTATGTTACGTGCCGTTTCCCTCGAGCGCCCTGTGTTATGTGTCTCAGTTACAAGCTGAAAGATTTATTGGTGCTATTTGTTCCTTTTACCCGTCCCCGTCTCTCCCTCCGTCTGTCCGTCCATCGCCGTGTCTCACGCAGGCCTTTACAGCTATTTTCCGGCTGCCTTCTCCTGTATTTACGCTGCTTTTCTTCTCTGACTCGCATGTATTTGTTCCTGCGGTATGGTTTCCGTCCGCCTCACGATGCTGGACAGTCCTCTTGTTCCTCTTTCTCTCCTCTGTCTCGAGCCTTTTCATCTCAGCGCGGCCATCTGCCTCAGAACGAAGCTCTAAATAATGGATTCATTTAAAAGGAAGCTACCGCTGTCGGGTCAGTGAAGGTGATGATTTTCACCCGGAGGCGAGGTCACATTTTATGGACCTTAGACTTTGGGCCATCGAAAATTCACATGGCTGAAAGACAAATGTCCCCTCTGGGACGATCAAGTAGAAGTTGAAAACTGTTATTTCATCTCTTTCATAAGTGAGGTAATTTGCATCTTCTGCCCGGTGACAGGTGAAGTCCCCGCAGGGGTCCGGAGATGATTAAAGATGGTGGTGGATCTGGTCCTCGACTCATGATAATAATTATAGAAGGGAATACAGGCGAGGCAGACTAATTCAGGTGCAGCCCACACCTGCTCTGACTCTGCATTGTCAAGCGTGTTCAAAAATGTAGGAACTTCATTTTAAAATGAGGATACCAGCCGTTTAAAGAAAAACAAATCACCTTTGTCTTAGACAATGATAATGTAAACCAATGCTAACCGACCCTCTACTGATTAAAACACACGATAGTAACAGGCATGTGTGCGGTCCTTACTGTAGGCGCCGCCTCAGCTCCATGTGTCACAAAGGCCATGTTTATTTCATGACCTGCATGTTTCTGCACTCATTCTGGAGACACTCCATCATTCGACCCACGTCGCTTTCTGATATGCTATCCGTTACCATCTTAAAGCCTCATTACACGCGTTTCCCTGTTTGTGACAAGCGGACAGAGATAACCTGGTTTAATATTCTGTCGTGACAGCAAAATAACTAATTTGTTTTGTTGCAGTCGGTAAATAAAATGTCTCCAGCCGTTATCAGTGTCTCCAGGGTTTGGTTCTTCTTCTGGTAAGTGACACAAACCATCCGTTTTTTCTTTTGCGCTAAACCCACGGTACGTCAGGCCACGAGCAATGACGACGTGTGATGACAATTCATTCACACCCAGTGGTCCGCAACAAAAAACTGGAAAAAAAGGATAGAAAGTGTGATATGGATTGGGAAGGAGCATGGAAGACAGAGCAGAGACACAAACGAGGAAATGATTAGTTATGGAGTAGCATATGGAGGATGGAGAGCGTCTGTAAGCATGCTCCTAAACCAGGTGTTAAATGTAGCCCACTGTGTGATGAAGTCCCTTCTATCAGCATGATACCTTTACTATTCACATGATGAATCTGCCTGTTCCTTCACCTCCCACACGGCAGCGCAGGGAGATTGAACACTATTGGAACCGACACTATTACAGCTCATCGTGGAATATTAAGCACACCTGGGTGAATTGAACGTGATTTCAGACTCATTGAAAATTAGAACCAAGGAGGGCTGGGGCCATTCGGAGACTCAACGTCAGTGATGACAGAAATACGTTGATTTGGATCACTGTCATTACCCCGGAGTGGTGAAGGTGAGACATGTGGGTGGGCTGCTGGGAGGTGTGCCCCTCTAATCACACAAACCTTTTTTCCTGTAACTACACCAAAATCACTCACACCTTATGAACTGTGTAGGCTGAGAACATCAACAGATTTGACTCATTTTTACATATGCACTAATAAGAGGAAAATATCTACTCTGCTTCCACAAAGTGTTTGCTAGGCTTCTTGGGGTTTTGGTGGTTTCACTGATGGCTCCCACGGTGAAATAAAATGTCTCATTGCAGTTTCTCATTAAAATGGCTTCTTTTCACTGGCACTAAACATTAAGGATTTTAATTCATTGCTGCTGACAGAAGCTTGTTTCTAAACTGTCAGCCAGGGGTGCATTGATTTTATGTCGCACATGCTAGATGATACTGACATTTCGCACATAATAAAGATGGTATAAAAGTACAACCTTGTCTCCTACAAAATGACGTTCCCATACAATCAAACTCTCTCAAAACGTAATTGAGAAAGTATTTGTATCCCGGATTACGGTCGCAATTTTAAACACGTGATTAACGGCTTAATCTGAGACGAAACAAAACCGCTGCAAGACTACTTGGTTATGTTTCGTAAAACATCGTTGTTTGGCAAAAAATAAGTTATTTTGTTGCTTTTTTTTAGTTAAATTAAAATAAGTAAACTTTTGGTTTCACATAGGACACAAACAATGGCCTCCTGGGTGAAAGACCTGTGTTGACCTCCTCCCTACGCAGACTATGACTGGAAACGTATTTTTGCTACATCAAAAATAAATGTATTCCGTGAGATAATAAGTTTCCCTTTAAACGTGATGGACAATGAAGTTTGTTTGTCTGGGAGACCAGACTACTTGGTGTCAGCGGAGAGAGAGCTGGATGTGTGTTTTGCTGTTAAGTGTCTGATAAATATGTGAATGGCTGAAAAAGGAAATTATCATTTTATTGACTCTTTTATTGAAGCGTGTCAGTTAGCTAAGGCCACACCCAGAAAGTACAGGAAGAATAATGCCAATACCGTCTCTTTAACGTGCCTGATGTGATCTCATTGTGAGGATCCTACAAAAGAGGAGGAAAGAGCCCATAAATGACGAATAAATAAAAAGTGCAGATGAACATGGCTCTGATCTCTCATGAACACACCATAGTTTGAACCAGCCGTGTAAATCCGCCTCCTTTCTTCCTCCCTTAAACTGTCAACAAATCAAGGATATTTCTGTCTCTTTACTGCTTTTTTTTTTCTTCCTCATCTTGCATTTTCCAGGCACACTTGGCACCTCAGCGTTTTTGGGACACCAGGCATCAGAGAGAATCTGTGACAGCAGCGTCTGAGCCGATAGGGTTTATGTAGAGCAAACAATTGCAGCACCACTGCATTTGAATTGTGATTGTATCCAATGTGTGTTCTAGTTTTTTATTAGCTAATAATGGCAGCAGATGGTCGTATCATATGTCACTTGTCTCTAAAGCCATTTTCTGTCTCTAAAATGAAATAGGCTGAATAGACAGTGTTTTCAATATATTGTAAAATTCAGTATCTGTGTATCAGAGTGCATGCAGATGGACATAGCTGCCATTTGTACCCCCCCCCCCCCCCCCCCCCCCCCCCCCTTGTTCTAAAGGGAATTCCCTGTTTGGAGAAATAAGTGCAGAGATTAATAAGAGCACTGGACCCTCTGAAGGTTTCTCTGGGCTCACACAGCTGATGGCCAGACCTCAGCCTGAAACTTGTAAATTGCCTTGTTTGTGGTCGTGGATGTGTGAATTGGAATGCTCTGGTGGCCTGAGCTCATAATGGGTGTGCAGCTGGTCTTTCAAAATGGACGCATTACCACTAAAACAAGACAGAAACACTTTCGTCTCTTCAAATGGCCAAACCAAGCTCCTCTTACTCCGTGGTAGTGAGCTGGTAATTGACTGTTCTGGTCTAGAGCTAAAACACCACAGCCTCAGAGCTGGCAGAGATGAACGGCTCGCCCTTTCATCCATCTTTCTGTAATTGTGGACCGCAGCATTGGATGGGTGCCATCAGCAACTTACCGAAAATGAGAGTGATGTTCTTCTAACTGGGCCGACTGACCTCTATTACAGTGGGCGCAAATCCAACGGGAGCCGAATCCTTCAATTATCCAACCATTGAATGTCCCTTTTCCTATCTCTCCCCCCCTCCCTGGTTAAACGAGCTCTGCTGCATGCCTGACAGCTCCTGTACTGGTTCAGTAATGTACTGGAGCTAAAAGGTGCAGTCTGTTGAGGTTTGAGGTCTGGCCCTTAAGAGAGATTGCAGCAGTACTGGTAATTGACCAGTCAGGTCAGTGGCTTTTTTTTTTCTTCACACACTGAGTAATGAGGCGAAGATGTGACTCGTGTACACAAGTAGATTGATTACTGTGAATACCCAGATTAAGATAATGGATGAAGATGAGTATTGTGCAGCTGTCACCTCAGCGTGCCAAAAACCCCAATTGATATGGTTGGTGATGGTCGATGTTATAGGAAGTGCGTTAGCCCACAAGCTCTCCTCCTATCTGAAAGTAGAAGTAGTTCGTCAACTGGCAAGGTCTATTATTGATTAAAGCGGGGGTCGGCAAAACAGTGGAGAAACCTGCAAGAATATGCTTTATTTTGAAAGTATCCAACTGAAAATAACCCAGCCCAGTGTTGCCCACTCTTACTCAATGAAAGTAGCTCACCACACTAGCTCCAAAAGTTGCTAAATCTAGCGAGAAAGTCGGCAACCCTGACAGCCCGTCCCTTCAGTTCTCCCTCCAAAGCCACTCAGTCCAGTGCTGCTGGACTGAGGCCTAAAACCCTGGAATGAGTCGGAATTTCTGCACTTCCGGTTCCGTCGTCTCAAAGTCAATAGGTTTTTCTGAATGTTGTTTTGGTTAGATGCCACAAATAAGGCCGGTGGTTAACTTGAGCTTAAGAGATTTTAACAATTTGTTCCACAACATAATTTAGGTCAGTAAATACCCCTTTAGTGAATTCTGAACCTTTATTGTGTCTTGAAAAAGGCGGTTGCTAACATGTGACTAAATGAGACTACTAGTCTGCCTTTAGCTTCGCCTAACGGTAGCTTTTTTACTTCTGGTGATTGCGCTTTCAAAATCATAAAAGTGGGGTTCGTTTTTGAAGATTATCTTGCTGTAAAGTATCATAAACATTGTTGTTTGCCACAGAGCTTATTTTCTGTAATGATTCAAAAAGCCAACCAGTAAGTTAGCATCGCACTGGTTCCCTCGACAAAAAGCCGAGGGAACCAGTGCGATGCTAACCTCCGGGATGGCTTATAGATATACTTTATTCTATTGTTAGTACTCACAGCTAGCAGCTTGAGAAAACCTCCGGATATCTTTCTTTCTTTTAATTTATTCAGAGCATTTTATTTATTTATTGCTGTCTGGATGTAAAAATAATTTAAACAAAAGGGTAACTGAAATACATTACCTACCCTAGCTAATAAGGGTGACATTTCCAGTCAGACGCTTGTCATCAGACTAAAAAAGAGAAGAAACGAAGCCATTAATCAGTCACACCTGTGACATTGAGTAAGTGAAATGAGTTTTTTTGCCGTCTGAGGAAGACTGCGTCTAGAAAATGTCACATTTATTTGACGCTGATCAACTCTAAAGAGGAGTGCTCACAGTGTGCAGACTTCTGCCTACTTTGTTGATTCTTCTGTCTACCGCCCGTGAGGATTTGCATGTGGGTGTTGTGGCTTCTTCATGAATATCATATCAGTGCCAGAAAGTATTAGAAGACAGAGGAAGTGCCTCCTCAGTGTTCTTACATTGACATGTTTGTAGAGCACCTTATTTCACGCTCTATTACTAATTATTGTCAGGTGGTAACATGAAAAGAGTTCTGCTGTCACCCTACAATATTTGATCTATTTTGTTATCCAATGTACTTCCAGACTATGTTCCTGAACTTACGAGATGATATAGATATGCTTTACTTTTGCACACACTGATCTTTGGGGTATGTGTGTACATCAGTGGCGGGCCGTCAGGGCCTGCAAGGCCTTCTCTGCTGGCCTAAACAGAATCACAAAGTTATAGCTATTTTATAATTTAATAATTTTTCATAAATACATGTATCATATATATTTTTCCCATTATCTTATGTTCTCATTGCACAGCTCCTGTCTTCCTCTGTTGCTCTGCTTCCAGTGCAGCTTGTTTTAAGGAGAGCTTTTATCCAATCAGATTCAGCCCCTATGTCTCTATGTAAGGAGAGGCCTGATGCCCGCTAGAGAGCCTTTGCAGTTTAAGTAAATGATGACGATATTGTTGATTGTCAAAGTCTTCAACCGATCAGATTTTTTGTTTGACACGTTTGACATATTCTTTGACATGTCAGAGCTGTCTAGGTGGCCTAGCCGAGTACGTCAGCATTAACGTGCAGCTCAGCATTAACGTGCGGTGTGATTGGTCAGTGGGCTAGCGTCGCTGTTGTGAAACTTTGCAGATACACGCAGGACTGTTGTTTTCTTTTACAAAGAAAGAATTGCTTGGAAAGCAATTCTTGCTGTGTGGCGATTTCTTTAGCCCTGTTTGAATCAGTAGGGAACAGCTGCCTAAACGCTGCGGGGAGTTTGTAGCTTGTGTGCTGCTGTTGTTTTCCTGCTAAGCTAGTTTAGCATAGCCTCCTAGAGCACACGCGCCTCACCAGAGTGCAATGTTTTTTTTCCGTGGTGGGCGTGTCAGACAGCATGTTGTCTGTTATGTTGAGTGGGTCACCAGGTTGAGCGCAGTGGCTTCACCGAAAGAACATTATATTTCCCACAATTTAAGCTTCTGCATTTTCCAAATGCACTAGTATTATTCAAACGTATTGTTCGGTTCGTAAGCCTCGTACCGAACGGTTTAATACGAATGCGTGTATTGTTACACCCCTAGAAACAAATAATAACCCGTAGCTGTGGCGTCATAATGAGGTTATTAGGAGGTGGTTCAACTGTAGTAGGACAGCACTGAAGACCCAGGTATAAAACACACGGCCCGCCCCTGGTGTGCAACGTCCCTCATACGTATGATATAACTCCTATGTTACTCCTCATTTTTCATGTGTTTTCCTACAAAAGCCATCAACATGTGTCAATTTGCACTCGTTACATGCATACAGTCTTTTCAAAATACACTTCCAACTTCAACGGAAACAACTTGGTTAGTTTCAGACAATACAACTACTTGGTTAGTTTTAGGAAAAGATCGTGAAATACTTAGGTTTAGGCAACAAAACTACGTAGTTCGGATTTAGGAAAAGATCATCATGATTGCAGTTTGGAAAATGCCATCTACACACAAAGCAATGACAATTCTCCATCTATTGCCCGGTTACGTGTCTGTATTTCCTGTGTGGCGCCTGCTGTGGCCTGTATGTCGCTCTCCACTCTGGTCTCCAGGCTCCCGCTGCAGCAGAAATGTCTCAGCTTGCGGTGTTGCAACCTGATGACGCTTTTTATGGAAACAGATTAATAAATGCTCAAGACTTCTCCAAGTGTCTGTCTTTAACAGGCTATGTCATGTCCATGTGTCACTCCATGTTTTCTGTAACAGTAGCACCGTGAGTTTGCACCCAAAGGGGCTGAGCGACTTCCTGAATGACAAGTACAAATAGGTTTTAACGAGCCCCAGTCAGAGTGTAAGCTTCCCATCAGAGTTATGGCTGTCCTTTACCTCTTTCCTGTCTTCTATACCCACAGAAACACACACACACACACACACACACACACACACACAGACACATATAAATAATTTAACCTGCAGCGGTGCAAATGTAAAGGTGGCCAAGATACATAACTCATAATGTTTTAATATCCTGTCTGATCCTGTGATGCAGTAGACTGAGCTCTCTCAGCAGAAAGGCAGAAGTCGGACTCTGGCTGTTTTATGCGAAATGAGATGTTGTCGAGTTTTCCTGTGATGTTGATCAAACAACAAATCTTTTAACTCTGACTTGAGGCAAGAAAACGGAGCAAACATTGTGTATTTGAAGTGTTTGGTTTAGTGAAATCAGTTTCGGCTCATTTTTCTTTCGATTTTTTTATCAATTTGTGGAGGATATGATTCTTCCCCACACGAGAGAAGGCCGCTGATTCACGCTCCACTGGTGTTTACAGTAGAGTCGCTTCGATAATAAAATCTACCATAAACTGGTTTATAATCAAAAGTATTTAATCCTACTGAAGCTAATACAATTACAAAGTGAAGCACATTAATTACAGTATCTATAGATATATATTCTCTGCGCAGAGAAGCATTTTACCCTCATCCCAGCCTGGAGGCACAGCTGCCCTCACGTTGAGACCAGAGGAAAAAAGAGCGATTCTCTTCCCGGCACTTCCTGGTCACAGTTTGAAAATCCCTCCCATATTGTCTATCTTAGTTCCTATTGGCTAACTCCAACAGTCTCCTCCTGGCATCAGACTGCTGAAGACCCTCGCACGGGTACAACCTGAAATTGCCTGTCTAGAAATCTGTCTGTCCCTAAGCCATACTATATTAAAGATAAGGATTTGCAACTTTTGGCAAAAACTTCACAAGTTTTACAAGCATAAATGGGACTTCCAAGTACTTGCTATCATATTATTCCCCACCTGTAAGAGGTGCTACTAATTCTACTTAGAAACTTTTAGAGTGTTTTACATTCTAAAACACTCCTATATTTATGACTAATTATGAATTCTTAAACACTTCTAATTTATGACTAATTATGAATTCTTAATTATGAATCATTAAACACTTCTATTATAATTTCTTAAAGCACACTTCTAAACCTATATTTCCTACACTTTACTTTGCATGAGGACCTTATGATATGTTTTTGTTTTTGTGAATAATATTGTGAATCGCAATTATTTTGACCTGGATAACTGAGATTTTTATATGCCATGTCTATAACGCCTGCACCTTAATTTGCTCTGAGAGCGACACACATTCCAGTCAGCGGCGACGGGGCCATGGAGCTCGGCGAAGTCCATCCTGTCCGAACGGCTCAGTCGGCATGGGCACCGAATATAATCTATGTCTCTATTTGTTAAATTTACACATAGACCTGTAACCGATCAAAAATGTTCTTGGTAGTTAGCAAATTAACTGTTTGTCAGCTTGATTGACAGTTTTCACATCAGCCTAAATGTATTAAACCAAACTAGGGATGTCAAAGGTCAAACAACCAGATCACATAAGGTTGGTCTTCAGACTTTGTTATGGTATGTTTGTATATAAAATCACGCAAAGTAGAAGCAGAACGAAGTGTGCATTGCTTCATTTTAGTGTTGTTTGACTTAAATGAAATATATTTGCTGACATATTTGTTCACCGCTTGTTACTTGCTGAAAGAAAGTTCCCTCTCCTTCAGCTTTCCTACAGTTTTGGGTCTCCGTAACAACAGCGTTGCTGTTTGGAGAGCAGCAGATGTGGAGGAGAGGCAATCAATGTGAGTTTAATGTGCAGCCTGCTCCGGCCCACGGACCCACATCTCATTTTAGTGAAGGTGTCATCCATGTCTCACTTCATCGAGTTTCTCTTTATGTATTTTAGTGTGTGTTCACTAACACTGCAGCATTATTGTCTGGGAAGCGATACTCTTGTTTACTCTTTAAGTCGTAGCGGTTTAATGTGTTCTGTGACAGGATCGCGTGTGTGTGATTGGTTTTGTGTCCTGATATTGCCTCATACCTGCTTCTCCTGTTGTCTTTTGCACTCTGGCAATATTAGTTGTCCTGTAAAAGTGTGTGTGTGTAGGTGTGTGTGGGGGGAGGGGGGGGGGGGGGGGTATAGGGATGCTACCAGCATAATAACAAGACAAGGGAGACAAAGTGTGGTTGACAGATTAATAAAAAACAAGACCAAAACACATTAGATGCACTTACTCTCTTTCCCTCTCTCTTCCTTTGTTGGGCTGAAGCCCCCCTAAATAATTTGGCATTATTGGCTTTAAAAAAAAAATAAAATTTTTTTTTTTTTTTTTGGTGATGTCATTAAATAGTTTAGTTTAAGCTAGTTTATCCGTCTTTCCTTTATAAGCAGGACAATTATTTAAAAGATGGAGCAATTCCCCCATGCCCTAAAGAATTGATAGAGGGCGAAGATGCTGTCCCTGTTTTTCTGCTGGGTGACCCAGCTTATCCCCTGATGCCGTATCTCATGAAGGAATACCCCAATGGCGGAGCTACACCACAGGAGCAGTATTATGGGCTATCACTTTGCAAGGCACACATGGTGATTGAATGTTCATTCGGACGTTTGAAGGCAAGATTTGCAACTTTAAGGAGGGCAATGGACATAAACATGGAGGACCTTCCCTTTGTCATATATGCTTGTTTTGTGCTCCACAACTATTGTGAGGTTCACAAAGAAACTGTTAGCGAACAATGCATAAATGCTGCTCTGCAGTACGAGAGGGACTTCCAGCCACCTAGCAGAGCCACGAGTTAGACGTTAGAGTTAGAAGTTAGACGTGTGCTAACCACATTTCTTGACCCATAACATAGTAGGAAGCAGCTGTTATTGGAGCGATTAGCGAGCGGCGTGACCAGCGGCGTCATCAGCCCCCACGGAGCGGCTGTCTGAAGCTACAGTTAGCAATAAATGCTATTCAGAGCTAGGAGTGACAAACAGACAACAACACAGAGGAGACGAGTGAGAGACGAGTGAGAGACGAGTGATCGACGTGTGTTGACCACATTTATGGACCCATAATCTAGTAAACGTTTACGTGTAAGTGTTGATTTTAAAGTGTAGTTGATGTGAGAGAGAGAGAGAGAGAGAGAGAGAGAGAGACCCGCAGCGCTGTAACTACGTCTGAAAAATAAAACTTCTGAAACTTTCCACGAACTGTCTGTTTGAGTTTATAGAGGAAGATTTTAGAGGAAGATCTTAAGTATCAAATACAACCTTTCATTATTAAAGACTACTTTATTACTCTGTCGTATTTTTTTTAACTAAGCAAGCAATCCACTTCCTGTTTACACCGTCAGGCGCATGCCCAGTGTACGTTAATGGTCACGTGCTGTCCGCCTTCGAAGGCTGCCGTGTGGACGCAGATCAACTCGAGAATGATGCTGAAACTCCCGTGTGGACGGAGATCGTTTCTATTTGACAACTCTGCATCCAAATAGAAACGGAGTAGTGTGGACATGGCCTGAGAGTCACCAGTTAACACGGTCACTCGTTAAACAGCCGCTGCTCTGAAGCGGTCGGAATTCTGTCGGAATTCTGACGAACTTGAGTCCGCTGTTGGAATGTCGATTCTGACCACTGAACGTGCAAACAACCAGACACTTTGATGCTGGTAACAGTTTTATTAAGTGTTTAAAGCTTGACAACTCATCTAGATGGCTGGAGAAAAAAAACGCCATTCCGGTGCCACCATGTGCACGCATATTTGTGATGACATCGGCAGTAAAAGGGTCTACAGTTGCTTATTTCGGCTCCTCACCTACCAATGAAAAACAACCTTCTCATGGCTCTAATTTCACATGGATGTATAGCAGCTAATTCCCCCAAATCATCTCTCTGTTCGCTTTGTCCTGCTTGTCCACTCTCTCTCGCCATAGATTCTCCACATAATGACCAGCCTCTGATTGGCTGGCCGGTGGTCATTATAACTGGACATCTCAAACATAGTCCCACGGCTGCAACTGCTTTTCTAAACAAGCGTTTATTATATTAGACAACTACATAAAAATTATATTTTTGCTTCGTGCTTTGTCACCAGGTAATTCTCCCTAATGAGACTGAATATAGTCTCTAAAGAGCTGATGATCATTCACAGCCTCTGTTGTCAGATTAATAATAAACTCATATTTCAACGATAAATACTTTGCTTTGCATCACCGCGTCCTCGACTGCCTTCTTTCTCTTACATCAGGACACCTCGACGTCCTTTCACTTACATGTAATTTTAAATTAAGACAAAGTCATTTGATTTGACATGCAAGGAAAGTTCATTTATATTGCACATTTAAGCAACAAGGCAACTCAAAGCGCTCTACTTAAAACATCAAGTGCATGGAAACAAAGTGCATAAGAAAACACATCATGAAAGGACATTTAAATACAGTTAAAAACAGTAATCAAAGAGCTAAGAGAATTGAAAATAAAAACTAGCTAAAATAGAATAAGGTATAAAATACAAAAATAAAAGCTACGGTGCAGTGTAGGAAATTATCAAATAAAAAGCAGCATATAGAAAAGTCTTCAGCCTTGATTTAAGTGAGAGTTGCAGTGCAGTTGCAGAGTAAGGTTTAAGTAAGTTTATCTCAATCTCTAGTTTTAAGTCTTCTTCAATACAGCATGATGTTCATTTAGTACATTATGGTCCATTTAGAGTCAAACAGACCATAAAGCAGGGTATGCTTTAGGGCACTCCTCAGCCGTCCAAATATGGTGATTTCTGTTAACGAGTGGCCTAAAAACAAGATGGCGAAGGCCAAAATGCAGAACTTGATGCTTCAAAACGGCTGTCCACAAACCAATGGGTGACGTCACTTTGACTATGTCCACTTAATGTATTCAGTCTATGGATTGGGGCCAATTAATCTTGATATGCCTGCCATATACGGCTGGTTTAAGTGTCTTGGTCACTCGTTGTTACATGGAGGTAATAATGTTTCTGTCGCTCCTCAGTCATCATCCAGCCACCAGCAAAATGTTGGAAGCTGAAGGCTGTAGCTGCCTTCTAAACAAACCTGTGACACGGCAACAGAGTACAGACTTGAAGGCGTCTTTTAGGAGCTTGACATATACTTCGTGGGAACAGACTCATCCCTCTCTTTCTTATAACGGAGCTTTCTTTCATCCGTCAGCCAGCAGCTTCAGCTTCGGGTGTTTTCTTTCTGACCCATCACTCCTTTCTCTTTCTCCGTCACCACCCTCGACCTCAAATCTCTCCCTCTCTCTCTCACACGAACAGACACTGTCGTTTTTTTTTCTTTCATTTGTGTGTGCCGATCAATAATCCATTCTACTCAGCTTTGTTCTGTGAAGACGGAGGCCCTCATCGCTATCTCGGGCACATCTCGGAAAGAGGAAAGCCAGACAGACAATTTAGAGAGGTAGTTAGTCAGACGGACGGGGGGGACAAACAGGTCGGTGAATGAGCAGCAGCAGCCTTGGCAAGCGTCACCTCGTCAGCCCCCGCAGCCCATTCCCACGCTTTCTAAGGCTGGATGCTCTCTGTCCTAACATTTACTTCATAGCTCTCTCACGGCAAGGTAAACCGCCGAAATTATGCTAAATACAGCATATATTGATTTTCTTAGATGTCTAAAATATGTTTTGTGCTGCCTGATCCCTGATAAGTGCCTCATGCAGCCCCACTTCAAAACACAGAGCTATCCCCTAATGACTATCTATAGTAGCAGTAGAAATAAACCTTCTTCAGCCAAACAGGTTCTTTATAGATCCGAAACTGTTTGGTTTCGGTTGATAGTCTCAGGACATGGAGGATGAAGAGAAATTGCTTCGGTATTGTAAGGACACTGAACTGCAGCGGCCCAATCTCTGAGGGTGTGTGTGTAAAAGTGTGTGTATGACTCGCACTCTCTGCTTTGTTCATGTTTATGCTTGTGAAATGTTTTTTTTACGGTATCCACTAATAGGATTTCTTTAACTGTTTCAGGGCAGCTGAACCCCCCACGACCCCATGAGTTTGGTTTGGGTAAGTAAACCGCCTTTGTGCATTTGTGTGGGAATAAATGGTGCAATCACACACACACACACACACACACACACACACACAAGGAAGCACAACCTACTGTGCCCAAAGTTGTAATGAGCAGTTGGTTTATGCATGAACAAATGTTTCATGGAGAGCGATCCAGCCAAACACACACACACACGCACACACTCACACACACACACACACACACACACACACACACACACACACACACACACACTTAACGAGTCTCAGTGAGAGAGTCACGAAGAGGCTGCTTTGTTACTGAAGCCAGCTCGCTCTCTCCTCTGGTTTCCTTCCTCTCTCTCTGAATACTAAGCATCTCACTGCTGTTATCCACTGCCAGGAAACCAAGGACTGCTCTGTTGGTGTGTGTGCTCCTGGTGACTAGTTCCATTTATTATTGTTCTAACTCACAGAGACGGAGCCCTCTACTAGACTATTAGGAGTAAAACGCTCCTCCAATCACAAGCACTCGTTCGGCCACTGAAGATTTGCATAAGCGCGGCCGGCGAACTTAAATATGTGGGGGACCCCACAGTATACAGTCCAGTAGAGGGCGGAGCCTGTGTGAGTACAAACAAGGTTACGACAATGTAACCCTCGTTCTATAGGTACAGGCGGAGCCTTTTACCAAGGCGGCCCTGCAGTGCCTACGTCACTCACTGAAGAAAGTTTAGGCTAGCGTAGCAGCTAGGGAGCCCCCCGACACCCGGTTCTCAATGGGTTCTAAATAAGTAAAAACCTGTATTGATAACGTCCAAAGTTAACCGTTCCGCTATCGATACTTCAGAAGTTACGGAGTGAGATCTCCGTCGAAAATAGCAGCGTCTCAAACCTCCTCTCTCTGTTTCTGTGTCTTTGTGCCTATTCGGACACACGCACACACACACACACACACACACACACACACACACACACACACACACACACACACACCGACTCCGGCTCAGTACAGAGTGAGACTCACATCATGGCAGAGAGAAAAAGATCCAAAGTGTGACTACATTTGACACCAGTAGATGCTGAGAACTCTCGTTGTCACAAATGTAATAAAACCCTCACAAGTGAGAGAGGAAACAGCAGCAGTTTGTCACAACATGTGACCAACAAGCTGAACATCAATGTGCAGAAGTGCTCAGTTTTCTACTGTTTGTGGAGCAGCCGTCCATCCTCGTCCACTGCAGGTAACGTTAGTGATGCCATGCTGAGTTTGATCATAAGAACAGGCTAATACATGAAAGCTAATCACTGAATGAATTCAAACATTTTTGGAACTCATTGTATTGCTGTTTAGGCATACCAATTGTCTTTTTTTCTCACAATATAATCAAAAAGAACCGCTAAGAGTATCGATAAGGAATTGAACCGATAAGCAGCATCGATATGAGTACAAGTAGCGATAAATTCCTAACGATAACCATCCCTGGGTGTGTCGTCCTGTATACTTTGGGGGCCACAAGTATTTCTGTAGGCACTTCCTGAAAGGCCAGAGATGCTTATGCAAATGTTCAGTAGGGGAACGCATGCTTGTGATAGGACTAGAGTTTTACCAACAGAGTCCAGCTCTGCCTGTGCTTATAGAACTAGGGTTACAAGATCGTAACCTTTATTCGTGTGCCAGAGACCGTGTATTTCTATAGCACCTTTTTTTCCGACCCCACAGACTTTCTTCAAGGACTAAGAACCTTTTTAGGAACTCATTGTGTTTCGACCTCGGGGACCAGGGTCTACATTAAGTTCCGGGGACCTTAGGGAGACAGGTGCTCTTAATTTCATTTCCCCCCTCGGCATTTCATTCATGACAACGTGCATCAGCGTGTGCAGCAGTAAATGTCGTCGCAGTGAGACAAAACTAAGGTTAGGTTTTATCTCAGCGTGTTTTTAAGATGAAACTGGCAGCTACACCGAACTGCAGTCTCCAGGTCTTTAGACGGCGATGGAAACACACACAACAATGGGCTGAATGAAGCTTTGTAGTTCCTTGAAAAGTAGTAAGGGGAATAAAGTTACCAGGAACTTCTCGGTGGAAACGTGGCTTTAGACTGCAGTTTCACGTACGTAGTGTTTGTGGGCAAGTGCGTCGGAGTGTGTTTTGTGAATAGATGCAACTGTGTTGTTGAAGGTCACTCCGTCACAGTACTCAGCGAGCAGATGTGTGTGTGTGTGTGTGTGTCTTCCCTCAGGGCTTCATGTAATGTAGCAGCAGTAACGAGAGAGCTGGGACTTGTTGCCAATGACAAACATGCTATTACCTTCTACCTTTGTTGCCTTTGTCTCAAACTTGTTCTCTTTCTCCATCCTTGTTTTTGTTGCTCGCTCTTTCCGCTTCTTCTGTTCTGCTCGTCGCTTTAGAACACTTCCTCTGTTTTCCTTCATTTCACTCGATGTGTTCGCATTCAACCTTCAAGCATATATTTTAGTTAAAAACAAGGTAACTTAGCAAGTCTGCATTCACATTTTAAAAACATTTTGCAAAAGCTTGATGCCCAGAAATTCTGCAAAGTGACATCTGTAAACTTCTCACACCGCGCTCATGTTTTCTGTAACGGCCGGTGTGAATCTTGTGCCAAATAGGGAAAGAAAAAAGGTACTGGGAAGAAAAAAGAGAGGCAATATTGCTGAACCCAACTTCCTCCATGCTCAATCTGTGCTGATCATTTTGTAATTTTAAAGATTTTTTTACATCTTAGAAACTTCTGTATCCTTCCAACCTCTCCGGGTAACTAAGATGTTAGTAGAAGTTTGAGAGTAACGAGCTTGAAATCATGAGAAACAGCCTGTAAAATGAAGAACATCTGAAACAATTCAGAGTCTTTGGGGCATTTGAAGATATTTGTTCAGAGCTTGCCGATGCTACAGTCTGCGCTCGAGGGTTGGGGCTTAGCAAAGGGTCAATAATTCTCTTCATTTGAACGTAATCCCTTTTATTGTGAAAGGTACAACCGTAAGGAGTGGATCTGGTCTGCGCTGCCTTTGTCAAGGTTGAAAGGAGTAATTGAGTTTGGTGTCTTGGTTTGGGAGGAGCCTCCCTGTTTTTATTCACTAGTGTACCTTTTGAATATGTCTGTTCTGCACGTTATTGGTCGATGCCTTTTGACAGGGTGCGAAAGTTCAGACAAATCGACCTCGTTCTGGAAAAAAATGACGTAGCTTTTTCGCGCCGTAATATTTACGTTCAATGTGAGAGTACTCATGACAAAAACAAGAGTTTGACAAAATATATTGACTTGCGAATTAATCAAACAAAAAAAAGAAGAAAAAAACGCACTCGTCATGTCAAGGCCTTGAGCAAACCTAAAGGCGGAATAAAGCATGAATCCGTTCATGTCTGTAACAACTACAGTTCTGCAGATGTACTCAAAAACGTGACAAGATTATGTGATCACTTGATCGCCAGTAATTCTGATCCACCGTCATTTTTCATTGCTGCTTCCCACTTAAGTTTTCAGTTATTTTAACGAATTGACTTGTCGTGTCTGATCCAGATATGCTTTGTACAGTTTGTCAGCTGGAGGGGGGGGGGGGGGGGGGGGGGGTTTGACCTTTACACTGCTTCCTCTCAACCTGAATGGTTATATCCAACGATCCAATCCGTCTCGCTCACTGCACAACACAGACCGATGGACAGCGGTACTTTTGGGTGACCAGATGAAAGTAATTGACGCATTAATCGATATTTCTCCATTAGAAACATCCAACATCCCTCCTATGTGTGAAAAAGACGTAAAATCGATACAGCTCGCTTTGGCCTTCCGACATGTTAGTCACAGCTCTTGGTATTGGATTCCTGCCTTCTTGGTGTCCAATACGGCAGCATGCGTTACCCTTCTTTTAAGATGGTTCATGTAAAGAAATACACTCGTAAAAAGTGATTCACTATCGAGTGAATCTGTTCATGGACCAACAAGGTCTTCAACTGGACCAAGTATTTTTTACAGAGTTCAATAAAAAAATTAAAAATATTAAATTATAAATGTGATATGTTAAGAAATACATAATTAGTAGTGTGCAAAAAAACCCGAAAAAGATTCTTGTCACAATTCACAAAGGGAGTCACTTTAGATAAAACATTTACATTGGTTGTTTATGAGATATTAGCTCAACAACTGCTTAGCATCCATAGTCAGAGCATACTAAAGTAGTAAGTTGACAATAATATAACTAAAATGAGATAATAACGGCGTACCCTAACCCAGACCCAAAAAATGCAGTCAAACTGTTATCAAAGTTTAGGGTAAATCTATACAAATCTATAAGAAATGTCAGCATACATACATTAGATTTGAGCCCATTTACTTAGTTTGATCATTAAAGTGTAAAGCCAGTGACTCACTTGACTGTGTGGTCATCTCTGAGCGCTTCATTGCCTCGTGAGAGAATATTTGAACGAGCTCATCGACTCTTGCAGCTTGATCGACTTCCTGTCTTATTTTAAGCTGCGTGTACATCGGGCCGACATCAGTGTGGTTAGTGCCGCGCAGACGCCTGGTGCGCGCCGCGTGAGTCATCTGGCGTCCGCAAAAGTGTGTGAGGAGACAAGGTGATCCATAACGAGGATATAATTAACGTTGTGTGTTCGTTTACATATGAGCCATTTTTTCTCAATCCATTCTTCCCTCTCGCCCACTCACATACACACCCACACACACACGCACATGCACACACACACACACACACACACACTTAACACATCCTAATAAGGTCAGGAAAGAGCAGAGATGGAACGAAATGTTTGTCTTTATCACCACTTAGCCTCGTAACCTCTCTAAAGATTATCTCTCTTACACACACACACACACACACACACACATTTTGTAATTATCTCTTTGTGTTAATTTGCTGCTGCATCCTCCTTTTCTTCTGGAACTTTGTCATGAACCCACATCACTCCGTCTTCCACTTCCTCCTGTACTGCTGAATCCAAAATTGATACATACTCGATATGTGCGCTTCTGTGTGAATAAACAGTAGTTGGGGCGACTGTGGCTCAGTGGTGGACTTAGCGGGTCGTTTTTCAATCAAAGGATCACCGGCTCCGCTACTCTATGTCGAGGTGTCCTTGGGCAAGACACCTAAACCTGAAATTGCTCCCATAGACTGTGCCTGGTGGTGTGTGAATGGGTGAATGAACATGTAGTGTTAAAGCGCTTTGAGTGGTCGGATGACTAGAAAAGCGCTGTACAACACCAAGTCCATTTAGTACGAATCTTTTCAAATACACTGAACTGTAACTACCACATCATTTCCTCCTTGCCAATTGGAGACGTGTAACTGTGGAAACACGTTCCACCCTCACATGACCAAATGATCCATTGTAAGAATCATAAAGTCTAAAATTGTGAAATGATATCACGCCTAGTAAAGTGGAATCCTATATTTAGACTTGCATTATAAACGTTACCGAGCTGCCATTGTCTGGTACGAACGTTGTCGTCAATACCACATTGGTTTGTGGAGTGCGGTTTTGAAGCCTGGAGTTCGACATTTTGACCGTCGCCATCATGGATTTCAGCCGTCGCTATCTTGTTTTTTTGCGAGTAGTGAACGGAAGTGACCATATTTGGACTGTGGAAGAGTAGAGACACCGTATACGTCTCTGGTAGCCACCTGTCAATCACAGTAAGCCCGCCCTAAAGCATCCCCTGCTTTATGGTCTATTTGACTCTAAATGGACCATAATCTACTAAATGAACATCATGCTGAATTGAAGAAGACTTGAAACTAGAGATTGAGACCATAAACTCATGTTGTTTACAATGTTTACTGAGGTAATAAATCAAGAGAGAAGTAGAGTTATTTTCTCATAGACTTCTATACAACCAGACTTCTTTTTTGCAACCAGAGGAGTCGCCCCCTGCTGGTCAGTAGAGAGAATGCAGGTTGAAGGCACTTCCGCATTAGCTTCACTCTGCAGAACCGGAGGTTGCCGCATGCTTTGGACGGTCATAGATCCCTGCCCCCTAATGCTGCGTTCACACCAAACGCGGCGCAAATTATTCGCGCGAGTAGATTACATACAAAGTCTATGCACAGACGCGATGAGACTGGTGCGGCGCGAATTTGCGATGGCGCGGAGTGATGGACGCAAATTTGCGGCGCGATGGATCGCCACAAACGTGTGAGTTGAAATTTTTCAACTTCGCCGAAATATTCGCGTGCCGCTGTGGCCCGATAGCCTATCAGCGTTGAGTTGCTTCCCCTGTCATCACTGACTTCCTGCCGTTGTTGAATCAGGAAATAAATACTGTAGCCGTCTGTGTTCACCCAGAGCTAGATCCCTCATATCAATAGAGACCGGACCAAACTATGTGTATAAATGTGTGTGTGTAAACCATATGGTACAAACAATGAATAGACGCTGCCGTATTTACGTCTACATGACGTTAGTCTGAGTGTTGGTGGAGCTGCTACAATGTTAGCATAGCCTAGCACCGATCCATCCGCTCCATTGAGAAGACAAGTAGCCTACAAATCGGCATCATTACGTAGTTGTTTCGGAGTCCCTTTTTGTCGGTTTATTACCGTTAAATCACAGCCAAATCAGTTTATTTTGTGTACATACAGCTGTAGTAAACAGCGACCTGTGGCTTGCTAGACACAGTGAATACAGCTCGATAAAATCCACGGAGCTCCTCTGGACAATATTATTTTTTAAAAGCGTTTGGTGTGAACACGGCATAAGAGTCCCTGAGAGTGAGACAATATGTTTTGGATGGAGGGTTGAAGTTTGCAGTAACAAGGATTGCTGCCTGGAGCGTCACCTTTGCTAGAATGTCACCTTTGCTAGAACGCCATTTCTGTCGCTTCGTGACCAGTTGATCGAAACAAATCAGAAACAGTTGGACCACACGGACACTGATTATCCACGATGGTCAAGCGCTATTGCAACTTGTTTGTCACTCAGGAACTCATAAACATCAAAAAGTGATTAAAACCACAAATTTTACCCTCGCTTGCTGACAGAGTTGTGGATTCCCCCGAATTTGGTTTTGAAACTTTGCTGCGCACCGTTGTGCTCAGATTATTTACATACAGACAAAGTACTGACTTTTAAGCAGAGTCTTGAAATGTGGCAAACAAGAGAAGTGAATTAGGCCTGTTTCCATCAATCGGCCCGTAAACAGAGTGGTAGAGGTTGCAAACCGGAAGCAGAACACATTTTAATATCAGATGTAAATGTAATCAGGTTATGTCTAGTTATCTGAACACGATACACATTTGAATGAAAGTTGTGAAGGCGGTCAGAGAGGACCTGATACTAATGTAATTGTGTGTGGAGAGGCTGCTGTCCTGCACTGTGAGACTGCAGGGGAATTTAAAGCAGCATATTGATAAAAAACAAAAACAAGGAGCTGCTCCGTGAGTAAAAACTCTTTGTTTCCTTCCTTTATAAATTCTCATTTGCTTCATCTCCTCTATATTCCTCTCACCACTAGTGGGTTGATTGTTTTTCCCTCCTCTTGCTTTTTGTTCCTTTTTTGTTGTTCCATTTAATTTCCCATAGTCCAACTCTCCTCCTACTCCTCCTTCTCCTCACCTTTTTTCTTCTGATTCTTTCTCCTTCTTCCCTCCTTCTCTTCATCTAATCTCCTCTTACTTATTATTCAGATGTTTTTCTATCACCTGTCTTTATTGCCTCTTGTTTGATTTTTCTCTCACTCCCCCACCACTCCTTTCAAGTGTTTTATGACCCGCTCCTCCTCCTCTTTATTTTGTTTATCTCTCTCTCTCTCTGTCTCTTTCCTGCAGCTATTTCTCTTCTTACTCCCTCTCTCCTCTTTATATCTTTGAGTCCCTCCAAACTGCAGATTCCTCTCTGCAGTGCAGATATGTGTGCCCACACCCAAACCCCCTTTTCACTCATTCTGGGTCCATCTCTTCGTCCCTTCTGATCAGGCTGCGACACAAATAAGTAAACTGCAGTGATCTTTCCGACAAAGAAGAAATGTTTGTCCATATTCAAATCTAAATGAGTATCTACTGTACTGGAATGTAAAACTGGAGCACCTTGTGATTTTGACATTCAACAAATACAACCTCCCATGAGGCTTTGAGAGCGAGCCCATGTCTAAGATTCACGGGATCTCAGTCACCAGCGACATCCCTCAGAGGATGTGTGTCGACGGGAGCTGTATGTGTTGAACGCTCACAAATAATCATTGTTTTAAAGGTTCACACAAGAAGATACGCAGTTCTCTGGGAATATGAGCAAAAACTCGCAGGAGAAAATACATGGTGTGAAATGAAAGTTTCACACCATGTATTGTTTAACATATGTTCCACTAATATTTACATGCAGACGCGCATACTCCCATTAACGTAACCAGTGGTGGACTGTTGGACCGTGCGAACACCGCCTCCCTCTTTCATTCCCTCAACCGCCTTCTTGAAAAGGTCGGCGTTGCGATATTTACACATATCCAAGAACCTGTTGATATCCTTCATAATGTTTAAAAGTAGGCGTGTTCATCCTTCCAACCAGAAATGTGGGCTTTTCTTTGCTGGTTTGTGTACAATGCACAGACCTGGCCTAAAACAGGCAAGAGGCAGGGTGGCGCCAAATGCAGTAAAAACCCTTAATTGAAATGCATATTCTGAATGTCCAAAGAATGCTCCTGAATTGTGAATAATATCAGGAAATGCTACATTCGGAATGAGACCTTATTTAGAGCGTACCGTTTACGTGACCCGTATCAAATTCAGTCATATGCAGAACAATAGTGGAATGTTAGTGTGCATGTAAATGTACGTAGTCACTGTGTTAAAGCCTTAAAGAGATATCTGTAGTGTTGCTTTAGTGATGCATTGCTCTATGGCAAAAAAAACAACTAGTTACTTTATTCCAGTCCCACTTTTTTAACGCCTCAGTTTCAACCTCATGTATGGGAAAATATATTTTGAGAATGAATAAATATTTCACCTTTTTACATTCACCTGAAAACAGATTTGCTCTCCTGTAAACGTTACTGTTTTTCACCTTGCAGCTATGCGTTTGTTAATATACAGAAGGTCTGGAATTGGTTTAATGGTGAAACAATTCAATCGATTAATATATCCGTTGGTTGACAGAAAATCAATCTGCAACTATTTTGAGTCATTTTCTGACATCTGGTTCCGTCTTCTCAAAGGTGAGGATGTGATGCTTTCCTTTGAAATACATGACAGCAAATTGTAGATCTTCAGACTTTGTTTGGTTGAATAAAACAACCCATCTGATTGAATCTCTTTAGGCTGTGGAACTTATAACTAATGCTAATAACACAAACATTACAGGCGGTTTATTCAATAATGAAATTAAATTAATCTTCCTGGATTTAAATTGAGTTAAGTGATTACTGTATCTGTGTGTGTGTGTGTGTGTGTGTGTGTGTGTGTGTGTGTGTGTGTGTGTGTGTGTGAGTGTGTGTGTGTCAGGGTGTTAATTATTCTCATATATCAGGCTTCATATATATCATATATCTTGTTCATCACTAAATGAAGGCGGGCTTCAGTGATTGCAACACAAACATGTAGAGCACACACACACACACACACTGTATCATGCCAGGCACAAACATGTTTAATAGGCCTGGCATGATACAGTGTGTGTGTGTGTGTGTGTGTGTGTGTGTGTGTGTGTGTGTCTTGTTTCAGCTCAGAACATTTGACAGCTGATGTAGAGCGTGATTACCAAGGTGCGGAGGTAGGGGTGTTTGAGTATTTGATAAGCACACACACACACACACACAAACACACACACACACACACACACACACACACACACACACACACATACACTGTTACTCAGAGTAATGAGGGAAGTGTTAGCTGGCATGGAGGGAAGGCAGCCCGTTGTAATTATAGAAGGCGACTGGGGGCGTGAGATGGATGGCTCTCAGTCTCACACACACACACACAGTCCATTTTGCTGAGAGAGACAAAGGGAAAGAAAGACAGAGAGAGGAGGGCGTCTTGCTCTCTGACAGTAGAAACAGTGTATCCAGGTTTCCCTCTTCCTCCTCTTCCTCCTCTTCCTCCTCGTATCATCATCGGGGTCTCTCTTTTTTCCCCTTTGCAGTCATCTTCATTTTGTTGCATTTGCACATCAGTACTGATGTTAAAAGCGGGACCATCCTTTAACACCTCAGGTTATTTTGGCACAGTCCTGCTTGTAACGGAGCTAACAGCTAACGTACGGAGGTTCCATTGAGGTACATTATGGTGCGTTCAAGCTACAAACAGTAAAAATTTGTATTTGGTGAAGTTAACATGATGTGTTCAAATGTAATCTCGTCAAATTTAGTTTTTGATGAGAAACTTGATATTAATAATATAATATTAGAGAGAGAATTATGACTTGTTGGACTTCCATAACATTCCTAACCATTTGAATTGTGTATTTGTACATTCAAATAATCACTATAGTTGACAATAACAAAGTTTAAGGATAACGTTTTTTTTGTACCCTTTTTGGGAAATTATCCAAATCTCTGTTCATTGTAGTCATTCATTACTAGCCCTAAAGTAAGTTTGGGGCGAGTAAAACATGTTTACTGTTTAATGAAATACACCGTCACCTTTTTACTGCCACTGAGCTCCGATGTGCTGTTTTGTAGCTGGAGGAATTAAACAATGTGAAACTTAGAATGAATCCTGGTCAGTAGTTCTTTTGGGTTCGGAAGTTTCGCTGTTTTGATGTGCGTTAAGCAAAAGTATTTATTTTTATATTTCTTTGACTAAAATGGGGATTGTTTGCAGTGGCCTTACACAGTCAGACAAACAAATGATGCATCCATGTGTAGACGTGATGAATGAAGAAGAATAAGTGCAGTTAGGAGAAAAGCTTTTGTAAGAGTAGCTACTTGTTCTGATAAAAAGAGGATTTTTAACCTCAACAACAGAGTCAGAGAGCTCACGCCTTATCAGTCCAGCAGTCAGCGGTGGAGGCAGGGGAGCATCATCCCGGGAGGTATTTTAAAGGTGTGTGTTTATGCATGATGTGACTGGAGCCGATCCCAGCTGACAGGGGTGGAGCCTGGACAGGTCGCCAGACTATCGCAGGGCTCACACATAGAGAAAGACAACCATTCACGCTAACATTCACACCTACGGGCAATTTAGAGTCCTTAATCAACCTAAGCTGCATGTCTTTGGACTGTGGGAGGAAGCCGGAGAACCCGGAGAGAACCACGCTGAATGCACGGGGAATACTCCACACAGAAGGACCGTCCAGCCCGGAAAAAGCCCCTCTTGAATAGGATAAAATGATGAAGTAATGACATTTTGGACAGACATGGATGTAAACCATCACTTGACTGGTTATGTACCAACGATAAACCTCCTTTCCTTTGCGTAAAGCACTGCAGTCTTCTGAACTACTGCGGCAGGAAACATTTGAACGGAGTTGGAGGGATTAATAAAAGAGCAAAGAGACCAGGAAGGATGGAAAAGAGAGGGAAGGAGGAAGGAGGAGATGAGTAACAACGGAGAGTAAACATAGCAGGAAGTTCAGAACATCCTGGGGCAATGAGGCAGAAAATGTTCTTTCAGTTCAATCCAGGATACAGTTCCCCTCTACAGGGATCATCGAGCATTGCTACTTCAGATTTTGTTCTCCAATCACCCCGGAAGCAAAATAGAAATAACTCTAAATAAGGTATCTTTTTTAGAAAAGCCCCTAAATCTTGCTGTGGAGCTTAGAGACGAACCTTGGATGATATCACTGTTACTACTCATCCAGCTCAACCGTGTCCTTTTTCAAAATCCACAGGGAAATTACTGAGAGGTAGCTGTGAAAACATCTGCTAAAGCTGCACAGCTGGACCGTGTCGGGGACTGTTTTATTATTAAAGTGTCCAAATGATTAAAAGTGGGCAGCTTGTTTAAAAAATGGCTCCCGCTTTGTTTTCTCTGCGCCGTCACAGTGAGCGCACGGAACTTTAAGTCAAATGTCGCCAAATCATCTGGCAGCTGATCGGTCTGGTGTGTTGAAGTGTGTCAGTAGTATTAAATTCATGTCACTCTGGGGGGGGGGGTGTTGATTCAATTACATAGATGACGGACACAAGACTTGTTATCCTGTAGATCTGAAACAGCCAAACATAAGGACGACAATCACAATTTCACTAGTGGTGTAACTGCTGTAGTTGATCCGTACAGATCAGGCGGCAACCTCCGGTTCTGCCGATGGAAGCCAAAATCGGAAGTGTCTTAAAACTCTCTACTGACCAGCAGGGGGCGACTCCTCCGGTTGCAAAAAGAAGTCTGGTTGTATAGAAGTCTATGAGAAAATGACTCTACTTCTCTCTTGATTTATTACCTCAGTAAACATTGTAAACATGAGTTTATGCTCTCAATCTCTAGTTCCAAGTCTTCTTCAATACAGCATGATGTTCATTTAGTAAATGATGGTCCATTTAGAGTCAAATAGACCATAAAGCAGAGTATGCTTTGGGGCGGGCTTACTGTGATTGACAGGTCGCTGTTGCTACCAGAGACATATACGATGTCTCTACGTCACTTCTCCGCATTCCAAATATGGTAACTTCCGTTCATCGGTTGCGAAAAAAACAACGTGGCAACGGCCGCAATTAGAAGATGGCGACGGCGAAATTGCAGAACTCAAAGCTTCAAAACAGCAGTCCTCAAACCAATGGGTGACGTCACGATGACTCGACCACTTCTTATATACAGTCTATGGTACAGATCCCCCCTCACAGTTTGGCACACGTGAACTGCAGATTAATTACACGGTTTAACCATTATAGTGTGAAATGAAGTTGTACTGCTGATCTTTATCGGACGATATACAGTAAAATATGCAATCTGGAGATTCTCCTTCATATGTTCTAGTCCCAGGTCCCATAATGTTACACTGTAAACACAAATTCTGTCTTGAGAGCAGGAGAGCTAGTAACGTTGGCAGCACCGGAGCTAACAGCTAACAGCTAACATACAGAGGTTCCATTCATTAACATTATGATTGGAGTGTTGGGCAAAGGTACATTTTAACGTTATCATGATGTGTTCAATGTTATCTTGTCAAATTTAATTTTTGGTGAGAAACGAGTAACAAGTTGTTTGAAAGGGATGTTTTCACAGCAATAATGAAAATTGATATTAGAGAGGGAATTATTACCTGTTTAACTTCCTAACACTAGTTCTAAGCAGTTTGTAATACACCATTAAAAATACAATCATTTATTTCATAATCATTTGAAAAGTGTGTTTCTAATTTAGAATTTCAGTTTACACTGACGTTTTGAGGTTGAAATAGTTTTTGGGACGGTGGTGAAAAAACATTCTGGAGTCTTGTAGACCAGCTGCTATAACAAAACAAAACAGCAACAAAAATGATCTGTATCGGGCGGTATGGATCAGCGACGATCAGCAATTGTTATCAGCCGCAAATAAATGTCAATGTGGGATCTCTAAAAGTTATTTGCTCGCTTTTTTCCTGCACAGTTTCAACAGTTTAAAGTGAAAGTAATACATTTCACTGAGAATTTAGAACAAAGCACTTATTCCTCACAAGAATACGTATGTGTTTTAGAGTACATTTTGTGCAATTGTACGTCAATAGAGATGTCCAGAGCTGATCCTAAGGATTGGTATCAGGCCGATCCGTACATTTTATAATGGATTGTATTAGCTGAAATAAATTGATTAGAACCTTATAATTTCTTTACGGAAAGACTGTGTTTGTCCATCACAGACTGCTGGTGGTGCAGTACTGCTCTTCTTAATGACAGCCGGCTCTACAGTGCGAGCATTTCACTGCACGAGAGCGAGTGAAAAAATTATTGTGATCGACTGTGTTCTGACTAATGGAACCCATTATTTATCCTCTCTCTCCCACTCATTAGCAAAGAGCAGTGTGTACACAAAATTCAGGGAACAGCTTCTCATTTTTCACTGACCGGCGCTTTGACCGGTCAGAATGACAAACGTCCTCGGCCGCAAGTCACGTCAGCTGCTCCCAATTAACGTGAAGTCTGTGGGTGAGCTGAAGACAGGCCAAAGTAAAACTTGGCTGTCATCGGGTTTGGGTGCTGGCCGGCGTCTGTACGCAGCCAGAGGTTTATATTATAGAGTCTGGGTAGGTGATTCTTCCTCTATCCTCCTCAAGCAAGAGGTTTAATTGTGTCTGTTGTTACTGTTTGTTACTGTTTTTTGATGGATTTATAGATTGATTGATTTGATTAAGTGGTTTTTAGTTAGATTGGATACAACTTAATGCTCCAGGGTCCTATTCATACACTGTAAATAAGAAGTCCAGAACCATTGGTTTGTTTTTGAGGCCTACATATACATGACTTTTTCATGACTTTTTTTTAACATACTATACATTTTCATGTTTTTTTTCGACATACAATAGATTACTTTTTCATGACTTTTAAAAATGTCTATGCCTTCTTTATTACTTAATTCAACACACAAATCTATAACATGTTGATGGCTTTTTTGACACACAATACGGTCACTTTCTGCGACATGCTATACTATGACTTTTTTTTTACTGTTCCGAAAATACAAATTCATGGCCGTCATCATCTTGGTTTTTATCCGCCGCCATCTTGGTTTTTGTCTGCCGCCATCTTGTTTTTTGTCTGCTGCCATCTTGTTTTTTGTCCGCTGCCATCTTGGTTTTTGTTCGCTGCTATCTTGGTTTTTGTGAAAACACACAAGTGCTAAGAGGAAAACACAGACAACTCCCTGACCGGACAACGCCATGGTAGCCACCTGTCAATCACAAGGTAGCCCCGCCCTAAAGCCTACTCTGCTTTATGGTCTATTTGACTCTAAATGGGATCATAATTTACTAAATGAACATCATGCTGTATTGAAGAAGAATTGAAACTAGAGATTGAGACCCTAAACTCATGTTCACAATGTTTACTGAGAGAATAAATCAAGAGAGAAGTAGAGTCATTTCCTCATAGACTTCTATACAATCCCACTTCTTTTTGCCACCAGAGGAGTCGCCCTCTGACGGCCATTAGAGAGAATTCAAGTTGAAGGCACTTCCACTTATTTCGGTCGGTTGTCCCACCTTCTCTCCACTGTGATTCATTATTACTACTTAGTATTCATAGATACATGATAGCTGCAGACATCTTTTAATAACAGCTTCTTAAAGTTACTGTTTTGCTTAAACAAAACCATCTCTACAGTCCCTTCCCACACTGGATACTCACACCTCACGGTCTCTAGCAGGTGGTACTCTGGGAAACGTAGGAAGTGACTTACTGAAATGGATGCACATGACCGTTCGAGGGTAAAGCTAAATCGTGGCACTTCATCACAAAAATCAACTCTAAAATGCACTGAACGTTGCAGATTGATGATATGTAATGATGTGTAAAAATGTGTAATGTAGGTTTTCCATTAACTTGTTCCAGTGGAGCTTCCTCTTGGCTGACAGACTGGTAATAGCAACATGTCAGCAGATGTACTTGTGCTGACTACATTCAGTGAAACATGAACCCTGATGCCACTGTACTGTACACACAATAGGCTGTTAATGCATCTATGAGGACATGCAGAGACCATGTTAATTTCATGAACTGTAATCCTTCTCAGCAACACATGTCACTCCTTACAGTAGATGAAATCTAATTTGTAACTCTAAACCCATGAAAACAGAGTGGAGCCTCACAAAATGTCCTTACATGGATCCTCACCTCTATTTACACTTCAGCGCAAAGATATTGAGGAAATTAAAGTTGTAATCTTGAAGATTTTAATCCTGGTTGAAAAACATCTTCAGTTGCTTTTCTGTCAGAAAATCCACAGATTAGGAACAGCTGGTGTTTCTCTGTAAAGCGCACCCAAACAAACTGCACTCGTCGTCTCATGTTGTTCTGATCAAGGAAGGAAGTAAATCATTTCCAGGGACTGTAATCTCATCTCAACACGGCACACTCAACAGCAGGGCACGGTAAACATTTCCTGTGGCTGCTTCAACATAAAAGCCTCCCCAATTGTTTGGGGAGTGTTGGGTTTAGATTAGCAGTAGGGGTGTTACAATAACAGTACATAAGAAGTGGACATAGTTGCCCTGAGTCACCCATTGGTTTGTGCTTTGGTAGTCGTGATTTTGGATTACAGCCATCGCCGTCTTGACTTTTTGCAACCAGTGAACGGAAGTGACCATATTTGGACTGCGGAGGAGTGACCTAGAGACGCAGTATACGGCTCTGGTAGGTTTGCATTGGCTTCACAGAACCGGAGGTTGCCGCCTGGGTGTAAAGGTTGGGTTCATACCCCGGTTTAGGAGGCAATATTTGGTGTGAGTTTGGTACAACAGGAAAATCAGGAGTGTTGATCGGTATGTCTGGGTGATGCCTTAGCATGTCCGATGTGTTTCCATTCACATACCCTACAAGGTTGGAGCAACACCGACAGTACAAGTACTGCACTTATACACAACTCTCTCCGTTGGTGTTGTAGCTGACTGGACTCAATCCGAATTGTTCCCAAACAACTGGCGGCTCCTTCCAGCTCCTGTGTTTTATCTGCGCTCTCCACAGAGTGACTGACTCGCACGGCAATCAGCTTGTTGTGCTAAATGC
The DNA here is from genome assembly GCF_050575085.1 of Anarhichas minor. Taxonomy (NCBI): domain Eukaryota; kingdom Metazoa; phylum Chordata; class Actinopteri; order Perciformes; family Anarhichadidae; genus Anarhichas; species Anarhichas minor. Next base: position 824,075 of record NW_027466492.1, on the reverse strand, counting down.
TGCTAACGGCGTACAGGTAAAAATGCTTGTGATCTTTGGATCTGCATTGTGTGTGAATACACAAACTGTTGCAGACCTTATTAGTTGTTAGTTGCATTGTTTCCTGGTGTTCCCGGGAGGAGCAGACTCTGCCAGTAACAAAAAAAACCTACAACGAGACATACTTCAATACAAATACATTGACTGCAGAATAAATTGCTGACGATAGATAGTATAGAAATAGTTTGAAATAATGACATTCTTGAGGACCATAACGTTTAAGTTTTCATTCAGATGCATCCCTTTCCCAATCTAGTCTCAGCTACTTCTACCACAACCAATCTACATTTCCCAGCAGGCCTTTTGACATCCCCGGGAGAATCTGTTTGGGCCTGTTGCATTCGGTTGTTGAGAATCATTGTGGCCATACTTGAAAATGCAAAAAGACGTGTTTCATCTTCTCCTTGATAGAGCTACAATATGAGATCCTCCACACTCAGGCACAACAGGATGCAGCTCAGCAGCTGAGGGATTTGGCGTCAGCAACTTGTTATTATTATCTCCCATTTCCCCAGCGAAATTGCAGGCTATATGGCTTTCTAATCTCATCTAATGTGGGTTCGTATCAAATGGACGAGCCATAGTTCGACCTGCCGCTGTTACAGGCCGATATGTCGCCGGGAACAAATTGTTTCCAGTCCCTCCACTCTGCCTCCCAGTATGGTTGGCTGATCTTATGTCACATTCCCAACTACTTCTCGAGATTACAGTTGAATGGGAAAGTAAATAGTTTCCACCCAGCCGCGTCATGTTTTTCATGACCCTGGGAGTAATAAATGGGCAAGTGTGTAGGATTAAGAGATGTGGTTTAGCGGCGTTGGTTTTATGATGCATTATGTTTCTTAAAATTATATCAGGGAGGTGGCGCGTAAAAACCCTGCTGTGTCTCACAGTGGTCGGGTTCTGACACATGACCTGTTTTTGGGGGATTTTATTTTGTTAAAACACATTTGCAGCAACACATGACTGTTTAGTGTTTTTTTTCATTGGGTTAGGGTTAGGGTTAGCCCGTTTCTTTAGTGCAAAGATGAAAATAAAGGTGCACACAATGGAAGACAAACAGGGAAGTGAAAGACATAGTTTCAGTAACGTATTAGTCACATCATCCATTTCACGATAACAGATATACAATACATCAGTATTGTTTATGATACACCGTCCTGGTAAACAGAACATCAAACACAGATGATAAATACTACTGACATAAAGCTTGTATCTGCATTTATTTATCCCTGTGCAGTCTAAAGCACATTCATTGTCTTTATGAGCTACAGAGCCAGACAATGATGATGTAGGACAATATAATCACAGTGTTCCTCTGGGCTTCTGCCATCTCTACAACCTGACAAACCATACCTCACACTTTTTTACCCATAAATGTGTACTGTCAGATGTTGTTAGCAAAATGCTAAGGAGTTCTAGTGTATACGTCGAGGGCTTTCCTTGTGACAAATAAGAACGAAAGGAGTGGATCTGCATTTGTTAAGATTGAAAGTAATAAAGTTGGCTTCTTTTGGTTTTGACTCATACTGTGTATAAGAAGTGGATGTAGTCCACGTGATGTCACCCATTGGTTTGTGGACTGTGGTTTTGAAACCTTGAGTTTGGCATTTTGGTCGTCGCCATCTTGGATTTTTGCAACCAGTGAAAGGATGTGACCATGTTTGGACTGCGGTGGATTGACGTAGAGACGCTGTATATGGCTCTGATAGCGACCTGTCAATCAAAAGGTAGCCACACCCTAAAGCATATTCTGCTTTATGGTCTATTTGACTCTAAGCGAGACCCTTCTTAAACAGACATAATGGTGTAATGAGGAAGACTTGAAACTAGCGATTGAGACCATAATGTCATGTTTATAATGTGTACTGAGGTAATAAATCAAGTGAGAAGTGTCACCTGTTCTTCGGGCACCTTGCATCATGGCCCCTGCCATCAGTGTAGGAATGATTGATCACCTCCCAGTGCCCTACGCACGGAGCGACTGAGGGAAGAACGGACGGACGGATGAGCGACCGGTTAGCCATTTAATTAAGTGTCGAAGATAGTGGCATCTAAAGTTTGGTACTGATAGACTTTCATGGTCTTTGGGTTTATGCTGATTTGAGTTTTTTCTTTAATGCTTGTAAACAGTGGGTGAAGTTAAGAAGATATATCTCTGACAGCTTGGTGGAAATATCAATACCAATTTTCACTGCTTCACCTGCTTCATCTTCTGCACAGAAATGTTTTTTTTTCCACGGGGAACTGTTAGCTCTGCCATTTCTCATTGACTTCTGCGTTGAGTCACTTAGCACTGCCAGTTTTCCAAAACATTTTTCAAGTGGTTTGCTGTATTTTATGCATGTTTGTAATCCCAAGGGGATAAAAAGAAACATCATTCATTCATTAAGGAAACTTCTTCTGTGAAGATGAAAATACTCTTCAAACACCGTCTCATTACCCGTTGAATAGACGACTGTTGTCTTTTAGAAGACTGGCTCTGCGGTCCAACGTATATGAAATCCCAACATGACAACGTTTGGGAACAACAGTAGACGTCCACCGGGGCTCTGTAACTAGGATCAGAGCTGGTGGGTCCAGCAGCTGCTGTGTGGGGAGCTCCTGTGTGAGTTGTTCGTGGTTACACGTTTAATCCCAGCAGGAGTTGTACTGGAGCCTCATCGCTATTCAGAAGCATACAGGCAAGAAAATCACAATATCAGTAACTGTCCCTGTTCACAAATCAGCCATCTGTGTTATGCACACATGCACACACACACACACTCCCAGAACATTATAATCTGTTTCACAATTTCCTAAATACCACCCAAAAGACACTGTGTTCACATTGGCATAAATCAGCAGACGCGGGAGATTTCTGTTGAGCAGAAGGGAGAGATGTGATTTGCTGTCAGGGAGTAAGAACGGGTGGATTAAAGGATCCGATTTACGTCGAGCGTTTTGTTGTTTCTATAATCTAAACCGCTTGTTTTTCTTTGGGTTGTTTTATTTTTACATAATTGTTTTCTGTTACATAATCAGCTAACTGTAATGTCTTATGTTTCCTCTGAAAAGCACAGTTTGACACAGAAAACCAGAAGCACTTGATTTGTGTTTTATAAATGACAACATGTTTAAATTGTATTCGAATCGAGAGGCTGTGAGAGAAAAAGTAAATGCAACCATATTCTAAAAATGACATTCACATAGAACTAATTTATTCCTTTAAATGTTATGTAATTGGAATCAGTTTTAATCAGCATGACCACAAAATGTGTCATCACATATAATTTGTCTGTCTCCAGCATCTGCTCCTGGTAAATAGAGCATGATTTACCATGTCTGGGCGTCCTGGTGGCCTCGAGGTTGCAACGGCTGCCTCGAGCCGCGGCGTCACTTTGGTTGCATCTCTTTTCTGCTGGCTGTCGAGTAAAAGCATTTTTTAAAGAACAATGATTTAAGTCGGACGCTCCGGCGGGAGGACGAGAGGTCAGCCCCCGGCAACAGCATCTCCTCCTCCGGCCAGGAGCAGAGCAAACACTGACACCACGCTGCAGGAGAAACATAAGATACAGGAATGTAATAACTAGTGCACTGTTTATCCGAAACATCATCTCAAGCTAAAAATACATGATAGGCAGGATGCCACTTTATGTACTGGGAAGATGTTACGTAATCGAGACAGCAAATGCTTTTCCTTCAAAATACATCCGACAAATCAAATTATTATTTAATAAACATATACATGTATTATAATGATATTATCATCTGCCGTCCTGTTGTCTTCTCTTTTTCCACCATCTCATCTCTCCATGTGGTCCCAGATGAGCTCTTGTCTAGTGCTGGTATTTTTCCCCCTCCAGAATATTGTAATGAAACACAAGCTGCCAATAAACCCCAGACTGCACTTCTTCCTCTTTCAAAAAGTCGCTCCACATATGTCAACAGAAATATAACTCATGGTGCAATATTCAGGTGCTTCCTCTTTCAGGTGGTGCATTTTTGAAATCATATTTGACAGTCATGAGTCAGAACAAAACGAACAGCGGGCACGAATCACTGTCGGGCAGGATATCGTGTCTCTGTTGGTTGTATCCTGGCAGAAATTATCATCCGAATTAGAGTGATTTAATATCTATGCGATAGATTTGGTTGATTAACATTTTTATCTTGTTTATGTTTTGTTTTAAAGTTGCTAAAATGTTTTGAAAACTATGTTTAACTATGTATGAAGTATTTGCTAGCAGGCCGCAAGGAAGCGGTAAAAATAAATAAATAAAGAATACATAAAAAAACCTGAATATTAAACATATATCATACTAGGCTATTTGTGTGGTAATTGCATTAAATTTGTCACTGTCTCTATGCTTTCTTCTCACCCATTATGCCCCACCACGCAGGCGACGCTGTCATAATCATCCGCAGCAAATCACAAAATGGATCTGATGGAGTCATCTGTACCGAAGGCTGATTTTACCCTCATAAATTCCTTCCTTTCTTTGTGCCACAGCGGGAAGAGGAGCAGTTTTTGACTGGATTGACATGGATTAAAGCAGATTATTTTGTTGGATAAAAACATGTTGTTCATTTTGGAAATTATTACATGTATCTTTTTTTCCAAAAGTTTTTGAGTACTTTTGGACTGAGGTCTGACTGAGACAATTACAGAGAGGGAGGCGCACTGCAGCTCTCGCTGTGTGTGTGTGTTTGAGAGAAAGAGAGAGAGAGAGTGAGAGAGAGTGAGAGAGAGAGAGAGAGACAGACAGAAAGAGGGGTAGAGAAGGTGGACTATATTGCAAGCAATGTTTCTATATAGCATGTATCCATATAGTGGTATTTGCTTTTCTGGCAGAAAAGCGTTTCTGTAAAGTTTCAACTAGAAGCACTCCGAGCAGCCGCACAAAAAAAAAGAAAATAATAGCTGAAGCTCAGAAACAATATCTATATGGACACTCAGCCGAGGTTTTCAAAATAAAATTGGATGAAGCTTTGAACTTTCTCCTCTCTTCCCCTAAAGCTTGTAGAGCACAGGTAATGCAACAGGCCAAATGCATCCGTCTCACATAACACGTTTGCACCATCCATCTCACTAAAGATGAGCTGCATGTGCTCTTTCACACTGCAAGGATCCCTGAACTCCTGTTATTTTCCATTTGCTATGGTAACAATATAAAAAGCCTCAAAGTAAAGGTGATTTCAGATTGAAAGGAAAAAATGTAGGTAGGACATTTTTCCAATTCCCTCCACAGCGGCAGGCTCACATCCATCCATCTTTCTGTGTCCTGAAGCAGTGGAGCTGACAGAGTAATAAGAAATAAAATAGGGAAGTAATGACTGCACAGTAGGTCGGGGACACCTTCCCTTATATTTCACTTTCACTAATGGAACATGGAACAGCTAAATATATCTGGTCTCATATCTGAACCACTAAAACTGTATTCAAATTTAACCTAGAAAAACTGTGTAACCATCATGCCACAGATTTTTAGGAAACAGCAGGGTAAATGCTGAGAGCAGCTTCATCTACAAAAGCAACAACCAGTACTGTACAAAATGTGGCAATCCAGAGGGGGGGGGGGGGGGGGGCTCAAAAGACGTCGCTAAAGGAGAACATCACAGTTTTAAAACAAACTTGTGCATAATAGACATAATAACCTGTTTCACCTAAAACATTAGGCCCACCTAGGCCAATGGAGCCACTGGTGGAAAAATGGAAAATTGCAAAAAAACTGACAGGAATTTTCCAGATTAAAAAAATGTGTAATAACATATGAAGTCGAAGGAAAGGGTCCAGTTCATTTAGTCCAATTAAATACTGTAGGTCCATCGTTCACATCATTCTTAAGTCCAAGGTGTTAGATATCTCCGACAAAAAACACGAATCTTAGTCGTATAAGTTAAGTATTTCCAGTGCAATAATGCATCGTAAATGTATCCTGCATGAGACCCCGTTTATGAGTCTGGTAGTGGTAGAGACCTGTCAATCACAAGGTAGCCCCGCCCTAAAGCATACTCTGCTTTATGGTCTATTTGACTCTAAATGGACCATAAGTTACTAAATGAACATCATGCTGTATTGAAGAAGACTTGAAACTAGAGATTGAGACCATAAACTCATGTTTACAATGTTTACTGAGGGAATAAATCATGAGAGAAGTAGAGTCATTCTCTCATAGACTTCTATACAACCAGAGGAGTCGCCCCCTGATGGCCATTGTATGGCTCTGGTTTATGCAGAGGTATAAACTAAACCTACCTTTCAGGTGCTGATTCAACATGAATCCAATGCAAACAGAACGTATAATGAGTCTATTAGTCTACAGCAGTAGAACCTAAAGTCATGTAGCTGTGGATTGTAGAAATGGACACAGTAAAACACAACATGTAATAGAAAAGAAAACACAAAAACAGCAGTTTAAAGTCTACAAGGTCTCCTCCTAGAGCTCCACCTCAGCTCCGTCTGAGACGCGGCTCAGCTGTGAATATTGCACTCGCTCACTAAATTATTCAGCACTAGCTTCGGGTTCACAGAAGAAAACGCAGCCTCAGAGGCACACACTGTACTCTCGCAGGGCAGGAGGCTCTTCAGGTGCTTCCTCTTTCAGGTGGTGCATTTTTGAAATCATATTTGACAGTCATGAGTCAGAACAAAACGAACAGCGGGCACGAATCACTGTCGGGCAGGATATCGTGTCTCTGTTGGTTGTATCCTGGCAGAAATTATCATCCGAATTAGAGTGATTTAATATCTATGCGATAGATTTGGTTGATTAACATTTTTATCTTGTTTATGTTTTGTTTTAAAGTTGCTAAAATGTTTTGAAAACTATGTTTTGGACCAGAACTGTTTCTAACATAAGTGTGTAAGTGTGCCTGTATGATGATTATCATTTAATATCCCAAATATCCCAAATCAGCATTTTAGGTTGGCCTGTCAAATACAATTGGCATTTAAAGTAATTGCAGTGTCGTTTCTGCACTGCGTTTCCCAGAAATCACCTGTCATCAAATTGTGGACGATGAAGCAAACTTATTCTGTTGTCTGTCACTGTTGGTTCCAACCATCCAGCTCTTCCTCTGGTCATGTCTTGCTGCTGCTGGTGATATAAAACACATCAGTTCCTATGCAGCACAAGATTGTTCCTGTCAAAGAGCATTGAAAACAGGAGTAAAAGCTATGGACTGGAAGTGGACAGAGTCACCATTGCTGTCAGTCAGTCAGTTGGATTTTTGGCAAACCTGTTGGAAATCGTACTGTGAGGGGATCATTTCAGAAAATGTTTCCTTATTTGAACAGGAAAAATGCACAAATAACGTTAAACTTGTGTTAATTAAGGAGAGATTTACCAAGTTTTAGAAAATGTCACGGTCTGGAGAGCAGGCAACAGGGGATGGACCCAAGTACGAGGAAGAGGGCAGCAACCTCCGGCTCTGCCGAGTGAAGCCAATGCGGAAGTGTCTTAAAACGTGCATTCTCTCTACTGACCACCAGGGAGCGACTCCTCCAGTTGTAAAAATATGTCAGATTGTATAGAAGTTAATGAGAAAATTAGTCAAATAGACCATAAAGCAAATTATGCGTTAGGGCGGGCTTACTGTGATTGACAGGTCACGGCTGCTACCAGAGACGTATAAGACGTCTCTAAGTTCGTCTTCAATAAATTAATGAAGAAGAACCGACAAAGAACAAAAGAACTGGGCTGGTGTGAATAGGGACTGAGTATTGGGGGAAGTGGGAACAGGTGAACAGATACACAGGTGACTACAGGGCTGACGAGAGACAGGTGAAACTAATGAGGGCGGGGCAGACGATCAACAAAGGCGGGAAAAACAAACGAACGAAGGAAGTAAAACAAGACGAGACACAAGAGGAGTTACCTTCAAAATAAAAGCAGTAAATTAAAAATGTGAAACGAGGAAAAAACAAACAGAAGACCCAAAATACAACATTCTCTGGAAACAGAAAGATTAAACATAGTCCAGCCTCAGGAGTCATGAGCCAGACTGTGACAGAAAATTGCTTTTTCCACCCAGAGTCGGGAACACAAGAATACACACAACACTATAAGAGTACCAAACACCCCCTCCAAAACCCCCAACACAACAGATTACACACAGGATCTGACATTAGAGGAGTATCACATACAGAACTAAGGCAGTTGTTGTTGATGATAATTTGATAATTGATAATTTGATAATAACAATTTTATATTTGACAGAGAAATGTCGCACATCTTTATATTTGGAAGTTTGGAAAATGTTTGGAAGATGACAATGATCAAAATTGCGATGAAGCTCCTGTGGATCGTCTAATTGATTAAACCGCTACCATAGAGTATCAGATCGGACACAGTTTATTTGCGTCCTCCTGTTGGCTCTCTGCAGAGCGGAGCTACTTGTAAATTTCAAGGCGTGTCTGAGGCGCACTGAGAGCCTGCTGCTGCCGAAACCAATAAACAGCAACACTAGTATGCACACGCATCACACACACACACACACACACAGACACACACACACACACACACACACACACACACACACACACACAGCATGTACGTACAGGCCACAGAGATGAAGAGGTGACAGATTATTTAGTGGGAGAGAGGAAGTAGCGAGTGTAAATTATTCAGGAGGAGTGTCTGTGTGTGTTTCAGAGGGGGAGAGAGGGAGACAGTTGGGAGGTAGATACTATATTTCTGTGGTTTCTACAGAAAGACGGGGAAAATAAGAGTGTAGTTCAATGTAACGTTGGTGGTTCAGATACTTGATTTACTCCTTTTAATCTAAACCTGTTCCTACTTCCAGCCACTTATTGATCCATCAATCTATAATCCACCCATATATTCACCCATCAGTCCATTCAGCCAATCCATTAATCCATAATCAGTCCATACACCTGCCACCATAAATTACGTTATCGGCTTATCGTACCGTACGTAGACTCTTTATCTGAGCTTTCAACATTGAACTGAACACAAAAGGCACTGATAAAAAAAAGGTGATGGTTACAATTTAAAGTGCAGTTTTCTACTCAAACTCACTTTCAACTAACTCAAAAATATATCCAGAGTGCAACATCGTAGTCGTTCATGATATGTTGGTCACGCAAGTTGCCATGGCGATAAAAAATCAATATACTGTGTGGCCCTAAAAACAATGGCCATCTAGCTAACAGCCATTATGTTGTTACTTAGCATTGTTTGTCAAAAAAGGTCCTAACCTTTGAGAAACTTTAGCAATATAATGCTTGATTAAATGAATGACTGATACTCCTGCACCAAATGTTTAAAGTTGAATTAAGTGCAGTTTTCCTGAGTCCGTTTTACTTATCGCTTTAGTTGTGTGGTATTTATTATTATATTTTTATATTATTTTGGGACAATATATCGTCCATCAAAAGCAGGTATCGTGACAGGCCTATCAATACACACAGATGTTCATCAACCTGTCAAACGCTGTCGCCCAGTGGTTCCAGCTTCTCTTACACTGGTATAAAAGTAACATTTCATCAGGTTTCTTTCCACTCACTGACTCTGATCATCCCGATTTAACAGCGTGATTGTGTTCAGATGCAACATGAATTCCGCCTGGACTTCCTCTCTCGCTGTGTTTCTCTGATTCTCTCTCTTCCCTTCACTCTCTTTTCCTCTCTTCGACTATTCTTCCGCCCTCATTTCTCCCTCTGTGTCCCTCTCTGGAGTACGATTCGCCTGGTTTCTTTGACAGAGAAGTGGCGATGCGAGTGTGTGCGGGAGCGGAGCAGATGCAGCGGTACCTGCACATCTAGCTTAGCTCCCCTGTCATCCTCCTCCTCCTCCTCCTCCTCCTCCTCCTCCTGTATCTGCCTGCAGCTTCAGTGCTCCATCTCACCCGTTAAATTACTTGTTAATGTGCGGAGAAATGCAGAGAAAATATATAACATCGGCCGTCTCTTTCATCCCATAAAAAATGTAATAAAAAGATTAATGTGACGTCACAGACGAACCCAAACCTTTTTTACATCCAAAGGGAAATAAGATGGATCGTTAGGAGGGAGGTCGATAAACGTGTCAGTTTAGATTAATGCCAGTGAACAAATGAATGCTAAAGTCAGAAGTTTTGAAATGTCTGAAGAAATTCTTGTTCAAGAACTTTGATTGAAGAGGTTTTCTCTTTATAAACTGTCAACATCGCTGCACTGAACTGACGAATCAACTGTGGGGCAACTTGATGGAGATGAAGAGACGATGTTTGTTTGAGGCCTTTACACAGAGGGGGGGCCTTTTTTTAATGCGCACTTCAATATATTGTTTCGAAAAGCCACAGCGAGGCTCTGTAGTCTGAACCAAGATGGCAAACTTTATTTTTTTATTGTTGTATTTCATCATTATTTTTTTTGTTATTTATTGACAAAGGCAGCTCATACCAGATCCACTCCTTCCGTTCCTACCTTTCACAATAAAAGCCCTGGGCATATACACTGCGTAACTGTTAACCGGAGAAAACTTGAATTCACTCATTCACGCGTTTCACTAAAAGGAAACTCAATAGAGCTCAGACAGACTGTCAGATGCTGCTCTGGGTCAATAGGATCCTGATAGTTGGTCCTCTGGCTGTACAAATCTATTTAAACCTTTTATTGAAAAAGTGTTGCAACTGTTGCCAATATGAACAGAGGCGAAATATTCCCAGGCGAGTATTCTTCATCATTGTGCCTTTTTTCGTCACATCCCCAGTGTGTAAAAGGCCTCTTAGTGGGTAAGAAAGTCATTGTGGAGGGCCTCTTAAGAAACAACATACACACACATGGATGTGTGGTAATGATGAAATTACATCAGTGTCAAGAGGAAAATGAGATTGGAAAATAAGGTGGGAATGTATTGACAGGAAAATAGATGGGAGAGGACGAGGGGCCAAAATAGTCTGCTGGAATGATGAAGAGGAAGAAAGAGGTCAGCACAACAATGGACCAATAGAATGAGAGAGAGAGAGAGAGAGAGAGAGAGAGGGCAGAAAATACATATCTAGAGCGTGATTAGGAGAGATGGTGATTGAACAGCTAAAAGAGAGAGAAAACGGAGAGAGAAATGTCCCATGAATGCATAAACACCACACAATTAGGAGAGAGGAAAATCAAAGCGGCTGATTGAAGTTGAACACAATTAGGAGAGAGAGAGAGAGAGAGAGAGAGAGAGAGAGAGAGAGAGAGAGAGGGGCTGGGAGTGCTTGGCCACAGTAAAGTGAAAGGGAAGAAATTACTCTCCAGAGCGGAGAAGTTCCCTGTTTATTTAGGAGTTGTGGTTTACACTAAGTGAAGCCACGGTGGCGTTTGCCTCTGGCACCTCACTCCTCACAGTCATGACTAACTGGGGATTTATGGTATTTCCTGGAGGAGGAAGAGGAAGGAGGACGTGATGGGAGAGATCTGAAAGTGGAAGTATGCGATGAAGATAAGATCGATATTGTGAAGAGCTACAATGCAAATACAAGAGTCGTGGTAGTTCCTGCGCTAAACTCTTGATCCTACACTGAATGAAACCCACACTTGTTTTCTAATTTCCTTTTCAAAGATCTATTAATTCTATTTTTCCATACACACATAATGTCCCACATAGGGACACGCCGATCCCTTTTTCTCCCATCATCAGATCTCATACCTGAACTCTGCGTGGTGGAATGTGACAGAGTACATTTACTCAATTACTGTACTTAAGTATTATTTTAAGGTACTTTTCATTGAGTTTTTCCGTTTTCACTCTACTTGTGTTCCACTACATATCAGAGGCAAATATTGTACTTTTTACTCCAGTACATTTATTTGACAACTTTAGTTACTTTGCAGGTTTAGATTATCAATACAAAATATAAATCAACTTATAAATTAATATATAGTATCATAGATTAAGGTAAGATTAAGGCGAGTTATCCTTTTGTATAAAGCGGCAAAAAAGTTCTAGCATCAAGTGTCCGAGGTCATTTGCCGAGTATTGTGTATGTGCACTTTGTGTTGACCATATCGAAACGATATATCGTGCAGCCCTGTTTCCCATCCCAGACGTGACTGTAGTGATTAAGATTTCTTGATGGTAGGTAAACAGTATTGATTCTCCGAGACCCAAGTCAAGTCAAAAAAAATATATTTTTAATGTTACCCAAAATACCACCCAATAACGCCCTTGTCAAATCCGGCCTTTGGACTCTCAATTTGGATAAAAGCCAATGAAAGCTCAAGAAAGGACTTTTTTAAACCACCGTTGATACAACACAGAAAAGCATTCGTGCTCCCAAGTCTATCACCCAAACCTTTGTTTGGGTTTGGGTTTTGTTGGAGTTGCAGATTTGGAAATGTGTCTTCCTGGTTGCCAGCGGAAACTTTTTCAGTTAATTAAAGCACTAAGATTGTATGCAGATGAAACGATTGTTTGCATTGTAGTCATTTGTTAAATACGTTGAGTGCCATGTGGGAATTATTTAACTGAAGTAATGGATAATATGAGTAGTACAAAGATATCTTATAGGCGTAGACAAGACTAATGGGAGCTGAAGTTTATGTCTCGTTGTGTCAGTTATCCCACACTTTGATGCAGCACAGCTACCCGGAGGCAGCAGCGGAGGTTAAAGAGGTGAGCTTGTGACAGGAGGGACACTGCCAACCGAACGGCTTGAATGTCAAACTGCCTCTGACAGAACCACTTAACCTTCTGCTGTTCAGTGGACAGCAACGCAGACATTCAATGAAATTACTTTTTCTAAAAGTCCAACACCATGTAAACAATATCCCACTTCTCTGAAACGGGTTAAAGACGACAAAATAGACTGAGCAGTTCTTATCTGTTAATCACATCAAAAAAGAAGACACAATTAATAGTTAAGATACAGGTTATCACAACATTCTTAAAAGTAATTTTGCAACAGACAACTACAGTCTCTTTAAAGATATAGTGGCATAAAGTCTACCTGAGCAGAGAATGAAGTTACTCTCCCGCTGTGTGTGTTGTAATCTGAGCCTCTCTATGGTTTGTTTACATGACTTTTAATGCATGTGAGCAGGAACAGCTGATAACGCCGTCCCGACCGACGGCAAACGACGCAGAAGCGTAGCGCCCACCCTCCGGTTCCCCCTAAGACGAACACTGTTAGCGCCGATAGCACCGTTTTTAAGAAAAGGTCAAAATTCTCTGATTCCAGCTTCTTAATGTGAATATTTTCTCATTTCTATACTCCTCTGTGACAGCAAACTGCATATCTTTGAGTTGTGGACAAAACTTGGTTATGGTTAAAAACACCATATGGTTGATGGAATAATGTGGTTTTGGATATTCGTGTCCTTTTTCTATCGTAGCCTACCACCGAATGAGACAAAGCCTTTAAAAAGTTCTTCGCTGGAGGAACACCACCTCCATGGTGATCATTGGGGTTGAGCACTAAACAGATATGGTGGAGGAAGCGGCATTGTTACCTTATACACCTGACGAGTCATTGTGGAGGCTGCCATGACTTTCAGTTAGTTGGTTCACAAAAAAAAAAGCTGCATTCAAATCTTTCTCTCAAAAACTAAAAATGTTCCACGTAGTTTTGGAGCTTCAGAATTATTCTCTGCATTGTCTGCAGGATCTGGAGTCATCTGGTAAATTACACCCAACATAAATAAGCACTTACTGCTTCCACTTTAGCAACCAAAGTATGTTGTTCCCTCTGACTCCTCTGTCGAAAAAGAGCAGGAGTGACTAACCAAACATCGCCTCAGAACATACTCTGCTTGCGTGGGAAATTTCCGTTTTCAAATGCTCAAAATTAATCTTTTCATGAGGGACCAAAACGCTGCTGAATATGCAAATAGATGCAGGAAGTCGTCTGTAAATCTGGCCTGAGGCTCCGACACCGGGCTCTGAAGCCTGATGGGCTGCAAAGCGGTCTGAACACACAGGCAGCATGAACATAGACGCACACACAAACACTTCTGTTCATAAAAAACACAGTACAGACACCAACATCTTGGTTCTTTATGCATGGCAATGATAATTCTTAGTCCACAGGCTCGCTAATGAGGAGAGGAGAACACAGCTCTGCAGGGGGAGGTGTTTGTCTCAGGGGGGGGGGGGGGGGGGGGGGGGTATACAGCTGGAAAGATAAAGAGAAAATTAACTCTGAAAAGTGTTTTGCATCTACTCCTTTGTTTGCCTTTGCACAGCTGCATTGTCTCTGATGAAAAGCTTATTTTACATCCATTTAAAAGAAACAATTACAGAAATGAACATTTTGAAGCTGCCCAGTGAGACCCGCAGTCAGGTCTCTTCAGCACTGAGCAGTTGGGTGTTAAGGGCCTTGCTCAAGGGCAATTAAGATGTGGTAATTAAAGAGGGGCAAACGCTGCAACGTCCCACCTATCCAATCTAGCTCAGTGATGCACCGATATCTGATATCGGGACGATACTGACTAATAGCTGGATTTGGTATCGGTGGGACCGTTCTATTCAATTCAGTTCTATGTTTGTGTATATACTGGAATTTTAATTCCTCATTAAGTTTTAACCAATTTGTTGCTGCATCAAAAAGGTTTACACTTGGATTGTAATTAATTGTTTTGCTGGTATACAATTTATTAATTAAATTTTATATTAATGTATTTATTTGTTACATTTTCTTTAACAAAATTAGAAAAGCAATGTTTAAATCAAGCCTGATGTTACCTTACACATAAAGAATGATCCCAGCCTCTTCCACACATTGAGGCGTACAGCTTATTAATCAAACACTGGTATGACATCGATACAATTACTTATCCAAGTGTTGCACAGATGAGGCAGTGCAATATCAAAGGTATGGTCTCTGATTTCTGTCAAATATGAGTATAAAAGTACATTTAAAAGTACTTTAAGTAGCATTCTATTTGGTGTTTCAATCCATGTCAATGTTTAAGGTCATTGTCTCAGCATTGTTCGATTGAAGCTTCTAGTGTTCTGGTTTTGTTGGGCTTGAATATGTACAGCTCTGAAAGCCCTGAAAGAATTTTGAATAGGTCTGAAAATGAGTTACAGTATATTTTCAGCCACCCCGGCTCTAGGGCTCTAGGGACGGCAATGTCAGACCTCTTTGGTCCTTTGGATGGATTGTCGTGACATTTGATACAGACATTCATTGTTCTTAATGTCTTTGGCGATCACCTGACTGAGTGACATATCGCAACTATTTTATGGATTACCATAAAGTGTTTGCAGACATTGATGTCCCCTTCAGGATGACTTGTAAAAGCTCTAAGGGATCGTCTGACTTTTCATCCAGCACCATCATCAGATCAGATGTATACTTCAGTTTATGAGCTCTGTAGAATTTACGGCTGTCCTATGGACAGATACTTTGTTCTCCACTATGAAACTTTCCAGCTCCTTCACGGTTATCTTTGGTCTCTTTGTTGCCTCTCTTTCTGATTAATGTCATCCTTGCCTGCTCTGAGTATTAGTCCTCTCTTGGTTTAGGTCTAGCATTGTTGTGGTGCCGTAATAATGGATTTAATGGTGCTCTGTTAGATCATGTGACAGATCATGTGACATTTAGATGGCACACAGGTGGGCTTTATTTATCTAATTGTGTGACTTCTGAAGGTAACTGCTGGCATATGATCTTATTTAGGGCCTTCATTACAATTGGGGTGAATACATACGCACATACCACTTTACAGTTTGTTATATTTTAGAATTGTTCTGTTTTACTTCAGCAATTCGCCTATTACGTGTTGGTCCGTTACATAAAATCCAAATAAAAATCTATTTTAATTCCAGGTTTTAATGCAACGGAATAGGAAAAACACCTTTGTATTTATCCCATCCCGAGCATTTCAAGGAGCAGTGGGCTGCTGTAATGTGCCCGGGAAAGCAACTTGGGGTTCAGTGTCTCGTGAAACTTGAACATGGGGACAGTTAAAGGACGACCCTAATTGCACCAGGTTAGAGAGTACATTGCAAAATGTACTAGCTAGTAACGTTAGCAGCACCGCTAACGGCTAAAGAACAAAGGTTCTGGTTACTTTATGATGCGTTCAGGCTCTGTTCAGTGAGAATGAGTATTGTCCGAATGTAAATTATAACATTATGATGTGTTCAAATGAAATCTCGTAAAATGTAGTGTTGGTGAAAAACTTGAATAAATCCAGTTGTATGAAGGAGATGTTTTCACAACAACATAAATAGATATTAGAGATGAATTATGACCTGTTTAACTTCCTAACCCTAGCTCTAAGCAGCGTATAATATATCATTAAAAATACTAATGACAAGATTTGCTTTAATCAATAAAAATACAATCTTTTATTTCCTTATTTGAATTGTGTGTTTAATTAAGAAGAAAAAACATCAAAAATTACTATAAATAAGTAAAAGGATAAAATTTAGAATTTTTGATGGTTGCTACAGACTTCAGAGCGGTTAAAATATTTTTGGGACGTGTCAAAGCTTTATGATCCGTTGCACCACTAATATCCAAGCAGTATTGGTATTGTCACTGAAATATCCCTGATCGAATCAATATGGAATTGAACCTTATGAATCAGAACCGAACCGATTCAGTAAACCGGTGGTGTTTGCTTTCTTCCAGTTTCTCAACAGCTATGATAGAAACATCATCAACACGCTGACCTCGCTTTCTTCCGAACTGCTTGCAAGTCAGTGTAGTTTTGTTGAAGTGTTCCTCTTCACGTGGTGAGCGAGGACCAGAAGGTCTGGAAGTGCATTTCATTTAAAGTCATCTCTAGAGGGCTCAGTCACGGCCCTCCACTCTCTTTGAACTCGCTCTCATCACTTGATGTCAGCGTTGTTGACATTTACCACCCAAGGGTCAGTGCAGGGTCGCTGCCATTTATGCAGCATGAACAAATTCATAAAGAGATTCCAGCCGATGGGGAAAAAATAAATGAAAAGCATCACGGTTGCCTCCTCTGTGCATTTGATAAGCAGGACTATGACTGTGAGAGGGCAGCCCACACTTCTCTGCAGAGCTCTGTGCGCTCGTGGGTTTTATAATACATTGAGTCGAGAGCGTTTTGGAGTTTTCACAATGCCACTTCGAGGTCCTCACGGTTGAACTATGAGCGTATCTATATGCATGTATATGGCCATCTATTCTCCTGCCTGTCTGTTTAATCACATTGCAATGGCAACGTATCCATCTTACGTCTTTGCTGCAAGTATATGAGGATGCAGGCAAGTGTTGCTAAATAACATTTCCACTGGACACATTGATTGTCAGGGTTGAAAGTTAATCTTTTCAGTTAGAGATGGTTCTGTTGTCACTTATAAAAGCAAAACATTAAAACGACAGATTGCTATTTTTTGCTGTATTCGATTTGTGCCATGGGACTTGATTTTTATATACCTCAAAGGATGATTTGGGGAATAACAGCTACAGTATTTATTGCACAGGTTGCCCCAATATTGATTACATTCAAATCCTTCGCAAATATTTTGAAATTGCCAAAAATGTTTCTGAAAAACATCTACTCATAAACATGTGTGGACTTTTAGTGCCTCTCCTTTGTGTGTTTCGCATTGACGAGTGTTGCTCAGCTATAGCTATGGTAGTGACACTAATGTTAACGCGTTACCTCTGATTTACGGGACCGACTTGATGCTGTCCTGCTGAAAAGCTCTAGAAGAACAGCTGCATAGAAACCAAAGTGACCCGCGGTCCAACAAACTGCAGAGGCTGCAGCTATTTCTAATTAGTAAATGAGTGACCTTTTCTGCAGCGATAGCATCAACGAGAGAGCATTAGCCTCTCACTCAGTGGATTTCTTTTAATTGATTTTTTCATTTTACTTGTTGATTTAAGCTGCTTAGAATGAGTGAAAATCTGGAGGCAGTAAGCAGGAATTAAAAGGAAAACATTCAATACGATATAAAGTCAGCGTGGTGAGCAATTTTAAAGTTGCTTTTTGTCTGGTTTTTCAGAGCTTTTGTGGCTTTCATCTGTGGTGACCTAACAGACCAATTTGCTTTTGAATGCTAAAATACAACTGCACCAATATATAAGTGTGTCCTATAAGACGGGCTTATAAATGCATGTGAGGGACTCACTTTTAGCTTAGTTACTTATGTTGTTGTTAGCCATCCACCAGCAATTCCTGTTTCTTGACTGTGTGGCAGCTCTGTCCTCAAACGCATCACTCAATGGATTAACATGAGATTAACAAATGACCTTATATGGTAATAATGTACGTAATGTTCGGAGGAATGAATCCTCAGAAATCTATAGAGCAGGATATTAAGAGAGATATTGTCAATGATATTGGAAAAGTAGTAAAAAGTTATATTGAACGTACATTAATGAAAATAATATTACACAATGTTGAAAAAAGCTAGTCTGGCTCTTCCCAATGGTTTTAAAATCCACCTACCAGAACCTCTAAACCTGATCATTAACTTCCTAGATATTTATCATACAGACATGAGTGACATCAATCTGTTCACATAACGAAAAAGTGTTCAGGTGCATTTCCCAAAATGGGAACTCACTTCTGTGCTGCTAGTTCACATTTGCTTTCCAACGTGTATATTGATTTTGCTGTCACTTATATTATCTCCAAGCCTTACTGGTTGCATGGCAGTAATCACATTCATAATAATGTAACATCCTCTTCATTTAAAGTTTGTTTACATCAAGATGATTGGATCAGGCAGGTGCCATGGGGACTGTAATGCGCATGGAGAGAGATATGCAACAACATTTTTTAGTTACGCTTCAATTAATGGGACCTGGACAGCAGCAAAATGTATTTTAGACACCTACAAAATGTATATCAGTTTAAGTGTACGCTATATTTAGCATATTTTTACAGCTTTACCTTGCCGTCAGACAGTCCTTTATGACGGGGAACTGAAGCCGTTATCTATGCTCTCTTCAAAGCCACCGGACTCCTTTGACAAAAACAGTAATTTTACCTTTTAGAACACGGGAGTTTCTGATCTACCGATACAATCACACAAGTACACCACCTGACTCTATTCACAGCATATAATACAATTTTCTTTAGGGACATGTTAAAACAAAGGGGCCTTGTTGCCATGGTGACCAGCATTCAGACGGACTTGAAAATTAGTTTTGATAGATTTTCTCTGTCTTGTGAAAAACCCGGATGGAGTAAATTAACCTTTTCCAATGCAGTGTATCTTATTTTGAATGTTTGGTTCCATTTTTTTTATGGTAATCTATAAAATAGTTGAGATATGTCACTCAGTCAGGTGACCACCAAAGACATTAAGAACAATGAATGTCTGTATCAAATGTCACGACAATTCATCCAATGGACCAAAGAGGTCTGACATTGCCGTCCCTAGAGCCTGTGGCTGAAAATAAACTGGACCTCATGTTTGGTTCTCAACCTTTAGAAATACATTGAGATGTGTCAGAGGAAGACACAGAGATAAAGGGGCAGAGCGCCGATGTGCCATGCCGAGGAAAAAGAGCACAGCGATTAGAGAGACAGCTCAGAGAAGGAGATTATTTGGTGATGAACTTGAGCACCTCCGCTCTTGATGAATGCCTCGGCGCCGTACGTGTTGGCTTCGACCTTTAACCCAGACCTTTACGTCAGGCTCGAGCGAAGGACGAGAGGAATAGAACACAAAACCTGAGTGTCACAGACAAGCTCATAGGTCTTCAATTACACATTTACACACACACACACACACACACACACACACACATGAGGACCGTGAAGGACTGAAGTCTTTATCTACGGTATTTGTTTTACACATTTGTAGTGGACACAGCTGTTGTTTTCAATGCAGCCCTCTGTATCTCATTATTAATTCTACCCTCATCAGTTGTTTAGTGAAGCGTCGAGTTAAGAGAATATCACAGACCACATAATATTTACCAGTCATTTGCATTCAGGTGGAAAAGCCGCTGCAGCATGTCAAGTACTGCATATTTATTTGTTGTTTGCCGGCTAGATATGTTGTTAATCACAGGATGCGACAGACAAGAAGCGCCCCTGGTATTTACATTTAGTTGTGCGTTTGCTGAAATATAAGTTTGAAGGTTGTTTTCAGTGTCCTGCATCAGCCGGGGGCTGGACGTGCATCCTATCCAACTGCTCTGCTTTATTTACATTTTGTTAGCAGTGTGAGGGCAGCTCCCTGCTGCTAGACATAAAGATAGTTTTACTTTATGATTTGACGAGGAGCAGCAGAATGCTACAAGGGGAGACTGCCTTCTTTGGGGAGGAGCAGCGGGTTCAGCCCGTCCAACTGAGAGGGTATTGCATGACTCGTAGAAGATTGAAAACTGTTGAATCACACGTACAAAGCTGATGAGTTTCTGACCACAGAGGGATGAACTGCTCAAAAAGATTGTAAGGATGCAGGAGTTCTTTCAAAGCAATAGCAATTAAATTTACTTATTTGCATCAAATATTTGAATGTGGATCATTTAATATCTTAAGATCTGACCAATTATATTCTGCATATATATCTGACGCCTGGAGGGAATTTATTCAAATTCCACCAGGACTCAAGGATGAACTCATTAGATTATGGTGGTCAAAGGTCACTGTGACCTCACAAAACATGTTTTTGGGCCATAATTCCATAATTCATATGCTAATTATGACAATTTCACACAAATGTCTCATAGGATGAAATGATGAAGTGAGGACATTTTGGACAGACGTGGATGTAAACTACTTGACTGGTTGGCGGAAGCATCCAACAGTGAGGCGGTAGTTTTAAATGAGTCGGGAAGACGACAGCAAAGCCTAATAAATCAATACTAGAGTCCGTCCTCGTCGTATGAATAAAGTGGTACACAAGTTAAGGCAGCGGGAAAATGCACACGGAACTTATAGACCCTGGTCCCTGCGGTCGAAACACGATGAGGTCTTTAACAGGCTCCTAGTCCCTGAGGAAGGTTCCTGGGTCGGAAAAGGGGCTTTTGTGGATCACTGTTGAAAAACTCAAGTGCAATTCCTTCAGGTTTACCACCTCGTAAAAGCAGAATTTCATCGCCCATTTTCTGTGGCTGAAGGTCGGAGAGTAATCTCCATCAGGACCTGTACCAGTCTCGCTCGATATTAAACAAATATACCAAACAAATAAACGGCACCGTGTCCTTTTCTCCCTCTGCTCTCCACCGTGTGTTGTTACGTGACTCTGGTGGAAAAGTACTGCACACTCATTATCCGGGACCCATCTGTGGGAATGATGCTCACCTCATTAACTGACATTTATACAAATGAAACCTGATCACTGACCCATATCGCTCTCTCCCACACTTTCTTTAACACTCTCCACCTCTCCCTTTAATCGTCTCACTCTCTATATTCCTGCCATCTGTCTTTCTCCCGTCCTCTGTCCTTGAACGTATGTGGGATGTGGTGCTCCAGGTATCATTGCTGGATTGAACAACATCAGAAGGGAAAGCCTCTGTTAATCCTCTCTCTCTCTCTCTCTCTCTCTCTCTCTCTCTCTCTCTCTCTCTCTCTCTCTGCAGCCTGCCACTGAGTAGGAACTCTATGTGGATCAAGAGTTGAACAAGGAGCATCCTAGACTAGTGGTGAGTTTGCTATTCATTTATTTTTCGGTCACATTTCCGTCTCTTGGGAATGGCAGTTCTGCAACTGCAACGGAGACGAGAGCTGCAAGTGGAGATTGTGTAATGTTTAAAACTCAGACTGTTCTGGATCAGATCCTCTTCCTCCTTACAGACTTGTGTTGTGGTGACGTGTACCTTTTTAGAAGCCAGTGGTGGAAACTAAGTACATTTACTCAAGTGCTGTACTTAGTGTTATTGGTGAGGAACTTTTAACTGAAAGTGTCTCAAATTAATACTGATGGCTCTATATGACCGTTATAATTAACAAGACCATCAGTGAGAAGATTGGCTGCTCGAAAACACTATAACTTTCATCCTATGCCCTGCCAAAACCAACACAAAATTAAACTTCCTTTTTGGGGTACTTGTACTTATAGTATTTCCATTTTATGCTACGTTAATTTCCCCAGATGATTACTTATATTATCCGGTCCCCTCCTCGTGAATGGGATGTGTCAGTAACTCCTTGAGGGAACTTCTTCATATTTGGCACAACAGTCCACCTGGACTCAAAGATGAACTGATTGGATTTTGGTGGTCAAAGGTCATTGTGACCGAACAAAACACGTTTTTGGCCATAACTTCAGCATTCATATGCTAATTATGACAATTTCACACAAATGATGAAGAGTTGACATTTTGAATGGACATGGAAATAAACTGCTACTTGGCTGGTTGGTGGAGACATAAAACTACCAGGCAGTTCATATGTATAATGTAATCTTTAAATATGCAAAGGAGCATTATCTAATGCTAACCTGTGGTGAATCTAGTACAAATCTACAGACACAAATAGATGAATAAAAGTTGTAAAATAAACACCTAAATGTGTAGTTTAGATGTTTTCTTTCCACTAGTCTGAAAGAAGACAGAAGAAAGAAGAAACCAATAGAGCCCAAAATATCAAAATTGAGTTGCATGATGAACTATGTTTTTGCCTGTGGTGACATAATAATTTAAATATAATCCCATAATACAACAAATTATTCTGCATAAAGAGTACTTTTACTTTTGGTACTTTACGTATATTTTGATGCAGATACTTGCTATAGTGTGTTTGCTACCTTGCACATAGTTGAGGTTACATTCTGTGCTCTTTCTGCTTCAAGAGGGGTCATTTCTTCCAGCTCTCTGTCACTCTCTTGTTATCCAATTGTATTGCAAGTAGCTAGTGTTAGCTGGCTAGGAGCTAACGTTAAAGCCGGCCGGATAAACGTCAGCTTTGAGAAATCTTCCTCCCACATAGATTCGAGGCTCTTCTTGTGAACCTGGACAGACTTGAGCTGATCTTGAAGTCTTTTTTGACTCTGATACAGCTGGGTCATTTTAATCCCGCCCACAGAGGCTCCGATTGGTTCAGGTTTTTCCCTCTGACAGCCAGTCACAAGAGCAACACCAGACCTTTTTGGAATCTCCTCGCAAAAAATTGAGATGTGGGGTTGTGGGGTTGTGACTCAGAGATCCGGCAGCGAGCAGGGAACCCTCACCCTGCCGAATTAAAGCTGTGGAATCAGCTTTGGTTTCCATCTTTTTTACATACATGCTGATTGATTGGTGTGCGTGTGTGAAAGAGAGAAAGCTTGATAGACACAGTGACACATTTCTTTTTGCAGACGACTCATTACTGAGACTGTGTGTGTCGTGCCTGCAGGAGGCAAATGACATGTTAATGTGTTTCTCACCATAATGGAGATGAATGGTCATTGACTGGCTCCTGCTTGTGTGTTTCCCAGTAGAGAAACACTTTATAATAACATCATTAACAAAAGGTAAATTCATAGTTAATTAAACTTTAGTTAATTGTTACTTTAACAGACAATTATACTAATGAATAAAGTCTGCTAATTATTAGCAATGCTATAATGTATGTTATCTCAACAGTTAATTGTAGCACACATTATAACATTTTATAATAACATTATATTTGATATGAGATACACAGATGCTCAAACAGAGTCACTCATGCACACCAGTGACCAAGAGGTTGAGAGTTTAAAGGGATGGAGCAATGCATTCTGGGAAACGCAATGGCTCATTAGTTCTATCCCACGGCAACCCGGCCTAGTAGTGATGGATGGGCGCTGTTGGTGGTGGGTGGGTGGGGGGGGGGGGTCATTACTGAACGTGTGTGTCTTTGTACGACTTTGCAGTAGTTATGTATTTATAATCTGGACGTGTGTGTGAGGTGAAGTCAATTGATGAATGTGCTCCTTGTGTGTAATTTTTTTCTCATGTGTCTCGGCGTGTGGTGTTCACGCATGAATTGCCCGTCCATGTAAGTGGGGTAGTTAGTATGATGTAGTAAGGGACCAGGAGGTAGTAAGGGACCAGGAGGTCAAGACACACGTACATAAGCGCGTGTGATCATTTACCAAAGGTCCCACATGTGTGTATGTATGTGCGTCTGTGTGTGGTATGTACAACTCAGCATTGCACAAACGTGCGTGCAACCAGGTGGCCCCTAACACACAGGCCGGCGCGTGTACGTACGTAAACTCCGACCGTTGCCATAGTAATTTGTTGGATTAAAATAATACTCACGACAGTGCTGCCCCACGTGATCCAAACAGTTACAATAACTCCAGGGGGTTGTAAAGTCCAAAAGTCCACACTTGTTGAAAAAAGATGTAACCATTTCAAGAATCCACAACATGTTTTCATCCAACGAAATATTCTGCTTAAAATCTATATTTGTTGGCGTTTAACCTTTAAGAACAACATGTTCACTGTGGTCAGATAAACGCTTTGCCCTCCCTCTTTCTGCACACAAAGAGAAGCAGCACTCACCACGTATATTGATTGAATAAGTTGATTTAATAAAAAATATAAAAATAAATGATTTATGAATCACTATTATTATTATAACTTTATTCAAATTGAGGATAGGACATTTTTTTGCTGGAAAAAAAAAAAGCCTAATGGATGAGAATCGCATTTACCTTTAATGTTGATGCATAATAAATAATGTGGGATGAATATTCCTTATGTCATGGGATATTTGTGAATTTCGGTGTAATGCATATACAGTATAATAATAAGAAAAGAAAAGAAAACCCTGCATTCAAATACTGACGCATGTCTTGTCCTCCGTGTCCCTTTCTAGCCATTCTATAGTCTGTGTGATAATTAATGTTCATGTGCGTGCATGTGTGTGTGTGTGTGTGTGTGTGTGTGTGTGTGTATGTGTGTGTATATATCTATTTTTGGTCTGAATCCAGCTCTCCTCACCACGAGCTGCTGATGGAGCTCAGAGCTCATGTCAAGTTGTCAGGAATCCACACGAAAATCACAACAGGACTCAATTACTGTCTCCTCATAGACCCGCTACCCCCCCCCCCCCCCCCCCCCCCCCCCCCGCCCTGTTGTATAAAAACAACATCCTGGTGCTCATGCTCTGCCCATAGATGTGAGATGGAGAACACCTGGTATATACTGTAGCTGTACATCTTCCATCTTTTCTTTCATTTACTATCTCCTCTCGCTCGCTTTCACTCTTCTTCTCTCAAATCCATGCTGCAGATTTGTCACCTTCTCCTGTCGGAGCTGCAGTTCGATGTGGAGCTATGTGTGTGTATGTGTGTGTGTGTGTGTGAGTTTGTTTGTACATCAACAACGTGGTAAATAGCCTTAAATGTACCAACCAGGCCTCATCAGAAGGATCTGTGGATGTGTTTGTGTGCACGCTGACATGCGTGTCTGCTGAATTGTTCTCATCAGACATATGTGGCATCGATAGATGTATTTATGGATGCTGCAGGCAAAGTGTGGCACCCCTGAAGGAACTAATAGGGTGTAGCGTGCATGCATGTGGAGGATGATGAGTCTCAGAGGTGTGTGTTTCCAGGAATAGAAAGCACATGAAAAGGACATATTACCATCAAGTGAAATGCTAGAGGTTCAAAATGGAAATCCTCTGTAAAGCAAGGCTGCTGCTACATTATTTTGTTTTGATCCAGTCTTAAAAATCTAACAGTGTGATTTGTTCAATGTCCAAAAAAGTGGTACCAATGGGTAACCACCGTCACTGAAAAGTGAATCCAATGATGAAGTGTCTTAAACCTGCATTCTCTCTACTGGCCAGCAGGGGGCGACTCCTCTGGTTGTATAGAAGTCTATGAGAAAATGACTCTACTTCTCTCTTGATTTATTCCCTCAGTAAACATTGTAAACATGAGTTTATGGTCTCAATCTCTAGTTTCAAGTCTTCTTCAATACAGCATGATGTTCATTTAGTACATTATGCTCCATTTAGAGTCAAACAGACCATAAAGCAGGGTAGGCTTTAGGGCGGGGCTACCTTGTGATTGACAGGTCTCTACCACTACCAGACTCATAAACGGGGTCTCATGCAGGATACATTTACGATGCATTATTGCACTGGAAATACTTAACTTATACGACTAAGATTCGTGTTTTTTGTCAGAGATATCTAACACCTTGGACTTAAGAATGATGTGAACGATGGACCTACAGTATTTAATTGGACTAAATGAACTGGACCCTTTCCTTCGACTTCATATGTTATTACACATTTTTTTAATCTGGAAAATTCCTGTCAGTTTTTTTGCAATTTTCCATTTTTCCACCAGTGGCTCCATTGGCCTAGGTGGGCCTAATGTTTTAGGTGAAACAGGTTATTATGTCTATTATGCACAAGTTTGTTTTAAAACTGTGATGTTCTCCTTTAGCGACGTCTTTTGAGCCCCCCCCCCCCCCCTCTGGATTGCCACATTTTGTACAGTACTGGTTGTTGCTTTTGTAGATGAAGCTGCTCTCAGCATTTACCCTGCTGTTTCCTAAAAATCTGTGGCATGATGGTTACACAGTTTTTCTAGGTTAAATTTGAATACAGTTTTAGTGGTTCAGATATGAGACCAGATATATTTAGCTGTTCCATGTTCCATTAGTGAAAGTGAAATATAAGGGAAGGTGTCCCCGACCTACTGTGCAGTCATTACTTCCCTATTTTATTTCTTATTACTCTGTCAGCTCCACTGCTTCAGGACACAGAAAGATGGATGGATGTGAGCCTGCCGCTGTGGAGGGAATTGGAAAAATGTCCTACCTACATTTTTTCCTTTCAATCTGAAATCACCTTTACTTTGAGGCTTTTTATATTGTTACCATAGCAAATGGAAAATAACAGGAGTTCAGGGATCCTTGCAGTGTGAAAGAGCACATGCAGCTCATCTTTAGTGAGATGGATGGTGCAAACGTGTTATGTGAGACGGATGCATTTGGCCTGTTGCATTACCTGTGCTCTACAAGCTTTAGGGGAAGAGAGGAGAAAGTTCAAAGCTTCATCCAATTTTATTTTGAAAACCTCGGCTGAGTGTCCATATAGATATTGTTTCTGAGCTTCAGCTATTATTTTCTTTTTTTTTGTGCGGCTGCTCGGAGTGCTTCTAGTTGAAACTTTACAGAAACGCTTTTCTGCCAGAAAAGCAAATACCACTATATGGATACATGCTATATAGAAACATTGCTTGCAATATAGTCCACCTTCTCTACCCCTCTTTCTGTCTGTCTCTCTCTCTCTCTCTCTCTCTTTCTCTCTCTCTCTCTCTCTCTCTCTCTCTCAAACACACACACACAGCGAGAGCTGCAGTGCGCCTCCCTCTCTGTAATTGTCTCAGTCAGACCTCAGTCCAAAAGTACTCAAAAACTTTTGGAAAAAAAGATACATGTAATAATTTCCAAAATGAACAACATGTTTTTATCCAACAAAATAATCTGCTTTAATCCATGTCAATCCAGTCAAAAACTGCTCCTCTTCCCGCTGTGGCACAAAGAAAGGAAGGAATTTATGAGGGTAAAATCAGCCTTCGGTACAGATGACTCCATCAGATCCATTTTGGGATTTGCTGCGGATGATTATGACAGCGTCGCCTGCGTGGTGGGGCATAATGGGTGAGAAGAAAGCATAGAGACAGTGACAAATTTAATGCAATTACCACACAAATAGCCTACAATGATATATGTTTAATATTCAGGTTTTTTTATGTATTCTTTATTCATTTATTTTTACCGCTTCCTTGCGGCCTGCTAGCAAATGCTTCCAGAGTGCAGTGGTTGGGGACCCCTGGCGTAAAAGACGGTTCCAAATTGCTCCGGTATAATTACATTGCAGACCGTTTAGCGGTCTCTCCCATAATACTGGACCAACACAAAAACATGGGAAAATAAACCCTTTGTTGAAAAATACCAAAGTTACCCTTTAATACTTGCAGTTCTTTAAATACAACATACAAGATGCATTCTAAGACGCTCTAAAAGAAAAACTTTAGAGAGTCGAGGTTGGACCTGAAGGCTGTCGGGTCAAATCCCTGGAAAATCCGTGCAGTGAATTAAAGCACAATGTTTCTCCTTGCTTCAAGACACCTGGGGAAGTGGTTCAGTGAAGCTCGTAAAAGACTACGTGTTAGTGCAGGATACAATCCCCGGTTGAATAAAAACAATTCCACTAGTGCACTGGATTTTCTTAACTTTATTTCTTCAGAGACCACGAGACACAGCTCATTTAGATTCTGTTATATGTCCCCCCTGTCAGAGAAATCAGATTTAGCTGGACATTAAATGGGGAATCTATCCAGCAGAACTTTGTAGTGAATGATTCATGTGCTTTGCTTCTCTGTGCGCTTGTACAGGTGTTCAGACTGGAAACAAAATGTCTCTTTGAGCTCTGTGCCGAATACCTCATGAGATTCAACAGACTCTGATTGCAAAGCAGGAGACAAGCAGGAAAAAACACAGTTCTGAAAAAAAAAAGAAAACTATATCTCTTATTAAAGCGTTTATCAGGTGAATAAGTGCAGCCACTTTGTATAGTCATGGATGATTTTCTGTTTTTATGTGTTGTCCCGGAGTCTGATCCGATTCTAATATTTGCCTAAAAATGTATCTGAAGCATTGAAATATCAGCTGTAGCTGCTTAATCTGACTTACTTTTTTGAGTTACTTGATCTAAATGTATATTACATTATTACACATTCCTCTCATGTGAAGGGAGACGCTCGCACTTAGAGCCCTTTTGCCGACGTTAAGGAGAACAGCGCTGCAACACCAGCAGGCTGAGGTCACAAAACACAGTGGAGTTCAGTAAATAAAGGGATCCGATTGATTTTGGCCGATGCTGGTCTTTTAGAGCATGTCTGGATCAGCACCAATACCGATCAGGCTTGGCTAGGGACACCTCTATTGTCTATTGTTTGTCTTTCGGTGGTTGCAGAGTCCAACCAACTGAAACCCTCACTCACTCCTCACACGCTCATATCTTTATTAAATCATTTTTTTCCCAAACAAGTGAAGGGTCCTGTGACGTGTCTGTGTGATAGGCTCCCTACTTGGCAATTAACAGGTTGTGATTCTGATTCTGACCCAGTAAACAAAAGACAACTGACGTTCCCAAGCTTCACTGAAATACATCCATCCGTCATCCTCACTTCTTCACACAGACTCAACATCCTTCAGATGGAATTCCCTGATCTGAAACCAAGAGCGAGTTGAGTGAAAAAGCGTCAGACAGCAGTGGCGTTCACTGATGTCAGTCTTTTCCAGTGTTGTTTATATGAACACACTTGTTAGGGTGGCGTGGAGACTTTGGAAAGCTTGGGGTGGAATTGGCTCCCATTGATATTTGGTGAACAGCTGCTGAGGTGAATCCAGGTGTGAAGTGAAGGGATTTCACCAGTGGGCTCCACTCCAGTCAAGGAGAACGGACAAACAGTGTCGGACAGGACGAGTCAAGAGACAAGGGAGACAAGAATAAAAAGTGTAAGTGTGTGAAGATTGTTTACACTAGTGGTGCAACGAATCATAAAACTCACGCTTCTGATCGTATCACGGATCAGAGTCACGGATCGGATCAAAAATCGTATCAGCACAAAAGAAAAAAGGGAGCAAATATAGTTTTTTTGCTGCCGATACTAATTGGTGATCATTGATGATCGATATTGGCAGATACAGATCCCTTTGTTTGATTATAGCAGCTGGTCTACAAGGATCCAGGCTTTTTTGCCACCGTCCCAAAAATCATTTCAACCACTCTGAAGTCAGTGTAAACCATCAGAAATTATAAATATTATCCTTTTACTTTGTTGAAGTAATTTATACTTTTTTTCATAAAGGCGTGCAATTCAGATGATTAGGAAAAAGAAGATTGTATTTTCTTTGATTAAAACAAATCTTGTCATTAGTTGTTGTATTATAATCTGTTTAGAGCTAGTGTAAACAGCTCATAATTCATCTCTAATATCTATTTATGTTGCTGTGAAAACATCTCCTTCAAACAACTGGATTTATTCAAGTCTCTCACCAACACTATTATATTATACATTTTACGAGATCATATGTGAACACTTCATGATAACGTTATAATTTACGTTAAACTGTGTAATTAATCCACGGTTCATGCGTGCCGTGAGGGGGGATCCTTACGATCCGTTACACCACTAGTATACACTATGTGTCCCCATTGTTTTGTGTACAGAGTGCATGTTTTAGAACTGGGTTTCTGCAGCTAATTGAGCGGGTAAATGGGAATTTGTAGAGAAGGACCCCTCGATTAGAGATCAGTCACAACCTCCAACCTGTTTAATTACTTGTCTCTCTCAGACAGGTCAGAACAGGCAGGTAGGTAATGGAGTGTCTGTTACAGTCTGTTCCTGCTAAGTTCAAAGCAGGATTATGACCGGTATCCATTTCTTTCAAATGTCAGTTACAGCTGCTCAGTGGTGTCGGAGTATGTTTGTGCTGTAAATGGTTGCCGGCTTCGGGTGAAACAAGCTGACAGTGAATGTGAATCTTTCCATAACATTTCTGTGGGCTTGTAAGTTGGTTATAAAGCTGTAACATCATCCTTTGTCTAAACAATTTTGTCTCTATGATGGTCTATATCTGGACAGTTATATATGCGCAAATAACTGGAGATGGAAGAGAAGTTGGGAAAGGTGAGAGCTAGAAACAGAGGCAATGGAGGGAGGTGAGGTAGTGCTGCAGTGTGGCCCCACAGATGCACTCAAAGAGAAACAAAAATGCACACAACCACAAACAGAAAATAGGCTTGTATGCACCTAAGGACCGACTGCAGCGGACTCACATGCACAGCTGTGATTCCCTGACTGAGGCGCTAACGTCTTTAGAACAGAATACAACAGCAAAATCATTCAGAATACAGATCTAACACGCAGCCCGGCCCTCACTTTTCTTCCTCTGCTGCGTCCTCCTTTTGCAACCTATTTATGCTCTGATTTCACATCCGCTTTCACATTGTAGTCATTCAGCGGATGCTCTTATCCAGAGTGACTCATGGTACAGTGAGCTCACAGGTACTATTAGCATCTGTTCCTGATAATCTAAGTATGCTTATAGCATCCTGGCAATATTAAAACTCTGGACTGATATTTTACTAGGTGAGGAAAAAAGCAGTGACGGTTACGATATTGTAACCCTAGCTCTTTAAGCGCAAACGGAGCCCTCTACTGGACTCCATTGGTAATAATCTACTACCAGCCGAAGAGCCAATCCGTGACGACCTGGGCTCACAGGAGATCATCCCAGTCCTTCCTCGGGAGATAAATTGTCTCTGTTCAACCTTGCACCCATAGAAAATCCACCAGACCTGCAACCGGGGCTCTCATCTTCATTGTCTGCGGCCAGGACGACTTCACACACTGCCATATGTCTATAAATGCTGAAGCGTTGGGCTTCTGCGGTAGGCTGATGTACTTCACACCAATGAGATATTGTCGTCATCATCAGCGTAATCTGCAGACGAGGACGTTGTATCAGCAGGGAAGACCGGACGCAGTGGCGGCTGGGATGGGGACCTTAACCGTGTCGATCTTAAGCTCCTGCCCACTCTCATTATAGCGGATTTGCATATCGCAGCATCGGAAATGATCCCACCGTTGCTGGCATCGAATCTTGGGCAGCGCTTGAGCAGCAGGTGGCCGCTGAACACTCTCTGCATGGCCCCTGCCGAGGCACTTGAAGCAGGTGTTGTGAAGACGGGCACTGATGAGGTTGTTGATGCGGCGACTCCATACTCAGTGGGCCAATTGTCGTTTTCTTATCAGCAAACGACAATTGGCCCATCCGTGGACCTAGCAATCACAGTTTTGCTTTTTTTGCTTTTTAGATCTGGGTACAAAAAGGATCGAAAGCGCGTATCGCTTGATTGGAGAAGTGTCGATTCTACTTGGTCCTGGGTTATTTTGGTTGATACCTTAAAGGTACCGAGTACCGATACCCAGCCCTCGTGGCGGATGAAGTTGTGGAAAGACTGTGATGTCACAGGGTTGTTTTCAACCAATCAACGAAAGGCTGAGTGACTTCAGCTCTGATTAAAGAAGGAAGTTCAATCATTCGATCAATTAGATCAAAGTTAAATTCTCTCTGATGGTAGCACCACAATAATCCCCACAGAAACAGAGAAAACAGTGCGTGATAGCTTCACACAGGACTCTGTATTGTACCAAATATAAGACGACCTTGATGTTTTTGGAAACAGTTTGAAGAAAATCACTTTGAACAATATAGGCTGATCAACCTTATTTCAAGTTGTTGTTTTTTGCATGATTAATACAAATGCAATTCAAAGTACTCTGCATTATAATAAAACATTAAACAAACAGAAACAGACAAAAAGCAACGCAGAAAAGAGCACTAAAAATAGCAGAGACAAAGAAGAGAATATGGAGGAATAACAATGAGATATTTAACATCTTTTCTCGTTACGTTGACGCAAGAATAGACTAAATCAATAATAAATATTTAAATTTAGTTGCTAAAATGAGGTGAACTAAACTGGACAAACATCCTGGGGAGAGAGAAGCTTTCAGACTTTTCTCGATTCACGTTTTGAGTCGCATACTCACACCCCCTCCTGTCAGGCTCTCAGAGCAGTTCTGTGACCACAGAAAGATTTTCTCTTTGGGTCGGGGAATTTCAACAAGCCATTCTGTGTCTCTCTGCACTGTCGACTGACACTGATTGTCTCCTCCAAGAGAACACGGCTCGCCAGGCATAAAGAAAATGATTGTTGAGAGACCAATTTGCTTCCTGAATTAGCCCCTATGTATCATAATGAGAGTTTGTGTAGATGAGGCAGAGAGTTGAAAAGAGAGTTTAGCCTCCCTTTGTTGTTTGTGCTCCATCATGTGAGGTTTCGTCCCAGTGGACACTGGGAGCACCTCAGACTGATGGCAGAGAGATCAGCATAATGTTTACCAGTGGTGGAGTACTCAGATCTTTTACTTGAAGTAATTCCCGGGAGGTCTTCTTTTTCTTCTTCTTTCATCTGTTCCCTTTAGGGGTTGCCACAGCGGATCATCTATTTCCATCTTGCCTCCACCGGTCCATATTTGATTTGGCGCATACGTTTTAGTAGAGTTACTTAGGAACCAATGGAGTTTGATCTGAGAGGCATGGACAGGAAGTCAGAAAGTACTGAGAGACATACTGTACAAACACATTTATTATACATAGTTATTAAAGCAGGAGTCAGCAACACCATCACTGCATTTAGGAATGGCAGAAACATACATTGCGATATAAAAATTCCATAAATGGCAGTAGAAGCATAATCATTGGAATAAATCGATGTCAATGACGATAGAATTCATGACAATGAAAATGGAGATGAATCCAGATGCAGTGGTTGTTGTTTACATCATAAGAACAGCTGGCGTACACATGAATATGTGCATGTATCGTCTGCACTTGAGGTCTATGAGACAAACAGAGAGAGAGACTGCACTGTAGTGTTGAACGTAAAGGCAGTAGGAGACATAGTGGTAGCAGGTAAAAGATGAGGTAGGGAGAGAGTTCAAGGTGCTGTGGCTCTGCACTACGGAATCAAATTACAAACTGAGTTTAATTAAAATGTCAAATTGAATGCAGAACTACATGCTTCAGGGACTTTTATTCAACACACAGACTTAAAATGTGGGTTGAATGACAGTACAAGCACATGTACTTGATAAATATGTATAGATTGCAGTTTTCAAACAAACTGCCTCATTTGTGTTTTTCAGTACAGCCTTTGTCATTTTTAATTAGAAGCGTGAGCGTCTCTACTCTCTGGAGTGCCAGACAATTAACAATTAATCCAGTGAAACGGTGGGTCCCATCAGAACTAATGTCTCACATAGTGATTGGGCCCTCACAACAGCAGGATGATGAATGGTATTAAAGATTATTTCCGGCCTGAAAAAGTAAAGTGAACGCACATGCAACCAGGCACAATTCATCACATTGGTCAACACTACAACTGGCATTCTATTGGTTGGGGATTTTTGACAGGGTTATCGTACAAAAAAAATTCCAAGAGCAGAGGAGAAATCGGAGAGCCAAGGAGAAATATAATAGCAGATGTTTTGCGAGCACACAGAAGCAGCCTGAATTGTGAGGAGAAGGGCTGGAGCTGGAGCGTAGGAAATCTGTGCAAGCAATAACATATCTGTATCTGAGTGCAAGCATACAGTTTTAGCAAAAAACAGAGCAAATCCAAGCGCAAGCAGGGGCCATTTGAGTGTGAGGACAGGGTTTTGAGGGAAAGCATTACAAAATCTGAAGTGCAATCAATGAGTCATGTTCTCAAATTGAAAGAACGCACTCTTGAATAAAGATAGGAAAAAAGCTCCATATGGTTGGTGCTGTCGGTGGAACTGTGAACTCTCTCCTCTTTTTTCAATCGTTCCCAATGAGGAGTGAGTGCATGCGACCGCCTAGAGAATAAGCGCTGCACCCAGCGTCTTTTTTTCTGAGCGCTTCGCTGTTTTTTGGATTCTAATTTAATATCTCTGGTGACATCACTGTAGAAAATGGAGGAAGAGCTTGTTTTTGGCGTGTCTGTCTATCCTGAGCTTTATATGCCGGACAGACACGATCATAACAAAGAATGAAAAGCATTGTGGTGGAAGACCGGCCGGGGCGGACACTGACTGTTGCAGCTGAGTGTCGGGCTTTTATCTCCTCGTTATGGCTCTCCGATTGAGAGGGGACAAGCTCATCCATAAAAAGTATAAAGCAAGTATGCCCCAAGTATGCCCTCAGGATGAAAAAAACAATGTCAAATAGATAGATAATAAAAAGCAAAGGGGCGATGCTAGTCTATTATATATTAGAGGTTAGAGTGGGGATATGTGCTCCAGATATTGTCATAGAATTTATTTTTTTAAGTGCTCAGAGCACTTTTTTGATAGGACGCTGGGATGAAGCCCTCCCCATCTTTTCTACCAGGAATTGATGCTTTATGGACAATGGCCCTTACTCTCATCACGTGATAAGTGGAATCTGACTTATTCTACTCTGTGCTGCTGGAGAGGCGGATACACTTTCAGTTTGTACTTGTATCCGTCGTCTGACATGCAAACAAAAGAAGCAAAGCGACGGTGGGGGCGGTGTTATTGTGTATTCCCGAGTACTGCGGCAGGACTAAATCATACATTCATATGTCAGCTTTTTCAAATAAATTACTCAACTGTTTTATTCACTGACTCTCTGTTTACTGGTAGCTGCCACGTCTGTGTGAATAAATCATGTTGTGAATGTCTTTCCAAATTCAGGAGTGGTCTTGGTTGTTCTGTTAAATCCTCCACTTCTTTCTGCTGGCTGTAATGCAGCCACCATTTCTATTTGATTCTAGTTTATTGATGCACTCAGCAGAGGTTCTGTGTAAAAGTGTTTTAGTGATCAAAGCAGCACACTGCGTAATGCTCTCTTCATTAGTTCGAGACGGAAACATCATAAAAGCACTTGTCTCAGATTTATTTAGTTTCTCATCCACTGTTTTGTATGTATGTGTGTGTGTGTGTGTGTGTGTGTGTGTGTGTGTATGTGTGTGTGTGTGTGTGTGTGTGTGTCTGTGTGTGTACCCACTGAGTGTTGCTCAGCAGCGACGTGTCGTTGCCAAAGTGCTGTTTGTCTTGTGCCTTTTGAGAGTTCCCACGAGAGAAACAGAGATCTGGATAGAGACAAGATTGGTAGAGAGAGAATTAGACAGTGACACACACACACACACACACGCACGCATAGCTGGGTTTGTATTTTGTCTAATTATCTGATTGGTTTGTTCTCAGATGCATGAGCACAGTGGATAAAAACAATAACAGCTCACAGTCACATAACAGGTGCTCACTACACACACACACACACACACACACATTTATCTTCTTTGGAAAATGAAGTTTAAGGTGGTAATAAGAGATGTCACAAGCCTTAAAGGGGAACGACCATTCATAAAAATACTGAAACTTGCTCATGTTCACGCATTTTCCAAGGTGTCGGAAAGGTGGCAACATCGTCACGATGAATGTACAATTTCAACGAACAATTTGCAATATAAATAAATATGCGGTCACTTTCTGAATGTATTTCATGTTAACAATAATAAGACAGGGAAAGTGTGTCATAGCTTTCTGATTTATTTCGCCTTCCGGTAGTTATAGTTTAAGCAAGTGCTGTCCACTGGAATGGAGGGATGGATGGGACACAGAATGGATCTCATGTGTTTTGTAAATGTGCAATGCCTGTTCACACATCACCCGTGATGAATGGGATACAGTAATTGTGTGAAGATGTGTATGACGGACCGGACATGAAGTGTGTTGCTGTTTAAAAGAGAAATATCTCGACTGAGCATTTTACACTGTTGGAACACTGCTATTACTTAAGGAGAGGATCTTATCTTACATATTGTTAAAGAATAATTATGGTTTCTATTCATAGCTTTGGGGACCAGACAGGTTGTGATTAAGCAAACAGTTTAGCCAAAATGTCTAAATCCCTTTATTTGGAGG
The DNA here is from genome assembly GCF_050575085.1 of Anarhichas minor. Lineage (NCBI taxonomy): Eukaryota > Metazoa > Chordata > Actinopteri > Perciformes > Anarhichadidae > Anarhichas > Anarhichas minor. Next base: position 787,689 of record NW_027466492.1, on the reverse strand, counting down.
TCAAACTTAAAGTGAGCTCACCCAAAATGTCAGTGCTCAGGGAAACACCAAGTAAACTGATGGATGTGAAAACAGTCTGGATATTGATTTTTACCATTCATCTTAATTTAATTTTTCAAGTATATTTGTCCAAGCTTTTACAACTATTTGGAAAACCCTAACCAAGCCTTAGGGAACCTTAGGGAAAGCAACAATTGTCATATCAGTCATTTTTAGTGGTTTTGGAAATCCATCCACGACCCCGACCTCCACACAGACATACTTTCTGCTTCATTATCGAAAGGACACACACTCTGCATTGGCACTAAACTTTGGCACTGGATGTAAGTCATGAAATGAAGAATCGTCAGGTATGGGTGTAATTACAGATCAGAGGTTGCACACACACACACACACACACACACACACACACACACACGCACACACACACACACACACACACACACAGGAACAATGCAGAGAAGGGACTGATAAAAACTGTTCACCTCCATTGTACTAGTGTGGAAGCAGAACTGTCAAAGACAGCCTAACCTGGGCCAATGAAACCAAAACTATCTGCATGGCTTGATACCTCTAGAGGTAAAAATAAATAAAATGTTTTTGTCATGTAGGTCAACAGAACCTTCAAATTCAGCAGTTCATAGAATAGAATGAGAAGTTGTATATTTTGTTGAATAATAAGTCCATTGGTGTAGCGTTGTTAATTGTAGCAGATTTGATAATTTATTAATATCAAAATATGTAACGATAGTAAATAGCTCAAAATTATGAATCATAAATTAATTAATATGAATGGTGTAGAGAGGGATTTAGCTTTAAATAACAGACACAATTAGTTTAAGCAACAATAGAATTTAACATTAAATTTATGTCGCCACCACATTTTGATGAAAGAAAAGGGAACATTTGAAATCTCAATCTCGGGGTTGCTACTGCGTTCTTGACATGGTGTACAGTGACCTACCTATTTCCTAGACACAAATCAAATGATGAAATTCTTTATACATGACATTATTATTGAACTATTACCTACAAGCTTAACTACTAGAAAGACAAATATGTGATGAATACATTTAATAAAGAACTAATCAATGAATACAACCAATAAAGATAAACCATATGTGAATGAAATGTTTACAATGTTTTCACCTGACAGTGCTGATGGGCAGAGTGGAAGTTGCTCTGTATGCAGTTGTATGTTTGAATCGTATTTTTCGTATCTTTCGCTCTGGTGGTTGTTTGTTCTGCTGTCTCTGGTGTCTTCGGACCTGGTGGTCTTCTCCGTGGATGTTCGATGTTGTTATCACCCCCCTTTCTTTCATTATGGTATCTTTGCAAGATGTGTTTGTTTTAAAGCCTTTTCTCTAAAGAGAAAAAGTCTCTTGTTCTTAATAATTGCTGGAACAAGTCTTCAACAGTAGTTGACTGGTTACTATCGCGTTCCAATATTCATCTTTCTGTGATCATCCGTGTCATCATTGGCTACATCTCTCTAATGTTTCCCCCCTGTCAAGTCAACAGCAGATGGTGTTATAATCACAAATACACACAGGTGCACACTGGGTTGTTGCTGTTTTCCTCCCTCCATGTACGGTACAGGCGCTGAATCACACATGAACGTCCCTGACAGCCGCCCTCTTGAGAAACACTTCATAATCATTCGCTCCTAGAATTAGTGTCATCAAAATTTACAGCAGCAAAAGCTTATCACTCCTCCGCCAGCTGGCTGCAGCTGATATTCCAGAGGTGTCTGATGAAGGGCAAACACTCATCAAATTTCCTTTAACTTGATATATGAGACGCGAAAGTGGGCACAGAGGGAGGATGTGGTGTGGAAAAGGAAAATAGATACTGCATTCATACTGACATCCTTCATTTCCAGGGACACAAAGGAAGAAAGAGTTAGCACTGTTGAACATCAGCTGAACTAATCCCAGTTTAAACCGCATTTCAAGGCTCTTTCAGTTACATTATGATGCGTTCAGCCTCTGTTGAGTAAAAATCAGTATTGGGCGAAGGTAAATTATAACGTTATCATGAAGTGTTCACATGTGATCTGGTAAAATGTAGTGTTGGTGAGAAACTTGAATGAACACAGTTGTTTGAAGGAGACGTTTTCCTGACAATTAGATATTAGAGAGGAAACTATGAGCTGTTTGCAATACATCTAAGCATCTTATAATACATCATTAAACTATTATTAACTATTGACAATATTTTTTTAATCTATAAAAATACAATATTTTATTTGCTTATCATTTGAATTGTGTGTTTCTATGAAGAAAAAAAACCACTATAGATGACTATAACAAGTTGGCTGACAGTCCATCCTGTCTATGTCTGTTCATCGTGCACTCACAAATGGCAAAATAGAATTTGATAATATTTGGATGAGGACTTTTTTTGCATGACAGTAAAATGACCTCCTGCCAGCTGAAGGACAATTTCGCTGGCACATTGTAGCCAATTTGCACAGTTGGAAAGCTTTGTGTTTGTGAGCAACAGAAGAGAACAAACACAGATAGAGAGTGACAGACTGAAAGGGAGCAAGAGGACAGAAATAGGCTGAGAAAAGCACCAGGGACGAAAAAACCTCTCCCTTCAAAAGTGTGATGCTGCCACAGCTAATACTGTCGGCTTTTCAAAGGAGCAGAGGCGAGTCTTTTAGTCTGCTACCTCAGAGTGGCAGGGGTCCTTGAGTCACTGCTCTTTGTCTTTGCCAAATGCTTCACAACTTTCAGCTTCTAACCCTGCAGGCCTGCAGAGGCCCCACACCATCACCCAGTAAATACTGACAGGATCCTATACTTTGTGTTAAAACACAGTGCGTCACTTTGAGACCATCCTGACCTGAAGAAAAGCAGCATTGGTCATTTGTTGAAACGTACCAATATTTATTGTTTTGTCACAAATAAACCTCCACTGGTGGTGCAAATAATGACGGTCCTCTCTCTGTAGCAAAGGTGGATGTAGTGATATTGTGATAGCGTGATATTGTACCTACAGTCGGATTGAGTTGCTATAGGTTTCATTCTGGATGCTGTTTGGCATAGAACACAGTTTTAATCAAGCTGCGTTACTCTTATGGAACTTTTTTCAAGTTTCAGGTTTATTTAATTTACAGTATATAGCACATTAAAAAGCAAACAGGTTTTGCACCAAAGTGGTAAACAAAGACAGATATACATGTTTACACATACAAGTATTGAGACATGTATGTGCATAGATGTTGAAATATATAAAGCAAAATTAAAATAGAATTCAAACCCAGGTTTAAAACAAGTTAAAGACAATTAAAACACAGAGAATAAAACTGGGTCCAAAGGTGTATCTTGAAAGCATCAACAGACTCAGCCTGTCTAAAGAGGATGCCGGCAGGAGTTTTCTAAGAGTTTTTTCAGCATCTATGTTTAAAAACCCTCATTTTGGGTTTCTTACAAAGCGATAAAGCTTCAACATGACATCAAAGCACAAATCAAAGTGCATTTACTTCTGAAACCGAGTTAGTGTTTCTGTTGCTGTGGAAACCTATAAGACTGTAATGAAATCCATAGCCTGCCCAGTCAAGTTTCAGAACAAATTACTTTAAAATTGAGAGGAAAGGAGGGTTGACTATGTCTGAGCAACCTTTGGACAAAACAAAGTGCGTGTGATTCACCATCCCAGAGTGCATTGCTGTGAGACTATCGATGTATCCTGATAATCTTTTTAAATCAATTTTTAGATTTAAGCAATGGCAACAAGTTCATATTTTTCTTTAAGCCCCTTTTGTGTGTAACCACAGCAACAGCAGTGGTAGTCACCTTTCTTGTAGTCACCTTTCTTAAAGGCTAATTAATGGTTCTGTGTCCAAATGTCAATGTAGCTATGAATTAGGTTCAGCAAGAAGTTGCATGCTGCTAATCATTACACACGGAAACATCGGTTTCATTAGTTCTTGGAACTGTGTGTTAAGTACACTGAAAGCAACTTAAAACTGGAATCAAATTCCTTGTGTGTGTGCGTGTCCACAACTCTCTGGAGTTGGAGACATCGTCTCAAGCATAGGAGTGAGCTTTATTATACTATTGCTGTCGTTCTACACTGCATGCTTGAAGGAGGAAAGTGTGACAAGAGGAGTGCAGACGTAAGTGGGAATGCCAGAGAGGAACTAGTGCCTAAAAGTTACAACAACACATCATCCATTTGGCATTTTGGATTCAAGAAGAGACATGAGTCAAGAACTGAGTGCACTTTAAAGGCTAGGGTTGGTAATCTTTAGAAACTGGCAAGAGTACGCTAGATTCTAAATATTATCCAACTATAAAAAACTAGCCCAGTGTTTACAACTCTTCCAATAAAAGTAGCTAGCAGCAGTAACTCCAAAAGTTGTTAAATCTAGCAAGTAAGTCACAAAGTAGGCAACCCTGAAAGCCCGTCCCTTCAGGCCTCCCTCCAAAGCCACTCCCCCAAAAATTATCAAAATGAACGTTAACAACAAACATGGCTGTTGTTAGCACTCACAGCTGTTAAGGTAGCTTGTGGAAGACTCCGGTGACAAATAATGAGCGTGCAGACAGGTAGGAAAGGTGGACAGGCAGGTAGGCAACCTCCGGTTCTGTCGAGTGAAGCCGATACTGAATTGTCTTAAAACCTTCATTCTCTCTGCTGACCAGCAGGGGGCGACTCCTCTGGTTGCAAAAAGAAGTCTGATTGTCTATGAGAAAATAACTCTACTTCTCTCTTGATTTATTCCCTCAGTAAACATTGTGAACATGAGTTTATGGTCTCAATCTCTAGTTTCAAGTCTTCTTCAATACAGCATGATGTTCATGTAGTAAATGATGGTCCTTTTACAGTAAAATAGAAAATAAAGCAGAGTATGCTTTAGGGCGGGCTTACTGTGATTGGCACGTTGCTGCCGCTACCAGAGACGTATACGGTGTCTCTACGTCACTCTTCTGCATTCCAAATATGGTAACTTCTGTTCATTGGTTGCAAAAAAGCCAAGATGGTCGACGGTGGAATCGCCAAATGAAGCCTCGAGGGCTTCATAACGGCAGTCCACAAACCAATGGGTGACGTCACAATGACTACGTCCACTTCTTATATACAGTCTATGGATTTACCATACTGACAGTGATTATTCACCTTATATGTCTCATATCTCCTTAGTTATTAATACGGTGGTTTCACTCATGCCTCTTCCTTATCAGTTATTTTATTCGGACCGAATAAAATGATTCAACAGGCTTATTACAGTCCACAAAGATTTCTTTCTTTTTCATGTCAGAGCATGTGATTAATTGATAGCTGTCTGTCGGGATGTGATGAGAATTATGACAAAGATATAAAAAAAACGTTTTTTGAAGATCACCTACCCTGCCTTTAATATATGTTAATGTGTAACAAGTTATATTGTTATTGCGTTATTCAACCGCGTTGACGCTCGTTTCCCTCATATAGTGCAGCACTTAGAAGTGTACCGCTGCACGTGTTTCTGTCGCCTTGTGTTGATCCTCAGCAGTGCAGCAGGTGAACTCTGTTACATTCAGTCCCTCGTTGCACAGTCCAGCCTATGATATCGTGTGCCAGAGTACACCAGCTAGCCTCGAGGGCCGACACATAGCTGCACCCACAGCTTCGGCACAGTGTGCGTGCGTGTGTGTGTGGGTGAATGGATGGGTGGATGCACAGAAGACGCATTTCCTTCAGCACATAAAGCGACTTCCTCTGGCGCTGCATAACGCACCCGCTATGACGGTAATAGCTTTAAAATTCACCTTTCTACCCGGTAACCACCAAAAGGAATTAATAGGAACAGAGCCATCAGCATCAGCAATTGTTTAATGCACTGCTTCAACGGCTGTTTGATGAACGGCAGATTACAGTCAGAGGCTAATGAAGGCACTTACTGTAACGCGGATGATGGGAGAGCAGAGATCAGATAAACAGGGTGAGCGGGAGAGTCAACGACAGAGATACGAGAGGGAGGAGGAATGAAATAGAAGAAGCAGAAGAGTGTGTGTGATTATATGTGTGTGTGAAGGGTGTAATGTAATATTGCACAGGCAGAAAGCTAATCTAAGCGAACGATCAGTCCTCCATTACTTTGTATTCCATCATACAAGCGAAGAAAGTGGATCAATTGGGTCTCACTGAAACCTTGAGCTTAACATTGTTCGCTTCCCTCTGGTGGAATCGGAAAGCTTTGGTTTTATTTGTCAAGGTTATGAGAGTCTGAGATTTGTTTCTTTGACCCACTACAATGGAGGTGAATTCCCTCAACAATCTTTGCTGTGATTCGTTTTTTGGCGGAGCTTTATTTTTCAGGTGATGTCTGAATAATGTGTTAATGATTTCCTGGAAAGAACTGTTTTATGTTACCAGTTGTGGGGAAAATAGACCCGATGTTTATGTTTGGCACACAATTAATAACTTAGTTTCAAGTGAAACAGTCAGTGCGCAATAGTGGAAATATCTAGTTTCTAAGGCCACGTCCACACTACTCCGTTTCCATTTGAAAACGCATGTTTTGCTACGTTTACACTGAGCGTCCACACTACGCCAGACATTCAGAGCACCGAAAACGGATACGTTTGAAAACGCTGGGGTTGCGGACTAGTATGGACGGTCGGAAACGCATACATTTTGGAGACAATGAAGTAGACACCCCCGTTCGCTACTTGATTGGTTCTTAGCAGTCGCAACGTGTCCTTCCCTGATTCATCACGCCCCTATGACGTAACCCTTTCCCGGAAATCACAAACAGCCTTGCTTATTGATCGACTACCAGGTTAATTCAACATGGACAACTGATTACAGGCGTTGCTGACCTTGTTGTCTTTACTAGCAGCTGTTGTCCAGTTAAAGTCTGTCACCCATAATCTAGTAAACCATTATGTGTAAGTGTTAATATTAAAGTAAATTTGATGTGAGAGAGAACTTCTAAAACTTTCTACGAAATGTGTCTGTTTGAGTCCATAGAGGAAGATCTTAAGTATAAAGCACGACCTTTCATTATTAAAGTCTACTTTATTACTCTGTGTATTTTTTTAAGCGCAGCAAGGCCCGGATTTGGTTTACAATTTTGGTATTTTAGCACGCTGACCCTTTAATACTGGCTCAAACCAACTAAAAGCCCACAGATCCTCCATTGGTACAGGTGGCGGTGAATGACGGACTGAGACAGGATTCCCCCAAGATTACGAAGTTTATTACATTAAATACTTTAAACAGGAGATTAAAAATACAGGAAATCCATTCCATCTAATATATCTAAGACAGTAAAAGGTACATGTCCAATATACTTCATGCCACAAATGACAGTAAAAGAAGAGAGTACTACAGGACGAATGGTCGTAGCCGCAGACAGAGGAGAAAGTAATACTGGGACAGAGTACTCACCACGCTCCGGACAGACAGACAGACAGACACAATGCTAGTGCCGCATGACAGCGACAAAAATCTACTATTTAATTTCTTGGGGGAAAGTAATGAGCGCCACGAGGGCAACTAAATTAACTAGCACTAACTAAGATTAAACAGGAACAAACAACACAAACAGAACAAAACAGCATCTCTCCTGCCCGATCACCGCGCAACCTCCATCCGGAAAACGAGGGTCGCTATCGAGCCGGACCCAAGCACCGCACGGCACGGGCACAACCTGTCACACCAGGGATCAGAGAGAGAGCGACACAGTTCATCAGTACAGCTTATATAGTGACAAACAAATTGAGAACTAGGAAGTAGGAGGGGCAAGGAGAGACATTTCAGTACCGGCTACATAAGCAACCAATTGTTAGATCCGGGGGTTCTCTGGCCCGATACGGGGCTACCTACTGACTCAGCTCTCTATTAAAAGATTGTCGAGCTGGTGTTCTGTCGAGGAAACTCGCCTGGCTTCTGCTAACTACCGTTACTCCTGACGTCTACCCTGCTTCCACTGGTAACGTGCACTCGGCCGAGGGGCCACCCTGGCCGGGCGCTTCTACCTGGTCGCGTCAGTTATGGCAGCTTTCCTCTTCTGGATCCGGGCTCTTGGTAAATTGCCAGGTTAGGTTTTAACGGCTAGGATTACAACTAAAACCGTAAGGGACTGTTAAGTGGACCGGTCACTAGGATAACCATTAAGAACTCTTGTTGTTAAACATACAATAGATTTAACCTTTTACTGCCACGAGGAACTTTTACTACTTCAGCAAATTAATTCTCTTGAGAAATTTACTTAAAATGCAGATTAGATATTTATTGCAGGATATTAGCAGGGGCACAGCTACAGCTCACATAAAAATAATACTATACTTGATTCGATCAGGTTACAATTTCTTCTTTAGGTTATACTCATTAATTTTCGATGCCGAGGCGGCTCGGTGGAGCTGGATTCTCGATGTGGTAAAAAGTCCTTTTAGGGTTTTTAGGAGCGAAGGCCAGGCCTGACCTTCGGCTCCTCCTGCGCGGCCAACGAAGTCCGTTCAGCGATCCCTCAGGCTCAGTACAAAGCTCATTCCACACACACAGACTTCACTTTACTCAGTTACACATACATTATTATTATCAGTTTTACATTTGTTAAATCACTTCATTATTCTTATGTTATACACACTTGCTTTAAAATGAGTACTAGATTTCATCCTTTAACTATAAGTATATGCTTTGTGTCCCTTTAGCCTACTTTCATATCGAACAGTATTCCTTCTTTTAAGGCAGCTTTCCTGGGATCTCAACTCTCTCTTTTGACACAATCTATTTCCTGTTTACATCGGCACCGACCCGCATGCCCAATGTACGTGAAGCGGCGACTTAAAACCAAGTGCTCTTACTTGGCAGGCGAATTAACGTCGTTCGCTCACTCACTTTTTAGTGTACTGGCATGAACGGGGGAATATCGCTGTCTTTCACAATGTGGTTTATCATTTAGTCATTCATTCATCATGATGACTATTACAAAAACAATTTATTGTTCAGCCCTTGTGTGTGTGTGTGTCCTCTCTCTTTCTCTCTGTCTTTCTCTCCCTCTTTCTTTATCTTTCTCTTTCTCCCTCTTCCTCTCTCTCCCTCTTTCTCTCTCTTTCTCTCTCTCCCTCTTCCTCTCTCTCCCTCTTTCTCTCTCTTTCTCTCTCTCCCTCTTTCTCTCTCTCCCTCTCTCTCCCTCTTTCTCCCTCTTTTGCTCTCTTTCTCTCTTTCTCTTTCTCTTTCTCCCTCTTTTGCTCTCGCTCTCTCTCTCTCTCTCTCTCTCTCTCTCTCTCTCTCTCTCTCTCCCACCTCAGCACACACCTCTGGTGATTGATTGTCCCACCCAACCTCTTCCCTGGTCTCCAAGGCAACACCGTGCGCCTGTACCCTGAAAGGCAACTATAAAACATGTTTAGGACTTCCGTCCCACATCGTTCCTGCAATCCCCCATTTTTCTATCCTCTCCTCCAGGCTTCCTCTCATTTGTGACTTATTAGCCCTCCCTTTGCGCCTCCACCCGTCACCCCTCCTTTTACTCCTTTTTTCACTTGAATCACTTCTTCTTGTTATTCCTGTCTTTCCTCCTTCTTTGTGTCTTCTGTCCCTCCTATAGCACTCCTTTTATCCTACCGTCCTTTCCCTCAATCCAACTGCCCTCTCCTTTACTTATTTAATCCCTCCTATTCCTCCATGACTCATTTTATTCCTTCTATTACTCCTCTTTAATCAAGCCTTCATCCCATCATCAGTCCTCCCTTTTTCATCTCCTCTCTCCCGTCTTACCCACTAGAAAGGTATCGCCACACCCTGCCGTTAAAAATGGTACATTGATTACATATGTACACTGTAAACAATACTTAAAAAATAACTGTCGAAAGTAAATCTCATGAAAGGCTTTTATTGTAAAAATGTCTGACTTCATTACAGCAGCATCACACTCAAGCCAGCTGTCCATCAGCAGTAACTGTCACTGTTATCGTTTAGTAATTTAACCAGGCGGCAAGCCGATGCGGAAGTGTCTTAAAACTTGCATTCTCTTTAATGTCCATCAGGGGGCGACTCCTCTGATTGTATAGAAGTCTATGAGAAAATGACTCTACTTCTCTCTTGATTTATTCCCTCAGTAAACATTGTAAACATGAGTTTATGATCTCAATCTCTAGTTTCAAGTCTTCTTCAATACAGCATGATGTTCATTTAGTAAATGATGGTCCATTTAGAGTCAAATAGACCATAAAGCAGAGTATGCTTTAGGGCGGGGCTACTGTCTCTACGTCACTCCTCCGCATTCCAAATATGGTCACTTCCGTTTATCGGTTGCAAAAAACAACATGGCGACGGCCGTAATCCATGGATTACCACACTGATAGTGATTATTCACATTATACGTATGTCTCAAATCTCCTTGGTTATTAATACGGGCGTTTCCTCTTCTCTTTCTTCTCCCATCTATTCCTTGTCCTCTCTTCTTCCGGTTCTCCTTATTAAACTCTACCTTCATCTATCACTCCTACCGCATTATATTTCTTTCCTCACCGCTGTTTGGAAAATAAAAACAAATACGATAAAACAGAGGACATGAGAAATACAGTTTATTATTCTTATGCATAGAGTCGTGAAAATGTCCTTTTGATTATCTGACTCTTGTTTGATGATGCTATTCGTCGCTTGTCTCCGCCGACGCATCTGTTGAATTGATAACTTCTCTCAAATTGTATTTTCGTGGAAAGGGAATAAATGCAGCAGTCGAGCTGGGTTAATCAAAATCAACTAAACGTAATCCAATTCTGCTGGTGAATGTGAGAATCACAGCGGAGTCCATTAGTCTCCCCACTCATCTTCCCTCTGCTTCCTTTTCAATTTGGACGCTGTGCCAGCTCCACGGAGACGCTTTGTTGCAATTTGAGAGATGACGAGATGGAATTAATGAAACACCTACATGTTGCCAAACACATTTTTAAAACACCTTATCATCACCGGCACCTCCGCACTCTCCGCTCTATGGGGAATGTCACATAATTCAAAACTAATATCTGAGGTTCTCTGTGTTTGTAAAAGGTCGAAAGAAATGGAAGGAATGTTCTTTGTTCTTTTTTTCATTTTGTCTTCTTTAGAAATTCTCTCTGCATTTTTATGATTCTGTAGCGCCTGGAGTTGAAGTTGACCTGCACAAACAAATAACAAATGTCAGGAACTCCCTTTCACCATCTTTCACCAACCTTTAATCAAGCACAGATATACAGCAGAACCATTGTAAGGATTTTCAAAATTACTACAAAGGACACAAAGACACAAAACAACGAACAGAAGCGAAATGGCCACAAAGAGTCACGTAACGGCTACGAAAAGACACAAAAGGACAACATGGACATGCGAAATGACAAAAAAGTACTACAATGACGACTAAATGATACCACAAACACCGTCCTACTTCTTTTCTTTAAATTAAACTATATGGGATATTTCTAAGACTGTTTTTAAAGATTTATGTCGTTAGGAGGATTAAATGTGCAGCTGCCGCAGCTACGAACATTATCTTAACTCTTATTTATATTGTTGGTTCATTTCATCCTTTCATTTGAATTCATTCTCATTAGGGGTGTAAGAAAATATCAAAAATATTGGGAGTGCACGATCACGGCCAAAATGATTATCAAGACCATTTTTGATCAATATTAAGATCAGGATTATTCATCAGGATTATTCATCAGGATTATTCAATGATTTTAGGGACAAAACATTTCATTACCCTTTCACATTTAAATGACAGAGCACTGCTTTCACTTCCATGGCGTGCTACATTCCTGCTAATTAACTAACCTTTGCATCCAAATAAGACTCAAAATAAGATTCTTCTTCACCTGAATTCAGTGCATTTTTATTTTGCAGTGTCCAGAAGCTCCCCAAAAGTAAAGCCAAAACATCTGGATCGCCCACTGCTGGCTGGCTGTTAGTTTAGGAAGCGCCTGATTTGACATGCAGCACACTTTTACTATGAGCGGAGCATTTTAAATGTCAATATCACAGTTGATTGTGTCCATTTAACTGAGGGAAGCCAAAACGGTGATCGTAATTCATGCTCGATTAATTGTGCAGCCCTGGAAAATAGAATTTGTTTGTCATACTGTATCAATTTAAAAAACGATTTTTAGATCATTTACATGTAAAGATGAAACAATACTTAAGATATAAAAGCTACGCCTCCTCTCAAAGTAGTGCTATGATGTCGGATGTTTCGGGGACTGTGACAGATGTTCTGATTGCAGATCCCCCCTCAGCTGATAATTGGAGTGCAACATGACCGTTCCAACAGCTCAACAGAAGCCTGGAGCTTCTCATCAGATCTTTTTTTTGGGAACAAACAGACCTTTCTGGGCTGACGATGACTCTCGGTTCGTTCCCATCGTGTTTGTTGGCAGACCCTGTCTGCAGCCCCGTGGCGTCCTGTTGGCTCACAGGAGAATAAACATGTTGTCTAGGTTACACAAATCCAAACGGAAACCTGTCGTGTTTGTCGTGTCAGCATATTTGCCGTCTCCGCTTTTGTTGTTGGGCTTATCACATTTGAAGAGGCTGACCTTGGGTTTGTTTGTTGTGTGAACAGGAATTGTTATAACACGGCAACAGGAAGCTTCTGTTTTTTCTTCTTCTGGGGAGTAGAAGGAAAAGAAAGAAAAAGGCAACGGATGAAATCGTTTGATGTGACGATAAACTGAGATTAGCTGAGGTGTGTTTTTAAGACAGAAGGTGAGAACAGGTTCACGCTTCACGCCTCACGCTTCGGTCCGTTCGTGAGGACGAAAGTCCTCACGAACGGATCGAAGCGTGACAGGAAGAGAGCGGGAGAAAGATTATCGTACCGTAGGAAAACAGGGTTCCGTCCATCTGTCCATCCTTTGGTTTCACGCTGAGGTTTAAATCTCACCAGTTGGCATTCTTGCATACTCTAACACACACATACACACACACACACACACACTCTTTATCTGAATTCTCAAAGAATGGATTGTGGCCGCTGATGGCACCATGACCTATGCATCACTTGCAACCGCTATCTGGCCCGTGTTGAGGTGCGATCCACAAAAGACATTGCGATAATTAGAGTGCAAACAAACACATGAAGTTTGTGCAATGTGCCATTCTTTTGCTCTCTGATTGCCATTATCCATGTGGCAGAGTATAAATGTATTTGAGCCAAGATTAGAATAGATAGAACAATGGCAGAGAGAAAAAGAAAATTTAGATTTTGGTCCTGACAGATGAGGCGCAAAGGCAAAACTTCAGGCGTGGAATGTTTGTCTTAAAGCTTACATTCTCTCTACTGACCAGCAGGGGGCGACTCCTCTGGTTGCAAGTCTATGAGAAAATGACTCTACTTCTCTCTTGATTTATTCCCTCAGTAAACATTGTAAACATGAGTTTATGGTCTCAATCTCTAGTTTCAAGTCTTCTTCAATACAGCATGATGTTCATTTAGTAAATGATGGTCCATTTAGAGTCAAATAGACCTTAAGCAGAGGGTGGGGCTACTGTGATTGACAGGTCGCTGCTGCTACCGGAGACGTATACGGCATCTCTACGTCACTCCTCCGTATTCCAAATATGGTCACTTCTGTTCATTGGTTGCAAAAACAACATGGCGACGGCCGTGATTCAAGATGGCGACGCCGAAACCACTGAACTCGAGGCTTCATAACGATAGTCCACAAACCAATGAGTGACGTCTCGATGACTACGTCTACTCCTTATATACAGTCTATGTGCACGTCAGGGCCGTAGGTTTGTTAGCAGCTGCTGTAACAAACAATTTAGCATTTAGAAACCCCCAGACATTCGATAGACTTCTGAATGTCTAAATGTCCTTTAGTTACCACCAACTCTCTGTAGACACTTATCATTTAAATATAACTGGGTTTTGATATTAGTGCAAATCTTTGTGAAATTAGACATATAGATTTTTGCAGTGAGGGTCATTTACAGAAACAGGGGCCAATTTTTGCGCCAAATGTCTGCATATACTTAAATATGTTCAAATAGCACAGGAGTACTGCGATGCTAGTTTCCTTGGCAGCGCAGTAAGAGGTGCATTTCACCCTCTGCGGGTGTTTGAGAATTGCAAAGTTTCTTTTCATCTTATTTGTGCAGGTTTAGCAGCAACAAAAGCCACGCTCAATTCTTTTGTGTCTCTCTTTCCCGACTCTTTTGTCTCTCTGTACATGTCGTTTGTCGATCTTCCTCCCTTGTTCTCACCTTTCACTCCAGGTTCCTCTTTCCCACTCTTTTCTTTCTCTTCATCTCCCTCCCTGTGGTATTTATTCCTTCCATCTAACTCTCCCACCTACCAATACCTTTATTTCTAATCTCTCTCTGATTATCTTTCTCTGTCGTTTCTTTGTCTCCTCTTTGACGACCTTCACTTTTCCACATCCATCGACCTCCATCCATCTCTTCCCTCTTCCACATCTTTCTCCTTTTTTTCGTGCTCTTCATTTCCTTCTCATAACCTCCTGTTCTATCTTTCTAGCCCCGCCTTTCTTTCCCATAACATTATTTTGTCTTCTCTGCCACTTTTGTAGTTTCCTGTGTGACTCACTGTAGAAGCACAGTAGGGATTTCTGGCATATGGAGAAGGCTGAAGCAACACAAAGTACAACTTTATTGCCTCAAAAACGTTATTGTATTTTGCTCGTGCCCTTCATAGGGGTAGTGGTGACTCACCACCATGACGAGAGTGTGTCGGGGTCTGCCCTTCATCTTCTCAGAAGTTTGTGTTGAAGTTGAATGTCTAAATGCACCCACTTGAGTTGTTACTTAGTGTTCAAGGACCCTCTGCCCACGTGTGAGCCGTGGAAAACGTCATCTGAATGGATGTTTGTGTCGATAGATGAGTCAGGACTCTTGGTAAACATGAGCACCTTCTTAAAATGGAATTGACATTGAAAAGAAAATTAAAAGGGAAAAAAAGAAAGAAAGAGTTAGTGGATTTGCAAACAAGTGGATATACTGACGCAGTTCAATTTATTGTGCAATATTTTTTATGCATTTCCCTCAAAAGCAGAGCTGCAGGGAACTGTTTCAAGTTCCTCTTTTTTCAATCACTTTTCTTTATCTGAAACCAGGAACAGTAGCCAGGATGTGGGTGAAAGATGTTATGGTCCTAGAGCCGGACTATAACATCAGTCACAAAACCTCATTTCTCTTTTTGTTCTCTCCCCCCCCCCCCCCCCCCCCCCCCCCCTCCTCTAGGTGAGCTAGTCGCACCGCCTTCAGCTCTACGCAGCATCCCCCCCCTCCCACCTCCCTCTTCCTCAGCCTAATCCCGCCGTCCTCCTGCCTCACCTTTTCCATCCCACTCCTCGTGGGAAGCACACACAGCCAGCCATGTCTCTCTTGGCCTCCCCCGCCCCCTGCCTCCTCCTCTTCCTCCTCCTCCTCCTCCCGCTGCCTCCCTGCCAGCCGGAGTCCAAGCGCGGTGACCCCAGCAGCGACCCCAGCACCGGCCCCGGGTACCGAGCGGTCACGCCCTCCATGTTCCCCTCCTCATTCCCGCCGTCCGCATCCTACGCCAACAGCACCCCTGAGAAGTGCAAGGAAGTGTCGGAGTGCAAGCCCGGCATCATACTGCCCGTCTGGCAGCCCAACCGGCCCGGGCTCGGCGACCAGGTGGCCAGAGCGGTGGTCTACTTCGCGTCGCTCATGTACATGTTCCTGGGAGTGTCCATCATCGCGGACCGCTTCATGGCGTCCATAGAGGTCATCACGTCCCAGGTGAGAACGAGTGAATGGAGGGAATACTTTGAGCAAAATAGTTTCAGGAAGCACCTGTCATCAACACAGTATGACAGCACCTGTACACCTGTAAAATCTCTACATTATTTGGGACAAACAGGATCGTTGCCAAGAGGAAAAATAATCATCCTGTAATTCTTACATCCTATTTTGTATCTAAATATTCTTCAACTGTCTTCATCGTTCTGAAACCATGACACAAAACATGTTGAGGATGAATACATTGGAAACACTGGCTCAAGTGTCCAGTGCTGTTATGTTTCTGATAAAAAAGGTTTGAGTTTCTCCGTAGGTTCTTTGGGTTTGACCAGATTTTTTTTTTAAGTTCATAATTTGCCACAGTCGATATGTCAGTTGTACAGACGTTACTCTCTTTAAGTTAGAAAAACAGCATTACTAATCTTTAAACCTTTGACACAAATGACACAAACATATGTTTATGTCTTTCATGTCTATGGGCTTTTTAGATGCTGCCTGTTGATACCATTCTTTCACAAACACAAAATATCCCCCCCGTTCATATAGCGCTGGCTTACATCCACAGAGATAATGGTGCATTCACCATTAGCTCTCAAAGTTCTCTGTAATCGGTGGCAGTTGGACAGGAACCATGCTGCCCGACTAAAAATAGTCTTATTGTATATGAACCCATTTATCAGGCGGCGCATGCATATTTAATCACTCTTAAGTGCTTGTTGTGCTCAAAGTTAGTGTTTGCATCGTCATGTCCTTGTCTGATCAGTTCCCTTAATGGAGATTCATTTAGATTTCCCTCTCCTTCCATGTATCCTCTGTAATAGTTTACACCCTCTGCTGTTTCCAGAGGCAGAGAGAATCATAAAGTGTATCTGTTTAACTGAACACAGCAGGAAGGTGCTGAGGTGTAGTCTACTCTCAGTATATAGAAGGGTTGGGCCCGTTTTTTTAATGCAAATATTGTATCAAACAGCCATATCTAAACCTCTCGGTGTCATTACGTTGGCCAGGACACTCTCATGCTCCTTTGTGAAGTAACAGTGCTGTTTTCATCAGATGTAATGTTTCCAATTCAAACGTACAGTTAGTTAAGAGACCGGAACAACCTGTTTTGTTTGGATCCTCAGAAGGTTCTATTTTTCAGGTGCCTGGTACCCAAAATTAGAAAAGCCAGTCAGCTGTCTGCAAAAGACAATCAATAAAAATACAACTCTTTCTTTAACCTTTATTTAACATGTGCAGCTGAACAGATTGATATTTAACATACAAATACGTTCTTCTGTATTCATATCCGAAGCACAGGCACTTTTTTTTTCCTGCAGAGTTTTCAGCCATTCAGATGACTCATTTTGACACTTGCAGTATGTTAAGACATGAAACCAGATTAAACTCCCTCTCACCTTAATTGACATTATGGCGAACAAGGACAGTCTATTATCACATGGCTCCTGCCACGCCCTCCTCTCCTCACTGGAAGTGATTCCCATAGTAAGAGCTCATTTACACTCCCGCCTGCTTAAAGGTCGACTCCATCTGCATTCTTTTCTGGGGGGGTGTCGCGCCCACTCAGTTCATACCGAAGAGCAGTGACGTAGGTTACCAAAGTAACGAATCATAAGGTTATGAATAATGTGAATGCAAGCACTAGCTGAGTCAACGTTAGCTGTGCTAAGTTTGGAATTAACTGAACTTTTTGATGCAGGGCTGTATGATTAGTCCCGTGTTCTGCAAGGTAGAATTACTGTTTTTGTCAATGGAGTCCGGTGACCTCGGAGAGAAGGATATAATATATATAATATAATATAATATAATATAATGTTTCCTGTCAGAAAGAAAAAGAAAAGTCAGTATCAGTTTAAGCGAATGCTATATGTTTTAACAGCTGTAATTAGTAATTCCATTGCAGTTTGTGAGTATGAAACACACAGTGAGCTCGAGAATTAAGATGTATTCTGAATAAGTATTTTGACTTTAGCAACACCACGGTGTCGCGTGACATTTTACAAGTCACATGCTTTCTGTATTTGTGTATTTTGTGTGAAACGGCACAGTAAAACAGCCTCAGAAGAATCCACACAAGTAGGTGGGGATTCAGATTTCCTTTAAAAAATGCTAAGCTGATGCACAAACGGTGATATACGAGTCGTAAGTCAGAGGCATAGACATAGATACAGATTTGCAGATTTTGTTTGTGAATACGTATGAGACAGTTTTAACACTATAAAGGCAACCTTTCAGTTGAAATGAAAGACATATTTTAGTTCAAGCTAGAGATGACAATCTTAAGTAACTAGAAAGTGTACGCTAGATTATTTACTTTTTTAAATGATCCAACCGGGAAACCCAGCCGTGTTGCCAATCCTTCCCAATGAAAGTACTAGCAGCACTCGCTCCAGAAGTCACTCGTAGTTCAGTTGGTCTTCAGAGGGGTGTTCAGTTGGTTGCATTTTGTAACCTCACCACTAGATGTCTCTAAATCCTACACACTGCTCCATTAACCTGGGTGGTGTGTGTGTGTGCGTGTGTATGTGTGTGTGTTCAGACTGTTTCCTCCTCCTCCTCACTCTTCAGTTAGCTTGGAACAAAATGAATCTAGTGACCTGACATACACACCTGCATAGTTTGGACCCAACCTTCAACCTGAGTAAAAGGTTGCAATCAGCCAAAATAACTGGACACATCTGTGGGTGTGTGAAGGGAGTTCATCACAGTGAATTAATGTAGTTAATAAAAAGAAAATGACGTTTGTGTGTTTTGGGCCAACAGGAGAAGGAGGTGACCATCACCATGCCTAACGGGGAAACATCGGTGGCGACGGTTCGAATCTGGAATGAAACGGTGTCCAATCTGACACTCATGGCTCTCGGTTCCAGCGCTCCGGAGATACTGCTATCTGTTATAGAGGTACACACCCGCACACACACACACACACACACACACACACTACTGTGTATCTCTATCACAGGGAGTTATGTGGATTCATCGATGCCGCCGGCACTCTCTTCGTGCTCCTTTTTCTCGCTCCATCCGTCTTAATCATCTTTCATTTCTTTGTTCCAAAGTAAAATATTCCTTTTCAGTTGTATCTGTATAACTATAATATATTCTGCATGTTGTTGAATCAAAATGCTCTCGCGATAAACTTCAGACTACTTAATCATTTTCAAGACTGCTCAGTCGGCCAAACGAGCCATGTTATTCAGGGGTGTTTGAAAAGTAACTCTGTGTCTTGAGTTTGTTTCTACGCTCGTCATCGGTTCTCTGTCTCTCGTCACCACGTCCCTCCCAGGTGTGCGGTCACGAGTTCCGCGCCGGTGAGCTGGGCCCGGGGACCATTGTCGGCAGCGCCGCCTTCAACATGTTCGCGATCATCGGGATCTGCGTGTGGACGATCCCCGAGGGCGAGACCCGCAAGATCAAGCACCTGCGGGTGTTCTTCATCACCGCCTTCTGGAGCATCTTCGCCTACATCTGGCTCTTCCTCATCCTGTACGTCATTTCGCCGGGCGTCGTGGAGGTGAGACAGACTCAGAAAGAGTGGCACTGTTCGTCAGCGCAGACGTAAAGGCATCGGCCATTTTTTTATGTACATTGTTTGAGGGGGGGTAATTTGGTCCCAAATGAACCCTCTGAGATACAGGTGGCTGAAGTGATGCAATACATACAGATCAGGTGGCAGCTACCAGGAGGCAGAATGGCTCTTGTTTTGGCATGAATCACTTTTTGTTGTGTTGGAAACAGAAAATGCTCTCAGACGCCTATTTTAAATTTAAATTGTCCTTATGAATTGTCTCTGATAGGGATTGAGGTTGACGGTGAAGGTGGAAATGTAGGACATTAATATTTTTGGAGACATGACTCAATCAACATGTCTCCCTCCTTGGATGTTCATGAATAAGCATCTGAATGCAACCTATTTCATTCATTAAAGGCTTTGTCTTGGTCCAGGTTTTGAGACATCCATCTCTGAGGTTGAGTTGACCTTTTGAAGAAGAAAAAAAAGGAAACAGACTGTAGAACTGGAAATAGATTTAGCGTTGCCTTAGTGTGATGCATTGATGTAGATTAAACTAGCTAACAGGATATTAAGGCGTTAAAAACATCTACAGCAGTAAAATGCAACATACACATTCATGCAGCAGTAATATTAGTCCAGAAACATCATATATAATAGTAAAACACTGAGGGAACTCTACATTGCACTCTACTTTTACTTTATGTACTTTGATTTTGCTGATAATACTTACATACTTGTAATGGAGTATTTTCACAGTGTGGTATTAATACTTGTACTGAGGTAAAGTATCCGAATACTTCTTCAACCACTGCTGAAAAGTAAATTCACCTCCAAAAGCAGGTTTGTTGTCCTCATGACACTCCTTCCTCTCTCTCAGTTTGTGCCACATTGCACCAGAATCATACCACTTAACAATCGCACCTGAGCCCAGTTTCCGGAGTTGTGTGCCCAAAGGGAGGAAGCGATGTCTTAACGGTCTGTGTGTTTCAGGTATGGGAGGCTCTGGTCACCCTGCTGTACTTCCCGGTGTGTGTCATCCTGGCCTGGATCGCCGACCGCCGCCTGCTCTTCTACAAGTACATGGGCAAGCGCTACCGCGCCGACAAGCGCCACGGCATCGTCGTGGAGACCGAGGGAGACCTGACGCCCAACAAGGGCGGCATGGAGATGATGATAGACGGCAAGTTCTCGCCGCGGGGGGGCGCCGTGGTGCCCGCCGAGAACTGCGGGGGCGGGACCCAGGACGGCACGGCGGGGCACGTGGCCAAAAACGTCGGCACGGGGGGCAACCTGCCCAACTCCAACAGTGCTATGGTCAACGTGGAGAGCAGCAAGGAGCTGGACGAGAGCCGCAAAGAGGTGAGACACGGAGACGTTGACAGCTTTAGGAATCTGTATTTCTACTAATCTATATTTTGACATAACATGACGATTTGACATAACATACTGCAGATTGCCGCCAGACATTCTTGCAAAAATCTCCAAATATCAAAAGTTTATGATACCAAACCACAGCATGACTCTTCCTGTGGTGTTCTTCAAGGACTTGTGACATCTCCTGTTGACCTGCCATCTGCCCCTGAAGATCTTGATACTCCCGCCCCTTTTGTCAACCTATAAATAACTCACACTGTCCCTGAAACACACCACTGGTTGGTGCCGACCAGCTTATCAAAATGTTCAAACATCGGATTGTTGACATAGAGGGTGAAATGACAAAGAGGCTGTAAGACGCTCTTATCCCTGCAGATTGTGCTCTGCTATGAGTTTCTCATCTCATTTCACAGGTTTTTGTGTCGCTGAAAAATGCAGTTAACATAGAAAACAGGATTTCTACTGTTGCGATTATGACATGATCGGAGTGCAAAACAATGGACCGTTTGCCTGCAGGAGACAGTAAAAAGTGGCCGTAAAAGCTGCGATGAATGGCTCTAGTTACGATTTCCATTTCCCATCCAAAGGCATGCTTCGTTTTGTGTTTCGCGATACCAGTCTTTATGTAAACCATGTTCCTCTCGACTTTATAATTCAGCTCACACGGAAAACACCGTCTCAAGCAGGTGCAGAGGGAATGAAGATGAAATGGTCCACATTTAAACCTGACAAGGGATGAGTTGTCTCACCGTTGAGGAGAAGAAGGAGAGGAAATGAGGGTTTGAGAGGTAATGAGAAAGAGAGGTGTGAGGACGGACAAAGACGAAAATACTGTGATGAGGGTCAGAGAGGTCGAGGAGAAACGAGACACAGAGGGAGAAACATTCCCAGAACGAAAGTGAGGAGGACGGAATGAAAGTCAAAAAGATCGGCAGCTTGTGGCCTGTGTGGACACACCGATCTTTAATTTGGCATTTTCTGAAAATGTAGTTAAGATACGCGTTACATTTAGAACACAGACCATTCGGCGTATCTGAATTTGCACAATCAGGACTCGACCTCAACTTTATGCAAACGAGATCCGTCGATCGCAACATCAGCAGGCTCGTGAAACCCAGATCAAACCGTCAACGTAGCCGGCGCTTAAGAAGTATAAATCACAAATTACTGGATCGCCTATTGCTCGCCTAAAATGTGGCTGTAAAATGACAGAGTTTGTCATCTGGACACCATGTTTAAAAAACAGTTTGAGCCAGGCACAGATCACCGTCCAGAGCAAACTGGAACCGGTTTTGGGTTCCGCCACGTCTTTCCGTTGTTTGGTCAGATTTTGTGTATCTCCGCCATTATACTCTCGAACGTGGTTTTACATGACGAAGCGATACGCTCTCTGCCATCGTCGCGGTTGTTGTTGATTCATTCCTCCTGCAGCTTTCATTTCATTTGCAATCATAGAACGTGATGTTTGCATCCGGCCATGTGGTGCATTAACTGCTGCAGGGCTCAACACTAACGTTTAAAACTTGGTTGCCAGGCTGGCATCAGCTTTTGTTTGCCGCAACTGAAAATATGGTTGCCATTTTTAGCCACCAAATAATTTTTAGTAATTAAGATATTATACAGTTATTCGACAGCTTACTAATACAAATGGGACATGTATTCATGTCATGTGTATGTAGTACATGCTTTGCAGTATAATTTTTCGTCCAGTTCAATGATACTACTACTCTTGTGATGTCGATGGGTTAGTCGAACTTTCCCCCCCGCCGTTAAACAACTATTCATCATCGTCTAAAAACAGACACACACGCAGCAATATTTCGATATCACTAATGCAACAAATAACAGAATGTGTTTATTTTGGGATGCACATTTAGTTTCTTTTCCTGTTTTTTATATGTTAAAAAGTGTTTGCCACTGATAACAACCAAAGGCTTCTGAACTTGTATTTTCTGAATCCGCTCAGCCTCTGAATGTCTTGGATGCAGTTAAACTTCGGCCTAACTCGTCTGGTTGGAGAGCAGTTCAATATATATTTTTAATTTAAGGAGGGACATTTTCTTCCTTTTATCCAGTTAGAGGTCTGCATCTTAACATTTTGCTGATAAAGCTTGACTTTTTTTTTTCAACCCACACATGAAACCAAGCCGTCGTTCAACAGAAGTTAAAACATGAAAATGATTATACGTTATTCACTAAAAGGAAGTGCCTTTTGAAAGGGGTTGTAGGAAGTTGTTGAGCTGGAAGCCGAAGCATAAATTCCTCTGGCCTTCCTCCCCGCCACAGAGACGTAAAGAAGCATCCGTGCATGCCGTCAGTGTGTGTGTGTGTGTGTGGTTTAGATATTCTGATCATGAGTGCGTCCTCTCGTCTCGTCCTCCAGGTGATTCGTATCCTGAAGGAGCTGAAGCAGAAATATCCGGATAAAGAGCTGGACCAGCTGGTGGAGCTGGCCAACTACTACGCTATGCTGCACCAGCAGAAGAGCAGAGCCTTCTACCGCATACAGGTGTGACACACAAACACACACACACACACACACACACACACACACACACATTATTCATAAATAGTCCCTGAGGTGAATACAAGGTTGTCCAGACCTGTAGAAGGACATTAAGTAGTTGAAGGACTTGAATTTCTGATACTCATTTTTAGACTCTGCTCATGATGGAACTACAAATGTTTTATGAAAATCAATAACATTTTAAACAACTATTGATCACATGAATATAGGTTTATGAACTGAACAGCTGTTTACTGCTCCATTAGCTCTTTACTGAAGCGCCGCTGTTTCAAACACTTTTTGATCTCTATAAGCGGATGATGACTGTACATGAAAAGTCCAGATGTCACAAACAGTGGTGGAATGTAACTAAATACATTTACTCAAGTACTGTACTGAAGTACAAGTTTGAGCGACTTGTACTTTACTTGAGTCTTTTACTTTATACTTCCTCTCCACTACATCTCAGGGGAAATCACTACATTTGTCTGACAGCTTTAGTTACTTAATAATGTAAATGTGTTCATACTGATGTTGAGGTTTGGATTAAACAAACATAGTGAAGGTGTCACTTTGTGCTCAGAGTCATTGTGAAGAACATTGATCTATAATGAAAAGAATCGTTAGTTAATAGTTCAAAATGAGCTCCAGCTCAACCAACTTCAACAGTGAACCCTGCTTTTACATGAATGCACGAGTAATAATAATCTCATGATAGAATATAAAATAGTAAAACAGTCATTTTTATACTTTTGATACATTTTGCAAATGTTTCTTACTCTTCAGTTAACATCTTCAATGCAGGCCTTTTACTTGTAACAGTGTGTCTCTAGTGTGGTATTAGTACTTTTACTTCAGTTAAGGACCTGAATACTTCCTCCAGCACTGGTGACACATTACATTAAAAAAATGTCTGTCTATTTCTTGATGTAAATGTTTTAGAAAGAATGATGTACTTTGTTTCTTCTGTAAAAACTGATCCTCCTCCTGTCTGTCTGTCTCCATCAAGGCGACCCGCATGATGATCGGAGCCGGTAACGTCCTGAAGAGGCACGCGGCCGACAACGCTCGCCGCACGGCCGTGACCGACGAGGAGGCGCCAGAAGAGGAAGACCTGGGAGTGTGCAGCCGCATCTCGTTCGAAAGCGCCCACAGTCAGTGCATGGAGAACTGTGGCGTCCTGACGCTGGCTGTAGTCTGCCAGGGTGGGTATTCTTCAAATGTACACTTACATTTCAATTACATGTTTTTATCTGTCTTTGATCAGTTCACATTTTATTTGCAATCCGAACTTGAAGCTACAAGCCATAATACATACCACACTTCCTCTTTAAGTAAAAGTAAAAGTCCTGCATTTAAGATCTTACTTGAGTTATTTATTCTAGGGTAGTTTATTCTATTCTGTTTTTTATTCCTGGTGTTTAGGGGGTCTGGGAGAGAACACCTTCTACGTGGACTACAGGACAGAGGACGGGTCCGCCAACGCCGGATCGGATTACGAGTACAGCGAAGGAACGCTGGTGTTCAAACCCGGTGAGACCCGCAGAGAGATTAAGGTGAGTGAAGAGAAGAGGGAGACATAGACACAGTGAAACACTGAAACCACCACAAACCAAGTCAAGGAGTGGGAAAGTCAGCTTCGGCCGGTAGGCGGTGCTTTGTTTTGGCTCGATGGTTTCAACATGACGGCCGGGTAGCAAACTTTCTAATTTTACAGCTGAACAGTTCACTAAAAATATATTTCTGAAAACATTTGAGGGCGAGAAAAAGGCAATGCAGTAACTTGATTCATATTTGATGAGAGCTGTCTAGTTTGACAGTTTCCCGAGAGAGTCCTCGGCTCTGATTGGCTGTTTTTTGTGTGAAACCCATTAGGAGCGCTAAACGGAGGCAGAGCAACCTGATTTATTTTCACAGAATATCCCTCTCATGCACTGTTGTCAGAACACAGTGACAGTTTGAGCAAATATGACAAAAAGTAATTTATTAGAAAAGTTTCCAACTGCAACTTTAATGGAAGCTCTATTTGCAAGAGCGGATATTGTAGGAAACTGAATGAACACAGTGTCACCACAGATAACAGAGGAGTGTTGCATAAATATTTAGTCTTTCCCATTTATTATGTAGACCAAATATTGATCAAATTAATTACACACAGACTCATTAGTCAAACTACTTATTCCATCCATATTTAATTCTCTAAGTCTCTCTTTTACTCTGTTTTTTTAAGACCCGTGATTAAACACAAACAGGACAAACTTTAAAATGTCCTACTCATGGACTCTCTGCTGTCCTGGTGGGGAAAAGTAAAGTAAAAGTACTCTTACTTTGCAAGCAAAAGTGCTTAAGTAAGCAGTAAAAATAGTCATCAAAATACCTACTTGAGTAAGAGTACAAAAGTATATCAAAACAATCCCAGTTGCCATCACAGACAGACAGACGGACACAGATCACATCCAGGTCTCTACACTCACATGAAGACAATGAAATTAGAGAAGTGGACAAATCAGTCTCTTATCTTTCTGAAAATGTCTCAAATCGGAGGTCTCATTTAGACTTAATAATAATTAATGCTGTGATGTTTCGGCATCAATCACCTATCAAATACAGGTGTGCTCACTTCTTCACTTTGGCCTGAGGAAGTGGTGGTTGAAGCGTTGCATCAGTTGTGTCCACGTAAAATAAAGCGGCGGCGTTTTCCGTGTGCATAATTTGGTCTCTACTTCTCTGTCCCCTCTTCATCAGGCTACACAAAGCTCGACTAGTTAAAAGCAGAATGCTAGCTTGAACATTCATATAACATTCGGACAGATGCAGGGGTAGTAGTTTTGAAGCATGATATTCTGTGTGTATGATAAACCGTATTAGCATTCACACGACAGACGCACTCGTTGCCGCCACAGCTCTCTGAAGTACTGAATTCTAGTTTTGAATACCTCAAACAGGACGTGATTAATGTAGCGCTTTTCAAACAATAGGAATCTTATTAGAAAAAGTTAGGATGAAAAACTAAAAGAAAAATCTGGTACTTGAAATGATTCCAGCACTATTATCTGAAAAAAAAAGGTACAGAGTTCGATGATAAGTCAAAGTGACCTGCTTCAAAGTTTGCCGTCTTTTATTACAGACCTTTTTTTTCTTCTGCAATCTGAACTGAAGAAACCGAGAATATTACTTTTTTTAAAAGGCACTACGCTGTGTGAATGAAAAGCATGCAGGGTTATTGCACGAGGTAAGCCGGGAAATCTCTCCTCACATTCTAAGTTTGATGTAAGATCAAAAGAAGGGGAGAGTGATGCAAGAGCCTGAAGAGTCTCATAAAAGAAGCACGAAGAGGGCCGTACAAAAGCACACAGTGTAAGTTAGCTCATCTACCATGAGCGATTGGATGGAGAGACGCTTAGTGAGTACATTAGAAAAGGTCAGTGTCATCCGTTTCAGCAGCACACCAGTGGATTTCATCCATCACGGTGCCAGAGGTGAGCAGCAGGGAAACCAATTAAACTTGAATGTCTCACTCCGTTCCACTGTGCGAGTCTATCCTCTACCGGTCAAACAAAAAGTGATCGGGTCGACAGAACCAATCAAAGCCAGCACTCTTTGTTGTAACCAAGAGTTGTAATTCTTGGGACAAACACGCGTGTGACAGCTGACGTAAAACACAGGACCGGGTCGGCCTCGATTGGCCCCGATGCCGATCTTTGAGACCGGATTGTGACGCCCCTCCATGCAGTGTCTCATAGTAAACAACAAAACGTCGCCTCATCAAGGTTGGCCATTTATGGAGGGTTGTGCATGAAATGAAAATTGAATTGATTGTCGCTACACGTCCACTGATGGAGTAATGGTGTAAGTAGGCAGATTGACTCCATCAGTAACAGAGATGAGACAGACAATTATAAATAATAATGTGAATTTATATGGATTTTAATTAATCTATGAAATTTTTATAAAATATGAAAAAGATCTAATCACACACTTGTTTCGTCCAAAAAGACCTAGATGTTCAGAGAATCATAAAAAGCATTAAATCGCCACATTTGTTTGATTAAAATATCAACGATCAGTCAATTCTTAAATTTGTCGTTGATTAATTTGCTGTTAATCATTAATTGGTAAGCTACTAATTGTTGTAGCACTAAATATACATGAATTAAGGTTAATAAGTAGCCAAACAAAAAAAACAGCGAGTCACTGCCGGTTGAAAGTTTCAAGCCTGTGGTTAGAAGTTTGCTTTGTTGCGCCTGTAACCACACCCTGCAGTGATGTCAGAGAGTCCTGGAGTACATCTCTACATCACTGCTGCAAGATGAGAAGTTAAATCACTGGAGGTCAGTAAAGACAAGATTTTCACGGGAGGTTTAGTTACTCTTTAAAGCGGCATTTTGATAACAACAGTGTATGAAATGGCAATGTGAAAGGTAGGGATGAATCTACAGAGAATGGGCAAACACGTTTATGGTTCTTATACCTTTTGTTCAGCTAGATAATCTTCACAAATGAACACCACTTTTATGATTTCTGAGGCGTTAATGCAATCACCAGAAGTAAAAAGCTTAGTTTGTCAGCTATAAACGAACAACGCCACGGTCACATGACTCCACACCACCACCACTAAGCTAAAGGTGGGCTCGTGCTCGGTGTGATGAGGTTTTGTCTCATTTTGTCCTTTTTTACTAATAAAAACTTGAGAAATTTACTAGAGGGGATTTTTCTGACATATTTTATATCGTAGAAAAAAACGATATATTATATAAACATCTTACCACAGACTTTATATCAGTTATGGAACCAAAAATCCATTGACTTCGAGACGAGGAAACCTGAAGGGCAAAAATGCTGACTCATTTACGAGTTTTAGGACTCATTCCTGCACCACTCTATTTCCCTCAGGAGTCGGTGGAGACCAAAAACAGAGCTAAAAGACAGTGAATATTAGACTTACAGTCTTCAGGTTCTTTAAACACAAAGACTAATGAATCACGTTGCTCTGTTATTGCCGGATGTGTCTTCGGAACAGTTTGCTAACAACTTCACCGTATCATCTTAAAAGGTGATTTGTTAGAGTTGTTTCTGCCGCCCCCAAGAGGCCAAAACATCTGTTATCCATCCTAACTTCAAACATTTACCAGCAATTTATATCCTCTTGCAAAAAGGAATCACATTTTCGCCTATTTCATCTCTGCATGTTGCATCATGGCCAACCAGAATATGTTGAAGTCTGAACACACAGCAGGACGTGGCCTGGCTCATTGGATTACAATGCCAGCCTAATCTGATTTGGGAGCGCCCACCTCTCGGTTAATGCGCGGTGGCATGATTGGATAACAATCTCATGTAGATGAGAGGTGTAACCGGAGCCTCTGTTTATGAGTGTGCTGAGGGAGATGCTCCTTGCCCTGCCTCTTCTCTGTATTCAGCACAAGCATCCAGACCAGGATTGATGCCAATTCCCTTCGAATTCTTAAAATTAAACTGTAGTTCACATAATAATCACACAAGTCTTTTTATTCTGCTAGCGTCCTATATAGAAAACATTCAATATTGACTCCAGAGATCCGTGTCTTTACTAAAAGGATTCTGCATCGTGTATATATTGTGCATGCATGCCAGCAAAACGGATATAATTGCATTTATCCATATCAGTTGTACTTGCTACATTTGCTGCTCTACAATCTGCATACTCTACAATCGATGAAACGCCTGTAGAGTATGTGTTGAACTGACTACAAACAAACATAGATATTTTAAACACAGCTTCGGTTTTGCAAGATTGCAACTTCCGGTTCTAAACAGTGAAGCAGATGTGAAAGTACCTTCAACCTGCTGCATTATATCTGATGGCCAGCAGGGGGCGACTTCTCCGGTTGAAAAAAGAAGTCTGATTGTATAGAAGTCTATGAGAAAATGACTCTACTTCTCACTTGATTTATTACCTCAGTAAACATTGTGAACATGAGTTTATGGTCTCAATCTCTAGTTTCAAGTCTTCTTCAACACAGCATGATGTTCATTTAGTAACTTATGGTCCATTTAGAGTCAAACAGACCATAAAGCAGGGGATGCTTTAGGGCGGGGCTACTGTGATTGACAGGTCGTTACAATAGCCATATATGGCGTCTCTACATTACTCCTCCACTTTCCAAACAAGGTTACTTCCGTTCACTGGTTGCAAAAAAAACAGATGGTGACGGCCAAAATCCAAGACGGCGACGGCCAAAATGCCGAACTAGACTTAAAAACCACAGTCCACAAGCCAATGGGTGACGTCACAGTGGTTACGTCCACTTCTTATATTCAGTTTATGTTTTACACACTCAAAAGGGTCCTGATATAGAAAGTACTGGACTCTCTGCGACGCAGCCTGTTTTATTGTTAACAGGTATCAGAGTAAAGATCAACTTGAGATCATTGGAGCCTAAAGATAACGACCTGCTGTCTCTCCAGGTCGGTATAATCGACGACGACATATTCGAAGAGGACGAGCACTTCTTCGTGCGCCTGCTGAATCTGCGCGTGGGCGACGCGGAGGGGATGTTCGAGAGCGACGAAGCGGGCGCCGCACCCAAAGCTCGCCTGCTCGAGCCCCTGGTCGCCACGGTGACCATCCTGGACGACGACCACGCCGGCATCTTCACGTTCAGCGAGCGCATGGTGCGGGTGAGCGAGAGCGTGGGCACCATGGAGGTGACGGTGGTGCGCAACTCCGGTGCCCGCGGCACCGTCATCCTGCCGTACCGCACCGAGTCGGGCACCGCCAAGTCCGGCGAGGACTACGAGGACGCCGGAGGAGAGCTGGAGTTCTCCAACGACCAGACCACGTGAGTCAAGCTAGAATTATGGATTTTTTTCATTTTCATACATTTGCATCTTGTAGAATCTCTGTACAAACTTATTTGTCTCCTGCTGCTGGTCACAAAGCAGATGTGATGGAAATTCTTGCCCACTAGTATGTTGACAGACAGTTATGACCAGCTGGTAAAGAAGGTGGAACATCTAGCAGCTAAAGAGATGTAGAGCAGAAAGCAGAGTGAATGTTGGACATGTAATCATGTGGTGGACACAAACACGACTCCACTCGATGCTAATG